>NC_141698.1:936082325-936682325 GCF_964263255.1 Lissotriton vulgaris | reverse complement strand
GTAACATGTGTTCATGGGGTTTTACGTTGTTCTTTTGTCGCTTGGGACAGGTGCGTGGCGGTTTTGATATGTGATGGTCAGTTTTGGGCCAAGTTTGGACCCGTTAGTTGTAATCGGATCTTGTTTGGGGATTTTTCAGACTGATTGAGGTGGGGTTCGGAGAATATGGGTCGGGGGATATGATCAGTTGGTTTATAGTCGGAGATGTGATATTTTATATTTGTTAGGTGATGTTATAATGTTATAATGTTATTGGGGTTTGTATGGTTTTGTGTTGGGTATGTACGGGTGGGGGTGGGTGTGATGGAGGGTGTGGGGTGGGGGCGGGGTTTGGGGTTTGAAATAAAAACGAACAAAAACTTGGACTGGGATTTAGATTGTGAGGCGGTTGCCGAGTTGTGTGTATTTGTAAATGTGCACCTGTTCCAATAAAGCGTCCTTTTTCACACTTCAATGGTTTTTGGGTCTGCTCACTCTCCCCCCACCCCTCTCTCCCAACAGTACCCTCAGACGCGCGAGCCCCGCGTCCTGGAATCTACAGCCATGTAAATTCTTGAGATAACAGTTTTGCAGCAGCGCAAGCAGACACCTGGGCGGCCTCCACTTATTGGCAGCGATTGAGAATTGATTTGCTGCACTGACTCCGTGAAAAGGTGCTCTTCTGCGTCAGTTTCTGCAAGCAAATAAACTGAGAAGGGGGATCACCATAATACTAAATGTGTAGGCCAAACGGATAATAAAAAAAAAAAACTGAGAAATGTTCTACACGACATTTAATAAATCTTGAAAGGCAGCAAGCAGCATCCGTGTAAAACATTGGATCTGGGAGTGCTCAGATGGACATCCAAGAAATGTACTTGCGTAGATGTCCTGCATGAAAGAAACTCTTTCTGCATGGCAGGCAATATTGCTGTACCTGACGAGAGGGAAAGTCTGCTTTCCTTGTTCCGAAAAAAACGTGTCCGTAAAAATGTCTGGCTTTGTATTGGTTAAAGTGCTTGGGAATTGAATTGAAAGGTGCTCTTTGTGTGTGTACAATTCTATGGATGACCGAGTCAGTAAATGTGGGGGGGGTTGTTGGGGGTGGAAAGGAGGTATATGGGTTTGTAATTAATTAATTAATTGTGGGTTTGTAATGCGCTAGAATCGACTCCCGAAGGAGTATCTCTGCGTAGTAGACCGCTGGGGAACCCGTCCTGGCTTTCCCTGAGAGATGGTCCCTACTGGGTATCTCCAAGGTGAAACCAGGCATCCCCGGCGTATGTGGGGGGCCGTTGTGGAGATGAGGTAAGCTAATGCCCAGAGTTGCCGAGTGGGATCCCTGGTTAGAGTAGGCACCGAGGTGAGAATTATCGAGTCCGCTGACCCTGGTCCACGACCCTGGCGCGTCGGGAATTGAACCCTGGTCCCGGGCCGTCCTGCGCTCCCGGGTCTGCTGCCTCTAACCAGTGAGCCACACCACTCCATCACGTTTTGTGATTCTCGATGGGTGAACAGGTAAGTAGATATATGCTCTTGTACACAAAAGGGCAACAAGCCTGAGGAAAACAAGAGAAGAGGGAGAGGAAAGAACTTGAGGGTCCTACAGCGGTATCCAAAGATTTTGGAATAGATGCCTCACTCGCTCACTGAATCCTGAGGGGCTGGTAGGATGATATCACCAGGGCGGACTCAACTAAATATGGGAGTTCTTATCTAAAGTATTTCCTTGGGTAAGGCAAGGATCTAGATAAGTAAAAGATGCTAAGAATGCCTCACAGTATACCCAAAAAGGGGTTCCCTTATTTGTGGGGTACCGTAGACATGAGTAAAAACAGATGCAGGGATTTAATTGAGCATTCGTTCCTCAATTGTCCCTATTTTTTCTTTGTTCTTTGCCAACATGTTTTGGCCCTCACTAAGAGCCCATCCGGGTCTGGGGCCTTTGTCAGGGCTGTGTGTATATCCCTGCCTACCTATGCATGCACTCCATACACTTTTATGAGGCGTAAGGCCCTTACCTGAAACAGAACTTTCTAGTTCAGAGGTACCTATAGATAATGAAGAACAAACAAACAGATTAAAAAGCGTTTTTTACATTTTTGATAAAAGTGGTTTCTCAAAGGTTCATACACATGTAAATTTACTGAAGAAAGCTTGATGCCCAATTTTCAGTTGTTAGTGACACAGTTTTTAGGTCTCGCCTTTTCCATTGGAAAATGGCGAGAATTCAAGTGCTGGATCCACTAGTCAAACCACTGCAGTTTCGACTGCAGTTTCTTCACAGTGCATGTGAAAAGCGGGAGAATCACGTGACCACAAGCCTCTCGTGAACAAGCCCAGCCTCCCTCACAAGGCAGCCCAGCCCACCCCCCTCGCCATATAGGCAGCCCACCCCCTCACGGTCACCAGGCCGTGAGCTGCTTCAAAGCGATCCGCTCCGCCCCCTGCTGCACCCAGCGCTGGCCTCACTTCTCCCCCCTAATTGCTTACCAGCCATGTCACACACCACCATTTGCTGTGCCTCGCATCGGAGCATCAGACCTTCTCTTTCCCCTCATTAACAGGCTTATCTCGCCTGCTTTCCTAGCTGGGAATCATGGTGTCACAGTGCATGCCCGAGTAGAACCAGCTATGGCTGGCCAAGTTGTATGCTCACAGGAAAAAACAAGCTGGCAATTGCGTGCATGTCCCGGGTGTAACACAGGAAGCTGCTGGGAGCCCTGTGACCTTGGTGCATCCATTCAAGCAGGAAACGGGCGCTGCTGGAGCGACATCAGCACAAGCACGAGCATCTCCCTAATCCGCCTTACAGCCCGTGCGTGAATCCCCTCCCCTACCCCTTTCATTCTCCCACTCCCTGCTCGTCGGAATCCCTTTCACACACATATGTTCTTTTTTTTTTTAAGTGAAGCGCAGCACAATGCTTGTTTTCAATTGCACTTTAAATGAAGCCTGTTCATTGTATGTACTTTTCTATCTGGCTACGACCCACATCAAGAAGTTTGCCTTTAATGCGTTACAACCATATGAAATTAGACCATGCTTTTGGTGTTTACTGTATTTGCAGCCATTAGTCAATTTCGTTCCCATTCATGCAGTTTGCATCTTAACTGCAATTACTAATTTTGGGCTAATACTATGCCTACCTGCTACACATTTTGTAAGGTAGAGCCTGGCCGAATTGATGCACAGAAAATTACCACATGAAAAGGGCACGTGGCACTACCACGTGATCCCCGAGCCATGTTACTGAACTGAATGAGCAGGTTACACCCCACTTAATAAACATAGAAGAAAGCAGTATCTGTAATAAACCGAGCTACAAAGGGCCATTTGTTTTGAATGTGGCCAGCAGGTCCTTAAAGACGGCTTCAAACGCAAACAATCAGAGCTAGTTATTTCACACACTAACTCGGTGCCTAAGAGGTCCGCCAGGCTAGCCTGCTAAATTACGATGTTCACTCTAGATGCGCCGCTCCTTCCGCCGATAATAAAACTAGGAAAAGCAGGCCTGAGGGAGCATTTTCTGACTTTATTTAGCCGAGGCCTTTTTACAAATGAAGATGGGAACAGACGTATACACGGAAACCTATTACCTTACAGCTCCTAAGAGACCCACCCCTGGAGCTACAGAGTAGGCCTGCGTATCCCTGCTCCCACCATGTAAACAAATTACAAGCTTCTAGGAACTAATCTCCCGACAGCATGCTTCATATGCTGAGCACCAATGAAAGGCTGCAGGAAAATCCATTTGTTTTTATTCAGCAGCTCAGCTCATCCTACCATTTCTAAGCGCTTCAACAGCAAGTGTAACCATCACCCAAACTCGAGTTACAAATCTTCTGAATAATGAACGGTTTTGCCATCTACGGGTTTTGTACAGCGCTTTGCTGCCCTTGTTGAGGACGTGTTCTCTCCCACCTTTCCTCCTCTCCCAGCCCTTTGATGCTTCCGCCGCACTCCAATTGCTCCCCTCTCCCGTGGCGTTTGTAATCCTGCCCCCTGCGTTGCCCCCTCACCCTCACACTGTGCTCTTGCTCTTAACAATCGTAGCATCTCCAGAGCTCAGTCTTATTACAAAACTCATTCATGGCTTCTGTCAGCCAGTTGTTTCAGTGTGTGTATTTATCCACTCGACTTCTGTCTAGATAGTTTCAAAGAACTTGAACATTCTAGCTCTCAGAATAGAATATGTTGTTGTGTGGAACCTACCCTAAACTTTGTATTTTTGTAACTTACTATTGGTAACATATATCTTAACAACTGTATAACTCCTAAATACTGTTATTGTGTCTGAAACGCCTATAATTCTCGTGATGCGCACTGGCACCTGTTGAAGAACTTCTGAAATAAATGCCTCTATATAGAAAGAGCAGGATTCTCCAATGAGTAGCTCGTGAGCAACAAGCAGCTCTCTGGCTATGTGCTTCTCTGCTCAGACTTCTAGGCCTGGCCTACTGTCATGGTCTCCGATATTGCATGGCTTTGTCTTCTTTCCGCTCCCCCAAAGCAATCACGTTCAATTTCTCGACTTTTGAGACGGGGCCTCCAGGCGGCGGGTGAAAGCGGCGGCAAGTTCAGCTGATGGAAGGGGTGGTCGAACCAGGTTATCTTTTCACTGAGTGAGTTGGGGACGTCTTAATATGAGTTTCAGAGTGTGTGGGTGTACACAGGGAACACCCGCCTCTTTCATATCTTAGTGTATACATCTATTTACATTAGGTTTTCTGTAGCGCGAACTGAGCCCGTAGCAGTCATAAGTGACAGTATACACATTACGTCCACACATTGCAGAGCACAACGATTATTTTAATTTCAAAACACTCGTATGTTTAACACAAACTTTCCAATGTCTTTCTCTTAGCAAGGTCAGATGCTACACTTTATTTTCCGGTTACTAATTTGCAGTTGTTACTTGTTTGATACCCTGGACACATATCTTGTTCTGTTGTAAAGCGCTCTAAAGCCCACGAGCCAAGTCCGCGCTATAGAAAACCGCGACTAATCAAATAAAATAAAGAGCAGAGTATCACCAGCGCCTTGTTGTTGTGTTGAGGCGCCTGAATGTGAGGTGGAGTCGGACATCCAACAATGGCCTGGGTGGGAGGGTTTTGCAATCAGCCCCTCTCCACGGGGAGGATAAGGGTCCTCACGCCAGCCGGGGGTGGAGGGGAGAAACGACTCTTGCTGCTGAGACGACCCCTCCCTGTGGGGTGTGAAGAGCCCCCTTACTGGTTTCGAGGGCTCCGCATGCACCCCCTCCGCCCTCACCCCGATAGGCAGCTGTGAGCCGCAGGCCAGGTGAAGGGTCCGCACCCCAGGAGCCGGGGCGATCAGTGAACTTCCACCCCTTCCGGACGCCCCCTCCCCCCCCCCACCCCCCAAACTTTCCTTATCACATAAGTGACCAAAAGGGAAGCACACGCAGCCTGTATTCCCTGTTAAAACTCTTATGCAAAGAGCTGCAGCCGAGAGACACGACCCCCGCGGAGGCATCCATGCAGGGGGGCGGGGCCTGAATCGGAATGGAATTCTGTTCACTCTGGCAACATCCAGCCGGATCCAGTGCACATATACTGCTTTCAGTGCTTTGAGTGTAAAACCTGCGGCACGAGCCAATCTCGGTGCCGGCGCCGACCCCCATTGCATCCCAACTCACCTCCCAGCGGAGCTCGCAGCACTCCAGCACACCCTGGTGCACTCCAGCATACCGCAGGACACCCTGGTGCACTCAGGACACCCATGTGCACTCCAGCATACTGCAGTTCACCCAGCACACCCTAGTGTACTCTAACATACCGCAGTGCACCCAGCACACCCTGGTGCACTCCACATACCGCAGGGCACCCAGCACACCACAGTGTACCCAGCGCACCGCAGTGCATCCAGCACACCCATGTGCACTCCAGAATACCTCATTTCACCCAGCACAACCTGGTGCACTCCAGCATACCGCAGTGCACTCCAGCATACCGCAGTGCGCTCCAGCTCACCCATGTGCACTCCAGCATACCGCGGTGCACCAAGCACACAGTTCACCCACTGCACACAGGCTTCACTCAGTGCATACAGCACACACTCAGTGCACACAGCCCTCAATCACACTGCACACAGTCCGCAATAAGTGCATACAGCACACACTCAGTGCACACAGCCCTAACTCACAGTGCACACAGCCCTCACCAGCGCACCGCAGTGCATCCAGCACACCCATGTGCACTCCAGCATACCGCAGTCCACCCAGCACACCCTAGTGCACTCCAGAATACCTCATTTCACCCAGCACAACCTGGTGCACTCCAGCATACCACAGTGCGCTCCAGCTCACCCATGTGCACTCCAGCATACTGCAGTGCACTCCAGCATACTGCAGTGCACTCCAGCATACCGCAGTGCGCTCCAGCTCACCCATGTGCACTCCAGCATACCGCAGTGCACCAAGCACACAGTTCACCCACTGAACACCGGCCTCACTCAGTGCATACAGCACACACTCAGTGCACACAGCCCTCAATCACACTGCACACAGTCCGCAATCATTGCATACTGCCACACTCAGTGCACACAGCCCTAACTCACAGTGCACACAGCCCTCACTTAGTGCACACAGCCCTCATTTAGTGCACACAGCTCTCACTCACACTGCACACAGGCCTCACTCACACTGCACACAGGCGTTACTCAGTGCACACAGCCCTCACTCAGTGCACACAGCCCTCACTCAGTGCACACAGCCCTCACTCCGTGCACACAGGCCTCACTCAGTGCACACAGGCCTCACTCAGTGCACACAGGCCTCACTCAGTGCACACCGGCCTCACTCAGTGCACACAGGCCTCACTCACACTGCACACAGGCCTCACTCACACTGCACACAGGCCTCACTAACACTGCACACAGGCCTCACACTGCACACAGGCCTCACTCAGTGCACACAGGCCTCACTCAGTGCACACAGCCTTCAATCACACTGCATACAGTCCGCACTCAGTGCATACTGCACACACTCAGTGCACACAGCCCTAACTCACAGTTCACACAGCCCTCACTCAGTGCACACAGCTTAACTCGCACTGCACACAGGCCTCACTCGCACTGAACACAGGCCTCACTCACACTGAACACAGGCCTCACTCACAGTGCACACAGCCCTCACTCACAGTGCACACAGTGCACTGCGCACACACAGGCACTGCATACACACACCGGCACTGCGCACACACAGGCAACAACATCTATCCGCACCACCACAGCATCAATCCATGCAAAAATTCAACAACAACTATTTATAAAATCTTCGCTCAATCTTTCAAACTTTATTACAAATGCCACAACATTTTTTTAAGATTTCACTTCTAATCTTAGATATTCTTCACCAAAAAAAACACTGAACATAATATTCATAAAAGGTATTTAGGAAAGTTTACAATATTGCCATTATACATTATAAATACCTTTTATTTCAATATTAATTAATTAACAAAAACAACCATTTATATTACTAAGATATATACATCTAAGTCACGTACATACAAAACATGTGGCATTACAAATGCTATAGGTGTCACATTTGCTAAAGTTAAAATTATTGGCATTGTAAATCACTAAACATAAATATGAAATGTCATTTACAAAAACCAATAGCTCCAACTTTCCTACTGCGAGACCTATTGGCAACGCCAGTGCTTGTTTAGCTAGGCAGAGAGGGCAACACATATTCATTCCAAACACCTCTCAATCCTCACTCGTGCAAGAAAACACATTTTTTGCAAAGGATCAAATTAAGAAAAATATATTACAAGCCCACTCCAACTGTACAATGGTGAACTAAATCCAATGGGTCATAGACCATTAAAGGTACTAACATGACATAACGTAGGAACATTGGGAGTTATGTGTGTGCGCATGCACTGAATTATAGATGAATCACGTATACAAACACTCAAAAATCTTACCCTATTGTTGAGTGAATCAGGAGTTATGCATGTCTGGCTGGAGTTACCATCCTATAGTCAAACACGCGAAGAAATACATTTAGGATAATTTATGCATAATCCCCCTCAGACCGCCGGAGGACAAAGTTGTGTGTGTGTTGGACGGCTTTAAGGGAAAAGAGGCTGTGGGAGCAGGCACCTAGGATGACAACTATCCGGCTTCTGGGAAAGGAAGTCCAATGATTTGCATGACTGCCTTGAAGATGGTGTAGGCAAACTGAAAGGTATTAACCAGTAGTTGAAATTCTAAATAGTTAGAAATTTAGGTTGATTGCAAAAAGGATATACCCAATTTTTATATATACTGTTAAAACTGAGAGGAGGAAATGATAACAATTACTAGCTCAATGGCCCATGATGTCATAACATAGTGCAAATGTGGTATGTAACCCTAAACACAACCAAATGTCACTACCCAGTTTTGTTTGTCCAGTGTTCAGAATTGGGATTCCCACAAATAAAATGTATGTCTTACAAAATCATTTTGATTCAACCTTTGTTGTAAAGGATCACCAGATCCTCATGTTCAAAAGTGTGTGCAGTATCTAGGGTGTTTATGAGCTACTAATTCAAGGGCATCAGGGTAGCAACTGCGTCCATGGAATCTCATCATTGAGTCCCATGGTTGTGCTAAAAAGTTTGTAAATCCATTTCTGCTCACATCTGAGTAACTGTTGTTCTGTTACAGATGTGGGCAGTTTTTCAATGATAAACCAGGTGAAGATGTTTTCAGAGTAGCCCGTGAACACGAAATGACCCATCAATTTAGTAATCATTTTTTTGTATCAAAAGGTGTTGCGCTGTTCATTGATGCAAATGTTTGCTTTTTTTCTGGTTATGCCCACGTACTTTATGAGACAAACTCAGGATGCACTCTGGAGCGCTCACGAATTCACTCCTTCAACTGCCCGTTGAATGTGCATGTTGCTACAAGTGCAAGCAGTACCTACTCTCGGCTAGAGCTGCTGGGCTAACAACCGGCAGGTAGTTAACATCGGTGTGCAGCGTCCTCTCAGCTGATGTTCCGGCCTCGTACGAAACTCAGATTCCTCAGGCAACACTAGAGTGGGGCTATTGCCATTTAAAACAAGGGCTTCCCTCAAAGCTGCACACCATCTGCGGGTAGTTCTGAAAGTGATGCACAGATAGTGAGAACATCCCAGAAGGGAAAGTATAACGTTCTTTCCATGCGCTAGTTGCTATTACAAGGTAAGTAAAAATTAAGCACTCACCACCATGTGCTGCTTTTTGGGAGTAAGGTAAATGCAGATTAATGGAAATAAAGCGCTCACTACGCGCTAGGCAAATTAACTCCTTTTTGAAGGGGAAAGTGCTCTTGACGCGCTGATCATGAAGGAGTGCAGAATGAAACGCTCACTACACTCTAAGTGGCACAAGACTTGGATGGCTGGACTCAGGGGTCCCACTGCCAGTTCTGGTCAGTCCACAGTACTAGGATAACACTTTGTGGTACAAGAGGTGTGGTAGGTAGGCAGGCCAGCTCTTTATTAAAGTAACAGTCCTTTCTTGCAGCCCCGATGGCAACAGGTTAGCACAACCAAGCAAGCAACTCCAATAGCTGGTTCTTTCAGGTAGCACAGCACCTTCTGGCAGTGAGCAGCCTGTGGAACCTAGTAGTCCAGAGTCATGGAAAAGCTGGCAGCAGTGCAACAAGCAGAAAAGCAATCCAGTGAATCATATAGGCCACCCTGCAAGTAGAAGGCAGCAGAGGAACAACAGAAGAGCCATTGAGATGAGTCCTATGAGCAGGGCAGCAGTTCTTCTAACAGGTTTGGTTCTGGATCCAAAGGTTCTTTGAAAACAAAGGGGTCAGAGCTCCTGTACTTATACTCAAAATTGTCTTTGTTCAAAGGGTGACTTCAAAAGAACCCTTAGAAGCGCACAACTGTCCCTTTCAGTTCAGGCCTGGCACCAAACATCAGTAAGTGATAAATCAACCCTTTGTGTGAGGGCAGGACACAGGCTACACAAATGTAAAGTGTGAACGCCCCTCTCTCTCCCAGTCCAGAAAGGCCATCAGTATGCAGATGAATGCAGATGTACCCCTGTCACAACCAACCCTTCCTGTGTTATGGTTGTCTGGAAAGTATGCACAAAGTATAGCTGTCACCAAGCCCCAGAACTGGATTGGAGTCAGGCTACAAAGCACAAAGAGTCATAAGCACTGAGAAATGCTCACTTTCCAAAAGTGGCATTTGCAAAATAGTAATGTAAAATCCAACTACACCAGAAAGCAGGATTTATCACTATTATTCTAAACATACCAATCATGGCAACACTACTCCTTTCAGATCAGGAATTACCACTCAAACACATATAAGGGAATTCCCAATGCTAGCCTATGAGAGGAGTAGGCCTCACAGCAGTGAGAAACAAAATAGGTTGTTTGTCACTACCAGGACTCGCCACACAATAAGGCATGTGTCCTACCTTTTACCTACGCAGCACCCTGCCCATACGGCTACCTAGGGCCTATGTTAGAGATGACCTATGTGCAATAAAAGGGGAGTTTACGGCTTGGCAGTAGTTTTAAATGCCAAGTCAAAGTGGTGGTAAACCACGTACACAGGCTCTGCAGTGGCATGCCTTGGACAGGTTTGAAAGGCTACATCAGTGGGTTACACAAGCAGTGCTGCAGGCCCACTAGCCGCATTTAATTTACAGGCCCTGGTATACCACTGCAAAAGGGACATACATGTAAATCAAATACGTCAAACAGGTGTTAACCAATGATGCCATGTTTTAGAGGTGCAAGCCCATGCACTTAAGCACTGATACGAAGTGGTAAAGTGTCCAGAGTCCTAAAGCCAACAAAAAGAGGGTCAAAAAATAGGAGGAAGAAGGCTTTCAGTTTGGGGATATCCCTGCAAAAAGGCCAGCCCAACACCCCTTTATAATTTGTTAGTTCTCTCTTCATTATCTGTAGGTATCTCTGATATAGAAAGTTCTGTTTCAGGTGAGAGCCTTACGCCTCCCAAAAGTGCATGGAGTGCATGCTTTGGTAGGCAGGAATATGCACACTGGCCAGACAAAGGCCCCATACCCAGATGGACTCTTAGCGAAGGCCAAAACATTTGTCAAAGAAAAATAAAAAAACAGGGGTAAGTGTGAAACTAAAGCTCGATTAAAACCCTGTATCTGTTTTTAATCATGTCCTCGGTACCCTACAAATATAGAGATATCCTTTTTTGGTATACCATGAGGCGCTCTTAGCTTTTTTTACTTATCTGTGTCCTTGCTTTCTCCAGAGAAATACTTTATATAAGAACTCCAATATTTGGTTGAGCAGGCCCTTGTGGTATCATCCATGGTGGGGATAGGCACCAATGATGAAGCATGTCATGATTCAGTGAGTGAGGCGTCTATTGCAAAATCTTCGGATACCTCAGTAGGACAGTCAAGTGGTTTTCTCTCTCTCTTCTCCTATTTTCCTCAGCCTAGTTGCCCTTTTATTTATAAGATATTTGGGAGAATGCAACTAGACGTATTCTCTTGCTCTCCCTTTGTACGAATAGTAAGTGGATATAAGCCACATGCATGACAACATTGGAAAGAGGAAGATTTTGAAAACAAAATGAAATGAGGGAATTGATTTTCCTCACTGACTTACATTGAAGATGAAGTTTAAAGTGGGAGACACCTAAAAGAAAGCTATTATGGGCTTGAAAAATCAGGAGTCTCTCACCTGAATCGGGTCTGTTGGCAAGTATATGGGTGAAATGCTGAGACGATAACAGAGTGCACGGATAGCCATAGGTATGATGGTGGCCTGAGCCTGTTTTGTATTCCAGAGCTGGAGGTGAGGACACTCCCCAGCTCTGTTTCGAGTGCCCTCACCCATTCATCCATCCATGCACTCACTCAGTTATGTTGTTGGAGCACCCACATCGAGTGAGGGATTGGTGGTTACTGCTCTGGGGAACTCTTCGGTTTCTTCCATTTGGTGCACACATATGGAAAATCAAAGCCGGAAAGCCAGCAATATCAAGGCCATGCAGGCAGAAGGCAGGCAGTGTATGCACAGGGAGTGACGTACACAGTGAAAGTGGTGTGTAGTGTGTAGGGGCACAACTAGACCTGATCTTCGAGGAGGGCTAACAGGTCAATTAAATGAGGCACAGCTAACACTTAAAAAAGCGAAGTGGAGCTATCCTTAGAGCCAGTACATGAAATTAGAGTGATAAACTGTGCATTTTAAACATATAGGCCAAACCAGACACGATTACAACAAATTATTCCGTGAATTTTTAATATGTTTATAAGATGCTGACAGAGATATTTAAAAAGGTGAATGAATGATTAAACAACTAAAACCAATCTTCTATAGGATTCAGTAAATAACACTTGAGCCAGTTCTTGGAAAGCCAGGTGAAGACTATAACACCTTTTGACAATTCTTCAAAAATTCTTTCTATTAAATGACAATGTGCCCATGAAATATTTTACTTCCTTTTTCAGAAAACCAGGTCTGTGTGATGGATTGATCAGAAGTATGTTTTGCAGTCTGCTCATCAACAGATAAGTATGTTTAAGTCTGCACATATGTGTTTGTCTACGAATATTGAGATTGCTCGGTTAACACTTTGATTTCGAGATGTGTGACTGCCACATCTCTGGATTGATTTTTAATGCATCTTCTATTTCTCCTGAGATTGAAAGAGTGAGTGCTAATCATTGCATTATCGCTGTCTGTTAATTACTCTGTTAGTAATCTGTGCTATACTAAATCAAAATAAATAGTTGTTAGCAACCCACATTGATCAGTTCCCATATGAGATTCATTGGTTTGTAAGTGGGTGTGTGAGTCTGTGAGTGAGTCTATGAGTGAATACATGAGACTCTTAGTGAGTCTGATAATGAGTGCCTTAGTCTTTGAGTGGGTCTGTAAGTGCATGAGTCTCTGAGTGGGTCTGTGAGTGAGTGCATGAGTCTCTGAGTGGGTGCGTGAGTTTGTGAGTGGGTGTGTGAGTCTGTGAGTGTGTGTGTGTGTGAGTGTCTAAGTGGGTCTGTGAGCCGGTGTGTGAGTCCCTTAGTGGGTCTGTGAGTGGGTGCATGAGTCTCTGGGTGGGTCTGTGAGTGAGTGCATGAGTCTCCGAGTGGGTCTGGGAGTGGAGGTATGAGAGTCAAAGTGGGTCTGTGAGTGGGTGCATGAGTATCTGAGTGGGTCTGTGAGTGGCTGCATCAATCTGTGAGTGGGTTAGTGAGTGGGTGTTTGAGTGTCTCTGAGGGTCTGTGAGTGAGTGTGTGAATCTGTAAATGGGTGTGTGTGTCTGACTGCTCTCTGTTTTGTTCTCTTCTGCTGTGTTTTGCCTCTTCGGCTTGTTTTTCTTCCCTCTGTTTTGCCTTTCCTGCCCATTTTTATGATTTTGTTTTGTCTTTTTCTCTTGTTTTTCTGCCTGCTGTTCTGGCAACTTTAGTTCTGTTTTGCTTTTTCTGTTCATTTTTATGCCCCTTTGCTTTGCCCTCTTCTGTTTTGCCCTTTTTGCTCCCCTCTTCTGTAATGGAGTGGGGGCCACATGCCCCCCCTCCCCAGGCCTTTTTGGCCTCTGGGGAACCCATCCCCATGGTCCAGCCAAATTTAATGGGGGAGAGGGGTGCGTGGCCCACTTCTGGATTGTTTCTGTCCCCAGGACCCTATCCCAAGGGGCCCAGCATTAGGTAAATGTGGGAGGGGGCCATGCCCCCCTTCCCCAGGACAATTTCCACCCCAGGTGCCCCATTCCTAAGGCCAGGCCATGTATCCCTGGGTGCCCTGATCCTACCCAGGGTACCCAGTATGCATGATGGGGACCACAAGGGCAGCCTCAAGGCCCCCATGGTCCTAGCCTGCACCCTGCCTCCTGTAGGAGCCAGCATTGCTCTTGCATACAGGGAGCTGCTGGAAATGCAGCTCCCTGCATGTGAGAGCAATCACTCCTCTCTTTACCTGCCTGCATGTCTGCTGCCAGGGAAATAGATGAAATCTCTACTCCCAGCAAGTGGGAGTACTTTGACAGCTCCTGCTTGTCGGAAGTGGAGTGTTTGCTTTGTCCCGGGGTGGGCACCCGGGGACATACCAAGAGCCGGCCCTGGGGGGGGGGGGCGTCCCCAGGGCCATTATGGCTCAGTATGTGGCCACTTAGCCTCACCGCCTTCTGTTTTTATGGGCCGGCCCCAGGTAGGAGTTGGACCCCAGGTATGTATATGGCCTGAGAGGGGGGTGGCATGGTCCCCTCTCACGTGTATTTTAATAGCTGGCCCCTGGGAGGTGGTGGACTCCAGGGTGCCGGGGTTCCACGTGGCTACCACTAATTATTGGTGCAAAGTCCCGGGAAGGTGGCGGTCCCAGGGGCTCTAAAGAGCCAATTTAGGGGGGACCCACGTGGCCCCCCTCTAATATTTTAACCAAAGCACCAGAGAGGTGGTGGTCTCTGGGGCTCAAAAGAGCTCATGGAGTGTGGTCCGCATGTCCATTTCCCATTTCGTAAACAAAACCCCTGAGAGGTGGTGGTCCCTGGGGCTCAATGAGCCTTAGGAGTTTAACAAATGCCCCCTGGGACCTGGCCCACTTGGAGGCTCTTTTCAAAAAGGCGCAGGAGTTTGCACTTTTTGGGGAGCAATTTTCATGGGAGTCACGGATTCGCCGCAAACAGTTGCTAAAGCTTTTTTTTTTTAACTGCTTTCTTGGTCTGGCCGTGTCCATCTGTGACCCCAGAACCAGAGCTAAAAGGTCAGGGTATTCCTACCCTCTCCCCTTTTCTTTTTTTTACAGTTTTTCTGGGACTCAGCTGAAGTTGAGTCCCAAGACGGCTGCAAACCCTTCCTGGTTTAATTGTTGGTAGCCAACCAGATATCAGCACAAGATCAGGAGAGTTCGCTGAGCCTTCATGCTCATAGATATACAAATTTGATTTTCTTTTGTATCTCTAAGCTCCTGCCTGCGCCTCATCCCTGGTGGGCTAGTGGAAGAGCATCCTGCTCTTCTGCTATTCAGCTCAATGTCCTCTGTTCTTGTTTGCGTCTTACCTCTGCCTCTTTTCTTTTGCCCTTTGTCTTGCCTTTTCTCTCTTTATTTGACTCTTTTCTCTTTATTTGCCACTTTTCTTTACCCTTTGGTCTTGACTCGTTTCCCTTCCTTTGCCACTTTTTTCCTCTGCTCACCCCTTTCCCACGCTCCCTGCTGCTGTTGCCCCTGTAGCCCCCCCCCCAGTGTGTCTCTCCTGCTTCCCAGCCAAGGACCCTGGTCCGCCAAACCCCTGCCGCTATGATCCCAGCACTCTCCCTGCACTCATCATCAAACGCAACAACGACTGCCAGCTCTCGATGCCCAGCAACACCAAAGGCATGATCTCTTGCCGACACTGTCACCGCACCGTCACCCCTCCGGATCCGGGCAGCAACCCCAGCCTATCAAATGCCAGTGTACACAAACGACTGAACTGCGTCCTCCTCAATGTACGCTCCTTGCACAGACACGCTGTAGAAACCTGGGACCTCCTCAATACTCACACGCACAACGTCACCTTCCTCACAGAGACCTAGACCAAAGCCAACTACACACCCAACATTGTAACTGCCATCCCAGACAGATACAAGATCCTGAGAAAAGACCACCCCAGCTGCCAAGGAGAAGGCCTCGCCATCATCCACAAAAGATCCCTCAGATTGACAACCGTCAACTCAGACGACTCCTCGCCCCCCCATGGAACACATGCACATCCACTTCCAGATCTAGACCAATCCCAGAAAGATGGTCCTCACCTGCAGACCATTTGGCCCCACACACTGTTCACCAACGTCATCGCGAACCTCATCGCAACCCACACCCTTGCCATCACAAACTACATACCACTCAGAGACTTGAACTTTCACCTGGACAACCACAGCAACCCCAACACCACCACCCTCCTAGAGAACCTCACCAACATAGGGCTGAAGCAACTTGTCTCTGCCCCCACTCACACAGTCGGACACACTTCACAGGAGGAAACATCTTCTTCAGCCACACCACAGAACTGCTCTGGACTGACCACTGCGGGGGCTTTATTAAAGCCCCCGCACACAAGCATGCATGCTGCCTCCCATGTAGAATCTGGAACAAGGTCTCAGAGGAACACCTCACCTCCGCTCTCACCTGTACTCCAACCCCAACTACGACAGACACCAACACCACAGCAAGCAACCTCCACCAGTGGATCACCAATTGCCCAACACACTCGCCCCACTCCAGAACACCATGAGACAACACATCAAGAAAGCTAACTGGTTCACCACAGCACTCCAAGGATCCAAACGCTCCTGCCGATGACTAGAAAAGACATGGAGAAATGGCAAAACTCCAGAAATATGCTCTGCCTACAAAACAGCCACCACTGCACACCACCAACTCATCAAATCCACAAAGAAAAACTTCCTCCAAGATAGAATCCTCTCTAACGCCCATAGTCCAAGGAACTATTCGTCATATTATAGGAATTCGCCAAACCCAACAGCGTAACAACTGGCGCCCCTCCCTCTAAAGACTCAGCTCCTTCTTTCACCTCAAGATCAAGGCACTCAATGACAGCTTCGACAGCCAAGACCTCTGCATTGCGCCAACCCCCACACTCAGCGATGCCGCCCAAAAGACCCTTCTTACTTTGACCCCACTCATGACAGAAGGCACCCTAAATAACATGAAGAGCATCCACTCTGGAGCACCTTCTGACCTCTGCCCGCTGCACATCTTCCACAGGGCCGCCAGAGCCAACACACCCAAGCTACGTCAAACCATCAACTTCTCCGTCGAGAACCCCACATTCTCCGACAACTGGAAGCACGCCAAAGTCAATCGCTGCCTAAAGAAGCCCTCCACCGAGCCGACAGACCCCAAGAACTTCAGGCTTATCTCCCTGATCCCTTTTGCAGCCAAGGTAATCAAAAAGGCAGTGAACACCCAGATAGAACACTTCATCAAAACCAACAATATCATAGACACCTTTCAATCCGGATTTCACAGCAACCACAGCACCGTGATTGCCCTCCTTGCCGCCACAGATGACATCTGCCCCCTCCTTGACCAAAGACAACTGGCAGCCCTCATCCTCCTGGACTTATCGTCAGCCTTCGACACCGTCTCCCACCGCATATGGGAAACAACCTTTAGAACACAGTCATTACAACTACATCGCTTGCCATTACAATGCAGCCATTACATCGCATGTCACTACAATGCATGTCATTACAACGCATGTCACTACAATGCATACCATTACAATGCATACCATTACAACACATAGTTGTTACCCTTACACTATCCAACACTTACCCTACTGTTGCACTCACTGGAATGGAAATAGTAATGTTTACCCCTACACTATCCAACCCTTACCTTTAATCAATGTAATGGTAGGCGTTGTAATGGTGTAATGTGATGTAATGGAATGCGTTGCAAATGTAGTTTCTTAAAATGTGTTGTGATGGCATGCGATGTAAACTCATGCATTGTAATGGATGCTTTGATGTAAAAACTGCATTGTAAAGGCATGCGTTGTAAATGTTTGTGTTGTAACGTCATACATTCACCGCACATTAGCCACCAGACTTCACAATGCCGGCATCCAAGGAATGGCCCAAGACTGGTTACGATCATTCCTCACTGGCAGAATGCATAGAATAAGACTCCCGCCCTTCGTCTCAGAACGGACAGAGATCAGATGCGGAGTAACCCAAGGATCCTCCCTCTGCCCCACCCACTTCAATGTCTACATGGCCCCCTCGCAACCATCATCAGAAACCATGGACTCAACATTGTCTCCTATGTCGATGACATCCAACTCCTCCTCTCCCTCACCAAGGAACCAAAACAGGCACAACTTCCAAGAAGGGATGAAAGCCGTCGCAACCTGGATGATGAAGAGCTGCCTAAAACTCAGCCCGGAGAAAACAGAAGTTCTCATCCTTGGCTCCACCTCCTCTGCATGGGGGGACACCTGGTGGCCTTCCGCCCTCAGAAACCCTTCCACCCCAACGGACCATGCATGTAACCTCTGCATCATACTAGACTCATCACTCACCATGAATTGCCAGATCAACGCCATCTCCTCCACATGCTTCAACACCCTCTGCATACTACTCAAAACATTCAAATGGATGTCCCCCGACTTCAGGAAAACATTAACTCACATACTTGTCACCAGCAGACTGGACTACAGCAGCACCCTCTATGCAAGGATCATCAAAAAACGTATCTTCAAACTCCAGAACGCCACAGCCAGACTAATCCTTGATATCCCACGGCACAACCACGTCACCCAACACCTCTGCAACCTCCATTGGCTCCCCATCGAAAGCAAAATAACCTTCAAGCTGCTCACGCACACCTACAAGGCCCTACACAACACCGGACCCCAATTCCTCAATGACAAAATCTCCTTCCAAGCCCCCAAGAGGAACCTCCACTCGGCTGACCTCTCCCTAGCCACCATCCCACACTTCTACAGGACCAGAGCAGGTGGAAGGTCCTTCTCCTACCTCACAGCCAAGACCTGGAATGATCTCCCCCTTCACCTCTGGTGAAGCCCGACACTGCACCAATTCAGGAAGGACCTCAAGACCAGGCCCTTCAAATGACTCCAACGGAGCTGCTTACATTCTCCCCTCAGCACCTTAAGACCCTAAACGGGTGAGTAGTGTGCTATACAAAACCCTGATTGATTGACTGGTTGATTGAATATACAGGCTCTGGCTACGTGTAGTACCATTTACAAGGGTCTTACGATTAAATTAAATTCAACAATCAGGTGTATACTGGATTTTAGGAAGAGAGCTCAAGCACTTTAGTACTGATTAGCAGTAGTAAAGTGCACAAAGTCCTATGGGCAACAAAAATAATTTCACAAAACAGGAGGGATGAAGGTAAAATATTTGGCCGAAGATCACAGCAAGGGATGGCAGGTTGAAAAGACCATATTATAGATTTCACTAGGGCAGGCAGAGAAGAATTGACATGTGAAATTGCGCTCCACCTGATTGTGTATGGGCCTGTGTTCTCACAACCTCTTATACTGAGTGTTGGAATACTGAACAGAATTTTATCAGGTGGTAATTCCTCTCAGAAAAATCGCATGAGGCTTTCACTACAGATGATCCAAGCCTCTTTCCATAGTTTGTTTTCTGGCAGACTTCTGCCAGAGTGGTATAGCTAACTCTTCCCTTCCTTACTCCCCAAACCCTCCCTCCACTCACCACTTACATTTACTACTTGCTCAGAGCAGGTGGTAAATATATGCATTAAACCACACAAAAATTAGACTTCCTTGTGGTTTTATTACCAGTAAATCAGATCCCATGCTTTTGTTCCTCATTCCATGGCGGTCTAACTCATAATAGCATGGTACTGGCACAGTGTTACCACACAGTGAAATACATTTTGTATGGGGAGTTTGCACCCTTCCCGTACTGTGGAACTTGTGTGATAATTGGTTACTTCGGCTTTGGCTGATATGGGATTGCCACCACAGCTTGACAGATGTTTTGTCCTCCCTATTTAAAGTGTCTATTTGGCTAAGCACTCTAAATGCAGTGGATAAGGCTTCCGCCAATTTTTGTTGGATAGCATGCATGTGCCAAGCTTAAAAAAACCTTTGTTTTGGCCAAAGTTGTATATCTTTATATTGAATTAAAGCCTGACGTTCTTTTATAAATGCCTGTCTCAAATTAGCATAATTCTGATGCCGCTATTCATCTGTAATAAAGACAGGGCTTAACTGATCAACTGCAAAAAGGGAATAAGTTATTACAGTGCATTTCTGACATTGCAAGTCCTCTTGCCAGAGCTTTGGTGAAAGGCAGGTCACAGAGCATAATTACAGCTGCAGTTTAAAAAAGGAGAATGCGAACTGGCTTTAGTATCTGTTGATATCTTTTTCTTAAAAGAAAAAGTGATCAGCCGAAGGAGATTGGTCAGTGCAGGAAGGATAACATTTCTGCATGTTTCTACTTCACAATCTGAGCCACAACATTTTTTAACCTGACTTACATTAAACTGATCACAGTATATTTTTTGCATAAATTACTTACTGCTTTTCATGTATTTCATTTTACAGTGCTTTTATTCTTCTTCTCTGCAATGAACATGAAAGAGAAAGACACCAAGGATTTATGCGGTTGGTGGGAAGATGGTGGTATAATCATTTATTGTAAGGAATAAAATACCCATTGCCATATATTTTATGGATATGGCAAATCACAGCAGAGTGCCATGACCTTATGAAGGAGCTCTGTCTTTGGCCTTGTTCCTCTATATCGTCACTGAACTCTTTGGTAGCGTACAATGCCCATCTCATGAATGGGAGGGGATACTTTATCTAGTATATAAACTGCTGTTACTGGCAAATTTGTCTACACTCCAGACACATGAGAAGAAGGGAGGGGTGGTGACAAATTAGGAAAGCTCTGATAAGCTACAAAGTAGAAATATATTATTGATGCATGAAAGTCAACAGTTGACACATGCATTGCAGTGTACACTCTACTTACAGCCAGAAAAGTAATCCCTTTTTAACAGAATTGGTACATGAGATAATGTTGACATGTAGAGTAGATGTAGATGCATGAAAGGGATGTATGACGTTACATCGCAAACTTTTACAACGCACACCGTTACAACACATTTTTTACAACGCAGATGCATTTACAACGAATGCCTTTACAACGCATGACATTACATAGCAGATGCTATCACAACGCATGCCATTACAACATAAGTATAGGTAAGTAAATTGTTTTATTAAAAAATGTAATTAATTAAAATTAAATTAATTTAATAAATTAAATTATTTTTAAATAATAATTTTGTACATATATATATATATAAATATATATATATTTTAAAGAAAATAGATTAGGTATTTAAAAAACCCTAAAAAAAACCCTGTACCCCAAAAACCAAACCCAGCCCTGAAACCTAAAAATACCCCTGTACCCCAAAACCCAAACCCAACCCTGAAACCTAAAAATACCCCGTTCCCCAAAACCCAAAACAAACCCTGAAACCTAAAAATACCCCTGTACCCCAAATCCCAAACCCACCCCTGAAACCTAAAAATACCCCTGTACCCCAAAACCCAAACCCAACCCTGAAAGCTTAAAATACCCCTGTACTCCAAAACCCAAACCCAGACCTGAAACCTAAAAATTCCCCTGTACCCCAAAACCCAAACCCAACCCTGAAACCTAAAAATACCCCTGTATCCCAAAACCCAAACCCAACCCTGAAACCTAAAAATTCCCCTGTACCCCAAAACCCAAACCCAGCCCTGAAACTTAAAAATACCCCTGTACCCCAAAACCCAAACCCAACCCTGAAACCTAAAAATACCCCTGTACCCTAAAACCCAAATCCAACCCTGAAACCTAAAAATACCTGTGTACCCCAAAACCCAATCCCAGCCATGAAACCTAAAAATACTCCTGTACCCCAAAACCCAAACCCAACCCTGAAACCTAAAAATACCCCTGTACCCCAAAACCCAAACCCAACCCTAAAACCTAAAAATACCCCTGTACCCCAAAACCCAAACCCAACCCTGAAACCCAAAAATACCCCTGTACCCCAAAACCCAAACCCAACCCTGAAACCTAAAAATACCCCTGTACCCCAAAAATCAAACCCAAACCTGAAACCTAAAAATACCCCTGTACCCCAAAACCCAAACCCAACCCTGAAACCTAAAAATACCCCTGTACCCTAAAACCCAAACCCAACCCTGAAACCGAAAAATACCCCTGTACCCCATAACCCAAACCCAGCCCTGAAACCTAAAAATACCCCTGTACCCCAAAACCCAAACCCAACCTTGAACCCTAAAAATACCCCTCTACCCCAAAACCCTAACTATATATAAAAAAAATAACTTTAATTAATTTATTTTAATTATTTTTAATATTTTTGAAATTAAAAAAAAGGTTAAATTAAATGATATACTTACCTATACTTACGTTGTAAAGGCATGCGTTGGAAAGGATCCTGCGTTGTGATGGTGTGCGTTGTAGCGGTGTGCGTTGTAATAGTTGCGTTGTAACGGCTGTTTCCCGCATGAAAGACTCAAACAAAATTCTCCATCAGTAAATGACGTAGGAATAGGAGAGAGGTGACCCACACCAGAGAATCAGTGCGGTTAACAAAATTGATTTATTCCCGGTAGAAAATCACAACAATGCATTTTGACCCATCCCTGTCTTGATCACACACATTAACCAATGCATTTGGGAAATAAATAACATAAATAATGGACAGTTGCCATTGACATGATTCAAACCGAAAAGAACAGATGATGGACAGAATACTGAACAATTCAAACATTTAACCTCAGTCACAGATCTGGTTTAAACCCTTTGTTTGTTTTCATACCATGCCATTCCAATTTAGACCCAGCCACATGTAAATCAGTATTCACCCTGCTCCCCATGGGAACAGTCCTGCACTAACTACCAGGCCAGCTCCTATCTGAGCAGAAAAAAACATCCTGGGGCGGGTTTTGGGGTATCACCCTCATCAGCCAGGCTAGCTTGAATCTGGTGGCGTAGCGAGCACAGGACCCACGTCTGGGCATACCCTTTCCTCTTAGGGTGACAAATGCAAAAAGAAGAGATGATGGACAGAATGCTGAACAAATCATAAATTCACCCGCAGTCACAGATGTGCGTTAAATCCATTGTTTCTTTGCACACCATACAATCCCAGTTTTGACCCCGCCATATGCAAATCAGTCTTGACCCTGCTCCCCATGGGAACAGCAGTCCAAACTGACACGCCAGGTCCTCCCTGGCTCAGAAACAGCATCTTGGGCCCGGTTTCGGGGTATTGCCATCAGCGAGGCCTGCTTGAATCTGGTGGTGTAGCAAACACGGGACCCACATCTGGGCATACCCTTCTCACTTAGGGTGACAAATGCAAAAAGAAAAGATGATGGACGAAATACTGAACAGATCAAAAATTCACACCTAGTCACAGATCTGGGTTAAGTACATCTTTATTTTTGCATGCCACGCCATTCAAGTTTAGACCCTGCCAGATGCAAATAAGTCTTGACCCTGCTCCCCATGGGAACCGTCTAGCCCAAACTGCCATGCCAGGTCCTCCGTAGACCAGAAAAAACATCCTTGGACGGGTTTCAGTGTATCACACCTCATAAGCCAGAAGCCAGGCTAACTTGAATCTGCTGGCGTAGCAAGCACGGAACACACATCTGAGCATACG
The DNA here is from genome assembly GCF_964263255.1 of Lissotriton vulgaris. Lineage (NCBI taxonomy): Eukaryota > Metazoa > Chordata > Amphibia > Caudata > Salamandridae > Lissotriton > Lissotriton vulgaris. The sequence continues at coordinate 936,659,108 of NC_141698.1, read as the reverse complement.
CTACTCACTTAGGGTGACAAATGTAAACACACTTTTGCACTGCAATAGGTCTCGCATTTGCAAGAGTTTGATCTATTGGTATTGTAAATGTCAATGCCTTTTATTTAGGTGTTTTGAAAACCTGCAGGCGGTGCGTAAATACGCACTTTGTACTTATAGTCCTTGCTTAAGAGAAGCAAGACTGGCAGTAATTGCGCCTCTTTAACTGTCAGCTGTTTTTTTGTAAGCAAGGACTATAAGAATAAAATGCTGGTTTACGCACCACTTGCAGGTTTTCAAAACAAATAAATGAAAGGCATTGTCATTTACAATGCCAATAGCTCAAACTCGGAAATGCGAAACCTACTACATTGCAAATGCTTGTTTAAAATATAAACCGGTATTTCTCAGGCTATCTGATAGTTAAACAGAAGTATTAGCAAACAATTAGCAAATAACTGATGGAATCTACATTGATGATGACCTGAGCAGCCAAAACAATAGCAGGCTGCATCCTTATAGCTATGAAGACCTAGATGACGAAAGGGTGGCAATACAAACATTTAGAGATCACTGACAAAGATTAGGCAGAATCATAAAACATGATCTGTGCTTTCAAATCTGTGGCCTCAGCAGGCAGTGTTTCATCTTCTGCAATGTGCAGGCAGTGTTTCATCTTGTGCAATGTTACGTAGGCAGGGAAAGACAAATACATATTTTGAAGTTTCTGGATACGGCCAGATATTAATAGCCATTATTAACTGATGGGCTGCTATAGATAGACAAAACAAAGCCCTTTTGCCCCTTTTTCCCCAAATACAACGGTATCACTAAAGTTGAGACAGAGTCTATTATTTATTTGAGGGTGTTTCAGAAGTCCTGAGGGAGTCGGACCTATTCCGAGGACCAGATCATTTCAGTCTGGTTCCCTGGTTGAATTCACATTAGCAGGCGAGTAACATTTTTGTCATTAATTATCTTTAAACGTGCCTGCAGCTTCTGCTTTGAACTGGTCCATAAAGGATAGCGCCTGCCAAAGATGCTCAACACCGTGCACTACCACTTTTTAGTCACGTGCTAACCACTTTCAGATATGGGCAGAGGATGAGTTACTTAAAATAGTGACTGGGCGGGGGCTGTGTGTGTGGTTTCGTCACAATCGCGTACTAGTTCAAAGATCAGAAGGCGAGTGGGAGTAACAGGCAAAGACAAACAGATGTTTGCCAGTGAGAGGACAGCGAGGTGATGGGACAAGTAGTGATTAGTAGATGAGGAGCGCCATTAAAGAGATGGGTATTCATTAAGAGACACAGGGTTAAAGGTACTCCTTCCTTGTGTGTCATGTTTTTCTCCGAAGCCACCCCCTCTCTTCCTCCAGTCTCCCCAACAAGGACCTCACCCATACCCCTAGACATAGCACCTTCCCTGCTGGTCTTGGTGCTCAGCAGTCCCCCGCTTCACTGCACAAGACTCAGGCCCTGCAGCACCAAAAGCCGCATGAAAGACAACCAGCGAGACCCAGAGCGGGAGACAGATGGACACCTGCCAGACAGCGGCGGTAAATTTACCGCGTGCTCCCATGGTACAGAAGGGACTAGCTAATAAGCCATTTCTGAAGCATCAAACACTAAACGGCCATTTTAGAGTTACATCATCTGTTTTTACTACAGAACAAGGGGCCCGATTAGCAGAATGAACTTAAGACTCAATCCTAAACTTACTACTATGTTGGTATTCACAGAATGCACTTACTACTTTTGGCATTCACAGAATGCACTTACTACTTTTGGTATTCACAGAAGTTAGGATTTTGTCTTAAGTTTGTCTTAAGACAACCTTAAGACAGACTTAAGATAGACTTAAGACAGACTTAAGACAAACTTAAGACAGACTTAAGACAGTCTTAAGACAAACTTAAGACAAAATCCTAACTTCTGTGAATACCAAAAGTAGTAAGTGCATTCTGTGAATACCAAAATAGTAGTAAGTTTAGGATTGAGTCTTAAGTTCATTCTGTGAATGCCAAAGTAGTAAGTGCATTCTGTAAATACCAAAATAGTAGTACGTTTAGGATTGAGTCTTAAGTTCATTCTGTGAATTGGGCCCATTAGGTCCAATTAGAATGGGGAAAATATAGCTATGAATTTTAAAGCACATTTTTCACAGTGCCTTAAAAAACGGATTATGTAGAAAGTTGCAATATAGGGAGCACCAGCTGGCGGCTTACCCACACGAGATGTAGGGGTGCACCCCATGTCTGGAGCCTCATAGGCTGCCACTTGGCCCACCATGGGGCCCTGCTTGGAGGCGCTGCGGCGGTACATGAAAGGCATGTCGCCACAGGGCCTCCTGCCTAGAAATGTAACATCATTTAAAGCAATTAGTGCTTTTGTAAAGCGCTCCAAAGCCTCCAATACTCTCAGGGCTACTTCGCTCTACAAAAACCCCAGGAAATGCTGCTTCTGCCGATGATTAGAGTACACCTGCCAGAACTGGTTCTCGGACGGTGACAAAGCTTCACCACACGCTGTCCTGGCCAGAATCAGACCTCTAAAAATGGTGAGTTGCAGCAGCAACTTAGCGCGAACATTGGGGCCGATTATGGTGGCGGACGGACCTGAGTCCGTCCGCCACTATAGAGTAGGAGGGACCGTCCGCAGGGGCAGTGGCGGTCCCTCCATGCAGATTAGGATGTGACCGCCAGGGTGGCGGTCACATCCTCTATTTTTAACATTGCGGCGGGTGCAGCTTCAAGCTGCATCCGCGCAATGTTAAAAATGCATCCACGGCATTTGCGTGCACAAAGCGGCAGGCACTGCGTGGGGCCTGCCGCTTTGTCCACGCAAATGCAGGGGGGCACCATAGGTACCCCCATGTTCACCCCCCACCCCTTTCACCCAGGGGGCCCACAACGGGCCCCCAAAGTGAAGGTCCGTATGCTTTTCCACGGCGGAAAAGCCGCCGTGGAAAAGCATACTTTGTACACCATCATAATATGGCTGGCGGTGTCTGATAGACACCACCAGCCATGTTAATGCTTTTCCGCAGTGGTTGGAAGGCGACGCGGCAAAAAAGCGGCGGACAGATTCAAAGACCCATCAGCCATCCTAATTTGGCGGTGAGTCTTTCCTGCATCCGCGGCGGTTTTCCCGCATCCTCCGGGCCGGCGGTGGATTCCGCTGGCCCGGAGGATGCGGGAAATCCACAATCCTAATCTGCCCCATTATCCGAAGGTGTCAGAGCACTTTACAAAAGAACCAGTTGCGATACATAAGGATTTAGGATTACATGTGTTACATAAAAGATACAAACAGGAAAAATTGCAAATGTACAAGTTGTAAAGTCACCGAGGGAAGAGATACAAATAGAAAAAATTGCAAATGTACAAGTTGTAAAGTCACTCAAGGAAGAGATACAAATGGATAAACTCTAAGAGTCACAAAGGAATGGTAGTGAGTACAAAGGTCTACTACATATACTAGTGGTTAGAGTTATCTCTATATACATATATATACAAATAGTAGATTTTCTCAGGATTCCATTTTACCAGCGATTCGGCTCGGACAAGTATATATCACATATTTACAGAGAGAAAAGAGAAATAAAAAAAATTAAAAAATTAAAATCAAAATAAAAAGGGGTAGAGAGCGGTATGTGGGGGAGAAGAGTTGGAGGCTGAGATTGGTGAGAGGAGAGAGGGGGACCTGAGAGGAGAGAGGGGGACCTGAGGGGGAGAAAGAGATAAGGCAGTCCAGGGTAAGAGAAATGGCGGAAGGTCAGCAGGATGGAATCCAAGGGACCAAAGTAATGGTCAAAAATCAACAAAAGGGCGACCCGGGTCGTGGGCATCGATGGAAACCACATCAACATGGCAAGATGCATCCAGGGCAAGAGCGACAACAGGAGAGGGTCCCAAAATTGCGGAGCGCACTCGAGTTCCAGTCCAAAGGTTACAAGGACCAAGTCCAAAGAAAACCAGGGAGCTGACCCAACGGAGGAAGAACAAGAGGGTAAAAGGAGCCAGACAATCAAAAGGAGGAGCATCTTTAGTATTTGCACCTCCTTTCAACACTGCTGCACACACATGATCCCTGGTCTAAATGCTCCCACGCTCCTGTACTGAGCACCACAGTCCACCCGTGTCATTAGCTGGAGGGGTGTTAAAACAAATCCCCAGGTTTCCACCCAGCTTTCATGCGAGACAAAAAGCTGATGTCTATCTTGACTCTCCCAGAGGGTCGTTAGCTGCTTCGTCATATGTAGGGGGTGAGCTCTGTTATTAAAATCCTCTCCCGGTCATGTAACCTGTCACGCCCGTCGCTGTGGCCTCGGGCCCCCAGGCACACACTGTGGTCTGGCCAGACAGGCGATGGAGGCTGCAGATCCGGCGATCACGGGCTGCACCAGCTGCAGGCACCTGCCGGGGAAGAGGAAAGGGCAGCAGGGGCCCGCTCCTGATGTCGCAGCCCCCAAATTACCTCATAACATGGGTTTGTTTCATGGCTGCCCCCCCCCCCACTTCTACCTCCTTTTCACCTCGGGCGCCATCTTGAGGTGTTATCGCCAGGGGTGGATATTGCCGATATAAGGGCAGAGCAGCCAATGGAAGTATTGGCGGCCCCAGCGGCAGACGCTCCAGATCGTCTGGTTTTGGCATTTGGCCTTTACAGATAATTTAGTGGGGCTTGGAGGGCCGCGTCAGGATGTTGTGCATGGGGTTTCCACAGAGCTGAAGCTGCAGGTAGCCATGTTGGAATTGGCTCCTCGACGTAGGGGTGAGGGGTCCCTCCTCCTCCCCTGGCTCAAACCCCCCCTCCCCTGGCTGCGCACAGGTCCCCCCACCTCTGCTCAGACTCCTGGATGAGCCTGAGCTGATCCTAATTCTTTTCTTCAAGGGTCATCCCACCCCATATGGGAAGTATGGGTGGGGGGCTTTGGCCTCTGCTGCCGAGCGCCCTAGGCCCTGCCTGTGCTGTTGTGCTGTTCCCAGTGCCCCCCATGTGGAACTGCTTATTAATTAGGTGGGGGTCCCAAATTCCCCAGGATGCTGTTGGGTTCCTGATGCTGGCCTCCACGCAGGCGGCAACTAGAGCCAAATTTCGGGGGGGGCTGAAAAATATTTCCGGGGGGGGGGGCTAATTCTTCCAACCATAGACAGAGTGACTGAAAGAAGGGGTGAACACACAACAAAAGCCTCATTTACAAGTAAATGGGCTTTTAAAGACCTGTTAAGTACTCGGGTGCGGCTGCAATTAGATGCTCGCCAGCCCGCAAAGCTGTCTCAGCCCGGGCTGACACACACAACGGGGGCCCAATGGGTGTTGCGCGCCTGCCTCCACGTGAGGTCTATGGGAGACTCCTGCCAGAGCCTCACCTCCTTGCCTTGTGTCCTGCTTCACCTCAACAAATTCAGGGCCAGGACTTTTCCCAGGTGCTCTCTCTGCTCTCCCCCCTCCCCTCAGCTCTTGCTCATCGCTGGCATATTGCCCACCGCAGTATGCTGCCGGGCCATCTACACAAGGCCCTACACCCTCCCCCTGCTCAGGCTAAAACCGGGCGTCTTCTCGGCTGCATCATGCTGCCGCACAAGAAGGCTCCCTGCTCGCCCCTCCTCCTGCTGTAACGTGCTGGACGTGGCTGCATCTTCCAGCAGACAGACTCTGGTGCTGGCCACACGCTTCCCGGGCTCCTTTTTGTTAAGCCCCCACCCCATACCCGACATACCTCTTTTTCCCGATGGTGGCATGCCAGCAGACACCGACATCGGGGTGGAGGTCATCCCGACCCATGCCTGATCGAGAACACTAGGCCACAAGAGGTCTTCTCGGCCTGCTTGGCCCAGCACCCTCAGTACAGCCCGGATGACCTCCGTATCGGGAGTGGTCCTCCGGATCCTATGGTAAGGGGATTGCCTACACCTACAAAATGAACCTGCACAAAGAACCTGAACAAAGCACTATCCTGCCCTCACCAATCAGCGTATTGGTTCACCACACTCCCAAGGCCTGACTACCACTACGCTAACTTAAGCTCAAAAAATCCACTCAACCCTTCCCATGGTGCTGGGTGCAGGTAGAGCCCTCCTCCCCTGCACCTTATGAACCCCCCAGTGCTCAAACCAGTTCTTTCCAGTTCCAGCGCTTTCGGAATCCTCCGACTAAGGTAAAGTCAGTCACAATCTTGCAAACAGTAACAGAGCAGGGAAGAAATTAAAAAAAAAGAGTCCCCTAAAGAACAGATAAACAAGCATAGTCTAATAATACAGTACTAAGTCCCTACACTGTGGGAGGAAGGAAACAGAAAAGGAGGGACAAAGTCATTGTCACAAAGAGGCAGGACTGACCACTAGCAACTAAGTAGTTTTGAAAGAACACTGAAACAAACAAATGAAAGCAGTGGGCGAAGTTTAAACCTACACAGAAGTATATAGGTATATACTAAAGTATATACAAGTGGTTGAAAGCTTGACCTAAAAAAACAGGTGATGGGCAGAATGCTGAATATATCAAACATTAATTAATCCACATACTGCTCTGTATTTTTATAAAGAAAAAAGTCACTAAATAGAGAAAATATTTTCGCATCTCCTGCTGTTCCGCAGCTTTGAGGAGTCAGATAGTCCTCGTGTTTCACATGTTTCACAGGTGTTTCACAGTAAATCAAGACGATAGTAGTCATAAAAAAAGTATTTTGTCTTGATGAATTAGCTTTAATGACAATGTCAAACCTATAACGTGCAATATCCTTTATAGAGCATTCAAAAATCAATTCAATATAATAATCAACGTTAAATTAATCAGAGATACAAAATAAATAATTCATATACACATTTCTAAATGACTGTAGATATAGACCTTGATCTTACTATAATATTCATCTGATGAATCACAGTACTAATAATAATTTAATGTCACACATCCCCTGCTTAACATGTTTGTTAACCCATCAAAATGTAATTTAATAGAATATTTTAAACGGCGTTAGACAAAAAAAACGTAATCCATTTGTTTTATCCCATTAGTTCAACTCCCGGTGATAATGAATGTAAAATGTATCATGTACTGAGATCCAGCTATTGTCACATACAATTATGGCAAAACACATCATTATTCCTGACATGCATGAAGTATTATGTTGGTACATCTGCCTACCTGGTGACCTTGGGTGTCATTAGTGTGTGATTATCGTTGTGTGATATTGGAGGGCATTGATGAAACTTTGCATATTGCTAGGAGTTGCTGATAAATACAGAATAATAGTTGTGGTACTGTCGTTATGTTGTGTCTGTGTGGTGTAATGATATATTGCTGTTACATGGCGACAGGCATTGGATGACATGGACAGGAAGTTATGCTGCATGAGTTAGTTTCATTTACTTATTGTAAATAGCACAGGTGCATTAGAGTATGACGCTGAGCAGTCAATGAATGACTGAGGGTATTCTCCGAAAAAACAAAGTCATTTTACTGTACATTGATATGACAGGTAAATATGGATCACTTGAATATAATAGAGAATTGTGGTCGTCCAGTGTATGAAATCTAGTACGTTTTGGATTTTATTCAACATTAATTAACTTGTTAGAGTTACCTTGTAGCGCCCAAGACATGCGACTCTGATGCCTGTGACAGTGTGTCTTATCCTGTTTCGTTGGTTAGATGGTAGTAGCAGGTAAAAGTTATATTTAACGTATACCTGATTGTTACAGGGATCCATGTAAAGTCAGCTGATGTTTGAGTAGTGAATGTCTGTTGTCTGTGCACTTGGGTGGATGACAGTGTGCGAAGGACGTGTTGCAGAATTGTGGTTTGCATAGTTTGCGAGAGCATTTTATGTCCACTTTATTATCACTCTTCTAGAGGGCATGATTTGGTAATATTATGTTGAGAAAACCACATTTCCTTCAAATAACGTGGAAAATATACTTAAAATAAGTGGTCTGTTCAAAATACCGAGACCAGTTTTTGCTCCTGTGCGATGGGCCATTTAACTAGGCGGGTAATGCTGGTCTGGCAGGCCGCTTGAAAGGCCTTAGGTGTGGCCTCCTGCTGGTTTACGACCCTCCCTTGCTGGTTTAGGGCTGCTTTACTGAATGTGATCACATTCATCTTTATTACCATCACTAAATGCAAACTTTCCGAAGTTGCATTGCACATTCCAACTTCTGTACTGCGCCTCCTTCTTCCCAACCCTTATGTAAACAAAAGCTTCCCACTGGGCACTTCTGAACTTTGTGTTTATTTTACAGTGTACAGAGTTGCGGGAGCAACATTACACCACAGCTCTGAAAGCCCCTAGCTCGAGCTGCTCGAGGCTTCCTGACCTGCCACATGCTCCACCAGTCAAACACCATGAGTGCAGTGAGGGAGCCAGGGCACAGAAACACTTGGGTGCTTATTTATGAGGGCCCTGCTTCACTTTTGCAGCACGTAAAGAGGTACATGCGTGATGCAGGGCTCTCATAGGGACCTATGCAGCCACGCAAAGCCACCCTGGGTGGCTTTGATCATGAGTAAGGAGATGCAGCTCAAATTGCTGCATCGCCTTACTCTGCGCCTGGGGTGCGTTCCATGGGTGTTGCATTGGGTTTTCACATGCAACACCCGTGGAATTTGACGCTGCTCCAGATTTACAAAGTGATGTAAAACTGGGGATGCGTCAAATCCGTACGCCTCCTGTGGTGAGCCGTAACAAAGAGAAATATGTTCATTTCTCCTAATTTTTTCTTTCCATGTGTGCTGAGTCTGCAGCACATATATAAAGGGAAAAACGCCTCGCATGATTGTTTTTGTGTAGGAAGGTGCCCCTTCATGCACAAAAACAATCAAGCCTGCAATGGAGGCACCCTTGTACCATGGTACACGGGGGCCTACGTTGGCGCTAGGCCACCAAAATGGCACCAGAACAGGCAGAGAGGACTGAAATGCACCGCATTGCTTAAATACAATACACTCCTGCCCTGTGTCAAAATGCCATAAATGAGAACTTTAGGAACTTACTTACGAGCACCCGGTGCCCCCAGGCATCACTTTTGGTGATGCTCCGGAGGCACAGATTACTAATTAATCTCTATGAGGCCACACAAAGCCACTATGTGTTGCTTTGGATGGCCTCATACATATGGAGTAGGACAAGGCAGCGCAAATCGCTGTGTTGCCTTACTCTGCTCTTGGGAGGCGTTCCATGGCCGTTGCGGTGCGTTTTCCCATGCAACACTCATGGCTTTTGATGCCGCCCGAATTTTCAAGATTATGGAATACTGGGGAATCTCCAAATCCTTATGCCTCCCAAGGTGAGGCATAACGAGGAGAAATATCTTTATTTCTCCTAACTTTTTCCTTTTTCTATGTGTGCTGCATTCTGCAGCACACATAGAAATGAGGAAAACACCTCTCAATAATGTTTTTCTGCAGGCAGGTGCCCCTTGACGCTAAGAAGCCAAAACGGCACCAGCGCAGGGAGAAAGGACAGGAATGCACTGTATTGCATAAATACGATGCATTTCTTCCCTTTCACTTTGGCATAGGGTAGCAAGTTGACTTGCTGCGCTGCGCTGCCCTAAGCCAAATCCCCGTAAGTAGGCATGGGCGTAAAATCCGTTCCGCTCGCGGATTTTGCGGATTTTCGGTAAATCCGCAATCCGCGAGATTCGCGGATTTCCCGCAAAATCCGCAAATCCGCGTGCTGCGGATTTTTTGCTTGTGTTCGCACTGCTCGCGGCCCGCGGCGCGGGCAGCAACAATCTCGCACTCGGGAAATTACAAAAAAAAATAAAAATGGCGGAGGAGTGAAGGAAGGAAGTGGCCCAGTCTCCAACTTCCTGTTCCTGTCCAGCAAGTTCCTCCCATTGGGGAGGGGTGAAGGAAGTGCCCCAGTCTCCAACTTCCTGTTCCTGTTTCCTTTCCTGGCCATTTTGGATTCGATCTTGACTGGGAAGGATTACTTTTTGTGGCTGCTGCTGGATATTTGGATTTGAGGCCTTTTGGATTCAAAATTTGATTTCACAAGTAAGTTGATAAGTTGATGTTGTTTGTGGTGATTTTTGTGTGTGTTTTCCGACTTTTGCGGTTGTTTTGGTGATTTAGCCTTTACGGCACCGATGCGTAACGCTTCGGCGACGTTTTGGCACCATGGCGTGCCGCATTGAAAATACGGCGCACCATGGGTGGTGCTGGCGTGCCTCACACTTTGCAGGGATGCACAGGTAATTGCTAATCTGACACTTAGGGGCATACTTACGAGTTCTGGGCTGCACACCTCCAGAGGTGCACCAGAACAAAATGCGTAACTCAAAACTAACCTTGCGTCACGGCAGATGCGCCGCAATTACAATGCGGCAAACCCTGGCGCAAGGGTAGGCAGATGCGTGATGCATCTCGTGACGAAAGAGGGGCGCATCTCTAGAGTCGCGTCGCAGGCACGATGCAACTATAGCAATGCTCAGGGATGCCCAATACTCAACATACCGCATCAGTCCTTACGCCTGCTTCAAGCAAGCAGGCATAAAGAATTGACGTAGCAGCGTCGCGGAAGTGCCTGCGTTAAATCTTGTAGATTTCACGCAGGCACTTTTGCGAGGCGCACATCTGCCTGACCGCCATCCCCCCCTCCCCCTGCGTGGCAACGCACCCATTGTGGCGCAGGCCCAGGTCTTAACGTGGCGCATCTCCTTAGAAGCATCACGTTGTACATGACTCGCAGGGATGCGCCACGTTTACGTCGCTGTGCGTCAGGTAAGGCAGCGTAAACGTGGCGCAAGGGGCTTGTAAATCTGCCCCTTTGTGTCTAGCATTACGCAGTTCTGTAAAGTACACTCATACATTACTCAGCCCAATTAAATGAACACAAAATAGAAAACAAATAAGCAGTGGCACCGCCACAGAGAAAGAGAGCAGTGCACCTGAAATGCACAGAAGATTTTGAAATATTAATTTAGCTCTCCTATCAATGTAATCAGCAGCATTATTGCTCTTTGTAAAAAAGTTAAAGCAAACATTTGCAATATTAACACACAGAGCAGGAGAAAAAACAGAGTAGTGAGTGATGAAAAAATTGCTACTACTACTCACCAAGCCCGGGGACCTCCACTCCCAGCAGATCGAGCAGGTCGCGCTCCCTGTCCAGGATATCCGTCCAGCGGTGGGTCACCTGATTATAGGTGCGCTGGACCCCCGTGATCTTAAAAAGGGCCCGGCACACCTGCCCCCACCGCTTCCGACGCTCCTGGCTGCTGGTATAACCGGCAGCAATCCTGCCGCCTGCTGCGATGGTCCTCGGGAGACGGCGCTGCACAAAATAAACGAGTGTGCCCACCTCCTCAGGGCTGAAGATCTCCCTGGGCACCACCATTTCCGCCCTCAAGCGGCCACACGGGAGCCGGGCACGGGCTGCGGTGCCCGGCTTGGGCAGCTTGACAGCTGTCTTCACCATGTTCTGGGCAGGTAAGGAGATAAAATGAAAAAGAATAGGAGTAGAGAAGAAGGAAATAAAAGTTTAAAAAGTACTTGAAAAGTAAACAAAAGTAGCCTAAAACACAAAAATATAGACCTAAAAAACAAGAGGGATAGAAAAAAAGTTTAATAGATCAAAAACAAAATAAAATAAGCAAAGGATGGCAGAGATATACAGAGGATAGAAACACCATGCCCAGACACATAGGAATGAATGAAAAACAAGATGGCGGCCGATCACGTGAGCGTAAGTAAGTTCGCACGCGATTTCTCTCGCGAACTCGTGCGAACTTGTATTCGCAAGGCGCTCATCGCGCGAGACTACACATAGCGGGCGGAAACGGAAATACGTCACGCAAACAAAATGGCGGCGGCCGTAAACCTTGGGGTAACTCGCACGAGTTCGCGGCTTACACGATCGATTTCGCACGACGCCGCGCCTCGCGAATAGTGCGAAATTACCGAAAAACGAGTTTTGCAAAAGGAAAAGCTATGAGCAAGTGCAAAAGTTCAACCAATAATGTACACTGGTGAACCAGAGGGTGCTGTGATGACACAGAGGGTGACATGGGTGAGCCCGAGGGTGGCATGGGTGAACAAAGAGAGTGCCAGTGGTGACAGAGGGTGGCAGTGATGAAGAAAGGCTTGCAAACAGGCTGGGCACGTAGAAACAACAAGTTCGCAAAACTGGCGACCTGACAAGTAAGTTCGCAATTTGCGAAATTGCACAAAACCCTCGCGAACTTGCAGAAACCCGTGCGAACACCCCCCAAAAAAAATCCGCAAAATCCGCGAGGATTCGCGGATTTTGCGGATTTTCGAAATCCGCAAATCCGCAAATCCGCAAATTCGCGGATTGCGAATCCGCAAAATCCGCCCATGCCTACCCGTAAGTAAGGGCCTTACTTTCTCAGATTGCCCCTTCCATCCTATATCGCAGAAACCAGTAGTATTACACTTTGAAGCACAACTTTTCTTTCTTCTTTTGCATTTGGAAAACATTTTCCCTATAGCGAAAAACCCTACCCCTAAACACCCACAAAATAGCAATTGTTCCCTCTGCATTAGCCACCCTAAAATTAGACTTACTCATGCCCCTTAACCGGGGTAACTATTTAAATGCTTCCAGATTGTGACAATATCCACAAAACATTTGTTGATACCAGCTTTTGAGTTTGCAGGTGTTCACCAGACTTTTTACATGTTCACACCCATAATACCCACAATATGCACCTGTGATAATATTTACACATGCAAAATTACACCATACAGCTGTAATTTTACGTGTGAGTATATGTGTTAATCAGACAGCCATATCCTACACCAGACTAAGCAATGAGTTGTAGTGGGAGAATCCAACGCCACCATCATTCACAAATGCACCAATACGGCCAAAAACACATTCATCTGGCACCAGGACCCTAGCAGGGTCAGCAAATACTGATTTACTGATCCTTAACTGGAGACGTTGGCAGAAGGGGCAAAATCGCAAATACTCAGGGGTCATACCGACTTGTGGAACGTGATCACAGAAAAGACCACAGTGATACCAATGTACCCACATGATGTGGAAGAGGTAAAGAAAATGGTGCTGTAGAAATCAACCTTTTTATATGTGGTCACTCTAAATGTTTCTCCAAACACTGGACCCTATATTTTTTCTGGCTTTAGAACTGTGCCCTTTATCTCTGCTAACCAGTAGTAAAGTCCCTGAGCTGCCATTTTTAACAAGGTTAAATTGGCTTATTTCTAATTAGTACATTTAACTTGCTTGAAGTCCCCAGTATACTTTTTAATAAAGGGCATCCAGGGATTGGAAGTTAAGTGTCTCTATTGGTCTGCAGCAACTATTGTGCTATCCACTATATTAGTAGTACAAGGTAGACGTCAGGCCTATGCTGTGTAGCCTGGCTATTTCAGTGTAAACATGCACGCAACCAGTCAAAATTAACCTCCCTTTTCACCTCACTCTTGACCTCCCTTTTAAAAAAAAAGTCAGCGCTATATCAGACTGGCTAGAAAAATAATGAAACAACTATTTTTTAATAAAATACAGTTTAATGGTGAAGTCAGATTTGTAATAGAAATGAAGGCAACAGTAATTTTTAGAAAGTTACCCTTTACCTGTCTGAGCTGTCAGTAGGCTAATTAGCAACACAAGTTGCTATGAGAGAATCAGAATCACTCCTATGAAAGAGGTCACTAAAATGATCTCGGAACATTTGTACACTTGGAAAGAGGAGGGATTAATAGATTCTACTGAGTACAAGTATTTAAATGTCACACATCCCACCTCGCCTTTTTTGTACACATTGCCAAAGGTGCATAAATGTAAAAGCAATCCCCCTGGTAGACCAATAGTCTCAAGCATAGGAAGCGCTACAGAACATCTATCAGAGTTTGTAGATGGTTTTTTAAAACCTCTTGTAATTAATATGCCCTCGTATGTGAGAGATACCACAGATATTTTGATCAAATTGCAAGATTTCAAATGGGAGGAAGGAATGCTACTAGCTACATTAGAGGTAGTAGGGCTATACACCTGCATTAAAAACGAGAAAGGTGTGGAAGCTTTGGAACACTTCCTCAGTAGCAGGAGTGCAAGCCTGAGACATCACTCAGCAATGCTGGTGGAGATGAGTAAACTAATTTTAACCAACAATTACTTTCTTTTTGAGGATGAGTAGTTCCACCAGGTGAGAGGTACTGCGATGGGTTCCAGGTTTGCTCCCTCCTATGCCAACCTATTTATGGGTTGGTATGAGAGGGAGCATGCCTGGAGCCGATGGGCCAGTGAATGGATAGACTTGGTGGTATTCTGGGCCAGGTTCATCGACGACATCCTGATAATTTGGAGGGGATCGTCATCTGAACTATTGAATTACTTTGATTATTTGAATTTGAATGATTTCAATGTTAAACTGACAATGAATTTTAGTTCTTCTCGAATTGAGTACCTGGATGTGTCACTATTGGTCAAGGGGGATAGTATCACAAGTAAACTATACAGAAAGGAGACTGCCACCAACTCTATACTACGGGCGGATAGCTTTCACCCGGTATCTGTGATCTCAGGTATCCCCTATGGGGAAATGATCCAGGTTAGAAGAAATTGTAGTCGTGAGGACAACTATCAGGAGGAATTGATTAATCTTCAGAAGAGACTGAGCAGGAGAGGTTATGCTAAAAATGATTTGGTACAGGCCAGTGTAAAAGTATCAAAAATAAATAGGGAATCAACTTTGATTCAGAAAAGCAGACAAATGGAAAAAAGGGGGCTTTGTTTTGTCACCACGTATTGTACTCAGAGGGACCAGATTAGAAAAGCCCTAGGGAAGAATTGGAATTTACTTAAGGGCGTTCCAGGCCTGGTTACACAGTTGGATGACAAACCAAAATTGATTTTAAAAAAATGTCCTACTGTTAGAGAGAAATCGTCAAAAAACTATGTGCCATCATTGGTCCGTAGTACCTTGAATTGGCTACCACTACAGCCAAAGGGTTTCTCTGTCTGTGGTTCATGTATTGTATGTGCGCAAGGTCTGCATAAAATCAGAAACTTTGCATATAACAGTACCCAAAGATATTGGATTAATGAATTCTTCAACTGCAACAGCGTTGGTGTAGTTTACGATATCTGTGATTGTAAAAAAGTGTACATTGGTAGCACGAAAAGACCCCTCAAAATAAGAATACAAGAGCATAGGCGGGCAGTAATCAATAATGACACTAAATCACCACTGTACGTACACTTGGAGAGTGAGCACAAGTCAATGAAGAGTTTCAAGTTCCATGGTATTCAAAAAGTGACTCAAAATGTAAGAGGGGGTGACTGGGAGTTGCGAATCAGACAAACAGAGGCCTGCTGGATCAGCAAATGTAGAATGGTTAAATATGGAATAAATATTGATTCTGAATTGCATTATTTTTTAGCATAATGTACTCCTTACATCCTGAGTTTTGCAAGCCTGGCTACAATGAACTAAATGCTCCGTACATCGAGCGTATGCTTATTTCATATTTTGGGGCAACCGCAGCATGGCCATAAGGCTTTTAAATATATACTAGATTAGAAAGATAATTTTATTGGTCACCGCCGATAATCACGATGTTGTATTTGGGAAGGGACCCATATACGTGTATATGCAAGAAATATATACCACTAAGAATATTGTTTTTTCACTTTCCGCCGGGCTGTTTCCGTCTATGAGTTGTATACATTTGGGGGTCCAGACATTGCTGCTGTGACGATCGCTGTGATCGTAGTTTCCATAATAAAGGCTTTTGTGAAAATTGAAGCATTTCAGGTACTTTGATCGTCGTTGTACAAATGGACACGGTAACCAGGCAGACACCCAGTACCAATAGAAAGTAAACTCGGTGTTATGAATGAGCACGTTTCTTTGTTTACTTCTGTTTTTTCTCTTTTTCGTCATTTTCGGGGATGCGCACTTATGGAAAGAACAAGATTTTTTTGAATGGTGAGTGAAGATTCGAAAAGTTAGTTAGCACGAGGGTCATTGTAGATTTGTTCGGGTTTAAGATGTAGTTTCTGAAAGATATATTCGAATTCGTAATAGATCATACCAGGAGAAATTGAAGTGAAGGACGCCACGTCGCTACATGGTGAAGTAATGAGACGATCGAGCATGTAATGTGGACCTTACTCTAAGGTAGAGGCACCCCCTTGTGAATGGGTTTCATTGATACTGTGTTATCCAAACATTTGTTGTTAATGGTAAGACTTAGAGAGATTCTCTTGTTCTTTTTAGCCGAAGGTTGGAGCGTATTTTTTCAACAAGTGAATGAACATAGGTTTGGCACGCATTAAGGAATCGTGAGGAGAGGGAGCACAGACTTATAAACGTAAGTGTAGTCAGAAAGGCCGATCTCAAAAATATCATAGACATGTGGAATGGATGCGATGGATGTTAATGTTGCCCTTTTCTTGGCATTTACAGTTAATGGGCCATTGGATATTTCATCGAAGAATAGGGATATAACATTATGGTGAACAAATTTAATTGTTGAAACGCCCATTAATTAATTGATTGTGTAAGTTACAAATATGAAGTTAGAAGGAAGTCGTATCTGACTTAATGCTAATGGGGGTAGGAAGAAATGAATCTAAGTGTATGACTTTGTATTTTTAGATTGGGTATCAACGTCACACGCTGGTTTCGGAGGCCCTTAAAACAGGAACTTCCTAGTGAGGATTTAATAAGGAATTCACTCTCTTAATTTATAAGGTCAGCCAAAATAATAGAATTTCTATTGTATACAAGGGATAGAGACCTAATATACAAAAAACGTAAGGGGGAGTGACAATTGCAAGATAATACTGCCTTGCCTACGAACTTAGGATGTATCAAGGAACTTGTTATTAGCCATATGTGAGTCTGTAATAGATATGGATTGTGTTGTCTTATACATTTTTCTTTCTGTTCTGGATAACTGTTAATGAGGTCATTTTACATGCTTTGGGAGATTCAATCTCCCTAAAAGACTCAATTCAGTCATTTGTGTTTCAATAATGGATGACAGAGTTTTTTTTCTTTTTGTTACTGGTGCTAATTAGGTTGTTATTATTGTTACCAGCTAATATCAGCTATAATATAACAAATAAAATGATGTTGACGAATCTCAGTTCATGTATGTATTTTTATGTATTTGCAGCCCTGATGACGTCCTATTGTCAGGACTAAACGCGTCGGCTGTTGGTACTGTCATGATCAATTTTTTAAGATAATACAATTAAAGGATTTCTACAATTCAAGATTCATCTGAAGAATTCTTATTTTGATGCATGTCATGTATACTAAGATACATATATGTGATAATCAGACCTTTTGATAAACCGTACTTTGTAGTACAGATATTCATGATTCAGCGCTTCTAGCTTTCTTTAGTTTAAGGCGCCGATACATGCCTTTGCTCACCCAATGTCTTCTAAGGTCAGTACAAGCTCAGCAGCCTTGTTTTGTTTACCTTGCTTTCTAAACCTTAAGGAAAATTGAAAGAACAGTGTATGTAGTTTGATTTACTGTTCTTACTCTTTCGCAATAATCTAAGAAATATTAATATTTTTGCCAGCCTGGTTTCTGCACGTATCTTACATTTCCCACAGAAATATGAAAATGCCCTCTCTCTCATTATGTTTTACACATTCTTCTGACAGATTTGGACTATATTTGTTTGTGACCAAGCTAATCAATTGGTGCCAGGAGAAAAGAGCCACCTGCAATGTGCTGCAGAAGGGTACCCAGACCAAAACTTAAGTGACGTTGGTGTGTAGTGTTGCCCAATAAGCGGCTCAGATAGGGGCTTTATGCGGCATGCTATGTCGCCCCCCCCTATGGCTACTACACTGTACAAGCCACAGCTAGGTCTTCAGGGAGCTGTTCATACCTCTAGCCTGTTGACATCTTGACTCTGCTACCAATAGTTTGTGGTTTATTGACCATCTGCACATAGTAGTGTTAGTGCTGCAAACATGCCTGTCCGGCCTGCATTTTTGCAATCCATGCTATTGTTCTAGTGATGTGCTGAATCTCCACTGACCATGACAGCTCACATCCACCCTGCCCCAACTCATCTCAGGGGAGATGTTACACGATGACTGTTGATTTTTGTCTTTCTCTAAAAATGTCAAGGTAAAACTGATGTGTCACAATCGTGTGTACACGTGAGTTGAAACACACCTGATATATTCTAATGCTGTTGCTCTTTTGTATGTGAGAAGCTGGGTGCCAAGGTGGATGATGCCAATGTAAATGTGAATCAGTAGCACCTGGCCAGGGGTGTGCAGAAGACTCCTGGTCAAAAAGAGCACCAACAGGAGGCTTTGATTTCAGCCCTCATCAGCCCCAGCCAGACTTTGCCTTCCACAAAAGGTGCACTCGGCTGTCTGGGCAGTTTGCTGGTAAAGGGTTTCCCTCTCTACTCAACTTTCTTAGCGAGCTTTCCTCACTGTGATCTCCATCTTTACTAAAATGTTGCCATCAATGTCATGCTCAGCAGCTTGATTGGGCAAGGAGACCTGAAAAGAGCCACTTATTTCTACCAATGCAAAAGTAGGTGAAACGTCATTGTAAGCTTTAGAGAACAAGCATTTGCAATGCAATAGGTCTCGCATTCACGCGGGTTTGAGCTATTGGCATTGTAAATGACAATGCCTTTTTTTTATGTTTTGGGTTTTAAAACCTAAATAAAAGGCATTGTCATTTACAATACTAATAGCTTAAGCTCTTGCAAATGCAAGACCTAGTGCATTGCAATAAAGGGCCTTTTCGACCGCTTGTTAGATTATAAATATAAGAGGAAGAGACCGGCCTGCGACATATTCAAAGTAGTGATAAATAGTGCAGTGAAGAAGATGTGTAAGTGTTGTAAATTACACAGACACAAAGTGTAAAGTGAGAGTTGCGAATGATCTGAGCTATGAACATGAACAAAATGCTCCAACACCTTTCGCTCTGTGATTACACTGTCGCGGCTCAGGAGGAAGAGCGGGAGGGGGGGAGCTATTTCCTGCCCTCTCCGTGATTTGAGCGTGCAGTGTGGCATTGCATGATGTCATTGCTATCTTAGGCCTAATAAAAAACACTCCAGCTGTAGTAGGGCCCTGGCTTCACCTCCTGGTGCAGGTCGAGTTGTACGTTATGGCGGCATGGAGGGAGAGAGGGATGGTCTCAGCTGCAGTTCTGGCCTCGTACAGTGCCCCTGCTATTATTAGTAAGCGAGATGCACTGAGGTGGTGGTATTGGTTTTCGTGATGGTGGTGGTGATATTGGTATTGGTGGTGGTGGTGGTATTGGTTGTATTGGTGGTGGTGGTATTGGTGACAGTATTGGTATTGGTGGTGGTGGTATTGGTGGTGGTGCTATTGGTGGCAGGGGTATTGGTGGTGGTGGTATTGGTGGTGGTGATATTAGTGGTGGTGGTATTTGTGTTGGTGTTATTGGTTGGGATGGTGGTATTGGTTGTGGTGGTGATATTGGTGGTATTGGTGGTGGTGGTATTGATGGTGGTGTTGTTATTGGTGATACTGGTGGTGGTGATAGTGGTATTGGTGGTGGTGGTGGTGGTGTTGGTTGTATTGGTGGTGGTGATGTTCATGGCGGTAATAATGGTGGTGGTATTGGTGGTATTGGTGGTGGTGGTATTGGTAGTGGTGGTGGTATTGGTTGTATTGGTGATGGTTGTATTGGTGGCGGTATTGGTATTGGTGGTGGTGGTGTTCGTGGTGGTGGTATTGGTGGCAGTGGTATTGGTGGCAGTGGTATTGGTGGTGGTGGTATTAGTGGTGGTGGTATTGGTGTTGGTGTTATTGGTGGGGATGGTGGTATTGGTTGTGGTGGTGATATTGGTGGTATTGGTGGTGGTGTTGGTATTGGGGGTGGTGTTGATATTGGTGTTATTGGTGGTGATGGTATTGGTAGTGGGGTATTAATCGTGGTGGTGGTATTGAGGATATGGTGGTATTAGTGGTGGTGGCGGTGGTATTGCTGGTGGCGGTGGTATTGGTGGTGATTGTATTGGTGGCAGTGGTATTTCTGGTGGAAGTTTTGGTATTGGTGGTGGTTTGGTTGGTATTGGTGGGGGTGGTGGTTTTGGTGGTATTGGTGGTGGTGGTATTGGTATTGGTGGTGGTGATATTGGTGTTGCTATTGTTGGTGGTGGTGGTATTGATTGTGGTATTGGTATTGGTGGTGCTGGTGGTGGTATTGGTGCTGGTATTGGTAGTGGTGGTAATGGTATTGGTGGTGGTATTGGTGGTGGTGGTTTTGGTGGTGGTTACAGTATTGGTGGTGGTGGTATTGTTGTTGGTATTGGTGGTGATTGTGGTATTGGTGGCTGTGATGGTATTGGTGGTTGTGATGGTATTGGTGGTGGTATTTGTGGTATTGGCGGTGGTATTGGTGGTTGTGGTAGTATTGGTAGCTGTGGTGGTATTGGTGGTGGTGGTATTGGTGATGGTGGTTGTAGTAGTGGTAATGGTGGTGGTGGTATTGGTATTGGTGGTGGTGATATTGGTATTGGCTATACTATTGGTATTGGTGGTGGTATTATTGGTGGTGTTATTGGTGGTATTGATGTAGGTGGTAATGGTATTGGTGCTGGTGGTATTGGTGGTGGTGGTATTGGTGGTGGTATTGGCAGTGGTGGTATTGGTCGTATTGATGGTTGTTTTGGTGGTATTGGTAGTGGTGATATTGGTGGTGATGGTATTGGTGGTGGTGGCATTGGTGGTGGTGGTGGTATTGGTGGTGTTGGCGGTATTGGTGATGGTGGTGTTGGCGGTGCTGGTATTGGTGGTCGTGTTGTTAATACAACAGGCTTTTGAAAACAACCCGTCACGGGGCTTTAGTGCAGATGACATGTAACACAAATGTGCTGTTGTCACCGTCAGCCGATTAACACACAATTATGTGCTCCCTGGAATTCGCATGACTTAATTTGTTAATCATTTCTAAATTCATTTTACTTGGGGGGGTTGAAACAGACAAACGATAATGCTGGGTTAAAGTGATTGAAAGCGGGTGTCCTTGTTACGGGGGCAGCTGTGCTGCTCAAAAAACACAAGTGGGTTCAGCTGACGCAGTGCATGTCGGCCTGCAGTAAGAGAAACTCAATAAAGTAAATAGTGCATACAGACTAAATTACAGGTCCAGTGTAACAACAGGAAGTAAAATGGGCAGTAGCCATGGGAGGTTACAAATTAACACAAGGCCGTACTAAGGATGTACTAATAAGCCTATTAACGAATCCAAGGGAAGCATTTACGAAAGACAATGACACAAGCCAATGAAAAAAATGGGTGGAGAGTGGGCGCAGCTTCTCTCCCATACTCTGCTACCGTTGTCTCGCAGAGCGAGCAGTGCAAGTGCGCTACCGCTAGGCTCGACCTAAAAATCAATGTGATGTAAAGTTTTGTTTGTACCATCGCTGCACACGACCTTTGAGATCACAGTGAGGAGGGCTGGAAATTGGACTGCATTGGAAAACTGAAGACCCTTCAATGATGCATGCTCTTTTGGAACTCTGTGGTAAGGTATAGGGCAGTGTTGGTTGATTCTTAATGAAATGTGCCCACTGGCCCTTGATCCACTCATCAATTAGAGACGTTGAGAGCTGTCAGACCCCATAGGAGCAATACTTAGACAGCGCTGACATGCCATATGCTCATATCTTGTTCTAAGGGGTGACATTTGTTTTGCCATTGCTTGGTTTGGCTTCCAGTACCCACATAGTTTATTCAAACATAGTTGTTGGTGTTTCTTATTAAAGCAGTGTAGCTTTGAATGCCTTTGGTAAAGTTAATGAATTGACATGGAAAGTAAAAATAAGTTGTTGTCAGAAAGCAGTACAAGTCGCTGCGAGGTACCAAGTGCCAGAAGATTATTCTGAAAAGACAAGGAATACGGCTCACATGTTAACTTCTGGCAGAGTGTGTGAAGGTGGAAGTACGGGGATGGGATCAAAGAACCTATGGAGGGTTCAGAGTTTAAGAGACCACTTTGCATCAAAGGTGGGAGCTCACTAGGGCTCATTAGAATGTCTATAAAGAGACTACATAGCTTTAATGGCAGCAAGCACATGATCAGCCAACAAAATGTCCTGCTTCCCTGCCAGGTTTGTTTGTCATTCCTGGGCTATTTGTCTTATCTGTCCTCCTTTTTATGTCTCGTCTACAACAATGCATGCCAGAGATATTTTATACAACAAGAGACTTTCAGCCCGCCCAGTGCTTAGCATTTGTTGACTTCATTTTCACTATTATTTGCTGCCTTCTAATTGAACAGCATATGCTCGCTTCATTTAATCTTCTTTCGACTGGAGCATGGACCAAGTACTGATTTTATTAGGTCGATTGCTCTCCTTCCACAGATTGCGCTGTGATTGAGGTACTACTTTTATTTTTTCTTCTTCCCTGTTTTTCTCCTTGAACCTCTTGCCATTTGTAGCTGTATTTTGCTATGGCACACTCACTTCAAAGAAGCTCTTTTTTTCCATAAAATTGATATTTATGTCAAAACAGATGGGACAACATATGTTATCTGCTACCAAAGGTATCTTCACTAAGACATGGACATGGGCTCAATTCCTTTCTTTATATGATATGTTTTGTGTCACTCTTTCCTGGTCCATCCAGGGTTTCAGCAGTCAGAATACCAACCAATAACAGGCTTCCTAGATGATCCAGTGGTGTGTGCACCCACTTTGACAGTGCTTGTTCTCTACCTTAAGCAAATGCCTTTTATTTTTATTAATTTCATCTGTTGATTTTTAATGGTTTTCCAAAAACAGCTCTGGTCTTTGGTCTATTTTCTTGCTTCTAAGCTTTTTTATTGAGCACTCTAACAGAGGAAATGGACCTAACCTTCAAGAACTAAAATTGTATTAACTTTGCTGCACTACAGCTACTGTTTGCTTTGTAAGTTGATTTCAAATTTAAACTTCGGAATTGTTTATTTCCTTCATATATACTTATTCTGTTGTAAGTAACTTTCTATTATTGTCTGTTTGGGTGACCTTACTTTTATTTTCACTGTGTTTACTTTATGCTTTCAATGTGTACTGCCATGTCTCAGAAAAATCTTAATGCTCATCTCTGTACTAAAACAAAAGGCAAGCGGGATTGACAAGGTAAATGGAGCTTCTGCAAACCAGCTAGGGTAAAAAAAAATCTGAACATGAAGCTTCATTGGTGTAAGATATATTGTAATGGCGTCTAAAAGCCCCTCCTGGAAACATTTTCTATGAAAAGGGCAAAAAACCTTCCAAAAACATGAATATGAATGCCAAATGGGTTAACAATAATAGAAGACTTTGGTAAAACAAATGGATAATACATGGCACACAGGGGATGGGTGTCGAGAAGTGTAAGAGTTTTTGTGCCAAATGGTAAAAATAGATTGCGGGCATGAAACATTGCAAATATTTCATTAAACTTTTTGCTCGTATCTCGAAGGAAAATAACACATAAGAGAATACCTCTGGTAAATAAGCCCTAAATTTAGCAAATGTTGCTGCCATAATTAAAGCTGTATTCCAGTTCCAGTGTACCTATGGGGACAAGTTTGAACAAGCAGTGATAAAAGAAAAGTATTTAAAACATAAAAAGTACTGAACAAGAGTTTGAAGAAAATAGAATACTGATTAGTGGGAAGATAAAATAATAACATATTAAGATGGAGATTGGATTAATCAAATTCATTGGGGAATTATAATGGGTTAATTAATGGCAGAAGATGACAATGTGTGTCAAATTAAAAAGATACATTTAAAGGAGGATGTGTAGGACTAGAGAGGGTAACAAAGTGAAGCTCAGGGAATCCTTTGGGGGTATCTGAGGTAAGCATGGGCGAATTTTGCGAATCTGGCATTCGCGAATTTTGCGAATTTGCGAACTCGCAATCCGTAAAATCCGCGAATTCTCGCGAATTTGCGGATTTTTTTTTTGTGTTCGCAAGGATTTCTGCCAGTTCGCAAGGATTTCTGCCAGTTCGCGAGGGTTTTGTACCAGTTCGCAATTGCGAACTTACATGTCGGCTCGCAACGGTCACGATTATGTTGTTTCTACGTCTGGTTCATCATCACAGGTTCCCAGAACCCTCTGTTTCACCCCTGCCACCCTCTGTTTTACCCATGCCATCCTCTGGTGCATCAATGCCACCCTCTGGTTCATCATCACTGTAGATTATGGGGGGGAAAAGCAAGCACACCTGCCTGCTTCAACTGACATGAATTAATTTGGGGTTGATTTATTAATGTGTCACTGTTTTAAAATTCCAGTCTGGCACCTGCTTCCTTATCTGTAATTTGCTTTCTGTTGCAGTGCAATTTTTTTTTCCAGGACCTTTGTGGCCTACTTGTAGCTATTCTATGAGCCTGCTGTGAGGGTCAGAGCAGGGTCATATAATTGTTGCAACTAGCAACTGAACTCTGGAGGGGCCCTTGTCAGGAAGCACTACAGGGAATGGTTACTAATGATGAGTTTGAACTTTTGAACCTGCTGAATGCTTTTTTTGTGTTCGCAAGGATTTCTGCCAGTTCGCAAGGATTTCTGCCAGTTCGCGAGGGTTTTGTACCAGTTGGCAATTGCGAACTTACACCGCACGCAGCAAAAAATCCGCTGCGTGCGAATTTGCAGATTTTGCGGGAAATTCGCGGATCTCGCAAATTGCGAATTTACCAAAAATCCGCAAAATCCGCGAGCGTAACGGATTTTCCGCCCATGCTTAATCTGAGGCTGATTCAATGCCATGAGTAAGTAGTAAAGTGATGCTGGTGATTGTAAGAAATCCGGGTCGAAGGGTCCGTTGGCAATTAAAGGCTATTGGGTTTCAGTTGTAACAACTTGGAATCTTTCATTTCTGGTGTCCTACCTCCTACAGTATTGTCCCCCCGAACTGGGAACAAAGTACCCCTTTTGGTACATAGCTTTCAAAGTAGTTAGGCAAAGCCGTCCAAGTGTTCCTCTGGTAAGTACTTTGAGCTAGAGACTCAAAACTCAGCAACGCAACAAACAAAACTTAATAAGTGTGTTTGTCTAAACAGGAAAATTACACACAACACAAAATGCTATGCACGCAATGACTTATATGTACAAGATGGTATCTGGAAATGCCAATGGAAGCACCCTCTGAATGGCTTTAAAAACAACAGGGAGCCATAGAAAGGAAAAGTTACAATCACGTAACAACCCCTAAAAGCAGACAATATCCCCTGTCCCAGAGAAACCTCTGACGGCTTGTTCAATAGCATGCCGTAACCACATAAAACACGATACCGGCATATGTGCCTAACACAAACATGCAGGGTGCATTGTGAATGTGAGTTCTAATGGCTTGTGAAGGGTGCCGCCATTCAATCAACTGGCACGATACAAGCCCTAAACAATGATACACCAAATCAGGAATATGAAAACATTTCTAGAGAGTACCAAAATGATGCATTCATTCTGATTTTTTTTTACCATTACCTCGTCATTTCTAAGGGCTTTGAAATAACAATAAAGCGCACACAACGATAAACATTTCATCAGGAGTCCTATTTCTGCACTTAATGCGAGGTCCATGTACTCCAGACGCTCTGGATTTAAATCCTCAGATTTGGGAGTGAATGCAAAATGAAGGAACATTCCTTCCTGACCCCAGGAGACTAGGGTGACCCCAATTCTTTACAATGAAAGGAGCTCATCGCTGATGGGTCAGTCTCAGGGCAGCCTCCCACACAAGAAAAATAAATTGTCTTCTGATCCTCCTGCGGCACCACAAAGGAAATATAGACATCTTCCATCAGCACTATAAGGGCATAGTGGTCGTAATGCCTTTGAAGCAGCCACTGAAGAGGCAAGTTCATTTTTTCTTTATGGTGTTTCCTTTAATGATTTTCCTCTTTCAAGCACCTGCTTCAGCGGGTCATGTAGCCATGCCCTGCTTTCTCCTGGGCCATCCACGAGCAACTGACCACAAGGCGACTTCTAAGCTTTGTGACCCATAGAGGATCCCCAAACTTCCCCAGGACTCCCTTCATCAGTGCTAGTTGAGAGAGTTTGCAGTCCTTGCTGCTCCCTCTGGTCTTCACTCCTTGCAGGAAGGAAGGACAGGACGCGGTTTGCGTCCCAGTGCCTCGCAGACTCAGCTCCCCATGGACCATTGGTGTCAGGCACAAAGGATACGTAGCTAGTGACTATCAAAGGCCCCCTGGGTTCTAAGTAGTTCAATTCCTAGGACAGGGAATGTACATATACGAAAAAATCTCTCCTAGGCAATAACAAAAAATACAAGCAATATTTCGTGGAGGACTCACCAGAAACAATAAACTAAATGCATAAAGAAATACATTTGTTTTACAAATGCATGTGATTAAAAACTAAAAATGACAGGACAGCACAACAATAAATCCTCTCAATTAATACATATCGAGGATCCCATCTGACGTAAACATTACAAAAAAACAATATATATCGAGGATCCCATCTGACATAAACATTACAAAAAATTTCATTAAAATCCTTCATAAAAAGAAAACACAGTAGTAATTGTCGACTCGTGTTTCGGCGTAGCAAACGCCTTCTTCAGGAAATTACCACAAGTAACTTTAAAATTTATTTTGAACAAGCAAGACTTAGATGGTGTTGCAGTATTTCTCATAGACTGATAACGTTTTACAAACGTAGTCCTATAAGGCTAGTCCCTTTTGATGATGTCGGGAACATGGAGCACAATGAATTAAAATTGTCGAAAATGAAGGCCTCCTTCTTCTTACTGAAACCGTAAGTCAGGTTTAATAACCCGGAACTAAGGAAAGTATCCTGGTGAATTGATAAAGAAGCCAGGAGCTGGACGTAAGTAATTCGGTCTTTTTGATAGCAGCCGAAAACAGGAGTTTGTTGCGTGTGCCCGATGGTAGCAGGGATATTGCTGAAAGCGGGTTCACAAAAGCGCAACAGCTCCGTTCTGTTCCATGGATTCTGGCGTCTGACGTCATATGCGGAAGGGGTCGAGGAAAAAGATACGTGGGCCAATTGGAAAACTGGTAGATGGCGCCCAGGTTTAACTTACAGGTAATATTTTAAACTAACAAGATGGTTCTCCTGGAATGTCTTGTTCATTTGAGCAAATACCAAATCTCGCTAAAAAGTGCTGCACACAAGAGGCAAAAGCACATTATGAAATTTCTGACCATGATGGGATACTCTTAAATGACGTTTCTGTTTTTGCCGTTGTGCTTCAGCTGCCAGGTGTATAATTCTAAGGCTTCTTTGTCTCCAACATTTTAGGATATTCTAGGTAGTTAGAAGAAATGCTTTTATCCACCCCATGACCTTTCTGCTTCCTCCTATCTACAGTGGGCTATAAGACTCTGGACATGCACCTCCCGTCCATCCTTTTGGGGGGGGTCTCCTGACATGGGGGGGTCTTCCTTCACAGTCCCCCGTAGTTTTCAAGGAAGACCACTTACTCTGCCTGCACTCCTCTAGCACCCAAGTGTTCACCCACTTGGAGGGTACCTCTGTGGTCAATAGTTGATTTCTGGGTTAACCCTTCTTGGGGCACCTCCCACCAGGACCACTGCACATTAGTCAGTAGGGCCATCTTCCTTTAAGGGTCTGTGGCAAGCCCACCCGCTACTGTCTAGCAGTGGAAGATTGGAAACATAGTCCACTAAAGTTCAAGACTGCAAGTCTAGAGTCAGTCTCTCTGCTCCAGATGGGGGTCCACACACACAGTGGATCTGTCATCTTTTCTCTTCTGTGACAAATTCAAGACATCGTATGTACTGATACATTAAAATAGTTGGGACTTGCCCGCCAGGATACAACATAGATGCTGGCACATGGAGATGGCACCCACTTGAATTTAAATACAGCTCCCTGTTTTTCATTTTTATTGATTTTTACAGGCAGAAAACATTGTCTTTTCTGTCTGTATTTACTTTTAAAAGCAGAAAAAGACAGTTAATTTGGCTTCTTTTGAGTGACTCACCATGCTGAGATTAATGACTTTCAGGTCATTAGCTGTACATAATGGCAGAATGGGGAGCTACACAACTCAATGAGATCTGCTTAAATTACTACATTTCTCAACACGTATATGTGCTAGTCTACTTTTCTTTTAGTGTGGGTTTATTATTTTATTATTTTTGGCTGTGTAATGTGCTAAAAACTGAACGCCATTAAAGTATGAGTGTACATTTATCTGTTGAATAAATACAGAAATATACGAGTCATCACCTCATCTGTTCACAAAACACAAAATAAATATGGATAAATAGCAATAAGATGACCCAAAAATAAATATGGACAAATACAGATGGAAATGTTCAAAAATGAAATACCATAAAGCCAAAAGCCCTAAATATAAACCACCATGGGTCTCCCTCCCAACACAGGTTGGGAAGTAGAAATAGATGATTATAAGCGTACCAGATAGGACAATCAAACTTGAAAGGTGGGTTGGGACTCTGCAATGTGTAAGGAGCTATAATTTAGGATTCATCACTGGACTTAGTTACTGATACCACTGGACTGATTAATATAATGAACATATCTATGTACAAAACAAGATTGTACCTAGATTCCTCCTCCTCTCCCAAAGCAAACGTTTGGCTTTATAAGAAACATACCATAGAACATCGACCACACGTATCATTACCAGTTTAAGTGAGTAGTCGAGAATCTTGATGTTAAATCCTTTGAACGCAGAAAATTACTGTTTCTTCACATATTACCCTGAATAATATACATATGAAAAGACTGTATATCAGAATATGCAATACTGTGTGCAGCCGGCCCTCCCCAATACTTAATTTGAATACAGGAACTTTATAGGGCCTCAGTCCTAAAGAAATCCTGATGATCATCACTGATATGAAACCAGAGGTATGTGAACTATTGTGTAATATAGGTAGAGACATAATACCCTTATTTTGAGGTCTATTAGGATGTGGTGCAGATCGCACCGCCCAGCCGGCGGTGGCGGGCGGTGGCGATCCACATGACATCACGGCACAATTTACCCCAGCCGTATTACTATAGCGGGGGTACCGCGGCGGATGGAAAGTCTGTCTGCCGCTTTTCCAGTGGTCGAATTGCCACCGCCATCCAGATTATCATCTGCAATTTGAAAGGCCTTTCCATGGTGGCAATGCTACTATGGTGGAAAATGCTTTGGGGGTCCGTTACGGGTCCCCAGAGGGGTGGGGGGCTGCACTTGGGGGGGTACCTATGGTACCCCCCTTCAAGGTGGCATGCACCACGCAGTTATGTTATGTTATGTTACGCTCTTTTGTATAGCACTCGAATCACCGGGGGGCATCTCAGCGCTTTACTCAGAGTACTCCGGATAGGAGGGCAGCACAAGAAAAAAAGGGGAGCCTAGTACAGGAAGGCCTTTAGCATTTTCCTGAAATTTAAGTAGGAGGATATATCTCGTAGGTAAGCTGGAAGACTATTCCAGTACTTGGGAGCCAAGAAGGAAAAGGCCAGGTCCCCAGATCTATGGCGCCTAATGCGGGGCACCTGGAGGAGTTGGAGTGTAGTAGATCTCAGGGAGCAACTAGGGATATACTTTTTTAGTTTCATTTGGAGATACAGGGGGCCCTGTCCCTGAGGGCACAGTGGGTCAGGCAGCAGATTTTAAAAAAGGCTCTCTGTTTAATCGGAAGCCAGTGCAGCTTTCTTAGTAGAGGATGTGATGGTGATACTGACAGCATATTCAGGACCAACCTGGCTGCCGTGTTCTGAACTACCTGAAGTTTTTTCGGGAAAGTAATTCCAACCTCCGCCAGTAAGGCATTCCCATAGTCCATACGACTAAGGACTAAGGCTTGGGTCAGAGTTTTGCTGTGTTCCGTCGGGACAAAAGGTAGAATGTTCCTCAGGAGCCTAAGCCTGTAATAGCAAGATCCAGAAACTGAGGCTACATGGTCTTGCATAGATAGAGTGTGGTTAAGTTTAATGCCCAAGTTGTTCACGCACTGTTTTGGTGTTGGTGATCTGCCCAGTTGTCGAGGCCACCAGTCCTCCGACCATGCTGCTGAGGCTTTCCCTAGAAGCATGACTTCCGTTTTTCCCGGATTTAACTGGAGACGGTTGTCGGTCATCCAGTTAGATATTGCAGTGATTCCTGAGACAAAACGAAGTCTATCTGCTTACAGGTTCAGACCGATGGTAAATATCAGCTGGGTGTCATCCGTGTACGAAATGACTTCGAACCCCAGAGCTTCCACCACCCTCGCCTGAGGGGCCATATAGATATTAAACAAGATGGGGCTAAGGCAGGAGCCCTGTGGCACGCCTTTGTCTAAAGATGTTTTTCCTGCTTGGTAGGGGCCCATGATGACCGTTTGGGAGTGGTAAGTCAAAAAATGTTGAAGCCATTTGAGAGCTAGACCACCAATACCAATGGAGCTTAGCCTCTCCGCCAACCTAATATGAGAGATGGTATCAAAGGCCCCGGAGAGGTCAAGTAAAACCAGAATAGCTGAACCACCCCTATCCACCATAGTTCTCAGTGCCTGTCATGTTGTACAAGCCAATGCACAACATGCATATTTTACATTGCTGCAGGTACTTCTTACAGCACCACCCGCCAAAATGTAAAATATGCGGGAAGCGACTGTCAGGGTGGCAGTCGCATCCTAATGGGCCTAGTGGGACTGCTGCACCTCTGGCAGTCAGTCCCATTTGGTGTTAAGGTGGCGGGTGGACAAAGTCCACCCACCATCGTAATGGGGCACTTTGTTGTTAATCTTTTTGATAGGAAGAGTATTAATACAAATATACATTCTCCCACCTCTACACAATTCTGCTATGCACCATCCTTTATAAATAAGACTAAAAAGATACAACCACCTTAAATGTGTGCTAATCACAGTAGGGAAACAAAGATTCTGAATAAGGTCTATCTTGGTATTGAGTCTAAGACCAGGAACAACCCTATGATGAAGCATGTCACCTTGTGTGAGCGAGGTGTGAGCCCCCTATTATGATGGAGAGACAGAATATCGAGTAAAAAATATCGAATTGCACAAATATCGTGGCAAAAATATTGTGGGTCAGGAATATTAACAGACAAATTCTCGTGGTCAAGAAAATCAATTTTAGGTAAGTAATATAGATTTAAAAAATATCAAAGTGTTTAATATCGTTTGGAAAGATATAGTTGTTAAAAATATAGATTTTTTATTAATGTTATGTATTTTAGTATATATTTTATATATCTGTGATGTTTGTTTTTTTGTATAAGAATTGTTTGTATTTTTATTATATGTGTTGAAATTTTAGTAGTGATTCATTTATTTTAATTTTAATTATGCGTTTTTAGTTCCGTAGCATGTTGTGGGTTCATAGGGAAATAGGGTGGGAAGTAATTTAATTATATAAAATGTAATGATTATTTTGAGTACTTTTTAAATCTGTGTTTTTAGTTCCGTAGTGGGTTGGGGGTTTATTGGGAAATAGAGTTCGAAGTAATTTAATTATATAACATTTATTGAATAATTTCTATTTATTAATATTTGTTTAATTGGGATGTTATAGTGTAAAACGTGTAAATGAATTTATTATTAATTATTTAATAATTTGTTGTTAATTTAAATGAAATAATATTAGTAAATGATGGTAATTGTGTAATTAATTTTAGGCTTGTTGTGGTTTTTATAGGTGTAAATGTTGGGAAGGTTGGTAAGTAATTTATTTTGTATTGATGAATTATTAATTGGTTGTTAATTAATTTTAATTAATTAATTAGTAATTAATTATGGTAATTGTGTAATTTTAGGTGTGTGTTGTGGTGTTTATAGGTCTGGAGGGTGGGAAGTAATTTACTTTTTATTGATGCATTATAAATTAATTGTTAATTAATTTAAATTCGTGAATTAGTAATTAATTATGGTAATTATGTAATTAATTTTAGGTGTGTTTGTGGATATGATAGTTATAAAGAATGTAAACTCAATGAAGGTTTATTATCTTTTTTATTAATAATCTTTTTTTAATTCAATAATTATATTAATTATGGAAATAAATGTAAATAAAAATGTTGAAGCCTTTTTTTATTGGTTTGGTGTGATAGGGTAGGAAATACATTTATGTTTTAAAAAATGTGCTTGTTTGTTAATATTTCTTCTTTTAAGTAAATATTATTATAAATGTATTAATTTATTTTATACAATATTTATACCTTTTTGTTAAATGTAATTAACATTATAATATGTGTTCTTTTTATATGTTTAATATATTTAATCATATATTTTTTTTAATTGTTTATTTTTAAGATAATTTTTTTTTTTCAATTGTTTGAATGTTATTAGTAATTTTAGTTTATCTGTTATCCAACACTTTCGCTACTGTTGCACTCACTGGGTTGGGAATAGTAATTTTTACCCCTCCACTATCCAGGATTTTCCCTACTGTTGCACTCATTGGAGTAATTTCTAACCCTCTGTTATCCAACACTTTCCCTACTGTTTCAATTATTGGAGTGGGAATAATAACGTTTACCTCTCCGCTGTCCAGCACTTTGAGGTTCTTTAATTTCGATCCATTTTACATTCGCCGCCATTTTGTGTTGCCTTTACGCAGGCTGCTCGATTTACGAAGTGTCTCTGCCCCTTGGACTGCAACGTGTCAAAAACCCCCTCCGTCCTTGTCTTGAAACCCATCTCAGACACCAGCCGGCCTAACTAATCCTTGTCTGGACTCCCTAATCTCTATACCAACTATCTGTTAGCCTTTACTATTCTTCTCTTGCTGTATCTTATATTTTGGCCTACGTCATTCTCTCCTTGTGTTTTCCTATTTTACAACCTTTCTTTTGAAGCATACAGACATGTCCTGCCATTGCAACATTGAACTATGGGTACCAGTATTGATTAACTCTGGGGGCTGGATAACACACAAACGTGTACACATAGAGCATTCTGGTTGCACAACACCTTGTTTTCAAACTCTTCTGATTGACTAAAACTTTGTGCATTGGGTGTGTGTTTGGACAGATGTATTTTGGATATAAAAGTTTGTGAGTCACGGAGTAAAGTGGCAGTCTCCTGAGAACCTACTTGGTGTACTTCTTGGACAACTGTGCTTAGCTGCAGCTAATAAATTTGGTCTTTCTACGCCAACAGAGTATTCCGTGTCTCTGTGCAACAAGGCAGGTGAACTCGAAGATTTTAGGCGTACCCTGCGCCACCAGGCCCAAAGGCCCGGTTCTTCAACTTTCCCCACTGCTGCACTCACTGGAGTGGGAATTATAATTTTTACCTCACCGCTATCCAGCACTTTCCCTACTGTTACACTCACTGGATTAGGAATAGTAATTTTTACCCCTCCGCTATCCAAAACTTTGCCTACTGTTGCACTCACTGGAGTGGGAATAGTAATTTGTACCCCTCCGCTATCCAATACTGTCGCTACAGTTGCACTCACTGGAGTGGGAATAGTAATTTTTACCCCTCCACTATCCAAAACTTTCCCTACTGTTGCACTCACTGGAGTGGGAATAGTAATTTTTACCGTTCCACCATCCAGAACTTTCCCTACTGTTGCATTCACAGGAGTGGTAATAGGCATTTTTACCCCTCTGCGATCCAGCATTTTCCCTACTGTTGCACTCACTGGAGTGGGTATAGTAATTTTTACCCTTCCGCTATCCAGCATTTTACCTACTGTTGCACTCACTGGAGTGGGAATAGTAATTTTTACCCCTCTGCTATCCAATACTTTCCCTACTGTTACACTCACTGGAGTGGGAATAGTAAGTAGGGCTGGGTTCACCAAGTAGCGCTACGCGTAGGTAAGCAAAGTGCACTTCTCACTACATGAGCTACGCGTAGCACTACGCGAACTGCATAGTAGCATGTTCGCACTGTGCAAGATGTCGTTTTCAATGATTGCACAGTGCGGACAAGCATCCGGCACTGTGCAATCATTGAAAATGGCATCTTGCACAGTGCTAGCTGTACTTTTCTGCCGCTGGAGTAGATTTTTACTCGAGCTGCAGCTTTCTCAACGCGGACTGGTAGTTTCTCATTGTGAGAGGCGCGAGCATGCGCAACCACTCGTAATGAGAAACCTGACCTCCCCGCGTTGAGGATCTCGCCGGGAGGTTTATTTTCCATGCTCGCGATCGGCAACTTGATGTTGCTGATCGCGAACAAGGAAAAAGTCTTGCGAGGATGTTATTTTGCTTGCTCGCGGTCGCCAACTTGACGTTGAGGACCGCGAGCAAGCAAAAAATCCCCGCTGCACTACGCACCGCTATGCTATGCATGTTTGCACTGTGCTACGTGCAGGTTGCGTAGTGCGAAGTTGCGCAAACTTCGCAAACTACGCGAGCGTAGCGTAGTGCTTTGCCCAGGGTTAATTTTTACCGCTCCGCTACCCAATACTTTCCCTACATTTTCACTCACTGGCATGGGAATAGTAATTTTTACCCCTTCACTATACAGCACGTTCCCTACTGTTGCAATCACTGGAGTGGGAATAGTCATTTTTAGCCCTCCGCTATCCAACATTTTCCCTACTGTTGCACTCACTGGAGTTGGAATAGTAAATTTAATTTTTCCACTATCCAACATTTACCCTACTTTTACACTCACTGGTGTGGCAATAGTACATTTCACCCCTCATGCTATTCAACACTTTCCCTACTGTTGCACTCTGTGGAGTGGTAATAGTAATTTTTACCCCTCCGCTTTTGAACATTTTCCCTACTATTGCACTAACTGGAGTTGGAATAGTAAATTTAATTCTTCCACTATCCAACATTTACCCTACTTTTGCACTCACTGGTGTGGCAATAGTAAATTGCACCCCTGCGCTATCCAACACTTTCCCTACTGTTGCACTCTTTGGAGTGGGAATAGTAATTTTACCCCTCTGCTATCCAACACTTTCTCTACTGTTGCACTCACTAGAGTTGGAATAATACATTTCATTATTTCGCTATCCAACATTTCCCCTACTGTTGTATTTATTGTATTGCCTAATGTGCATTTTTTATTTTGTTTTAATAGTTTATTGTTGTACTTAATTATAGAATGTTTTTTTTTAAGTTATTGATATATGTATATATTTTATTTTTATATAATTTAACAAAAATTTAATTAAATAAAGATAATAGTTAATACATTATTTTAAAGTAAATATATGTATTTGTATGAATTATTATGTTTGCATGTTGATATTTTTTCACTAAGTTTATTTTTTATATTGAGTTAAAATGCATATTAAATTTAATTAATTTTGTTAAAGATAATAATAATATTTTATATATATTATTTTATTTTATTTATATTTTTTAATGGATATTGTTTACATCTATATTTTTAACTTCGATATTTTTGATTCAATATGTTTGTACTTACCTGTTTAAGTATAGGGAGTGAATATTTTTGCATTCGATATTTTTTTAGATTTTTTTTACATCAATTTTTTTTAGCATCGATATTCTATCTGTAAACCACCTATTATACATGATGAATGTGAGCAACCGAACCTCTGCAACTCAAAATTACTACACTATTCTAGTCAATCTCTATGATTGTTATAGCAAGGTGTGGTGATATACAGTTGGTTTCATTTAATTGTTTAGGGAACTTGCCATCCCAACAATAATATTTCTCATTTCAGTCCTCCATTAGTGGCAATATGTACATAGGATGTGCCATTAGATCATGGACCATTACACCAGAGGAGATCTGTGTAAGTGTTAGGGACACAAGAGTGAACGTCTCCCAGGAGTAGATTTGATGACACATAATAATGTATAGTAATCAAAGGGGCTGCGAATAGTGATCTCACATTTTTGGCATGGTCTACCATTTCTAAAGCTAGCTACTGTTTATTTTAATCAATGCAAAACATATGTTCTCCCTTCTACTGCATATGTATGGTGTTGGACCTAGTTTTCCCAAGTCTACATAAGGTAGCTTGGCACAGTAGTGGCTACAGCTAACTCAAGGCGTTGGTTAAGTGCTTACAAGTCTCACCCACAGTAACTCAGTGATGAACCACTAAAATAAAAGACACAACACCACTGTTTGGAAAAATACCGTTACCTTTTATAAAAATAATATGACTCTTTGGATTCAATTTATACAGGGTATGACATCAGTTTCTCTCAGAAATAATCATTACACATTTAACTTGGAAAAATACATGTCACTCTTCTTGCTGTGGAAAAATTACAGTGAAACACATTCTATTGTCAATGGATTCAGTAATAAATAAATAACACTCTTCTGGAATTAAAAATATCCCAAGAGAATTGCACTATGCAATGTCACTTTACCTTAACAATCAATGTCATCAACATTTCATCACTTGAACCTGCCCAAATCCCTGGTTACTCCATTACCCCAGGGCTAAGATCTCCCTCCCCTTCTCTGCACCTTTACACAGAGCTAGGATGCACACTCAAAGTAACCTGCAGGGCTATAAATGCCTGAAGATAGTTCCCCAATGGGCAAGTACTGTCAGCGCTCTATTGACAGTAGTTTATATGTCATACAACCTATAAAACTGAGGTGGGGGTTATAGAGTTATTATCCCCTCAGCTACTAAGGCACAATTTAGAATTTAATCAGACAAAACGACAGGGCACCTGGTTATATGCTAGAACTGGTAGTTTTTATCATTAGCCCCCAGGGCACAGCACCTTCCTTTCTCTCCCCCACTCTCCTTACTGTCACAGTGGCAGATCCGCCACAGTCCTCCTCTCTTGCCTGACAACCGGCCTCCAAAGATTTAGCCCAGCTTCCCTGATAAGCTCCTCAGCTTGGGCTGGCGCTGGGGCGGTTGATGTCACAACTGAAGGGGCTTGCCGTGGGGTTTCTCCCTTTCCTGCTGCTCGGAGCGCCGTTCCTGTGGTGCGCTGTGGCAGGGACAAGGCGGGGCACTTAAGGTGAGGAAGCGCCAAGCGGGCTCCCCCGTCGATCGTCTCCCTCGGCGTCTGGGCGTCTCCTGCGCGCTCCGGCTCGTTCACGCAGCAGCGGGGAGGTAGTGTTCCGGCGGGAAGTCGGCGCTGGTCACCTGATGCGAAAGCGTCTCTCACGAAGGCCGGCTCACTTCACCCTCTTCCACGTACGCTGGAGCATGCGCGGTACACGGACGCTTCTCGCGGCGTCACCCAGGCCGGCAGAACACGGAGGCTGCTCACTCCTCAGACACGCCTCCCGTAGGCCTCGCCTCCACCGGTCCGCCTCCTCACAGCAAAGGGTTGAACAGCGCGGGCGCGAGGGATTAGTATTCCCGCCCGGCGCTGTACTTTCGCCGCTTTTCCTGCACAGTCTCTCCCCTCACCTGGCTCCACGGGGACCACGCTTTGAAGCGGCGACTCGCTCCTCCAGGCTGCCAAAGTTCTCTTGACACGCGCCTTCTTCTCAGCGCGACCAAGGACACTGGTCACAACGTGGGGCCCACCGCTCCTCCTTCAGTCTGGTAGGTGAGCGTTGGCAAGGGGGAAATCATGAATGATCTTCAGTAAAAGTGTCCTGTCAGCTTCCACTGGGGTGCAGGTTAAGAAGGGTCTCCCTTCACACTCAGTTAGCTGTTCTTCTCCGCAATTGATGTATGGGGAGGGATTGGTCAGAGGCTGAAGGGGGAACAACCCTCTGAAGAAACTGTCAGCCTCAGAGACAAACTAGCTGCTCTCAGTGTGTCCACCTCCTCTCACCACTGCCTCACTCCTCCACTCTTGGGTCAGCACAAAATGGCCGCTAGTCACTGGCCTTATATAGGGTGGCCTGAGACCTGCAGAAGTCTCTAGTGGATTCTAGAAAGTTCCCTAATGTTATCCTATGGACCTGTCCTCCAGTAGTGTCCGTTATGGCAGTTGGTGGACACCATTTTAGGTCTCTGGAGATCCCTAGATTTTCAAGGGGGCTGACTAGGCCTCACAGGTTATGAGGAAAAAATGGCGTCATCGCCAAGGAACACCTAGCCCCCTGACAGCATTAAAAATTCCTGATGGACATGTGTAAAAATAAAAATAGAAACTCTGGGAGGCTAAGGGGGACAAAAATAAATAATAATGGTTAGAGTCTCCCCAGAAGCAGACAGGTCTAACACGCGTCCCCCCCAGCTGAAAGTGGGGAGAACTACCCAACCCCTTGGGAGTCCTCATCACTAAGGCGGAAATACCTGGATAGACCGTCTGCATTGGCATGGTCCTTCCCAGGTCGGTGTTCCACCCTAAAGTCCATTCCCTGTAGGGAGATGGACCACCTCAGCAACTTGGGATTCTCCCCCTTCATTTGCATCAGCCAACGAAGGGGGCGGTGGTCAGTCTGAACTAGGAAGTGCGAGCCAAACAAGTATGGCCGCAGCTTCTTCAGAGCCCAAACCACCGCAAAGGCTTCTCTCTCAATTGTACTCCACCTCCTTTCCCTGGGGAGTAGTCTCCTGGACAGGAAGACCACGGGTTGATCCAAGCCCTCATCATTTAGCTGCGATAACACTGCCCCAATGCCATGTTCTGACGCATCTGTTGGGACAATGAATTCTCTAGCAAAATCAGGGGCCTTGAGAATGGGAGCGGAACACAATGCTTGTTTCAAGGTCATGAAGGCTCGCTGGCAAGCCTCCGTCCAGACTACCCGTCGGGGTTGCTTCTTGGAAGTAAGTTCAGTGAGGGGTGCCACGATAGTGCCATACCCCTTCACGAAGCGACGGTAGTATCCAGTGAGGCCCAGGAAGGCTCGGACCTCTGTTTGAGTCTTGGGGGGCTCCCAGGCGATGATAGCCTCAATCTTTGCCTGGAGGGGCTGCACCGTCCCTCTGCCCACCAAGTGACCTAGGTACACCACCGACCCCTGTCCGATCTGACACTTGCTGGCCTTGATTGTCAAGCCAGCCTGTTGCAGGGCATGAAGAACAGCTTGCAGGTGCTGCAAATGGTCCTCCCAGCTGCTACTGAAGACAGCAATGTCGTCCAGGTATGCAGCAGAAAAAGCTTCCATTCCAGAAAGGACCCTGTTCACCAGCCGCTGAAAAGTGGCAGGGGCATTCTTGAGCCCAAAGGGCATCACACGAAATTGGTAGTGTCCCTGAGGTGTAGAGAAGGCTGACCTTTCCTTCGCCTCCTCGGTAAGGGAAATCTGCCAGTACCCTGAAGTTAGGTCAAAGGTACTTAAATATTGAGCAGCTCCCAGCCGGTCAATAAGCTCATCCGCCCGTGGGATGGGATGTGCATCAGTTTTGGTTACTGAGTTCAAGCCTCGGTAGTCCACACAGAATCTCAATTCAGGTGTGGTGCCTGGTGGGGCAGCTTTTGGTACCAAAACCACCGGGCTAGACCAAGGGCTTCCAGAAGGTTCAATCACTCCCAGCTCCAGCATCTTGGCGACTTCACTCTTGATGCTGGCCTTCACCTTGTCCGACAGCCGGTAGATCTTAGACTTCACAGGTGGGCTGTCTCCTGTGTTCACGTCATGGGTACACAGGTGGGTCCTACCCGGGACAAGGGAGAACAGAGAAGAAAATTGCTCCAGGATCTGGCGGCAATCACTCTGCTTTTCAGGAGTTAGGGATGGCGAGAGAATTACTCCCTCCACAGACCCATCCTTTTCTTGGGACGAAAGAAGATCAGGGAGAGGTTCACTTTCTTCTTCCTCTGCTCCATCGGTTACCATCATTAAGACAACCTCGGGCCTCTCATGATGTGGCTTGAGGCGATTGGCATGCAGCACCCGGTGGGGCTGCCTCGGGGTCTTAAGATCCACCAAATAGGTAGACTTCCCCTTTTTCTCCAAAACCTCAAAGGGGCCTGTCCAACGGTCCTGGAGGGCGTTTAGCTCCCCAGGTTCCATTACCCACACTTTCTGTCCAGGCTCCAGTTCCACTGGGTGAGCGTTGTGGTCATACCACTCTTTCATAACTGCTTGGCTGGCCTCCAAGTTGTCTGAAGCTTGCTTCCACAACTTAGCCATTTGGCTCCGGAAGGCCAGCATGTAGCTCACCACGTCCTGGGGAAGCTTCCTGGGAGTCCGTTCCCATCCGTCTTTCACCAGGCTGAGAGGTCCCCGTACAGGGTGCCCGTACAAAAGTTCGAAGGGGCTGAAGCCCACTCCCTTTTGTGGCACTTCCCTGTAGGAAAACAAGAGACAGGGTAGGAGGACGTCCCATTTCCTCCGCAGGCTCTCAGGTAGACTCCGTATCATACCTTTCAAGGTTTTGTTAAACCTTTCCACAAGACCATTGGTTTGTGGGTGATAAGGAGTGGTAAACCGATAGGTAACACCGCACTCCTTCCACATAGCCCGCATGTACGCTGAAAGGAAGTTAGTCCCCCTGTCGGACACAACCTCCTTGGGGAAACCCACTCGGGTGAAGATCCCCATCAGAGCCCTTGCCACTACAGGTGCAGTGATGGTCCTCAGAGGTATTGCCTCTGGGTACCGTGTGGCATGATCCACCAAAACCAGTATGAACCGGTGACCAGCTGAAGTTGGTGGATCCATTGGCCCTACAATGTCGATGCCCACCCTTTCAAAGGGGGTGCTAACGACAGGTAGTGGTTCCAGGGGAGCTTTTAGCTTCACCCCTGTTTTCCCACCGGCTTGGCAAGACACACACGTCCGACAATATGTATCAGACGCCACTTTCATTCGAGGCCAGTAGAAGTGGGGGACAAGCCGGGCAAAGGTCTTGTCCTGTCCTAGGTGTCCTGCCAATGGTATCTCATGAGCCAGTTCCAGTAGAAAGGCTCTAAAGCATTGAGGGACCACTAAGGCTCTGGATGAACCATGGCCAGGTGCCTTGGGCTCACTGTAGAGGAGTCCATCCTCCCAGTAAATCCGGTAGCTCCCTACAATGTTTCCTGCTGCCTCGGCGTTGGCCTGTTGCCGCAGCCCCTCGAGAGTAGGACACTCTTTCTGAGCTTCACAGAACTCTTCCCTGGAAGGACCTCCCTCCACATGCCATTCAGTAGGGATGGGTAGGTTTTCCAGTGAAGTAACATTCTCCCCTGTGGACTCCAGATCCACCTCCGCAGGTGGCCCATCTGTCTCACGAGGTGGAGATGTCGAGGCAGGGTCCTCCAGCCTCCTGTCCTTCTCCTCTCTGGCAGCCGGCTGGGCCATTGTTCCAGGCTCCAGCGTAAGTGAACTCCCCCTTCGGGCAGTCGCGGACCTTGTGCTGACACAAGTCCAGTCAGGGGGTCCCAGCATCTCAGAGTGAGTCTGGTACTCCACCCTCCTCCAAGCATTGTGCTCCATATCATTCCCTAACAGGCAGTCAACAGGCACGGCAGGGCTTACGGCAACTCGAAGTGGACCTGCAACCCCTCCCCACTCAAAGGGAACCTCAGCCACAGGGTAGTGGCCCAATCTGCCATCAGCCATTACGGCGGGATGGAGTACATCTGGGATGACCTGCTCTGGAGACACCAGCTGACTCCTTACCATAGTCATGCTGGCTCCTGTATCTCTCAGAGCCTCCCCTCTACGGCCATTGATGGTGACCCACTGCTCATACTTAGTAGTATTAGAGGGCAGTTGGGTCTTTGGAACCATCTCCTTATCTCCCAGGGACACTAAAGTGACACCTGCCCGCTCCCCTCCATTAACCAAAGGCATCTCCTCCCCGAGCACTACACTAGTGATTCCCGGGGCTTTTCCTCCAGTGGGAGGGGGTGGTCTTTTTGGGCATCTCACATCTCCTTTATAGTGCCCCACACCACCACACTCAAAACAATGAACAACCCTTGGCTGCTGGCTTTGGCCAGGGGTAGGGTTGCGAGGGGGGTTACTCTTAGGGATGAATCCTCTGCCCCTTCCTTGCGAAGTATTTTGTGGCCCTTTTGAGAACTCCCTCTTAGTTTCCCCTCCCTCTTTCTTCTGGGGGGCGCCCTGTCCATGCTTCTGGGAATCCCCTCCAGTCCCCTTAGTCAACACCCGGGTACTAACCCAGATGTCCGCCTCCTCAGCAAGCTTCCTGGGGCTGGTCAGCTTGCTGTCCACCAGATGCTGTCGTAGTTCGGGAAGACATTTCTCAAGTAGGTGTTCCTTGAGTATGAGGTCATATAGTCCCTCATAGTCCCCTACCTCGCTGCCTCTCACCCAACCCTCCAG
The DNA here is from genome assembly GCF_964263255.1 of Lissotriton vulgaris. Lineage (NCBI taxonomy): Eukaryota > Metazoa > Chordata > Amphibia > Caudata > Salamandridae > Lissotriton > Lissotriton vulgaris. The sequence goes on along the minus strand of NC_141698.1, from coordinate 936,617,094 downwards.
GGCCTTCCTGGAGTAGTCCAAAAAATCTATCCAGTTTTGCGTGCCTAGTTTGTGGCTGCCCCGGAACTTTTGTCTATATTTCTCAGGGGTCAACCCAAACTTCCTTAGCAGCGCTGACTTCATAGCCGGGTAGTAGGTCTGTTCACTCTGATCAAGGGCCAACAAGGTATCCCTGCCAGTGGGGGGCATGTATTTATATAACCCACCCCCCCAGTGGACTTCCAAAATCCCATGGGCCCTCAGTGAGACCTCGTAGGCGGCTAGCCATTTGGCAATGTCATCACTGGGTACATAGCATGCCATAATATCTTTTGGTAGGTACGGTCTAGGTTCCCTGATGTTGGTCTGGATATCGCTGCCACCATTCTCTGGTTTGGGGGTTCGTAGATTTAGGGCTTGCAATTCCATCTCTTTGATGGTCCGCTCATGCGCCAACCTCTTCTCCTCCCTTTCCATGTCTATTTTCATCCTCCTCTCCTCCCTCCTATCCTCTAACTCAGCGTCGGTCAAACCCCCCCTCTCTGAGACACTACTGCCCACTCTGGAAGGTGTCCTAGGGCCTGTTAAAAGGTTCCCCCCTCCCGCCTGGTACAGTGTTGAGGTCTCCAGGACAGTGTCCTTGTCACTCCCCTCAGGATCTACCTCCTCCCCGGAATGAGCCTCCACCCATGCCCGGATACTGGTCAGCAGCTCAACTTTCCTGGCGCCTTTCTTAAAAAACACCCCCTGCTGCTGACACCATTCCTTCAATTGGGTCACGGTACAATTTTCCAGCTCTTCCACATTTATCTCCATTTCTATTTGGAGTATAAACTTCTTCTCAGGAGAAATCCACAAAGTAACCTGGGGTCAACCTCCACCCACCGCCAGAAGTCAATTTAGAAAAATCAAAATTTAAATTAGGAGGGCCGCAGGGAGAAAACTCCAGGTGAGGTCTCGTGGTTGGCACTGCGTTACTAATAAGTGAGTGTAAGCACAAATCCGTTATCCCACCGCTGAAACACCAATTATGTTGGACCTAGTTTTCCCAAGTCTACATAAGGTAGCTTGGCACAGTAGTGGCTACAGCTAACTCAAGGCGTTGGTTAAGTGCTTACAAGTCTCACCCACAGTAACTCAGTGATGAACCACTAAAATAAAAGACACAACACCACTGTTTGGAAAAATACCGTTACCGTTTATAAAAATAATATGACTCTTTGGATTCAATTTATACAGGGTATGACATCAGTTTCTCTCAGAAATAATCATTACACTTTTAACTTGGAAAAATACATGTCACTCTTCTTGCTGTGGAAAAATTACAGTGAAACACATTCTATTGTCAATGGATTCAGTAATAAATAAATAACACTCTTCTGGAATTAAAAATATCCCAAGAGAATTGCACTATGCAATGTCACTTTACCTTAACAATCAATGTCATCAACATTTCATCACTTGAACCTGCCCAAATCCCTGGTTACTCCATTACCCCAGGGCTAAGATCTCCCTCCCCTTCTCTGCACCTTTACACAGAGCGAGGATGCACACTCAAAGTAACCTGCAGGGCTATAAATGCCTGAAGATAGTTCCCCAATGGGCAAGTACTGTCAGCGCTCTATTGACAGTAGTTTATATGTCATACAACCTATAAAACTGAGGTGGGGGTTATAGAGTTATTATCCCCTCAGCTACTATGGCACAATTTAGAATTTAATCAGACAAAACGACAGGGCACCTGGTTATATGCTAGAACTGGTAGTTTTTTATCATTAGCCCCCAGGGCACAGCACCTTCCTTTCTCTCCCCCACTCTCCTTACTGTCACAGTGGCAGATCCGCCACAGTCCTCCTCTCTTGCCTGACAACCGGCCTCCAAAGATTTAGCCCAGCTTCCCTGATAAGCTCCTCAGCTTGGGCTGGCGCTGGGGCGGTTGATGTCACAACTGAAGGGGCTTGCCGTGGGGTTTCTCCCTTTCCTGCTGCTCGGAGCGCCGTTCCTGTGGTGCGCTGTGGCAGGGACAAGGCGGGGCACTTAAGGTGAGGAAGCGCCAAGCGGGCTCCCCCGTCGATCGTCTCCCTCGGCGTCTGGGCGTCTCCTGCGCGCTCCGGCTCGTTCACGCAGCAGCGGGGAGGTAGTGTTCCGGCGGGAAGTCGGCGCTGGTCACCTGATGCGAAAGCGTCTCTCACGAAGGCCGGCTCACTTCACCCTCTTCCACGTACGCTGGAGCATGCGCGGTACACGGACGCTTCTCGCGGCGTCACCCAGGCCGGCAGAACACGGAGGCTGCTCACTCCTCAGACACGCCTCCCGTAGGCCTCGCCTCCACCGGTCCGCCTCCTCACAGCAAAGGGTTGAACAGCGCGGGCGCGAGGGATTAGTATTCCCGCCCGGCGCTGTACTTTCGCCGCTTTTCCTGCACAGTCTCTCCCCTCACCTGGCTCCACGGGGACCACGCTTTGAAGCGGCGACTCGCTCCTCCAGGCTGCCAAAGTTCTCTTGACACGCGCCTTCTTCTCAGCGCGACCAAGGACACTGGTCACAACGTGGGGCCCACCGCTCCTCCTTCAGTCTGGTAGGTGAGCGTTGGCAAGGGGGAAATCATGAATGATCTTCAGTAAAAGTGTCCTGTCAGCTTCCACTGGGGTGCAGGTTAAGAAGGGTCTCCCTTCACACTCAGTTAGCTGTTCTTCTCCGCAATTGATGTATGGGGAGGGATTGGTCAGAGGCTGAAGAGGGAACAACCCTCTGAAGAAACTGTCAGCCTCAGAGACAAACTAGCTGCTCTCAGTGTGTCCACCTCCTCTCACCACTGCCTCACTCCTCCACTCTTGGGTCAGCACAAAATGGCCGCTGGTCACTGGCCTTATATAGGGTGGCCTGAGACCTGCAGAAGTCTCTAGTGGATTCTAGAAAGTTCCCTAATGTTATCCTATGGACCTGTCCTCCAGTAGTGTCCGTTATGGCAGTTGGTGGACACCATTTTAGGTCTCTGGAGATCCCTAGATTTTCAAGGGGGCTGACTAGGCCTCACAGTTTATGAGGGAAAAATGGCGTCATCGCCAAGGAACACCTAGCCCCCTGACAGCATTAAAAATTCCTGATGGACATGTGTAAAAATAAAAATAGAAACTCTGGGAGGCTAAGGGGGACAAAAATAAATAATAATGGTTAGAGTCTCCCCAGAAGCAGACAGGTCTAACATATGGCATTTACAGGGGCGAAAGGATGCACATCACATGGGCAAAGGGGAGTAACAGCAATTCATTCCTGCACATATGGGGAGGTTTGATATCGAAATTAGGGTTCAAGAGACGGGGCATGTCCTAGGAAACTGACATGGGAGCATGATAGCTGATTTATCATGTGTAGACTGAAGGTCAGCAGAAAGTGGTGCTTTTATGTCCTCATTGCAATTTTTCTCAGTTTGGTGGGGACAATAACAGCAGTTATCGACCTCATCAGAATTATAAGGTCTGTGGTGTTTCTATTGAACTATTTATTTTCACACAGATCTTTTGGATACTCCCGGGAGAAATGAGGAATTAAGGGGGAATTTGGACTCAAAATTACTGATTTCCTTGTTAATTCCTCCTGTCCCACTCAGAGTCCTACTTCTAAGGTCTGTATTTCCTCACCACCAAGTGTTACCCATTCTTCTATTATGGGTAACTCCAAGGGTGAGGTAAATCCAGATCATTTTCCAGGTCACTCGTAATGAGGGCCTTAGTTGGAGCAAAAGGTTTTTCTAGTGGGTAACGAAAAAGGTAGAGCGCATTGAAGTTTTATGATTTTTAAGTAAGACTCAATAAATGTGCTTATCTACTTCAAGTGAGAGTTATATGCCTGCAAGAAGCAGTCATATTGGGGTACCAGAATATGTTCTGCCTTTGATGTCTTCCTAATAGAGTTTCACTAATATTGCATGGTACATAAAAATGATGGTACTCGGGGGCGTATCGCAAGCCCCTGCGGGGCAGAGGAAACCCCAAACCTTCAGGGGAGCCCCATCCAACCAAAGGCCATTGAATATTTGTGAGATATGGGAGACTCAGAGTCCACTCATCACATTATGGGGGGCCCCACCATTTTGCTTTACACCACTAATGCTACCACTGGTATTTTGAAAATTTGGTTTGGAATTATATAATCTTGATTGATTAGCATCCTTTGAAATGTGCTACATCTGTGTTTCTTGGTTGTGTATTACATTTCTCCAGTACTAAACTTCAACTCCTGCTTAAAAATCGAAGAGGGGAGTAAGGGAATGTCCTGCTTCCCTTCTTAGTACATGCCCCTGTTTCCTGTTTTTGTGCAGGCTTTTCTCTGTTAGCTGCTCCCCACCAGCTGCTGCTCTCTTCTCCTAACGTGTAGATGAAACACAAGCCTGGTTAACTCTCCTAAGCCTGATTACCAGGCCCCTGAGCCACTGCATCCTTGCTTCTTTGACATGTGTTCGATGCGTGGTATTTTTTTTTGTCAATTGGTGACCTTTGAAATTCCAGAATAATTGTCGCTCCTCTTTCTGGTGACCCAGCCGCACAGACATCTGAGAGAGCTCTGGGCAGCCTCACATCTGCAGGCTTGTAAGCCGAAGGTCGCTGCGTGGTGTGTTGAGAGCTGCAGGTGTCCGGTTTAGGGCTGGTGTGTTGCCTCTGGAGGGAAACGCGCTTAATCTGTTTGTGCGAACTTAACCTGTCAAACCAAAGCAAACAGAGGCTTCTCAGTCGGACTTGGACTGCAAGCTCAATCCTCTCTGCATATTGGAAGTTTCACTTTCTTGATAAAAATCATGGCCTCAAACCTCTAATTATAACCCTGTTTTCTCAGGAAACATTGATAATTTTGTAAACACATATTAACTGTAATTGGGTGGTAGAGTAAACCGCAATACCGAAAAAATCAGAGGTTGCCATCCAGTTTCTGTTTCGCTTGCAGGAAATACATCAATAAAACCCTGTATGAGAGCAAGATGTCGAATTTTGCATATTTTGTTCTTGAGAAAGTGAGAAGGCGTTTTGACTTCAGGATGGTAGAGTTGAATTATATATTAGTGTTATGTGTGCTGCTTCCAAAGAGCTTCTTGGAACTTTACGGTTGGTTGAAAAGCTTTCTGGCGTTCAGAATTCAAAACACGAAAAAACAATTAGTGATCAAAAAAAAACACAAGCTAAGCTGTTCCGCCATGTTTTACAGGTGTCCATGTTTTCCTAATTCCTGCCTTAAAAATACATTTTTCTTCTGGTAAAAGACTTTGAAATGCACATTCGGGCTGATTCATGAGAACCTTTTAGGAAGTTGGAAATCTGCGCATACATTAGGCATGGATTTTCAACTTTCAGGAGATATGAAAAAGGAACCCAGCAGGAATATACACATAACCCCCCAAGATTACACATGGAAAAACTTCCGTGAAGAATACCATCACCAAGATGGCCATTCTACTACAGAAACAATCAGGGAAATATTTACACATTTTTCACGCAATGCAGAACAGCAAGTAAAGTTATTGTGCTGCGTTGCATGAAAGGGAGACAACACAAATGAGCAATATCTACTAAGTTTGGCGTATTTCTGCTGTCCTTTCAATTATGCTGATGAACAGTTCCTACTGGTGGAAAATGTCTTTGTTTTGCCAAAGCCCTGGCAGGACGTGGCTCAGTCGAAGCACTGGGCAGCAGAAAATCCCCTAAGAAAAAACACACTCACACTTTATAAAGCGGACAGAGGCAAATATAACTGCACTGTTAGTTTTTTGATACACTCAATCGAAAGTACGTAAACACACTAGGGGAACTGTCCTCCTAACACACTGGTCCTCACAAAATAGTGATTTCTGGTTCTGTTAGGATTCACCCATGCTATAAGGACCGATCTGGTCCTCACAGCATGGGTTATACATGCCCACACTCACAAACACACACACACACACCTGCACCCACCCACCCTCCTGAACACACTTGGTCATACAGGTTGGCAGAAGTTCAAACTTCCTTTACATTCATAAAACAAGTATCACATAAGCAGCAGAAGTGAGAGGGCTATGGAGGAAATGGAGTGAGGTGGGTGAAGCGGGTAAGGCTGATCGAAAGGAACATGAGGCAGAAAGAGAGATAGGAGGGTGAGGTGGAGTGGAGGAAGAGTGTGAGTTGAAAAGAGAGGAGGGTTAGACAGAGAGAGAAGGGGATATGTTGGAAAGAGAGAGGGGTATGAGGGGTATAGAGAGGAGAGTTAAGCAGATAGAGATGAGAGTGAGAGAGAGGTAAAGTTGAAGCAGAAAGGAAAGGGAGCAATTGTGAGGAAGGTGAGTGAGATAGGTAAGAGTAAAAGAGAAATACTAGAGCGTGAGATAGAGAGGGAAGTGAGCTGGAGAGAATGAGGTTGGTGAGACTGAAAAATGAAGGGGTTGAGATGGACAGCAGAAGGAGGATGAGGCAGAGAAAGAGGACCGTATGGGGACAGACAGGAGGGTGAGACAGAGAGAGAAGGGTGAGACAGAGAGAGGGAGAGACAAGAGGAAGACAGAGACTGAGAGGGAGTCAGGTGAGGCAGAGTGGGAAAGTGAAGAGTAATAAAGAGGGGGAGCTGGATAAAGGAGAGTGGGTTGGTGGGACAGTACTAAGGCATACTGAGTGGGACATAAGGGAGATAGACCAGCAGCAGTGGTAAAACCTGCAAGTAGAATCCTCAACAATGTAGAGTTAAAGCAAGTAGGCAAAACACCAGCAGTCGGTAAATTACTCAGCATATCCCAATAGAAAACCATGCAGTGTACCATAGCCCAGCTATTACACTCTGGGGATGACTTAGAGGTAGAAACATAGTGAGTGGAGGCTACAAGGGAGGCTATACAGCCATCTGGCCGTCGAAAGGACGTTCTGGCCATCACAGCACAGAGTTACACCAGTGTGCCAGTAGAGAAACCTGAAAAACTAGCTCCACCACCATCCATCCATGGCCCAGAAACAGTAAACTCGACCTTCTCTTGAGACCCCTGAAGCACTGAAGGCTAAGTAGCTAAGACCATTTGCTTGTCGCTCATCTCTGAGTGAAAGCAGGGCAGCAATATGGGGTGCATCTGCCTCCTCAAACATTACTTGTGTGAAGCCCAAAAGTAAATGAATCCACTCCTCTTATGTCAGCTAGTTGAGAGGGGCACTCTTTTGTGAAAGAATCAAGAGGTGACACATCAAGATTCTTCCTGCCAATGGGTGTTCGCCAATTCAACGCTACATGTTGGTTATGGTATGTTACTGTTACATCGCAGTTTTTACATCGGAATGCTGTTACAACGCAGCTATTACAACGCTGGTTCCATTACATCGGATGCTATTACAACGCAGGATATTACATAGCAGATGCTATTACAACGCATACCATTGCATCGTAAGTATTGGTAAGTATATAATTTTTTTATTTTATTTAATATTATATAATTAATTTAATTATTATTAATTATAAATAAATATATTTATTTATGTTTTTTAATATTATAAATTAAATATATTAATTTAAGTAATTTTTATAATAAGTATGAGTATAGGAGTATATGTTTTGGGGTACTGAGGTATATGTTTTGGGGTGTTTGGTTATTTTTAGGTTTTAGGGCAGGGTTTGGGTTTTGGGGTACAGGGGTATTTTTAGGTTTTAGGGCAGGGTTTGGGTTTTGGGGTACAGGGGTATTTTTAGGTTTTAGGGCTGGGTTTGGGTTTTGGGGTACAGGGGTATTTTTAGGTTTTAGGGCTGGGTTTGGGTTGTGGGGTACAGGGGTATTTTTAGGTTTTAGGGCTGGGTTTGGGTTTTGGGGTACAAGGGTATTTTTAGGTTTTAGGGTTGGGTTTGGGTTTTGGGGTACAGGGGTGTTTTTAGGTTTTAGGGCTGGGTTTGGGTTTTGGGGTACAGGGGTATTTTTAGGTTTTAGGGCTGGGTTTGGGTTTTGGGGTACAGGGGTATTTTTAGGTTTTAGGGCTGGGTTTGGGTTTTGGGGTACAGGGGTGTTTTTAGGTTTTAGGGTTGGGTTTGGGTTTTGGGGTACAGGGGTGTTTTTAGGTTTTAGGGCTGGGTTTGGGTTTTGGGGTACAGGGGTATTTTTAGGTTTTAAGGCTGGGTTTGGGTTTTGGGGTACAGGGGTATTTTACGGTTCAGGGGTAGGTTTGTGTTTAGGGCTAATTAAATTATATTTACCATTTATAAATTAATTAAAATATATTTATTAAATTAAATTAATTATATTATATTAATTATATTTTTTATTTAAATAATTAAATTAAATAAATTATTTTAATTAATTTAATTTAATTACAATTTAAAAAATATTTAAATTAAATTAATTTCATTATATTAATTAAATAAAATTAATTACAATTTTTATTAAAATTAAATTAAATAAATAGATTTTAATTTATTAAATTAAATTAATTACTATTTTAAAATGTATTTTAATTAAATTAATTAAATTAAATTAATTAAATTAACTTAATTACATTTTTAAAAAAAAGGTATACTTACCTATACTTACGATGTAATGCCATGCGTTGTAATAGCATCTGCTATGTAATGCCATGCGTTGTAATGGCATCCGATGTAATGGATCCTGCGTTGTAAAAATTCCGATGTAACGGAATGCGTTGTAAAAAAACGCGTTCTAGTGACCAATCCGTTGGTTTTCTGAGGCTGGTTCATCTACGCCAAAACATTAACATATGTGTTGCCAGAACATTTTGCTACTGTGAATGTTGGCATCTAACTACGGGTACAACAAAAAAATAGCCAGGAGCAGGCAAACACAAATTGAATTCTGACCAATTTGTTTAGTCCCTGGACATACGGTTGGCACAGCTTGAGATTGTGCACATAGAGCCTCCCATTCTAGCTTAATAAACTCACGTCTCCAGAAAGAGCACACACGTTTTTTATCCATTTTATAAATATATAAGATTGTGGAAGGTGTAAGGGGGCATCACACATGAACCATGTTAATAGTGGAATTAGAAAAATACCACTTGCATGTCATTTCATATTAATTTCATGCTTTAGCAAACAGCATAGTGAGGTTTTATGATGAATTTGTGACAATGAGGGCAGACTTCTCACCATCTTACCCCTTGAAGTTTAACAAAAAGTATGTTTAGACAATTGTGTGCAAAATATTATTAGGTAGTGTCCTTTAATGAATATTTAAATTACCCACATATACAAAGCATAATGATAAAAAATACGAAGGATAAGAGAGAAACACCAATTGAAGCAAATATTAATTGATTGAACCTGAACGCAATTCTCTACAAACTTTTGCTCCCCTGTATTGTGGGCTAGTCACTATTTTTTTAGCTTGCCTGCCCCTTATCTCTGCGATGCTCTCGGATCACCCTCTCCTCATTCCACTAGTCGCATTTTCTAACAGAAACAGTATTGCCACACACTTCAATCACAACATGTTTACCAAAATTACAGTCCCCTTTTTTGACATCTTATTTTTTTTAATGCACACCACATCTCTCACTTTTAATTGAGTAGGTTTTGTGGATCATCTGGAGTCAACTCATCTGTGAAGCTTCCTTGGGCTTCTTCAACTCCATCTTTGACTATATTGTCTAACTCTATTAGCGAAACACCTAGCTACAGGAACCTTAACATCTAGGGGTTGATTCCGATCTGGGTCGGAAAGCTCTCAGACCGAGCCGGAACTGGAGGGTTTTCTGACAGAGCCGGACTCCTACAGTCCGACCGAGTGAGTACGATGAGGTCGCATGTTGCGGGACTCGGTTCGGTCAGACTCCCATAGAAGTCAATTGTAGCCGGTCGTACAACGCGTACATAGACTCCCATTGACTGAATGGGTACGTCTCGCAAAAGTGCGCCCCCTACAGTGGGTACGTGTCGGTGCCATGCACACCCTACGTCCCTGTGTTGGGGAGATCCTGTGTCTGAGTTGTAAGGCTGTAGGTGACGGGGGGTCTGACGTGGACCCTCAAAGGCAGCTTCTCTGATGTTTTGCGAGCCGGAAACCTCTGCTCCATCTGGCTGTCCAGCGTGTGCATCGTACTGGCTCGGTTGGAAATCGTCTCCATTGCACAGCACGGTTTGCTTACGGATGAGGCGAACAGAGCGATTCAGACCTGAAAACAATTTGGTTGGTGATTTTACGCTTCTCACATCGTACTTGCTCACTTGTACAGCTGTACAAGTCGGGCGGAGAACATGCATACAGCTCATACTTTTTCCGTCCGGATCACATTTTGAGCCCTTCTGAGCGAGATCAGAATCGGGCCCCTAATCGGGGAACAACTTACATGATGGTCTCCTACCAAGCAACAGCTTAAAGAGAGAGACTTTAGTCATAGAATGTGACCGATACAACCACAACATTGATGTAACAGCATCTGGAATGTTGCACCAATTCAACTTTCCCCATTGAAAACATTCACAATACACTTTGTTCATGGATTACATTTGTGCTTTAGTCTGAGGAACTTTTCAAGTGTTTGACACCTGCAAGGGTGGGTGTAATTTGCATAATTTGCTGTAGTGTAGTTATGCAAAATGACAGCAAATTTATGTGAGATTATGCTGAATTATGCAAGGAGCATAACCCAGAATTTAGCTCTATTTTCTAAGCCTATTTATTTTAGACAATCAAAGCAAATCAACTCATATTTCTTTGAGAAGACTTCAGAGGTCTCAAATCTCTGCACCAGAATCAACTAAAATGTCCAATAACTTGTCTCCCACCTTAGCGTACCCATTCATTCAGTAAAGTTCCCACTTCTAACCACCTTCTCTGAGACAACTAACACCATTTCTTGGAAATCATTAAATGCAGTACCTTTGAGTTCTAACTTCTCTTATCCTTGAACTACCGCAGGAAACTTGTGTTCATTCATCTTTCTGCTGCTATGACACACTTTCACAAAGTGCCCCACTTGTACATTACCTTACCTTATTATACGCAAAGAAAAGTCACATATGAAGCAAATATTGAGTTATTTAAACAACTGCTTCTTGTTCTTTTTAATTTATCACTCTTGTTGTGAATGACATGCAGTTTCTGTGTGAATATCACTAAGCTCTCTCATTGATGTATGTGACATTTTAATAAATTATTTTATTGTGTCATCCAATGTCATATTTCCCATGGTTAGAGGATTCTGTTGAATATTTTTGCCCAAATAATGATTTATGAACTCATCATCTACCCGTTAGTCTGTAAAGTTCTGAAATTGACGGTCCACAATTAACCTTCACAAAGCTGTGGTAAGAGTCTTTGGCTCCTCATGAAAAACTTAAGCCTAAGTACTATCATGCTGGGTTGAACATCAAAACTGTTTTCTTTTTTAACACTTCTCCACATATATAAAAAAGCTGCCGGTGATAACATATAATCTGGCACACCTTTGTTTATTGGCCTGCATTCAAAACCCAACAAATGTAACAACAAAAATGTTTTCATCTTTTGACTTTGAATCTGAACATACCATGGCGTCTTATTTATCTAATGGTCCTTCCCTTCTACACCCTCTGCCACAAGCTTGAAAATGAGCAGCAGCATTTGACACTATCACTGTGTTAACTTATGGCAGCTCACATCCCGATAAAGGGGTCCCTGCTATCCCCTTTTCTGTTCACGACCACCTTATTAAACAGAACACATTCCAGTTGATGGTAACTCACACATTGCTTTTAGACTCACATTTTCCTTATGCATCAAGTCTGGTACTATGCTTCCCAGCACTACCACTGGTGTTGAACTTACATAATTATTATGGCACCCCTTTTTACCTTGCTTTGTTGCTGCTGCAGCCAGAACATTAGCCAATTTGTAATTTTATTTTGCCATGTATTCGCAAATATCTAAAACACAGCAAACTGCATGTACAACATAGCATCAACTGGAAGAAGTTGGTTACCAGGTACAAAGTATAAACGAGCTCCAAAATGCTTTGCAATCTTTCGCAATTTTTCAGCACACTCCACTATAGCGTGGGGGATGAGGATTCTTGGATCCCAGTAGGGAAGAAGGAGCAGGAGAGACAGGATTTTCCTACGGGATGATTCTGCTTGAGCAAATAGTTGAGGAGGTTCATGCTAGGTATATGTTTAACGAACAGGCAATTCTAAGTTTAACAGATGATATGGACACTATAGAAGGCAGCCCTCAACGCCCTCAATGCCGGCCGGAACCCCGCCTGCTGCCGAGCGACCCCGAAATGCACCCACGGACCCTTCACCTGCAAGAGCTGCAAGTTCACCTGTCTCCGGACCTGCACCGCTCCCGCCAAGCCAAACACCAGCAACAACCACCTGAAGTGCATCCTGCTCAACACCCGCTCCGTCCACAGACACGCCGTGGAACTCTGGAACCTCCTCGACACAACATCACCAGACATCGTCTTCCTCACGGAAACCTGGATGAACGTCTCCTCAGCCCCCGACATCGCCATCGCCATCCCGGACGGGTACAAGATCATCAGGAGGCACCGCACCAACCAGACCGGAGGAGGCATCGCCATCGTCCACAAAAACACCATCCACATCACGACCGACGCCAACGGCACCCTCGCCACCACGGAACACCTCCACTTCCAGATACACACCGACCCTAAGACGACCCTCAGAGGCACCCTCGTATACAGACCCCCGGGACCACGCACACAATTCAGCGAAGACATCGCCGACTTCATCAGCCCGCACACCCTCCCCTCCACCGACTACATCCTCCTAAGGGACCTCAACTTCCACCTGGAGAACAACAAGGACCGAAACACCGCCGCTCTGCTGGAAAACCTCGCCAACCTCGGACTCAAGCAACTGGTCAACACCCCCACCCACTACGCCGGCCACACGCTTGATCCCGTCTTTTCTTCCAGCAGGTACATCACCTTCAGCCACGCCACCGGACTCCACTGGACCGACCACAGCTGCGTCCACTTCAGCTTCAAAAGAACCACGACCCACCACCACCGCAACAGGTACCGCACAGGAGTTGGAGCGGGGGCGTGGCTTGGATGCCGAGGAGGTAGGCAGCGTGAGCCCGGAGCTCCGTGCCCGATCCCGGAAAATATCCTGAATATCTGATCGGACCCCGGTGTAACCAGTATCATCCGGTACTGGAAGGCACTGCGGAGGGCCCGGGGCCCACGGAAGACGGCACCGAGCCATTCCGCATCGATATTTCGGCTTTGAAAGTTGGACCCAGGCGGGAAGTCGCGGACCCCAAAATGGCGGCGAGGGCATGAGACTCTGAAGCGACGGAGACATCTGCCTGGAGACCTGCAAAGGACTGCTCCCTGGCGCCTCAGGGGTGTTGACGGCTGCATCGCGCCTCTCCCCCCAGGTGCCGAGTGGACCTTGGGTGCGCCCTCGGGCGGAGACTGGGGACCCCCCCTGGTAGGGGCGACGACAGTGCGATAGTGACCCAGCAACAAGAACCCTGGGCCCCTGGCACGACTGGCGCCGGCCGGGCTGCGGTCATTCAGTGTTTCCTGCTTTTTTGAGATAACTTCGGGCCCGGGAGCCCTGCCGGAGGGCGATACCCAACGGCACACGGAGGACGGCCAGGAAAGTACCCGGAGGCCACCGAACGAGACGGCCCAGATGGGGAAGACGAAAGGGAAGGGAGATGGCGCGACCGATACTGAGGCCGCGGAGGGAGCGGAGCGAGACCAAGCGGCATTGCAGCGGATGCAGGATCGTATCCTGGAGGCCATCGCCACCACAAAGGACGCCCTGCAGCAGGATATAGCTCAGGTGGCGACGGGTTTGGGCCTCCTGAAGGCCGACCATGACAAGCTTAAGGACAGGGTGAAGTCCGTGGAGACCACGGTTAAAGAATTAGCCCCGGGCCAAGCCACAATGAAGGCCCAGATGGCGGACGTGATGGACCGTCTGAAGGTGTTAGAAAGGAGGGCCGAAGATGCGGGAAACCAAAACAGGCGCAACAACGTTCGCCTAGTGGGCCTGCCGGAAAAAATCGAAGGCGACGACATGGTGGGCTACCTTGATAATTGGTTGCGGACGGAGGTGGCACCGGAAGGATTGTCCCCCTTCTTCTCCCTGGAGCGGGCACATAGAGTTCCAGCGCGCCCACCAGCCTTGGGCCTTCCTCCTCGCCCAGTGGTGTTTAAGTTGCTCCACTACCGGGACAGAGACTGGCTCCTACAGAGGGCGAGAGAAGCGGGGCCATTTCAAGTGGATAACAATAGAGTCACCATGTTCCCGGACTATACATTTGAGACGCAGCGACTCCGGGCGAACTTTCTGTCCCTCAGACGGGAGCTCCGCCAGGAAGGCATCAAGTACTCCCTGTTGTTCCCTGCCAAGCTAAGAGTGGTGGTGGATGAAAAAACATTATTCTTCACGACCTCCGCAGACGCTTGGGACTGGTGGGACACTTATAAAGCGGGCACGGATGGTGCTAAGGCCAGGGAGGAGGAGGCTAAGGTGGCGCAACCGGTCAGGCAATCCCAACGGATCAGGAGGAACCGCAGGAGGACTGGAAAACCATCGATGTCGCAGACGGAGGCGGAGAGGCAGGCGGCACTGCAGGCGGTAGTGGACTTATCTAGGACCACCAGGAGTCGGTCCGGGAAGGGCACGGAATCGGAAGACCCGGGCACGGGCTCAGAGACGGGACAGTCGGAATTTGGTGGAGCCCGGGGCCCTATCGTGACGCCGCAGACTTCGGGGGAGATACTGGAGGCGTGTTGAACTGAACTGGTGGAGTGAACTCGTTGTTTGGACACCGGCGCACTGGGCCCGCAGCAATGGACGTTATTGGTTAAGGTTTTGGGGGGCTGTAAGGTGGGGATTGTGGGATGGAGTGCACGGGGCTGACTTGTTTTGGGATTTACATTGCATTGAGCCACGCCTTACTGGCCCCTAAGGTCACCGCAGTGGGGACTGCGATTGTTACCGCCTTTCCTTGAGGGGTGGTCGGGAGTGTTGGTTTGGATGGGGGTACTTCCAGTTGCGGGGGGTCCTGTCCTGGGGGGGTGGGAGAAGCGAGCAGTTGGGGTTGCTCGGGGGGTAGTTGTTGTTGGAGGGGTTCGGCTTCCTGTTTGTAGTGGGTGGGTGGGCAGACCCGTGGTCGCGGGACTTTTGCGGACAATGTTCTTTGCTCTTTGGTCCGGTTGTGTAGGGGGGGATGGTTAGTACCGGGGCGCTGAAATGTGTGACCTGGAATGTGCGGGGTATGCAGTCCATGACGCGCAGACATAAGGTCCAGGCGTACCTCAAGCGTAGGGGGGTTCATATAGCCTTCCTGCAGGAGACGCATCTTAACAAGCAGGAGGGGGCTGCTCTGCAGAGGCGCTGGAGGGGGCAGTTATTCTACACGACATTTTCAGCTTTTGCAAGGGGGGCACTGATTTGGATACGGGCGGGGGTCCCCTTCCAGGTCTCGAAGTCAGTGGTGGACCCGGAGGGCAGATATGTGGCGGTGGAGGGGAGGCTGAGAGGCAGGGTGATATCTCTCTGTAATGTGTATGCTCCTAATGTAGACCTCCCCGCCTTCTTGTCTACTATCTCGGGCAAATTGGCGGGTTATTTGGCAGGGCCGGTCCTCTTGGGGGGGGACTTCAACTCGGTTGAGGATGTGTTACTAGATAGGTCCCATCCCCCGCTGCGCGCGTCCCCAGTGCATAGGGTCGCTAAGCGTAGGTTGAAATGGCAGGAAAGCTGGGCCCTCACGGATGCATGGAGGGCGTTGCACCCCACCACTAGGGACTATTCCTTTCACTCGCACCTACATGACCTGCATGTGAGGTTAGATGCGTTTCTTTGTTCGGCGTGTGTGCTCCCCGCGGTAGGAGGGGCGGAATACTTGGCCAGGACGCTATCGGACCACAACCCTTTGTTGATGTCTCTGGAATGGATGGTGACTGTTAACTGCGTACCAACATGGCGCCTGCAACCTGACACCCTGGATGACTTGTTGTTCAGGGAGGCCCTGGGGGAGGGCATTGAGAGATATTTTGAGGAGAACAGTGGCTCGGCCTCCACTAGGGCGGTCGAATGGGATGCGTTTAAGGTGGTAGTGCGGGGACACTGCATTGGCCGCACGGCAGGGGCTCGGAAAACACTGCTGGATGACTTAGATAAGGCTGAGACGAGGCTGAGGGACTTGGAGAAGAGGCGCCCGAATCACCCTGAGCTGCAGGAGGGGCTTAGCGGGGCACGGGAGGGGCTGGCGGTAGAACTAGAGCGGCTGCGCAGCTTTGATCATAAGGAGTACATGGCGAGGGCGCATGCGGAAGGTGATAAGGCGGGGTCGATGCTGGCTTGGCTTGCTAACCCCACCCGGAGGGGTGTGCCGATCATGGGGATCCAGGAGCCAGGGGAGGAGCCCTGCCACACTCAACCCGGGATCCTGAATAAGTTTCGTGCTTATTATGAGGGGCTCTATGAGAGTGGTGGAACGGGAGGGGCGGACGAGCTTGAAGAGTTCCTGGACGGGTTACAGTTGCCGCGAGTGGAGGACTCGGAGGCGGAAGAGCTAGGTCGGCCCATCTCTCTTGGGGAAATAGGTTGTGCTGTAAAGCAGATGGCTAGAAATAAGACCCCGGGACTCGACGGACTGCCTATTGAATTTTATGGTAAATACCTAGAGCACCTTGCCCCACGGCTGCGCGAGGTGTACAACGAGGCACAGGCGAAGGGCCGACTCCCGGGCTCCATGTGCGAGGCCCTCATGATCCCGCTCCTGAAACCGGGCAGAGAGAGTGCGGCTCTGTCCTCGTATCGTCCGTTGTCTATGTTGACGACGGACTACAAGATCCTCAGTAAAATTCTGGCCAACAGACTGCTAGTACATATGACAAGCCTGGTTCACGGTGACCAGTGTGGTTTCATACCGACACGCAACACCACTCATAACATTCGTAGGCTCACGAGACTGATGGGAGCGGACTGGCCTGACGCCGTCTCCCCGTTTGTCCTCTCCATTGATATTGAGAAGGCATTTGACAGCCTTGAATGGGGATACTTGTTTGAGGTGATGCGTCGCTTCGGCCTTGGGGACGGATATATAAAATGGACCAAGGTCCTGTACACCGAGGCGGTAGCGAGGGTTCGGGTGGGCACACTGATCTCGGGACAATACCCGATTAAACGTGGCACTAGACAGGGTTGTTCCCTATCCCCGCTCCTATTCGCGTTGGCGATGGAACCCTTCGCGGCGGAAGCCAGACTGGGCCGCCACTACGCAGGCTTATCTTTTAGGGGGAGACCGCAATTCATATCACTGTACGCGGATGACCTGCTGATGTTTTTGGCCGATGCGGGCCCCGAACTTCAGGGAGCGCGGCAGCTACTGGGGCAGTTCGGCCGGTTGTCGGGCCTGAAGGTCAACTGGCCTAAGTCCTGTCTGTTCCCCCTGAGGCCGGGTGAACCGTGCCCTCTCACTGCTCAGGAACTCCGGTGGGAACCGCGCTGCCTGCATTATTTGGGGGTCTATGTATATCACACCCCGTCCGACCTACTGGAAGGCAATATTACTCGCTGCATCAACGCTCTGCGGGGGTCTATGGACTTCTGGGCAACTCTGCCGTTGTCCCTGGCGGGTAGAATCTCCCTGCTTAAGATGATAGCCCTGCCCAGGCTTTTGTACTATTTTAGGACGCTCCCGGTATGGGTCCCGAGCTCTGTTTTCAGACGCCTGAGATCATTGGTCATAGCCTTTCTGTGGGGCACGAGAAGGAGGCGCATAGCGCTCGACACCCTGTTGCGCCCCAAAGATGATGGAGGGATGGCGGTGCCGGATTTTGAAGGATACTACTTAGCCGCGCAACTGCAAACCTTTACTCAGGAGGTGGCGAGGGTATATAGAGGCCCCGAAGACGCGAGAGTGGAAGGTACCCCGCGACATGTTCTGGCGTATATTACGCTGCACCAGAGGCTCCGGGTGGGAGACCTGACGGTCGAGGAGCAGACGTTCCGTCTTTGCTGGGACCGGGCCCGTAAGCGGGCGGGGGTCCGCTTTATGTATGCCCCCGAAATTCCGCTGGGGATGGTCACCGCCCTTCCACATGGAGGCAACTGGTCGCGCTTAATAGGATGGGAGGAGGCGGGAATACAAATGCTGGGTGACCTTTATGAAGATGGGGTGTTGCTGCCGTTCCAGGGCCTGCAGGAGCGATTTGACCTTCCGAGGGGCGACTACTTGCTGCACGCAGCAGTCACAGGCGCCATGCAAGCTCACTGGGGGGAAGGGCTGCAGGAACCGGGCACCTCGATGGCCTGCCAGTACAGCATGATGGCGGCGGGAACCTTTAAGGCGGTCACGTGCCTGTACGCTAGGATGCAGCGGGAGGCCTTGCAGCCTCTGGCGGCCCTGAAGGCCAAGTGGGAGAAGGACCTTCAGGTGGAGATTCCAGACACGACCTGGGGCCAGTTGCTAAGGCGGGCACGGAAGAGCTCGAGAAACGCCAGGTTCCAATTGATTCATTTCTATATCGTCCACAGGGCATACCTCACCCCCGGGAAAATACAACAGTATTTTGGGGCGACCGACGCCGCTTGCCCCAGATGTAATGCAATTGGGGCGGATTTGTGCCATATGCTGTGGGATTGCCCCTCTCTGGGAGACTATTGGCAGGAAGTTGGGCGGGCCCTTAACGTCGCGACGGATAGGGATATCCAGTTTACCAAAGCGGTTGGTGTTCTTCATTGGTTCCCGCACACGCCTAGGAACAAGATGACTAGTACATTTATAGACTTGGGGCTCATTCTGGCTAAGCGGGAGATCACAAGGAACTGGAAGTCCAAAGTGGGGCCCACGTATAAAAGATGGTATGGGGAATGCCTGAGATGGGCCGCGTGTGAAAGTACCCTACGGTACCAGATGGCCTGGAGGTTGAATGACGAGAAAGCTCTGGAAAGGGCGACTGCATGGGAAGTGATGGTGCAGGCGCTCCGGGATGTGGACGATGAAGGGCAGGATGGCGAGAGCGAACTGGGCGGGGCGGACCCCGTCACTACACAGGAGAACACACCTTAGTGAAAGATTACTTCCTCCTGCATCACACCGGACACTTTTACACTGTTAGTCCAGCGCAGACCGACCATGGGGGAGGGTGGGTAGGAAGCTGTTTTGGAGGGATGTTGGGGTACCGAAATTTGGGGAGGGGGAGGGGTGAAAACCACAAAAGCAACCCAGGGTTATTTGCCTAAGAAAGCGATCAGGCACTGTAAGGAGCTGCGAGAAATGGGCAGGGATGAGGTCACCCGCAACACGGCTGAGGTGACCCACCGGTTGGAGATCGACTGGGTCGTACTGAGTCTGTACATGCTGTATGATAACTGATAATTGTATTGTCTGTACATTTATATTGGTGATGCAATAAAAATGATGTTAAAAAAAAAGGAGTTGGAGCAAGATCACCGCCAACCAGCACACCATCTCCCTCAGCCAGAGCCCACCCGCCAGCACAACGGACCCCAACGAAGCAGCCCGCAACTTCACGCAGTGGCTGACCGCCTGTGTCGACGACCTCGCTCCACTGAAGAACCCTCCCAGCAGGCCGAGAAGAAAGAAGGCCTCCTGGTTCACCGACGAACTCAAGGACTCCAAGAAGAACTGCCGCACCCTTGAGAAAGCCTGGCTCCTCGACCAGACCACAGACAACATGACCGCCCTCAAACAAGCCACCCGAAAGCCCCACCAGCTTATCCGCACCACCAAGAAGAAATCACTAAAGGATCGACTGGACAACAACGCCCACGACAGCAAGGAACTCTTCAGCATTGTCAAGGAGTTCTCTAACCCCAGCACCGGCAACAACGACATCACTCCTTCACACGATCTCTGCGACTCTCTCGCCTCGTTCTTCCACCGCAAGATCGCCGACATCCACAACAGCTTCGGCGCACCACCCACATACCCAACTGTTGAACCAACGCCCCCCACCACCACCCTCCGCACCTGGACCACAGTGGCCACCGAAGACACCGCCCGCACGATGAACACCATCCACTCCGGATCTCCGACCGACCCATGCCCCCACCACGTCTTCAACAAAGCTGACTCCGCCATCGCACCCCAACTCCGGAACATCATCAACACCTCCTTCAACACCGCCACCTTCCCGGAGAGCTGGAAGCATGCCGAGCTCAGCGCCCTACTGAAGAAACCAACAGCGGACACCACCGACCTCAAGAACTTCTGCCCCATCTTGCTCCTCCCTTTCCCTGCTAAAGTCATTGAGAAGATCGTCAACAGACAGCTGGCCGCCTTCCTCGAGACGAACGGATCCCTCGACCCCTCGCAGTCCGGTTTCAGAGCCAACCACAGCACCGAGACCGCCCTGATCGCAGCCACCGACAACATCCGAGCCTTGCTCGACGACGGGGAAACAGCGGCACTCATCCTCCTGGACCTCTCTGCAGCGTTCGACACTGTCTGCCACCGCACCCTAGTTCAACGCCTCAGCAACATCGGCATCCAAGAGAAGGCACTGGAGTGGATCATCTCGTTCCTCGCCGGAAGAACACAGAGAGTTCGCCTCCCCCCGTTTCGATCCGAGGCAACCGAAGTCATCTGCGGCGTACCACAAGGATCATCACTCAGCCCCACCCTCTTCAACGTCTACATGAGACCTCTTGCAGCCATCGCACGCCAACACAACCTGAACATCATCTCCTACGCCGACGACACCCAGCTGATCCTCTCCCTCACCAGGGACCCCGACACCACCAGAACCAGCCTACACGAAGGGATGAAAGACGTCGCCGAGTGGATGAAGACCAGCCGCCTGAAACTGAACTCAGACAAGACGGAAGTCCTCATCCTGGGACCATCGCCCTCCGCCTGGCACGCCTCCTGGTGGCCCCCCGCCCTGGGCACCGCTCCCAAGCCAACAGACCACGCACGCAACCTGGGCTTCATCCTGGACTCCTCCCTCTCGATGACCAGACAAGTCAACGCCGTCTCCTCATCCTGCTTTCACACCCTACGCATGTTCCGCAAGATCTTCCGATGGATCCCGACCGAAACCAGGAAGGCAGTCACCCAGGCACTCGTCACCAGCCGACTGGACTATGGAAACACCCTCTACGCCGGAACCGCGGCCAAGCTGCAGAGAAGACTTCAACGAATCGAGAACGCCTCCGCCCGACTCATCCTGGACATCCCCCGACGCTGCCACATCTCCGGCCACCTGAGGAACCTGCACTGGCTCCCCGTCAACAAGAGGATCACGTTCAGGCTCCTCACCCACGCACACAAGTCTTTCCACGACCTGGGCCCCAAGTACCTCCATGACCGCCTGACCTTCTACACTCCCACCCGCCAGCTACGATCGACCAACCACGCCCTCGCCGCCGTTCCACGCATCTGAAGAGCCACCGCCGGAGGCAGATCCTTCTCCTACCTGGCGGCCAAAACATGGAACTCCCTCCCCATCCACCTTCGACTGACCCAGGACCATCTCGCCTTCAGGAGACAACTCAAGACCTGGCTGTTCGAGCAGTAGCGGACCCCTTCCCCCAAGCGCCTTGAGGCCCTGCCGGGTAAGTAGCGCACTATACAAATGCTTTGATTGATTGATTGATTGACCTATCCAATGCATTGGATAGGTCTTCAAAGGTCTGGAAAGGTGTAACTTACACCTTTTAGCATCTGGAAGGTGCAAAGGAACAGTAGCAAATGGAGGTTGGATACCTTAGAGGTCCTTTTCAAGGATTTTGTAAACCTCCTGGATGAAATGGTGACAAGAATTTATGACAGCTGATTAGCCAGAAACTGGTCCCAGAATGCTTGTTTCCGGTCCAGGAAAGACATGGCTTGGCAGTTTCTGGCTTAACTGTTCCCATGAGGAAGAGGGTCAGACTGATTTGCATATGGCCATGCATGAACTGGGGTGGTGGAGTGAGCTAAAGAATGATGAGGGATTAAACCCAGATCAGTTGACTGGGGGTGAGTGCTTGTAATATTCAACACTCTGTCCATCATCCCCTTTGGTTTTGCTTTGTTTGCCCTAAGTTGGCAGGGAATGCCCAGACGTGGGTCCCTTGCTCACTTTGCCACTGGATTCAAGCTAGCCTGGCTGGTGACAGCTGATTAGCCAGAAACCGGTCCCAGGATGCTTGTTTCTGGTCCAGGGAAGACATGGCTTGGCAGTTATGTTTGGACTGTTCCCATGAGGAGCAGGGTCAGACTGATTTGCATATGGCCATGTCTGAACTGGGTCGGTGGAGTGAGCAAAAGAATGATGATGGATTAAACCCAGATCAGTTGACTGGGGGTGAGTGCTTGCAATGTTCATCACTCCGTCCATCATCCCCTTTGGTTTTGCTTTGTATGCCCAGACATCGGTCCCTTGCTCACTTTGCCACTGGATTCGAGCTAGTCTGGCTGATTAGCCAAAAGCCGGTACCAGGGCGCTTGTTTCCGGTCCAGGGAAAACATGGCTTGGCAGTTTGGGCTGGACTGTTCCCATGAGGCACAGGGTCAGAATTATTTGCATATGGCCATGTCTGAACTGCCATGGCAGGACGTGGCTCAGTGGAAGCACTGGGCAACAGCAGCAGAAAATCCACTAAGAAATTATAGTTAGTGCTGTAGAAAAAAAAATTATGACACATTTTAAGTGAGTTCTCAAACATCTTCCTCTTCTATTTCATTAAAACATTCTGACGTGCAGACTGACACATGCATTTTCAACACCAGCAGCAGACTGTCTGTTAACTCTATGGTGATCAGCAGCTTTACTACAGTGTTCTAATGAGAAACTAGAGTGCTAACATTCTGAATGTATGCAAATATGTGGCACATCTGACCAACATCTTGATGGAATCGAAGTGGAAAAGTGAAAGCATTTTCTACTGAGGATACTGTAGTAAATGAGGAAATTAGGGTGCTTCATAACAAATAACTCTTCCAAGATGGCAACTGGAGGAAACAAGAGCCCAAATATAGCACAAATGTCACCCATGGTTAGCCCAAATATAGCCCAAGGACAGAAGTGTGCAAAACACTCTTTTTTGTTTTATTACAGTTTTATGTAGCGCAGACTGAACTCAAAGTTATTGGAGTACTTTACATGAGCATCAGTTACATTACACAAGGACACATTCATTTTGGTTTTAGGCATGGGGAGATTACGAGATTTGCCCAAAATCACATGATGTTGAACTGACGCCAAAACTTGAACTTGGTTTCCCAATTTCAAGTCTGCAGCTCTGGCCGTAATGCCACATCATCTCCCTTAAGTATAACATATAATCAAGTGATCAACTGTATGCAATAGGTGGCAGGAGGAATGGGGTAGGGACATGGTCTTGAATAACAGAGGGTCGGAGGGAGATAGGCAGGGGCACCAAACTGACTGTACGGGGCAGGCTTTAGAGGTTGCAGCAGCACAACACACTACATAGGGCAAGCGGATGGCAGTGCAGCACAATGGACCATGGAAAGCAATAGGGAGGGGCCAAACACATGGACAACAGAGAACAGAGTTGAAAGAGGCAAGGGCAGCAAGCTGACCATAGCAGGCAGACAGGAGGGACAGTTGCTGTATAACAGACCATGAAGTTCAAGAGGGAGGGGGCAGGGACACAACGGACCACACAAGGCAGGAGGGAGAGGATAGGGGTCTGTATATGGAAAATAGAGAGCAGGGGGCAAGAGGGCAGGAGCTTCAAGCTGACCATATAGAGCAGGCAGGATGATTACTGGAAGCACAAAACTCCATGAAGGGCAACAGTGAGACTATAATGGCATACTCACACAGACAACGGAGGGAAGATGGTAGGGGGCCAAGGACAGGTATCTGACTGCACAGAGCAGGTGGAAGGGGCTATGGCAGCACAGAAGAACATGCATGGCAAGCAGAGGGTTGGTGGCAGCACAACAGCCATGGTGGGCAAGATGGCCCCTCCCTCAGGGGCATGCACAAAGGATCATGGAGGACAGAAGGGAGGGGGTAGGTGTTGGACACAGACAGAAGAGGGCAGGGGAATGGGCTTCACAACAGACCAGGTAGGGCAGGCAGGAGGAGCAGTTGCAGAACAACAGAGCATGGAGGGCAAAAGGGAGTGGCAGTAAAATGGACCATGGAGGACAGAAGGGAGGGGATAGGAGCATAGAAGGTGGACAGCAATGGTGGAGATAGCTCGGATAGGTGGCAGCCACCTGACCATTCTAGGTAGATCGGATGGGCAGTGGCAGCTCAATGGACCACTCAGAGTAGATAGGCGGGTGGTACGTTCAAGGAGTATGGTGGGCAAAAGAGGGAGCAGGAGCATGAGCACAGACATCAGAGGGCAGGGGGAATGAGAGTAGGGGCAGCAAGCTAAGCACGGAGGCTAAACAGGAGGACAATGATGGGGCTTAGAATTGGGCAATGGATGGCAGGAGTGGGCAGGGACATCAAGCTAAATGAAGAACAGTTGCAGAAGACAGTAACAGCAGTGAGTGCATGAGTCTCTGAGTTGGTCTGCGAGTGAGTGCGTGAACCTGAGTGGGTCTGTGAGTAGGTCAGTGAGTGGCTGCATGAGTGTCTAAGTGGGTCTATGAGTGGGTACATGAGTGTGTCATTGGGTCTGTAAGTGGGTGTGTAAGTCTCTGAGTGTGTGTGTGAGTGTCTGAGTGCTCTTTGTTTTGCCATCTTCTGCTCTGGTTTTACTTTTCTGCTTGTTTTTCTGCCCTCAGTTTTGCCTTTCCTGCTTGTTTTTCTGCCCTCTATTTTTCCTTTTTTCCTTGTTTTTCTGCCCTCTGATTTGCCTTTTCTGCTTGTTTGTCTGCCCTGTTTTTTGCCTTTTTCTGCACTCTGTTTTGTCTTTTCTGCTCGTTTTTCTGCCTTTTGTTTTCGTCTTTTCTGCCCTCTGTTTTTCATCCTCCGGGGCCTGGCTTAAATTAAATGTGGGATGGGGCCACAAGTCCCCCCTTCCCAGGACACTTTCTGCCCCGGGGAACTCATCACCCAAGGCCTGGCCTTAATGCAATGGGTGAGGCAGGGGTGAGGCCTGGCCATCTTCCTGGGTGTCCATTGACACCCAGTGTTCAGGATCAGGACAGTGGGGTGAGCCTAAAGGCCCCGCTGCCCCAGACAGCTCCCTGCCTCATGTGGGACACCTTCTGCTGCACAGAGGGTGCTGCTTGAAAGGCAGCTCCTTCCATGCAGGAGTAATCGTTTCATCTGTTACCCTGCCTGCATGTCTGCCCTCTGTAACTGGAGTGTTTGCTTTTGCTTGGCGGGAGCTGTGAGCTCCCGCCAAACATAAGCAAACAGCTATGTCTCGGGGGTGGGCGCCCCGGATCATATCAGGAGACAGCCCTGGGGGTAGCAGTCCCCAGGGACATGTATGGCTCCAGGAGTGGGTTGTGTGTCCCCCCTCCTTTTATTTGTATGGGTCGCCCCCAGGGAGGTAGTGGTCCCCAGGCCAAGAACAGCCTGGGAGGGGGGCCGCATAAAACCCTACTTCCTAAACAAAAAAAGAAAGACCAGGGGGGATAGTGGTCCCTTTGGCATAAACAATGCCCCAGGAAGGGGCCCTCGTGCACCCCCTCCTTTTTAAAATAAAATGTGTGCACATGCTCTTGGGTCTGGCTGACCCGGTGGCTTACGTATAAACAAGCGTGGGAGACCCTGCTGGGGTCCCTCTTTTATTTTATTTACTTTTTGTTTAGGGATTCAGCTGAAGGCAAGTCCCAAGATGGCTTCCAACACTTTCTGGTTGCTGGTTCTCGGTCTCAACAACTTCTGAATAGATTAACACCAAATAACAAAAAACACAATCTGCGGACTAAAAGGTAGCTTTCTGCCAAAATTGGTGTAATTCCATTTAGCGGTTTGGGCTAAGGTCATGTTCAAATCACCCTGAAACTTTCCATGCATAACAAGATTCACTACGACACTTTTTTGTGGAACATTCCCATCAGCAGTCCCACTATGTGGTACTTACTGATGGTAATAGGAGGGGTTGTTGGCCCCCATGGATCCTCAACAGCTAAGGGACATCATCCCACAACAATCTGTGTGCCAGGAGACCCCATTGGATACTGGTTGAGAAAGGGGGGCAGAACCTCCTGCAACTTCCACTGAGGCCGGCCCTTTTTTAAAATGTCATTAGGGGCGGGTCACCGGTTGGCCCCCACTTCCCTAGCTGATTTCAGCCCCCGGAACCCCATCTCCTGGGGCCAATCCTTTTTGCAATGGGAGAGGGGCAAAGCAATTAGTTTTGCTGCACTAATGAAAAATAAACACGCTTTAATCGCGACATAGCCACAATCCTCTTTTTTAATTTGCTGTCGGATTGACATGCTATTACGGTGAAGTGGTACGTATATATATATATATACATATATTCACTGAAAAAACCATAGGTTATAGACCATATATAGTTAGGAATTAGCATTTACAAAACCTAGAAAATTCACTGGAAAAACCATAGGTTATAGACCATATATAGTTAGGAATTAGCATTTACAAAACCTTAATTTACTCACACAAAACCATAGAAATTCGCATATATAGTTAGTTGCAATAACTATATATCGCGCACCCGCAGTCCACTGCTGATGATGTCACATATTACATCATTCATGACATGGTCAGTGACATCACTGATGACATCACTGATGACATCGCAAATGACATCACTGATGACATCACTGATGACATCTCAAATGACATCACTGATGACATCACTGATGACATTTCATTTGACATTACTGATCACATCACTGATGATATTATTCATGTGATAATACGATGAACCTCTTCAGACTCTAATATAACCTAAGATACAATCAGTGTAAACAGACACTCACAGACTGTCACTCATCCATGGAGTTACTCACACACCTAGTCAGTCATGCAATCAATCACACCTCCATTTCCTCAACTATACAGTTATACACACCTTACTAATTCAAACATATTCTAACACATATTTACTCTCTTATACAATCTCTCATACAAGTTCACAATGATTCATAAAGCCACTCTCACATTCACTGGCTCTTATACACAGTAATTTATATATGTGAACTCTCACATGTACATGTAAAACAGAACACTTGGCACTTCAATTCACCTCCTCTAAATCATCTTTTGTCTGTGTCATCGTCTATAGACCCCCTGATCCTATGCCTCTCTTCCCCAAACTCTTCAGCGACGCTATCGCTCAACTGACTATCAACCACGCTAATATCATGGTAATCGGGGACTTCAATTACTGGCCAGCCGATGTCCACGAAAGCCATTTATCAGTAGAATTCACTGAACTTCTCAAAGGCATGAACCTCTCTCAACATATTCACACCCCCACCCATCTGAAAGGTCATACACTTGACCAAGTCTGGACGTCTAACCTTGACATCTCACCCCCCTCAGTCCTCCCATGCTCCTGGTCCGACCACTTTTTCATCTCCTTTCACCTTCATCTACACACCTTGTGTCTCCCCACCCGTACTAAGAACAAGATGGCTCGCAATTGGAAAAGGGCTAATCTTCCTGACTTCCATGCTTCACTGGCTTCCACTGCACCCTCGCTGCTATCCTCATTAGAGAATCAGGCTGAGAAACTCGATGAATGGTTACGCCAGGCCAGCGACAAAGCTGTCGCCCTGAAAACAATCAAAGCAAAGCGCCCCCACGACGCTCAACGTTGGTATACGGACCAACTCAAAGCAGACAAACTCGCCCTGCGGCAAACAGAACGCCGTTGGCGTCGACACTACGACCCTCAGCTTAAACTCGTATACATTGAGACCTTAAAAGCCTACAAACAATCTATCTTGGAAGCCAAGACGGCCTATTTTTCACAAAAAATTCTGAACTCGAATAACAAAACGAAAGACATCTTTTCAATTGTAAATGAGCTCTCCCTTCCAGACTGAGTCACCCCCCAACCTCAGCCGACACAAGTCCTTTGCGACTCACTCAATTCTTATTTCATAGAAAAAATCACAACAATAAAACATAATATCCCTACCCCGACATCTCCCACGCCTCCTCCTCTGCCCCCCCCAAATACTAGCATCTTGACTGAATTTCCACCTATATCCCTACAAGAGTTTTCATCACTTCTTCATAAAGTCAGCTCGGGATCCCCCAATGACTGCTGCCCCCCGCAGGTTCTTAAAGGAGCCCTTCTTGCTTGCCCTGGCCCCCCGCTAGCATTACTCAACAACTCTCTCGCTACCGGAGTGGTCCCATCTTCCTTCAAGCAAGCAGCCGTTTTACCAATCTTAAAGAAACCCAATGCAGACCCTACAATACTCAGCAACTACAGACCCATTTCTCTCCTCCCCTACTTAGGTAAGATCCTGGAAACTCACGTGACCCGCTGCCTGAGCTCTTTCATAGAGCAATCATCTTTTCTAGATCCTCAACAAGCAGGATTCAGACCCCTCCATTCCACCGAGGCGGTCATAGTGGCAGTCATGGACACCCTCAGGAAAGGAGCCGACAAAAACATCTCTCAAGCCCTTGTCCTACTGGATCTCTCAGCGGCATTCGACACGGTCGATCATACCATCTTGATCGACCGTGTCCATAACGCCGGCATCCAGGGAGTGGCCTTTGACTGGCTCAGATCCTTCCTTCACCAGCGCTCACAGTCCGTCCACCTCTCCACTTTTTCCGCACCCTACACCCCCCTTCACTGCGGTGTCACACAAGGTTCGGCACTATCCCCTCTCCTTTTTAATTTATATCTCCAACCACTTTTAGCCACCCTCCGTAACTTCCCGGTCACAATCTATAATTATGCCGACGATCTGCAGTTAATTTTCCCTGTAGACTCCCTCCCCTCCTCCCGCACCAACTTCCAGTCCACCATGCTAACCATTGCAGAGTGGATGTATCACAGCCACTTAAAGTTGAACCCCACCAAGACCGAGCTCGTCCTGGTGGGTGGCCCCAATCACCCATGGAATGCCTCTTTCTGGCCTACATCCCTGGGGACTGCACCCACTCCTGCGAGCTCAGTCAAAAGCCTGGGGGTGATCATCTCCCAAGATCTATCAATGAGACCTCACATCAACGCGGTCACTTCTGCCTGTTTCTTCCATCTCAGGTGCATCCGCAAGATCAGCAGGTTTCTTAACAAAGAAGCCCTGACCCAGGTTGTCATTGCGCTCATCACCTCCAGGCTTGACTACGCCAACATTTTGGATGCAGGAATCCCTGCATGTCACCTTCACCGACTTCAGTTGGTGCAGAATCAGGCTGCCCGCCTGATTTTCTGCCAGCCCAAACACCAGCACGTCACCCCCCTCCTCCGTAGTCTGCATTGGCTCCCTGTTTCCAAACGCTGCACCTTCAAACTGGCATGTACCACCTTTAAGGCCCTCGAGGACGCAGCTCCCAGGTTCATCTCATCAGCCTTGTTCCGTCACATTCCTGCCAGAGCTCTTCGCTCAGCATCTTTAAATCTCCTTGAGGTCCCCAGATTTAAAAGAAAAATGCACGGTGGCCTGAGCTTCTCTGCCCTGGCTCCCGCCACCTGGAACTCCCTACCCCTCTCTCTCCGTCTCTGTCCAAAGTACGACAGTTTCCTAACACTCCTAAAAACTCTGCTTTTTCAAGCGGCATATGACTAATCCCCTCCCTGGATCAATGCTAGTTTTATCAAGGAGCGCCAAGAAACCGATGGTGATAGTGCGCGGTATAAATAATTTTAATAGAACAATAGAATAGACTGTGTTTTACATATGTACTTACTTTGACATGTAGCACTGAGATATCCATTCACTCACCAATACACTCGTACACAGTCAACCACCCATACAGCTGTTTCCACATGCAGTTTTGAACCCATAGATCTAGTGAATCAACTGTTCACACATGTATGCACAGAGTCACACACCTCCCAGCCACCCCCACACACACACTCACTCTCCCATACAAATACTTGGGCAACCAATCAATAACCCATATAGTTACTCATATAGCTACTTATCGACACATGCAGCAGTTCATAGAACAACAGATATAATGATGCACAAATTAAGACAGTTTAGTCACTAACCCATGCACTCAGTGAGACACATTTAATCACTCACTCATACAGTCAGTCATGCACCTACTAAATCCTTCATCCAGACACTTATACATCCACTCATTCTTCAATATGTAAGACATATTTTAACTTTACAGAAACATACAGTCACTGGATGATGGCATCAGTGATGTCATCAGTGATGTCACTGACCATGTCATGAATGATGTAATATGTGACATCATCAGCAGTGGATTGCGGGTGCGCGATATATAGGTATTGCAACTAACTATATATGCGAATTTCTATGGTTTTGTGCGAGTAAATTAAGGTTTTGTAAATGCTAATTCCTAACTATATATGGTCCATAACCTATGGTTTTTTCAGTGAATTTTCTAGGTTTTGTAAATGCTAATTCCTAACTATATATGGTCTATAACCTATGTTTTTTTCAGTGAATTTCAATGGTTTTTTAATAGCAAATATCAAAAGCTGTCAAATGTCAAGTACGTGATAGGTAAAAACATTTTCATGTTTATGCACGCTGATGTGCTTTGAACGCTGCCCCCCCCCCCCCTCTTTTCTCTTAGGAGTACTCTCTCTTTGCAGATAGTGAAGGGTAGTTAACGCAGGCCTTTGCCCCCGTTGTAATCCGTCGTGCCTGCTTCTCTCTCCATTTGATTGATTGTTATCCAAGCATTTACTGTTTTAGAATTGGTTCTCTTTGGTTCAATCTCTATTTACAAACAAGCACAGAGTCGCAATACTCTGTTTAGTCTTTGCAGATAGTGAAAAATCGTTTAAAAAAACAAAAGGAATCGAGCAAAATCAGTAGGCCACTAATGGGATCTCTTTTTGACCTCGCTAAAATAGAAACATTAAGAACAACCCCTCATGAGAAATACGAAACTAGTGAGATGAACTGAGCTCCACACGATGATGGCTGCAAGACAGCTCGGCTCCGCCACCCACCCCACCCAAAATAACGACAAACCCTATGCAAATATTATAAATATATACAACACACCAGCAAAGTAACAGGGTAAAACATTTTATTAAATAACTATTTACATAACTATTTTATACTTTTAGTTGCCCGATCCGGCTAGCTCAATTGATCGAGCATGAGACTCATGCACTCTGATCTCCTTGGCCTCAGTCAAGCATCAATAGTAAGATTTTCATACATGAGTGTACGTTCATGGTTTTGGTCCCTGAGTTGCTTCGATGTCACTGCCTTGCACAAATGGCATAAGTCCTGGATGTTGGGTGCCATAGTTCAGAGTTCTGAGCAGCGCTTGTAACACTGTCTAAAGTTTATTTGCACCTGCTGCAGCTTCACTATTCTCAAAGTAAGTGGGGGCCGTTTGTGGACCTGACTGCATTTGAAAACAATGTGATACGGTACCTCCCTAAACCGCTTGACGGAGGCCCCCGAGGGACGGTGTGATGGCGCGGACTCGGAGAAAGCGCTTGGCTCCGACCCCCTCCCCAAGTCTTGTTGCCCTGGTGTGGCCTGAGATCGCCCCCGACATAGGCGGCCGGCTCCCGGGGTCAAGCGGAACTTTTTGCCTTTTGGTGACTCTTCCATTCTGAACATTGTCCCACAATCCGTTTGACCTGAAACGATTACAGAAATAAAACATTTGTGAGTTTTAAATTTCCGGAGAAGTATAATTCACCAATACCTTTCTCTGTAGATCTTTTTCCATTAACAATCCCAGTTCCATCACCCGCCGAGGATATCACTACTGTTAGTTGTCATTGTTGCTTCTGTTTTAATAAAAAATGTTTTAAGGTGTTTACTGTTTTTGTTTAGGCATGGGCGGATTTTGCGGATTGGCAATCCGCGAATTTGCGGATTTGCGGATTTGCGGATTGCGAAAATCCGCAAAATCCGCGAATTCTCGCGGATTTGCGGATTTTTTTATTTTTTTTGTGTTCGCACGGGTTTCTGCAAGTTCGCGAGGGTTTTGTACAATTTCGCAAATTGCGAAATTGTACAAAACCCTCGCGAACTTGCAGAAACCCGTGCAAACATGCCAGTAACCCGATTCAAGGCCCCATTCTCCCGATTTTTTTTTAAAATCTCCCACTTTGCTCTTCTGAAATGTTTTTGCGTATTTTTTTATTTTTTTTGTGTTCGCACGGGTTTCTGCAAGTTCGCGAGGGTTTTGTACAATTTCGCAAATTGCGAAATTGTACAAAACCCTCGCGAACTTGCAGAAACCCATGCAAACATGCCAGTAACCCGATTCAAGGCCCCATTCTCCCGATTTTTTTAAAAAATCTCCCACTTTGCTCTTCTGAAATGTTGGCATGTATGATGTAACTATTTTACAATGGCGCCAGCAAGCTGCCAGCGCCGTTGTAAAATAGTTACAAAGTTAGCTTGCACAGGAAGCACTTAGATAAAATAAAGCAGCACCTGCTTCGTTTTATCTAGTGGTTCCTGTGCAAGCTAACTTTGTAACTATTTTACAACGGCGCTGGCAGCTTGCTGGCGCCATTGTAAAATAGTTACATGAGTGGGGGTTCAACTTTTGAACCCGTTACGTCCGCGGATTTTTTTTGCGGATTTTGCGGGAAATCCGCAAAATTCGCGGATTGCGGATTTCCCAAAAATCCGCAAAATCCGCGGGCGTAACGGATTTCCCGCTCATGCCTATTTTTGTTGCGATGTATATATTTATAAGTTATTAAAGTGTTATAATCCTACTAATTTTTTATCGATTATTGCTCTTTGAGATATTCCCTGTCTACAAACAGAGAAGAATAGGAATATTCTGTCTCCCTTTGCAGATAGTGTAGGATAGGTAATGCGGACTTTTGTCCCCCGTTGTAATCCGTCATGCCTGTTTTTCTCCCCACTGATTGATTGATTGGCTGGACATTTATTGTTCAAGGAATAGTTCTCTCGAGGTATTCTCTGTTTGCAAATAACGTGGAATAGAAATATTCTGTCTAGTCTTTGCAAGTAGTGAAGGGTGGGTAATGCGGACCTTTGTCCCCCGTTGTAATCTGTCATGCCCATCTACTCCCCACTGATTGAGAAACTAGTTCCACCCGGACCATTTATTAGAGGTACATCATCTGGCTCAACCGGAGAGTACCCCTAATAAAGAAGACATATGTAAAAAACGAAGTAATCACTGTATCCTGTTAAACAGAAACTTTAGCATGAAACACACTTGAAAAGGAAGGGAAAGAAATCGAACAAAATCAGTAGGCCACTGATGAGTTTTTGACTTCGCTAGAAATTAGAAACATGAAAGTAGTGAAAGAAGCCAAGCTTGACGTTACGGCAGCCATGAGGTAGCTAGGCTCCGCCACCTCCCCACTGCTCCAAGCATGTCTGTCCCACCGCCCGCCACGCACATTAACGGTAACATGAAATAGATACAAATCAGCAGATACCTACCCCCATTCCGGAAACTCCCGAAGTGCAACAGGGCCACGGTTACGCCCATCCGGAAGATGAGGCCTCGACACGTGCGGGGCGGGGCCCAGCTAACCGCCATCAGCCGTGGGGTGGATGGCCCGAAATGTACTGGTCTCCCGATTCCCTTCTTCTGCCGCCTTGCAGGCCACGGGGGGGGATGTCTTGCCTCTGCCTCCGACCCCCCCCTCTTATCGCCTGGTCCGGACATCACGGATATCAACGCCAGGTGTCGGCGTGGGGTGCGCTGGGAGGGAGAGGCGGCGCGAACGAGCCTCTCCCACCCCCCCAGGTGGAGGCCCCTCAGCTGCACCCCCAACGCTCCACTCACCCAACAAAAGGGTCGTCGCGTAAGGTGCACCAGGAGAGGAGCCGAGGCTGACGGTATCTTCTTCTTTCTTCAATAATGGCTGCAACAACACTGGGGGGGCATGTCTTGCACATGCCACCGACCCCCCCCTCCCCTCGTATCTCCTGGTCTGGCCCCGGCTTGGTATGAGCTCCCCGTTCGGTCCTGAAGCGGCGCCCTGCAGGCCACGGGGGGGATGTCTTGCCTCTGCCTCTGACCCCCCCCCCTCTTATCGCCTGGTCCGGACATCACGGATATCAATGCCAGGTGTCGGCGTGGGGTGTGCTGGGAGGGAGAGGCGGCGCGAACGAGCCTCTCCCACCCCCCCAGGTGGGGGCCCCTCAGCTGCACCCCCAACGCTCCACTTACCCAACAAAAGGTCTCATCCACTATTGCGAGGCAATGATGCTCCGCTCACCCAGCGGGGGTCTCGTCCACTGTTGGGGTACAACGACGCTTCTGAGTTCAACTAGAAAATGAGTCCTGCGTCCAGAAACGTTCTCCTCAACTTTGAAGATTCTATAAGAGCCACGGGGGCCCGACCCCCGATGGGAAATGACTGCCATGATCACCCACGGAACGATCTCGACGTAGCCGCGGGACGTCGGCGCGCTCATGCCGGCGCCGGCCTCAGTCTTGAAATGACCAAAATCCTGCAAGACTACCAACTTGATCAGTTCCGGTGGTACACCAGTATGACCCGGTAGGAGAGATTGTTGCCTCCCACCCCACTTTGACTGATGGTTCATGTCGGCAGTCCCCTCTGCTACCCTTCAACGAAAACATTTGGACTGCCGAAAGAGGTCCCGGTCCAACCACGAGTTGGTGGAGACATTTTGACTATACTTGGACCTTCCTGACCTCACCCAAAATGGCGCCGGCACAAATGAAACTCTCAACTCCTTGTTGTGCCCCGATTGCTCAGCCTTGATATCATGAGATATGTATGCAGTTTTTAGCACATGAATTGATATGGGATAAGACTGATTATATGTTCGGACAATGAATTGATCCAGGATGGGTATTGATTACACGTTCGAACAATGAAGTGATATTAAGTTCTAATGCATCATTGATTACTGTATTTATTATTGAAGAATCGAATTGTCGACACTTTTGGTACTTGCTCACAATGAATTATCGATATGATTTTGTTGCACTTGTCGCACTTTTTACTATGAAATCAACGACCACTGACTCTCTGTTATGTTTTCCACAAATAAATACCCCCCCCCATTTACAGTTCCAGCCTGCTCCGTGGCCGGCCCACGGGGTTGTAGGCCCGTATTTGGGCACCAACATTTTTATTAAAGGTTTTTGAAAAAGCAAACGTAGTTGTAACGCGTAGATTGGTAAGTTTCGAATAAATGGCCACTGTTTCCGATTTTTTTAAATTTTTTTTTAAAAAAGCAGGTGAAATGAAGCAGCTCAATTAGTTAAGGGTTAAAAAGTATAGTACGCAGAAACATTAAAAATATGAATGGTCCAGGTTTGTTGTATGTGTTTTTCATTTGTGTACAGCATAAAGCAATCGATAAAGATCCTGGTATTTAGCCTCTAAATTATATGCTACCTGTATCAAGGAAGTTGTTTTAAATGCCCCTAAGCCACCCCGAACGAATGTCACCTGGCCCCCCTAGTACGAACGAAAATGACCCCGTACCACTCTAGGTTATCTCTCTTCCTCAAAAATGACAAAAATTACTTTCTAGGACGTTTTGGACATTGATGATTTTCATATGATCTATGTATTAAAGTAATACTCATCTCTCCGCATGAAATTAATTTTCCACATGCTACACAAGTCAATCTCATCTGCCTAAAGTTCTTTTGCAGATTTGGGACCGTTTCCCTTGCCTCTGACTCACTTATTGCTAAGTCATTGGTGGATGTTTTTGCCGGTCGGGGATTATCCACCAAATCTCGAAGTTGTGCTTTAGAATAATTAAGAGGGTGCCACCTCTCCATGTGCCAATGCATGGTATGATTACCATAGCTATATTTTTTTTCGGTCCCTCTCGAGAGTTTTTTTTTTGCAGATGAGGCAGGTAACGAACCTGGCATTAACTTTCTTTTCATGAGCAGGAAAAGAAAAAAATTGCCAGATAAAATTCACTTTCACATGGGACGTTCTTGGCATTTCTTTCAGAAACTTTTACATCACTGTGTCATTTCTTTGTCTATCCTGGTTAAAGCAATTTCATGTAAATAGTTGTTTAAAAAGTTTTTTTTTAACGTGTTTACTTTGTTGGAGCGTTGTATATATTTATAAGTTATTAAAGTGTTATAATCCTACTACTTTGTTGGAGCGCTATATATTTTTAATGTGACACATAATTGTGAAGACTTTGATGTACAAAAAGGCATCCCTGGAATCTTCCACTTCAGGCTCGGTCCCACACACCCTTACAGTGAGAATCCCCTCCCCAATCACAATACAGGATCGTTATCAGATAGTAGGAACACGTGTGGTGTGACGGATCTCATGAGGTGGGGGCCTTGATCTACTGTAACTCCTTTGAACAGGGGTGATTCTTTACAGTTGGTGCCATAAACTACATCCGCAGGGCTAGGTGATAGCCTGGGACCGGCCTGGACAATCAGACACAGAGGAAGAGGAGTGTCAGAGGGTGCGGTAGTGAATAGGGTGAAAGGGAGGTGTCGGGCGGGCACAGGGTGTGATACTCAGGGAAGAGCAGCGCAGATGGGGGGAGGTTTATGGCCCATGCATGAGAGAGAGAGCAGGGGTGACCAGTGCGTGGGGGAGATGCTTGCGAGGGTGGGGAGCCATGCTGAGGATCGGCGGCGTGCAGAGAGTGGGTCTGGTCAAGGCATCTAAAATGGCTGCCGTGCACGACAAAAGTGTGGCATTGGAAAAAAAGCAAGATGGCGCAGACAATGTTTATCAATACGGATTAATTTATAACAATTATTTTTAACAATATATTTACTCGCAGTGTCAAAATGGCGGTCAACACTTCCTGATTTCCTTCGAATCGAACGTTAACAGAAGTCAAGCGGCAAAAAAAAAAAAAAAAAAACGCTCACGCGCAACCGCCGGAAGACAAGTATCAACATATGTGAGCCTCCTCAACCACCCTCAGAAAACATAGGGGGTCAGGATACATCTCCCATACCCCCTTATACCCAATACTCACATTGCTTTTCCTCCATCTTGTAATTTAATTAAATCGAAACACAAAATGACAAAATTCCCGTTTCGCTACCAGTTTGCGACCCGGTTCGCGAACCGGAAAGCGCTTCTACCGCGAAAAATCCAATTTTCTTTATTTGCCCCACGGGACCCTTTAATAACCCCAACATCATTCCTAGGGGGTCAAGAGGAGTCTACCTTGCCCCCTTTCATTAAATTCTCCCTTCGTTTTTCTCCTCCTCTTGTCTCTCGATCCTACCGAGAGACAAGATGGCGGCCGCACCGGACTGTTTAGAATGTTGACAGACACCGGAGAGCCAATCAGCTTCGCTTCGCAAAGCTCCGTTACGTGAAAAGTATATGAAAATTTGCAAACCGTTTTTTCCATAATAACGACAATCTTTTTTGACAAAGCTGAATTGAATGTAATTTGTTTCAACAATTTTTTTGTACAAATGTTTTTTCACGAATAGCAACCTTATGCCTACAGATGGTATTCTCATGTATATTATCTTTTTCTGTCCTTGATTTACCATATATCTGAGGGTAGCTCCTTTATAGCTTGTGGGTGTTGATAAAGCGTATATCTTATCCTGATATAATGTAGTGTAAAGTGCTGAAGACTTCAGGCTTCTTTAGAATTGTGCCCAAGTGGGCTAAAAAATGCACACTATAAAGTTCATTAGATTTTTTCACAAACAATAATTTTCGTCACCAATTATTGCACCACGCAGTCGCGGTCGGTAGTGGGAGTACCTGCCGGGCGGTGACGTGGGGAGGGGGAGGGGACGGGTGTGGGGTAGTAAACTATGCATTATGGAGGTTTACAGGTAAGTAAACATATAAATAAACAAAACAAATGTTGTTGCGCACACTGCATCACAATTGGGGATGCAGTGCACGCAACAACATTTGTGTTATTTATTTATATGCTTACTTACCTGTAAACCTCCGTAATCCATAGTATACTACCCCCCACCCTGCCCCTCTCCACATCACCGCCCGGCAGGTACTCCCACTACCGACGCGGCTGGTACCACATAATACAAACTCTTCAACTTGTGTGGCTACCTCATGAACCACAAAAAACCATCATTTAGCACAACATTCCTTAAACATATGGTCAACAGCTATACCTCTAAAAAAATTCTCTCATCTAGGTTTTTTAATACACTGTTGCTCCTTACTATCGTAAAGATTTCTTCATACTTGACCATAGGGAACAGGAGGGACGTTTTTAGTCCTACAGGCATCTTCCTTTTAAGATTGAGGAGATATCTAGATTCTAATCCTCTCAGTTGTTGTTTCTTGCTCCCACCTCTGATGTTAAGGGGCACTGAATCAATTATGAAATAGGTTAGATTAGGCACATCCCAGTCATTAATTTCTTTAAAGTGTCGGGTCACTGGGTAGCTTTGGTCATCGTTCTTGACAGCCCTGATATGTTGTGTATTCTTAGATGCACTTTTAAAATAGTGCTGCCAATATACATCTTAGGACAGGTGCATGGCTGATCTTATCTTGTAGCTATTGTTGGACAGTGGGGACCTCACTTCTTTTGTATTTACCCCAAACTTGCATGCCGTGCATCTGAGACAGTGCTTGAACCCTGCACTACCTGTCAGCCAGGATTCTACAGTCTGTATTTCGGGGCTACAACGCACCAGTTTTTGTCGTATTGGACTTGGCTCTTCTAAAAGTCATTAATGTTTTGCCAGGTATTGAATTTCCAATTAGGGGATCACATTTAATGAGGTGCCAATGGACACAGACTACTTTTCTTATGCTTTGATGTTCTCTGCAGTATCCTGTGATCATTTTCAAATCATTTTGGTCTTTCTTTAAATTCTCTTTTCTCCTTTAGATGGCACCTCTTTGAAAGTGGATTTCTTCATGGTCTTTAAGATTGCTATGCTAATGGCACTGTCCAGAATCTTGCTGCTGTAACCACAACATAAAGATCTTTCCTTTAGATCTTCCTGTGCTTCTACTAATACCTTCTTGTCACTACAATTTGGCATCATTCTAAGATTCTCTGTGCTTGGGAAGCTAAATGAAAGATTGTTTGGATGAAAACTGTGGGCACTCAATAGGAAATTACCTGCTGTAGTTTTCTGTATGTTCATGTTTGGATCTTGCCATCACTAACATAAACTGTCAAATCCAAAAAGTGTATCACACTCTTACTCCTGGTGTTGGTCAAATGTAGGTTTAAATCATTGATATTGAGACTCTCAGTGAACTTTTGTGCTGATTCCTCTGTCCCCTTCCATATAACAAGAAGATCCTCAATAAAACAGGTCCAAAGGATAATGTTTTCAGACCACTCTTCAGCATATTCATTCCTGAGCAACTGCTCGTCCCACCCACCCATATGCAGATTCGCATAACTGGGGCGAAGCAGGTGACCATTGCTTTACCTCTTTTTTATGTGTAAATTACCCTGTCAAAGAGGAAAAAGTTATTATACAAGCACCATTTTGTCATTGACAATATCATTTTTGTATGCTGAAAAAGGCTCAATGGCCTATGGCCCAAAAAGTATTCAATTGCTCTCAACCCTTCACTGTGGGAGATACTCGTATAGAGCTATGTTACATCCATTGTGATATGTATATTTGAATCTTCCCAGTTAATGTCATATCCTTTTCAGAAAGTCTCCAGTGTCTTTGATATATGAGGATAAGTTTTGGACATATTCTTGTAGAAAAAAGACAATGAACTTGGTTGTATTTTCAAACAGACTTCCAATGACAGATATAATTGGCCTCCCAGGTGGATTGACAATGTCGTTGTGGATTTGTGGTATAAGATATAGGACAGGTGTTATTACATTATCTACCTTCAGGAATAAATATTCTTCATGGGAAGATATATATATATATATATATATATATATATATATATATATATATATATATATATATATATATATATATATATATATATATATATATATATATATAAAGGGTTGTGTTGGACACACTTTCGTTTGTTAATCAAGTCCCATTTCTATGTTTAACTATGTGCTGTTTGGCGCGAACTTTTCATAGCAATGCATTTAAGATGTGTAAATATCCTGGCTAGTTGTCAGTGAACAAGGGCACAGCTGGTGCCCGAAACGCGTATGAAGAGGCTTGCACCCTTTTTACCATTAATGAAATAAATTACTTTTTGATTCCAAGACTGGCTCTGGCGTTTAATTGAGTGAACCGCGTACCTGTCGGCGCAGCACGCGTATTGGAGGCAAGTTGGAGTATATATATATATATATATATATTCACTGAAAAAACCATAGGTTTCACACCAGTTATAGTTAGGAATTAGCATTTAAAAAACCTATTAAATTCACTGAAAAAACCATAGGTTTCACACCAGTTATAGTTAGCTGGAAATTTTACTGATATAAAACCATTGAAATTCCCACGTTATAGTTAGTCGGACTCACTATAACTTGCGCGTGCAATGCACTGCTGATGACATCACATATTACATCACTCATGACATGGTCAGTGACATCACTCATGACACCATCCTTGTGACATAGTGACAGACCTCCTTTCACTATAATGTAACCCTTGAGACACATATTCAAAAATAGAAACTGAAATTTTTAATAAAATGGAGATACCTATATCAGTTACAACAAGCAATTCAGTAATTCCACTATCTATATACACATCCACTCATTCACCAACAGTTCTATATAGTCACTCATACATATACTCACTCATCATATGAAGTGATACACCTATACATCCTGTTACACACCGACATTCATCCAAAAGTTACTCACACACATATTCACACGTGCAAATAAACTATTGGACATCCATTTATTTGAATATAGAGTTATACACACACTTCCACCTTACTTCTATTTAAAATTACACATATTTATTCTCTTAAACAATCACTTATAGAAACACATACTTATTTAAACAGGAACTCTTACAATCTCTTACTCTCACATATACTCACTTATATACATCAATATTCATATATACTAGATTAAAACATATGTAGTTACTGATAAAGACACTAGTGAGACAGTCATTCACTCACTAACAAACACATATAGACACTCATCCACCCATACAGTCCTGTACATATGTTGTCTTCAAAACACATACAAACAAAGAGTCAGTCACTCATGCATCTATGTGCTAAGTAATACCCCCACCAAACCATATAGACACTCATACTGATACTAATAAAAATATCTAATAACCCATATACATACACATGAGTGGATGTGTATTAGATGGTGATATTACTGAATTGGTTGTTGTAACTGGTATGGGTATATCCACTTTTTTGAAAATATTAGTTTCTATTTTTGAATATGTGTTTCATGGGTTACATTACACTGAAAGGAGGTCTGTCACTGTGTCACAAGGATGGTGTCATCAGTGATGTCATGAGTGATGTCACTGACCATGTCATGAGTGATGTAATATGTGATGTCATCAGCAGTGCATTGCACGCGCAAGTTATAGTGAGTCCGACTAACTATAACGTGGGAATTTCAATGGTTTTATATCAGTAAAATTTCCAGCTAACTATAACTGGTGTGAAACCTATGGTTTTTTCAGTGAATTTAATAGGTTTTTTAAATGCTAATTCCTAACTATAACTGGTGTGAAACCTATGGTTTTTTCAGTGAATTTCATAGGTTTTTTAAATGCTAATTCCTAACTATAACTGGTGTGAAACCTATGGTTTTTTCAGTGAATTTCATAGGTTTTTTAAATGCTAATTCCTTTGTATATCGAGTTTCTAACCTTTTTTTTTTTTACAATTTGCTGTTTTTTTTTAAGTATTCATTTTTTCTTATAATTTTTTTCTTTTGCGCTCTGGGTGCGCGCTCCGGGAAGCTTTCAGCTAAGCTCTCCTGTAAGCTTCTCCGAGAGCTCATCTGAAAGCGCACCCAGAGCGCAACTGTCGTTCGTGAAAAAAAAATATGAATGAAAAGTTAATAATAATGCAAAACATTTCGTACCATACAAATAAAATTAGTTTTTTTTAATATGGAAAATGATTATGCATTTCTATAAAAGATTGATGACGTCACTTCGGCGCGCAACGTAAGTGCCCTCGGAAGCGCATACGTGCGCGGCGCATAAACGCACGGAAAAGCGCCTACGATCGCGCCACGTTTGCGCCCCGGAAGCGCCTACGATCGCGCTGCGTAAACGCACCCGGAAGTGCTCCGGAGCGCGCAGCGTAAACGCGTCGGGTCATGTGACCCTCAAATAACACTTTTCATTGGTTGCTAACAGTTTTTTTTTACAATGAATGAAATCCCCACCCATTTCCTTCACTTCTTCTTTCACTTTTGTGACTGAAAGACCTGCCTTTTTTGCTGCTCCATATTCCTGGATTCATCATGGCTGCCAGACCATCCAGCAGTGAAGATGACTTCATTGATGAAGAGCCTCCTACCCCAAAGGTGAAGGAACATTTCATTTGGAAATTTTTTAAGTTTCCAGAAGGCCAGAAGAAGGTGAATGCACCAAAAGTAGAGTGCAGGATCTGCAAACAGGTCCTGTCACGGGGTAACCCCCAAAAAAAATACTCTTTTGGGAACTTTACGATGATCCGACATGTGGAGAGGAGGCACCCCCAGAATTTTGCCCGGGAAAGTGTCAGGGCTCTGGCACAGGAGGTTCCCAGAGATGGGGCCTCTACATCAACAGGAGGAGCAACTTCTTCTGGAAGAGAACAATCTCAGGGGCAGGTAGCAAACATTCAACCTGCATTCAACCATGGGGTCGTCAAATGCAGATACTGCAATCAACTCCTCACCTATGGGGAGCAAAGTGTCCTGCTCATGGTTCGGGCATTGGAGAACCATCACTGCCCTTCCCACCCCTAATTTTTTTCTTTTCTTTTTGCTCCTGTTGAGCAGTTTCTATTCCCTGTTTTTGTTCCTCTTCAGTTAAAAGAAGAAAACCAAAAGTTCTTTTCAGAACTACCTCCAATTCTCATCAAAGAGCTATAATCTTAAAAAATGAAGAGTAAGTGAAATATAGTGCATTGATAATTGAAAGGAGAATGAGTAAGAAAGAACAGAAAGGTATGAGAGGTGAAAGGAAGTGAAGTAGGAGGAATGAAAGAAGGTGAGTGTTAGAAAAGAAAGTTATGACACAGTGAATAAACTGGAGTATTTCTGACATATCTGTAAACACAAAAGTAACGCATTGCAGGAGTGCGTCACAAAAGTGACGCAACTCCAGTAATGTGTCCTTTCACATGGAAAAAGCACCATGTGAAAGGTTTGCTGTGAAGCAGGCGCAAGATTTTGGCGCAACTGCATCCTAAAAGTGACGCACTGCGTCATTATTACCAAGCTTTTTGCAAGGAACACCCCCTCTGCATGCATTATACCTGACACTATTTTTTAAAAAGTGACGCATCTAGGTACATGGGTCACTTTTTAAAACTCTGCGCCATATTGTATCTGCATCAGGTATATTGTATGCAGAGGGGCAATCCCGCGCAAAAAGCTTGGTAATAACAACGTACTGAAATCTATGAGATTTCCCTGCGTCACTTTTAGGATGCTATTGCGTCAAAATTTTGCGCCGGCCTCGCATCACTTTTATGTTTACACATATGTCAGAAATACTGACGTATCTGTAGCTCCTTGCAACATGATTCGTCATACATTAAATATGACACATCTGGAATGTCATAAGGACTGTGGACAGAAAAGTGACGCATCACACCAGCAGTGTAATAAAATGTGCCTCGTTGCACTATATTTAAAGGATGCAACAGCATCCTAAAAGTGACGCAGTGAAATCTCAAACATTTCACTGCGTCGCTATTACAAAGCTTTTAGTGGGAGAACACCCCCTCTGCATGCATTATACCTCACGCAGATATAATGTGGCGCTTGATTTTAAAAAGTGACCCATCTACCTAGATACCTCACTTTTTAAATATAACGCAACGCGGCACATTTTTTTACACTACTGGTGCAATGCGTCACTTTTCTGTGCGCACTCCTTATGACATTCCAAGTAACGCATTGCTGGAGTGCGTCACAAAAGTGACGCAACTCCAGTAATGTGTCCTTTCAAATGGGGAAAGCAGCATATGAAAGGTCTTGCCTCAGTCTAACACCTGCTGTAAAGCAGGCACAAGATTTTGACGCAACAGCATCCTAAAACTGACGCAGTGAAATCTGAAAGATTTCACTGCGTCGCTATTACAAAGCTTTTTGCGGGAGAACACCCCCTCTGCATGCATTATACCTGACGCTATTTTTAAAAAGTGACGCATCTAGGTACATGGGTCACTTTTTAAAACTCTGCGCCATATTGTATCTGCAACATGATTCGTCATACATTAAATATGACACATCTGGAATGTCATAAGGAGTGCGCACAGAAAAGTGACGCATAACACCAGCAGTGTAATAAAATGTACCTCGTTGCACTATATTTAAAAAGTGACGCATCTAGATAGATGCGTCACTTTTTAAATATTGCATAACAATGCGCATTTTTTTACACCGCTGGTGCGTCACAAAAATTGACGCACAGGAAGCGCAAAACTAACAGCGCAAGGCCTTCATAAATATAATCCTGGATTTTCCCCGTGCTTCGCCGGTGCGCGTACCATGCGCTTCCCCCGCGCAAAACGAAAAAAAAATTTTAATGCCCTGCAGGACCCTATTTTAGTCCCTACATCAAACCTAGGGGG
This sequence comes from Lissotriton vulgaris, assembly GCF_964263255.1. Lineage (NCBI taxonomy): Eukaryota > Metazoa > Chordata > Amphibia > Caudata > Salamandridae > Lissotriton > Lissotriton vulgaris. Next base: position 936,572,514 of record NC_141698.1, on the reverse strand, counting down.
TCAGAGGGGGTCTACTCTTCCCCCTTATGGTCATTTGCCCCTTTTTTTTTCAAACCCCTTGTGTCTCGATTTTACCGAGACACAAGATGGCGGCCGCTCCGGACTGTTTAGAATGTTTACAGACAACTGAGAGCCAATCAGCTTCCTGCGCGCAAGTCGCGTGCCGCGCCTGGAGCGCACTCGGGTGCGCGCACGGGAGAGCGCCTATAGATATATATATTTTTTTGAACCTAAATTACTCAAAATCCACTGGAGCACATATCTTGAGACATAGCAAAGGCACATCGGGCTACCAGTCCCTACAATTTTGCCAAGTTTGGTGGAAATCCATTCAGCCGTTCGGGCTAAAAGTGAAATCGACCGCCCTATGGAAATTAACATGGGGAAAACGCGTTTTGGGACCCCCCTTTTATCTCGGCCCCCGCTTGACGAATCCCCCCCAAACTTTCAGGGAAGGACCGGACCGCCATGAGACCATTTTCCTGAAAATTTCAGGCAGATTCGTCAACCGGCGCCAAAGTTATTCAAAATAGAATGTTGAGATTTACCATTGAAAATTATCCTAACTATAACTACCTACTGGCGACCGCCAGTAGGTAATATATATATATATATATATATATATATATATATATATATATATATATATAAAAGGGTAAAAACACCCACCCAAGAGCCTTAGGACCTAATGTTGCCAATATATATATATTTGGAGGACGTGCTGCCAGATATTTCTGAGGACACAACATGCCGGAGGATGCAAGGAAGCACTGGTTACTCCTTATAGTAATTTTGTTAAGCAGAAGACGTCTGCAGTAGCGGAATGCCTTTGATTGGCTTCTTTCTTGATTTGTCCTTGGTTTAAGGAGTCCAGGCTTTGAGTTCTTTATGCAGGTTTTCTTGATTGACTCTGAGGAAGAGTGCGCAATCTATTTTCGTCATCTCTCCATGAGAAATGTTCTTAAACAGGCTGTTCACTCCTGGTTTGTAGTCCTGATGAAGGCCCCATGGTGATGTTGCATGCCTACACATGTATATAGGGGGTCCAAATTTCAACGTTAACTGCACAAGCGTTGTTGCCCAAATACACACATTTATGCTTGGAATGAAAAATGACATGTCTATCTAGGGCGTTCTAGTGTATATTGCGGCTGTAAATAAGCCTTTGTTCATGTGTTATCTATATATAATGTTTTAGATTTTCTATTTTCTGTTGATATTTATGTCATTTCGCAGTCACTTTTTATGTCACAACTACTATATTTTCTGTTGTTCTTTTTGAATCTGTGCATTGTGTATTAGTCCTGTTGTTTATTTTATATATATATATATATATATTAAAGCTCCAGTTTCAGAAAAGAAACGCCGCACTCACAGGACCCCATCAGAAGTGCTTTTATTAACAAGAAACGCGTTTTCGGCGTGCTGCCTTCTTCAGCTTGTTTAAAGTCCAACTGCACATTCTGACGTGATGTCGATTTAAACAGGAAATCTGTTACGATTAGATGTGACAGTTAAACAGTGAAAGAGGACTGCATCCTCGTGAATGATGCATGCTGGAATATATAGTCCAGTAGAGCGCACGGGGGAACAAACCCTGCCTGTATGGCCCATTATGTTCCTTCCATGTGTTTTTTGTGAATATTCACTGTCCTCTTAAAATTCCATTGTGCCGGAACTTCACTTCCTTATGAGATCCCTTGTCCAGCCACAGGATCTTCCTTCACCTGCCGCTGAAGCTGGTCCTATGGCTGCAGCTCCAATAGTAAGGATTACTATTGACCCAGTCGACGGCGGTACACTGTTTCCTGCATGGCGGTGCAATTGCCGATATGAAATTATGCTCCACATACAATATATGATTTTGTAAGTATTTATCGGACACAGTTTTTCAAGTTTAATTGAGTTGTTTTCATTTTTTGTGTCAATGTTTAGGGTCAGTTGTGTGTTTTTATGCATCATTAATTGACAGTCCTACCTCAGTGAGGACAAATTGATCCATAAAATGATTTTCTTCTTCGTGGCAGAACCACTGTCCATATACTGGAGAGAAAAATAAGGCACAAACAAGGGTAAGAAACACCTACCCAGGAGTCCTAGGACCTTAGGTTGCCTATATATATGTATATAGGCTATATATATATATATATATATATATATATATATATATATATATATATATATATATATATATATATATATATATATATATATATGAGTGATGTCACTGACCATGTCATGAGTGATGTAATATGTGATGTCATCAGCAGTGCATTACAAGCGCAAGTTATAGTGAGTCCAACTAACTATAACGTGGGAATTTCAATGGTTTTATGTCACTAAAATTTCCAGGTAACTATAACTGGTGTGAAACCTATGGTTTTTTCAGTGAATTTAATAGGTTTTTTAAATGCTAATTCCTAACTATAACTGGTGTGAAACCTATGGTTTTTTCAGTGAATATATATATATATATGTGTATATATATTTTTTTTTGAGGACCCGTTCTACAAGTGGACTGCAGCTTTGCTGGTTCCAGTGGTAACGCTGGGCTTTTTTGTTTCCCCGAGGTATCGCATACGCAGCCCCGCCACACGCATCCAGGCTGAACCACGGACCACCGACAGGAAGCGGCTTGTGACTTCACGTGACAGCAGAGTCACTATACTCCCGCTGTATGGCCCGGTTTACCCTGGAGATTGTGGCAGAACGTTTGGGGACACAAGAAAGACTCTTTGGGGTAATTTACACAACTCACCAAGGACTACCCAACCCTCACTCCACCACCGGAACTTACCATAATATTGCATGATGGGGGCTGTAGTGTCATACAATTCGCTACAGCTGCAGGCAATTGGGAGGAGTCAGCACCGTAAAAGAAGCGGAGGTGAAGTTTTGTCTTGCAAAGGGAGTCTGACGAAGACACACCCAAACCGAAATGCATTTTACCCTGCATCCTAAATTAAGGAAGCTTTCATAGACCCCGCTGTGTCCTCTGATCCCTTCCTACCTGAAGTGGTCCTTTGCTTATATATATATATATATATATATATATATATATATATATATATATATATATATATATATATATATATATATATATATATATATATCTATCCATCCACACAAAAATTTCCGTTTTACCGGGGGTCCCCAACCCGGCAGGGCGGCCTCTGCTCTCAGGAACCGAGAATCCTGTTACGGCATGTCCATACGAAAAGAAAATGCAGAGGTCCAACTCCGACTTACAATCATGTTGACCTTCATTCATCAAATGTGGTAGCCAAAAGGACACTCTTTTAATCCTTACACGTTTCGGCGAAATTGCCTTGGTCACAGTTGAGTGCATTTAACTCCTTGTGGTCACATGGCCTGATACGACTTCCTACAGACCCCAGGGTGCACCAAAATTGATATTCCAAGTTCGTGCAGTGGTGCATTTTTGAATTTCATTCTGTTTAGTGCATTTTACTCACACCATAGTCCGAAAATAGTCATAGTTCGTGGGGCACACTGTATAATTTAAAAAAGCAAAGTGCTTAATTCTGCTGCCACATAAACTTTCTTTGCATGAATTGCGGAATATCCAGAGAGAGTAGTACCTCCCTCTTCTCCTTTTCTCGCTAATGTAGCCAGAATACCACAGAATTCCACTTTGCTGGCACAGTGTCAAGCAGGTCATGCCCCCTACATATTATCCACACAAAAATCTCCATTTTACCGGGGCCCCCCAACCCTGCAAAGCGGCCTCTGCTCTCAGGAACTGAGAATCCTGTTACTGCATGTCCATAAGAAAAGAAAATGAAGACGTCTAACTCCGACTTACAATCATGTTAACCTTTATTCATCAAATGTGGCAGCCAAAAGGACACTCTTTTAATCCTTACGATTTTCGGCGAAATTGCCTTGGTCACAGGTGAGTGCATTTAATTCCTTGTGGTCACATGGCCTGATACGACTTCCTACAGGCCCCAGGGTGCACCAAAATTGATATTCGAAGTTCGTGCTGTGGTGCATTTTTGAATTTCATTCTGTTTAGTATATTTTAATCACACCAAAGTCCGAAAATACTGCCATAGTTCGTGGTGCACATATATATATATATATATCCAAAATAAGATTTCAGATCCACAATTCCACCAAAAGCATCCAGGCACTCACGAACAGGTTTTATCAAAAAGCTTATTTATTAAGCATTCTTATATATATATATTACTTACTGGCGGTCGCCAGTAGGTATATATAGTTAAGATTTTTTTGAATAGGGATTTCGGAAAATTCTATGTTGAATAACTTTGGAGTTGATGGACGGAATTGGATGAAATTTTCAGGAAAATGGCACGTTTTGTTTCTGAGCGTCCCCTGAAAGTTTGGGGGGTTTCGTCAAGCGGGGGCGAGAAAAAAGGGGGGTCCCAAAACGTGTTTTTAACATTGAGTTTTCCATAGGGCGGTTGGACTCACTTTTAGTTCGAACGGCTGAATGGATTTCCACAAAACTTGGCAAAATTGTAGGGACTGGTACCCCGATGTGCCTTTGCTATGTCTCAAGATATATGCTCCAGTGGTTTTTCCGAAAATTAACTTTGAAAAATAGATATTGGGCTACATTGGGCTATATATATGTTAGAGCCCAAATGTAGCCCAATGCAGCCCAAAGATGGCCACCAGAGACAAAAAAAAACAAATGTAGCCCAAATATCAGCCAGATGTAGCCCAACTATAGCCCAGTGACAGAATGTCCCAGAGTGTTCTAAAGAACAACTAGAGCGTTAACAGTCTTACTTATGACAAAAGTATGGCACACCTGAAGTCATCTTGATTGGAATAAAGTGTTAACACTTAAAACATTTAATTTGCAAAGGAACAAAATGAGGGGTTTCATTTTGCCATAGAATTATGTATATATTACCTCTACTGGCGGTCGCCAGTAGGTATATATAGTTAGGATTTTTTTGAATAGGGATTTCTGAAAATTCTATGTTGAATAACTTTGGCGTTGATGGACGGAATTGGCAGAAATTTTCAGGAAAATGGCACATTTTGTTTCTGAGCGTCCCCTGAAAGTTTGGGAGGGTTTCGTCAAGCGGGGGCCGAGAAAAAAGGGGGGTCCCAAAACGTGTTTTTAACATTGAGTTTTCCGTAGGGCGGTTGGACTCACTTTTAGCTCGAACGGCTGAATGGATTTCTATAAAACTTGGCAAAATTGTAGAGACTGTTTGCCCGATGTGCCTTTGCTAGGTCTCAAGATATGTGCTCCAGTGGATTTTGAGAAATTAACGTTCCAAAAAATATATATATCTGTGACAGCGTCCTGGTTAGCGCCCCGGTTCGCGTACCAGACGCGTAACGGAACTTCGCGAGGAGAAGCGGATTGGCTCTCCGGTGACTCTCAACATTCTAAACAGTCCGAAGCGGCCGCCATCTTGTCTCTCGGTAGGATCGAGAGACAAGAGGTGGAAATAAACGACGGGGGAAATGAATGAAAGGGGCAAGGTAGACCCCTCCTGACCCCCTAGGATTGATGTGGGGGCTATTAAAGGGCCCCGAGGGGCAAAAAAATAAAATACATTTTTTTTCGATTTTTCGTGGTGGAAGCGCTACCCGGTACGTGAACCGGGTGGCTCACCGGTAGCGTAACGGGATCCGCCGTCTTGTGTTTCGGACGAATTTAGTCACAAGATGGAGGATAAACAATGTTGGGAATATGTATAAGGGGGCACGGGAGACATATCCTGACCCCCTAGGTTTTCTGAGGGTGGCTGAGGAGGCCCATATATGTAAAAAAACAAAACCTTTTTTTTTCAAATTTTCGCACGGGTAGCGCCCGGTCCGCGCACCGGGTAGCGTTCCGGAAAGCGTAACAAGGGGAAAACCAAGGGAAATAGTAAAATAATATTTTAGAGTGCTTTGAGGTAGGGTAGCTCTGAATAGAGCTGTTGTGTTGTGTGGGTGATGTAAGTACCAACATGTAGGTACCAATGAAGAGTCTAAAATTCAATGTACACCGTCTCCTCTGTAGATATTTTGTATGTTCTAATATGGGTTATTTAAATGTAAATGTGTGGAAAAGCACTTCATGCTTTAAAGCAATTGTATTTGTGAACTGATTGTTCTTTCCTCTTAGTCCTCCTCTTTGTTTTTTTTTCCCCACACTCTTCTTCAGCATGATAGTTGATAAATTCGTTCCCTCAAAAAATTTGTATACATAAGAAAATTATATTAAATACATATAAAATATATTTTCCTTTAAAAGAAGAATACATTTTACAGCTTTTGATATTTGCTATTAAAAAACCATTGAAATTCACTGAAAAAAACCATAGGTTATAGACCATATATAGTTAGGAATTAGCATTTACAAAACCTTGAAAATTAACTGAAAAAAACATAGGTTATAGACCATATATAGTTAGGAATTAGCATTTACAAAACCTTATTTTACTCACACAAAACCATTGAAATTCGCATATATAGTTAGTTGCACTAACTATATATCGCGCACCCGCAATCCACTGCTGATCATGTCACATATTACATCATTCATGACATGGTCAGTGACATCACTGATGACATCACTGATGACATCTCAAATGACAACGGACAATTGGCTCCCATGTTCTTTTTGCCTGATATTCTTTACTCCTTTTCTGTGCTTTACTTTCTTACCCTCGAAATCTCTTTTTTGAGTGTACTTTGGATAGGTACAGGCCTGTACCCTATCAAATGCCGCATTAGACCTCTTTGATGGTCTTTTAAGAATGTTTATATTTGGAAATAAAATTTCAGGCCCGGCTGGGCACTGAATAAACTGGTCAATATAGTACTGATTGGAGTCTATATTTACATTTGTGTTAGTGAAAATTAATCCTATGGACCATTGTTTTTCATAATAGCTGATTGCCCAAGGTCCTTAGGTACTTATTGGGTCCCCCTTGTTTTTGTAAAATATACTTGAGCGCAAACGCTGGTTTGCAAGGGCTCTTCATTGTCCAAACCCCTAGTGGCTTTGGGTCCCCTAGTACCCCACTCCTTTCTAATTCTTCAATCTTCCCATTCCTTTTACTTTATTGCACTATGTCAGGTCATGCACCACTCTATACAGATGAATACCTAAAACAACTTTGCTCTGGCCCATCCCTTCTTTCAGATAACTCAGAAATCCCCAGTCAGGAAAATACCACAATTCCAGAACAATTAGAGAAACTCCGTAAAAAACAAGTCAGACTGCAACTGATGATATTGATGCAAACGGACTGCTTAAAGGCAGAGGTAATTCCCGTAGGATTACAAGTCCGCAATGTACCAGGGATTTTCACAGACAATCCAAAGTATATAACCAGCTTCAGTTACATAGGAACTACCTGTTCACGTCATTGGCTGGCACTAGGGATTGATACTGCCGTTGAGACATTGAAATCACTTGAAACTGAGATCTCGGATATTCTAAAACAAATCCAAGACTCAGGTATTACTGAAGATAGCAAGAAACTCCTAGAACAAGTCGATAAAACCATTGCTGAGTACCAAAGAATAGAACAAAATAAAAAATCCAACAAAGTTAAAAAAGATATAAAAGCATACAATATAGAGGTGACATATCCTTACCTACAAAAGGACTTCTATACAAACCGGGCGTATTCTAACCCCCAACAGTACAGGCCCTGGGGTAAGTATAATAGACGGAGAAATTTGGTAGGCTTTTCAGAAACTTCAGCCGAATCTTCAGATAATTCAGACGCAGGCGAAGGCAGCAGTACATCCCGACGGGGAGGGTTACATCAGACCGGTGGCACAAATCCTTTTTTACAGAGAGGCCAACAAGGTACACCCCAAAGAGGAAAAGTCAAGAAAACCCAGAGATGGGTCAACCCACCGGGGGAACGGCGGACGAGGAACAATTTCTATCAATGGTAGATGTGCCATCCGCACACATTGAAACTATTCCAATTTTTAACATTTCTAATTACTCCTTAGGGGAGGATGAAGTTTCCCTTCTCAAAAAAGGACTTACCTTTGTGCCCACAACCCCTCCCAACTATTTGGAACTGCAAACCGAACTTATGAGGTTCTTTAGACGGATCCGGCTAAAGGCATTCTTTCAACTACATCCTAGTTCTGAAAATAAAGCCTTAACACCCTTCCGGCCACCTTCCACCTTTTCTCCCACCTCAGGGATGATTCCACCTGAGGTAATCACCTTTGAGAAGTTGGTATTAAAAGACCTCTCTACATTGCAAAGCACCCATAGCTTTATCCCATACAATATTACATTAAAAGAAAAACAGGCCATTACCACACTTAAAACGAATAACTCTTTGATTATCAAGAGTGCAGATAAGGGCGGGGGAATCGTTCTCCAGGATCTAGACTCTTACACTGCAGAAATACAAAGACAGTTAGACAATAGGGAACATTACCAAAGGCTAGCGTCCAACCCTACAAAGGAAATTCAGGAATTGATAAAGAAAATCACTGCGGACGCAGTGCTAGAAGGTTTCTTATCTAAGAAAAAGTGTAACTACTTGAATGTCAAAAGCCCAAGATTACCGGTGATATACACTCTTCCAAAAATCAATAAGAGTCTCACTGCACCTCCTGGAAGGCCTATTGTTTCAGTCTGTGGCTCTATCCTTGAGCCATTAGGAGCTTTTATTGATTTTTTCATAAAGGAGTTTGTTCCTTCCACCCCCTGCTACGTTAGAGACTCCATGTCCATGATCTCACTGGTCGAAAACTTACCCTTTGACCCTTTGACTTACACTCTCTGCACCATGGACGTGGAGTCCCTTTATACAAATATTCCTCAGGTAGCGGCACTTAAGGTGATTCAAAAAACTTTGGACACACGCCCACGCCCTCACACAATACCTACATCATTTATTTTACAGCTACTCGAAATCTGTCTGACGAGAAACTTCTTTACATTCAATGGACTCTTTTTTCAACAGATTAAGGGCACCAGTATGGGGGCAATTTTTGCCCCAAATCTGGCTATACTTTTCATGAATGAGATTGAGAAGGAGGTGATACTTTCGCCATCCAACCCTTTCCACTCAGGAATTGGACTATGGCGTAGATACATTGACGACATCTTCATGATTTGGAGATGCGATGTCAGTGATCTGCGCCATTTCCAACACTGGATGGACAACAATTGTTGTGGCCTTCACTTTACCCTTACATCAGACAAATCCTCTATTGACTTCCTGGACCTTTCCATCTTCCACCAAGAGGGAGTTCTTCTGACACGTCTGTTTAGAAAAACAACAGAGCGTAATACCTTATTAGACTATTCCAGCAACCACCCCAGAGCACTGCGAGATTCACTCCCATTTTCTCAGTTCCTGCGAATCAGGAGAAACTGCTCGTGTAGGCAGGACTACTTCAAAGAAAGTGCTATTCTAGCAGATAAACTTAAAAACAGGGGCTATCCGAGACGTATTGTCAAAAATGCACTCAAAAGAGCATGGTACAGACCTAGAGAAACCTTGCTGACACCCACTGTAAAGACCACGCAGGAAAGAATAGCCTGTGTTACTACTTTCTCCCCTGTGTCGAATAAATTGAGGAAAATGATACTTGGCCACTGGTCTGTCATTAATGCAGGCGTACTAGAAATTGAGCGTCCTCTGTTTGCTTTTAAAAAAAGCAAAAATTTGAAGGACCATTTAGTCCGAGCAGCATTACCAAGCCCCAGTCAACCCTCAACACTTGAAACCATATGGGGCCTATCCCCCGCTGTAGGACATGTAAAATGTGGCAACTGTAGTGTGTGTGACATGACTATTGAAGGGAAAACCAGAGTATTTAATAACATCACCTTTACTAGTTCGTCACTGTCAAATTGTAACACTTGTAATGTGATATATATGGTTCAATGTCCATGTATGAAAATGTATGTGGGTCAAACCTCGCAGAAGGTGAAAACAAGGATCTGCCAGCACAAGAGCCGCATCCGCTGCCAAACCCAAAATGCCCCACTTGTCGAACATTTCATCAGTGCCAAACACACGGAAAATGACTTACAGTGGACTGTGTTGAAAGCACTAAAGTTACCACCTAGAGGAGGATGCATGGCTCAACTTCTCAATAAGGAGGAACTAAAATGCATTATACTTTTGGACACAATTCAGAATGGCCTTAACCGCACCGAGGACTGGGCTGGACTGCTGTGATTTACCAGTTGTTGTCTTGTGAGTCCGCCTAACTGGACACAGCTGGAGCAATAGTCAATTACTTTTTTGATGATGCCATTGCGTGCTGTTTTGATGTTTTAGGAGTTCTAGCATAATGCCTGCAAGTGCTTGTTCTCGTAATCCAGTACTAATGTGAATATAGTTTGTAGTTTGTTATTGGAATCGCAATGCAATGGTTTTAAATGCTGCTTTGTTATTATGTACCTTATGGCGTAACAATATTCCGGGCACCACCCTAAATGCATGAATTTGAGCACAATCACCCCGTTTTTGCCTGACCGACACCACTCCAAGATGGCCGCCATTGGGACACTCTTCCCGCCCCCGGTCGTCTTCACTCCCTCCTCGCTGTTTATTTATTGACTTGTGCATGGGCCGGAGCTTACTTCCGTATTATCGTAAAGCCGGTTGTCTGCCATCGAGCACACTGCCTGCACCTTGCTTGTATCCCGAGTGAGTGACCATTGATCCTGCGCCAAGGTAAGGGTTCCTGGCCCCCGCTCTCTCCTTACTAAGGGCACGGTTTGCCTCCACCTTAATTTTAATCTCAGTTCCTGTTTGTTTACAGACTCGGTAATAATTAGAGCTTGGACACACTATATTGCCCAAGCGCGGTATTTTCCGATGTGGAATAGGAACGTATGGCAACAATCCTACACGTAATGGAATAGGAAATTGAGGTAACGTCTTGGCCCCTCGCCCCACTCACTTGCGCCTGATAGTTTTACCGGATTTTAATTGATTTTCTCTGCTTTAGGCACCAGCCCTCAACCCCACCACCATCTCTCCGGTACTTACGGGAGGTCCTAAAAATTGCCTCAAAGGTGTGCTCTTCAACCACTATCATTGCATTTTAAATGATCCTGCCACGTTCACGTAACGCATGTTTACGCAGTCACCACAACTCGTAGTCACCAAATGATACCGTAGCCACAGCTCCAAACGTCGCAAACCGGCATTCAGCGCACCTGTTTATATTTTCGAAATAATAAGTACTTCACATGACTTATCACCACTGCGCCTCTTTTGAAAGCGACACATGTAGCCACAACCACGATAGCGTCTAAAGGCTCACGGTTTAAGAATTCGATTCGGCTTCAAATTTCTCGCACCTGCCAAAAGCATGAGATTGGAACACTGGTTTGCTTGCAAGTTAAACCAACATGATTACAACTGGCATGGCATAAATGAATACTTTGTGCAGTGTACCTGAAAATAGTGCTGTATTTAAACAGAATTTCCCATTTCTCTCCTTTTTCTCCCATTTCTGTAAATTTTCATTCTCAACAGGTTGTTTTTTGAAAAAGTACATACAGGCAATACATTGTTTATGTCCTGATGATGATCCCAGTTCACTAGGAGCCGGGGATCGAAACACCGTCGACACTTTGTACAATTCTGTAACTTCTCCATTGTGTTGACACTGTTACATGAATTGTTTGTCTGAACTTGCCTTGCGAATATGCTATTGTTGCAAGGGACAATTGGCTCCCATGTTCTTTTTGCCTGATATTCTTTACTCCTTTTCTGTGCTTTACTTTCTTACCCTCGAAATCTCTTTTTTGAGTGTACTTTGGATAGGTACAGGCTTGTACCCTATCAAATGCCGCATTAGACCTCTTTGATGGTCTTTTAAGATTGTTCATATTTGGAAATAAAATTTCAGGCCCGGCTGGGCACTGAATAAACTGGTCAATATAGTACTGATTGGAGTCTATATTTACATTTGTGTTAGTGAAAATTAATCCTATGGACCATTGTTTTTCATAATAGACATCTCAAATGACATCACTGATGACATCACTGATGACAACATCCAGTGACTGTATGTTTCTGTAAAGTTAAAATATGTCTTACATATTGAAGAATGAGTGGATGTATAAGTGTCTGGATGAAGGATTTAGTCGGTGCATGACTGACTGCATGAGTGAGTGATTAAATGTGTCTCACTGAGTGCATAGGTTAGTGACTAAACTGTCTTAATTTGTGCATCATTATGTCTGTTGTTCTGTAAACTGCTGCATGTGTTGATCAGTAGCTATATGAGTCACTATATGGGTTATTGATTGGTTGCCCAAGTATTTGTATGGGAGACTGAGTGTGTGTGTGGGTGGCTGGGAGGTGTATGACTCTGTGCATAGAAGTGTGAGCAGTTGATTCACTAGATGTATGGGTTCAAAAGTGCATGTGGAAACAGCTGTATGGGCGGTTGACTGTGTGCATGAGTGTATTGGTGAGTGAATGGATATCTCAGTGCTACATGTCAAAGTAAGTACATATGTAAAACACAGTACATGTGAGAATTGACATATATAAATAACTGTGCATAGGAGCCAGTGAATGTGTGAGTGGCTGTATGGATCATTGTGAACTTGTATCAGGGATTGTATAAGAGAGTAAATATGTGTTAGTATATGTTTGAATAAGTAAGGTGTGTATAACTGTATAGTTGAGGAAATGGAGGTGTGATTGATTCTTTGCATGACTGACTAGGTGTGTGAGTAACTCCATGGATGAGTGACAGTCTGTGAGTGTCTGTCTACACTGAGTGTATCTAAGGTTATATTAGAGTCTGAAGAGGTTCATCGTATTATCACATGAATGATGTAATCAGTGATGTGATCAGTAATGTCAAATGAGATGTCATCAGTGATGTCATCAGTGATGTCATTTGAGATGTCATCAGTGATGTCATTTGAGATGTCATCAGTGATGTCATCAGTGATGTCACTGACCATGTCATGAATGATGTAATATGTGACATGATCAGCAGTGGATTGCGGGTGTGCGATATATAGTTAGTGCAACTAACAATATATGTGAATTTCAATGGTTTTGTGTGAGTAAAATAGGGTTTTGTAAATGCTAATTCCTAACTATATATGGTCTATAACCTATGGTTTTTTCAGTGAATTTTCAAGGTTTTGTAAATGCTAATTCCTAACTATATATGGTCTATAACCTATGTTTTTTTCAGTGAATATATATATATATATGTATATGTGATCAAGGCCCAGCTGGGGCTGAAACGAGTCATGGCGGCGATGCAGGGTGTTTCACAATAAATTTATTGGCACAAAGAACTTTGGGTCCGCAATTCATCTTTCCGACCGGATTGGAATGTGTTCTAGATGAAATACTGCAACATATATATATATATTTCACCTACTGGCAGTCGCCAGTAGGTATATATAGTTAGGATTTTTTTTGAATAGGGATTTCTGAAAATTCTATGTTGAATACCTTTGGCGTTGATGGACGGAATTGGCTGAAATTTTCAGGAAAATGGCACGTTTTGTTTCTGAGCGTCCCCTGAAAGTTTGGGGGGTTTCGTCAAGCGGGGGCAGAGAAAAAAGGGGGGTCCCAAAACGTGTTTTTAACATTGAGTTTTCCATAGGGCAGTTGGACTCACTTTTAGCCCGACATCTGATGACATCTCATTTGACATTACTGATCACATCACTGATGACATCATTCATGTGATTATACGATGAACCTCTTCAGACTCTAATATAACCTTAGATACACTCAGTGTAAACAGACACTCACAGACTGTCACTCATCCATGGAGTTACTCACACACCTAGTCAGTCATGCAACGAATCAATCACACCTCCATTTCCTCTACTATACAGTTATACACACCTTACTTATTCAAACATATACTAACACATATTTACTCTCTTATACAATCCCTGATACAAGTTCACAATGATCCATACAGCCACTCACACATTCACTGGCTCCTATGAACAGTTATTTATATATGTCAACTCTCACATGTATTGTGTTTTACATATGTACTTACTTTGACATGTAGCACTGAGATATCCATTCAGTCACCAATACACTCATGCACACAGTCAACCGCCCATACAGCTGTTTCCACATGCACTTTTGAACCCATGCATCTAGTGAATCAATTGCTCACACATCTATGCACAGAGTCATACACCTCCCAGCCACCCACACACACACTCAGTCTCCCATACAAATACTTGGGCAACAAATCAATAACCCATATAGTTACTCATATAGCTACTGATCAACACATGCAGCAGTTTACAGAACAACAGACATAATGATGCACAAATTAAGACAGTTTAGTCACTAAACCATGCACTCAGTGAGACACATTTAATCACTCACTCATACAGTCAGTCATGCACCTACTAAATCCTTCATCCAGACACTTATACATCCACCCATTCTTCAATATGTAAGACATATTTTAACTTTACAGAAACATACAGTCACTGGATGTTGTCATCAGTGATGTCATCAGTGATGTCATTTGAGATGTCATCAGTGATGTCATCAGTGATGTCACTGGCCATGTCATGAATGATGTAATATGTGACATGATCAGCAGTGGATTGCGGGTGCGCGATATATAGTTAGTGCAACTAACTATATATGCGAATTTCAATGGTTTTGTGTGAGTAAAATAAGGTTTTGTAAATGCTAATTCCTAACTATATATGGTCTATAACCTATGGTTTTTTCAGTGAATATATATATATATATATATATATATATATATATATATATATATATATATATATATATATATATATATATATATATATATATATATATATATATATATATGTATATTCACTGAAAAAACATATGTTTCACACCAGTTATAGTTAGGAATTAGCATTTAAAAAACCTATTAAATTCACTGAAAAAAACGTAGGTTTCACACCAGTTATAGTTAGGAATTAGCATTTAAAAAACCTATTAACTTCACTGAAAAAACCATAGGTTTCACACCAGTTATAGTTTGCTAGAATCTTTACTGACATAAAACTTTTGAAATTCCCACGTTATAGTTAGTTGGACTCACTATAACTTGCGCGCCTGCAATGCTCTGCTGATGACGTCACATATTACATCACTCATGACATGGTCAGTGACATCACTCATGACATCACTGATGAGACCATCCAGTGAATGTGTGTCTTTCTGAAAAATAAATATGTTTTATATATGTATATGTAAAGGTCGATGGAAGAGTAAATGTTTAAATAAGTGTCTAAATGGATGTTTTTGTTTTTAAATTGATTGGTTACTTGGCTTATTAAGTGTATCTTAGTGAATACATATATTAGCGAGTAATGTTTAAATATTTAAATATATGTATCAGTGTTTCACTTTGTGTATAAGTGGCTGCATGGTTTGGTGAGTACCTACATGTGTTTGTATATGGGTTATTAGATGTTTTTTTAGTATCAGAATGAGTGTCTGTATGGTTTGGTGGGGGTATTACTTAGCATAGAGATGCATTAATGACTGACTCACTGTTTGTATGTGTTTTGAAGACAGCATATGTGTAAGATTGTAAGGGTGGATGAGTGTGTATATGTGTGTGTTAGTGAGTGAATGACTGTCTCACTAGTGTCTTTATCAGTAACGACATATATTTTAATCTAGTATATGTGAGTATTGATGGATATAAGTGAGTATATATGAGAGTGAGAGATTGTAAGCGTTCCTGTTTAAATACGTATGTGTTTCTATAAGTGATTGTTTAAGAGAGTAAGTATGTGTAAGTTTCCTTAGAAGTAAGCTGATAGTGTGTGTTTAGTTGTATATGCAATAAAATGGATGTTCAATAGTTTATTTGCATGTGTGAGTATGTGTGTGAGTAACTTTTGGATGACTGTCGGTGTGTAACAGGATGTATAGTTGTATCACTACATATGATGAGTGAGTATATGTATGAGTGACTATATAGAACTGTTGGTGAATGAGTGGTTGTGTATATAGATGGTGGAATTACTGAATTGGTTGTTGTAACTGGTATGGGTATCTCCATTTTTTTGAAAATGTTAGTTTGAAAGGAGGTCTGTCACTATGTCACAAGGATGGTGTCATCAGTGATGTCATGAGTGATGTCACTGACCATGTCATGAGTGATGTAATATGTGACGTCATCAGCAGTGCATTGCAGGCGCGCAAGTTATAGTGAGTCCAACTAACTATAATGTGGGAATTTCAATGGTCTTATGTCAGTAAAATTTCCAGCTAACTATAACTGGTGTGAAACCTATGGTTTTTTCAGTGCATTTAATAGGTTTTTTGAATGCTAATTCCTAACTATAACTGGTGTGAAACCTATGGTTTTTTCAGTGAATTTAATAGGTTTTTTAAATGCTAATTCCTAACTATAACTGGTGTGAAACCTATGTTTTTTTCAGTGAATTTCAAAGGTTTTTTAAATGCTAATTCCTAACTATAACTGGTGTGAAACCTATGGTTTTTTTCAGTGAATTTAATAGGTTTTTTTTAATGCTAATTCCTATCTATAACTGGTGTGAAACCTATGTTTTTTTCAGTGAATTTCAAAGGTTTTTTAAATACTAATTCCTAACTATAACTGGTGTGAAACCTATGGTTTTTTCAGTGAATTTCATAGGTTTTTTAAAAGCTAATTCCTAACTATATATAGGGCCTCAAACCTATGTTTTTTTCAGTGAATTTCAAAGGTTTTTTAATAGCAAATTACAATAACTATGAAATGTAATATTTTCTATAATGAATCCTATATTGTATATTTATGTAATACTATTTTCTTTATGTATATTGTTCATGTTTTTTTTATTTTTTTGCCCTGGAGCGCTCCTGGTGCGCGTACCAGTGAGCCCACCGGAAAGCGCAGTCTTGCGGCGCGCCCCGGTGCGCGTACTGGTGAGCCTCCCGTTAGCGCTAATGCCGCGAACGGAAACATCATCGTGACGTATCGCGTAGCCGCGTCCGCGTGATACCCAAGGCGTAAGCGCACCCGGAAGCACTCGAGCGCAAACGATCACCCTACGTAAGCGCCCTGGGGCGCGCCCCGGGACGCCTAGCGTAAGACCGTCGGGGCCCGCCCCGGGGCGCGTAGCGTAAGTGCGTCGGGTCATGTGACCTAAAATAACACTTTTCATTGGTTCAAGACAGTTTTGGTTTCCAAATGATGAAAGCCCAGGTCATGTGACCTGAAAATTACACTTTTCATTGGTTTAGGACAGTTTTGTTTTCCAAATGATGAAAGCCCCACCTTTTTTCCTTATTCTCACTTTGTCCTTTGACTGAGGCAGACCTGTTTGGAAATCTATTAGTACCAATTTGTACTGAATAATGGCTACAGTAGCAGCAGCAGCAGGAGCATCTCAGCCACCACCACCACCACAAGGACCACCACAACACCACAGTGGTGGAGATGAAGAAGAGGAGGAGGAGGAGTAGGAGGAGAGGAGGAGGTTCCTGCCTGAAGATACTACCCCATATAAGCCAAAGGAGCACATTATCTGGGAGTTTTTTTCAATCCCAAAGGACCTCAAGAAAGTAAACACGCCAAAGGTTACTTGTTTAATCTGTGGCACTGTACTTTCCAGGGGGAACCCTAACAAAAAGTACTCTTTTGGCAATAACACCATGATTCGCCACATGCAACGCCGGCACCCTAACAGCTATGCTGCGGCAGAGGTCCGAGAAATGACCGGAAACCCTCCCCAATCTTCTCCCAGCACCTTACAAAGTAAACAACCCACTCCATCGGGTCCAGAGACAAGGGAGCTGGTCCCAAACATACAAACCCAGTTTGGACAAAACAAAATAGTTTGCATATTTTGTGGAAAAACAATTACCTATGGTGAGCAAAGCATTAAACTCATGAACCGTGCTGGTGATAACCACAATTGCCCAAAAAAACCTTAATTTTTTCCTGATTTTTTTTGCTCCAGTTGAGCCGTTTACAATTCCCTGTTTTTTGTTTGTCCCCATAAAAATAACAAAAAAAAAAATAAAATTGTTCATAAAAGCCAAAAAAAGTACAAAATGTTAAAATAAAATATATATATATATATAAAACAACAAAAAGAATAAAAAAACTGTTCTTTTTAGAACTACCTCCAATTTATAAAAAAATGCTACTTTTTTTAAAAATCTGTCATTCTTTGTTCCCCATGGTACGCTCCCCGGTTCGCTCCCCGTTGCGCGTACCGGGCGCTCCCCTGCGCAAATCGGAAAAAAAAATGTTTTTGCCCCGCCGGGGCCTTTTATGGCCCCCACATCAAACCTAGAGGGTCAGGGGGGGTCTACCCTGCCCCCTTTTGGTCATTTCCCCCTTTGTTTTTGCTACCTCTTGTGTCTCGATCCTACTGAGACACAAGATGGCGGCCGCTCCAGACTGTTTGGAATGTTGACAGACACCCAAGAGCCAATCAGCTTTCCGCGCGCGAACTCGCGTAGCGCGCTGGTGCGCGCCCCGGTGCGCGTACCGGGGCGCGCTTATAGATATATATATTTTTTTAAACCTAAATTACTCAAAATCCACTGGAGCACATATCTTGAGACATAGCAAAGGCACATCGGGCTACCAGTCCCTACAATTTTGTAAAGTTTGGTGGAAATCCATTCAACCGTTCGGGCTAAAAGTGAGTCCAACCGCCCTATGGAAATTAACATGGGGAAAACACGTTTTGGGACCCCATTTTATCTCGGCCCCCGCTTGACGAATCCCCCCCCAAACTTTCAGGGAAAGAGCGGAGCCCCGCGAGGCGAATTTGAGGAAAATTTCAGGCAGATCCCTGAACCGGCACCAAAGTTATTCCCAATAGAATGTTGAGGATTCCCTATACAAAATAATCCTAACTATAACTATCTACTGGCGACCGCCAGTAGGTAATATATACATATATATACACAACACGTTGTCTTTGAGCCTTGAATGCTAAGGTCCTGTTGTTCTAGGGTAAGTATTTCTTACCCTCTTGTGTGCCTTATTTTTCTCTCCTACAGCTGAAAAGATTTCTTGCTTCCTTCAAAACGGTGTCTATGGTGCACTGACAATTGTCTTCCCATTTTGGGTAAGATCATTCTGCTGAAGGGCTCCTTCTACAATTCATTTATTGTTACAGCATTTTCTACTTCCCTTTCACATATATCACTATGAGATAGCTTGAAAGCAGCACAGAGTGCAATGCATGGACTATCAATTCAATTCAATTAAAAAATCTTTATTCGCATACAAATATATCCATAAAAGCACAAGTTACGAATTAGTGCAGAGGCAAGATGGCGGCCCTGAGTACGGTCGTGTGAGCTTGAGCTCCCAGATCTCCCCCCCCGCTCCACTCACCACATTATCGACACAATATTGGCTGGGTTTCTCTGCTTCATGCTGGCTACGAAGTGAAGCGGAGGTGGAGCGGTTATGCTGTGGCACGCCTGCTTAGTCTCCCGTGTGGTTGTTTGCCAGCTCCTGATGCTGGCGAGGCAGACTTCCGGGTGTGCACATGCCGCCCGGTGTGGTGAGCGAATGGTGTTGGCGAAAGTCAGGCTCAACGCTGAAGAGAACGGCGTTGCAATGCCCCCGAAGGCTGAACGTGCACAAAACAACATGTACATCTCTGACACCACGGAGGGCAAAAAGATGATCCCAAGTGAGGGAAAAAAGGACAGAGCTCGGGTGGAGGCCGGTAAGCAGTCTGTCCCCGCTTTATTTTTGATGGGAAAAGTAAAGAAAAATACACCCGCAACTCCTGTTAATTTTGAACTTGCGCTGAGTATGGGTGAAGTCTTACAGGGGGAGATTTTCCTTCAAATTCTCTGGTTATGAGGAAGGGGCCACAGGTAGCACCCCTAGAAGCTCATTAAAAGACAGAGGGAATAGAGAAAAAAATGCAGAAAGGTCTGCAGCAGGGGCCATTTCTCGGGGGTCATTGAAGAAGGTGCAGAAGGGAGGAAACAGCGCAGACTCAGCAACGGAGACAGGAGATATAGTCATCAAAAAAAGAACGGCTGAACAAGATTTAAGGAAAGAGAAGGATTCTGGAGACCCTCCCTTCTACTCAATGTCTGACCCCTCAGATACTACCGGGGATGAATCTGACCCAGGTAAACATAAGGGTATCGACCGTCCAAAAACCGTGCACAAGCAAGGGGATGTAGGCCTGGGCGCAGGTTACCATTTGGCTGAGAGCGCAGATTCCTTCCATTGGGATTATTCGTTTATGGCAGAGACTGAAATGGCAAGCGGGATACAGCCTAATTTTGATGCTATTGAGAAACCTGAGGATATCTCCCTAGCTGGTATTTATCAATGCATAATGGCTCATAGGGAGGAGACCCGCACAGAGAGCCAGCGTACGCAAGGGGCTTGTCTCAAACTCCAGAACTCGGTACGGAGGATTGCGAAATCTTGCTCTGGGTTTGCTGACAGGTTTAATGAGGCTGAGACCCCCATATCAAACTTGGAGGATGAACTCGCTGCGCAGAAGGCAACAACAGAAGCCTTGCATTCCGCTAAGGATGACACCCTCTGGAAAATCACTGATTTGGAAAATCGCGTCCGGCGCAATAATCTCCGAGTGTTGGACTTCCTGAGGGGGCCGAGGGGCAAGATGCATGAAAATTCATCATTGAACTCTTCTCTGAAGCCTTTCCAGGGTTAACCCAATGGGATTGGAGCCAGGAGATCCAGAGGGCACACAGATTCCCATTTGTTCAGCACAATAGGCCGGGCCAGGACTCTGCCAGACCAAGGGCGATTTTAATATCAGTAAGCAAGTTTCTGGTGAGAGAAGCAATATACGAACTGGGCCGTCCAGACCGAAAAAAACTGGGAAGGGGACAGAGTTCTTTGTGCACCCTGACTGTTGCCCTCTAACTGTGGAAAAGAGATGGCAATTAAGCCAGCTCATTACTCCATGTCGTGACAAAGGGGTACAAGCCTTTTTGCTGAACCCAGCTAAGCTAAAAATCATCCACAATGAGCAAGTGCATTTTTTTACAGCTAAATCAGCTGGTAAGGAGTATCTGCAATCTTTTTAAAAGAGGAAAAGTGGAAAGAAAGAAAGGGGGAAATAAGAAGAGACATTTTTGGGATTTGATATACAGATAACTGTTATTTGAGAGGCTGCTTGGGAGTTACTTGATGTTACGTGGAGTCCCTCTCTCTATTCATGCACTGACGGTATTGGTATATTGCTTTCTCTTTTTGCTTTTTGTTGTGATGCATTGTGGTGGGGGGTGAATATTTTAGTGGTTAAAACCCTGGGGGGGAGGGGGGCAGGGAGTCCAGGGGATGAGAAGCTTGATCCATCTCGAAGACTCTGTGTCTCCAAGCCTCCAGTTTGGGGATGAGTGGGGTTGGGTCACTGCTTCGGCTGAAGCCGTGTATGGGAGAGTTGGGGGTTCTGGGGTTCTGGGGAAGTGGGTTGTGGGGGTTAGAGGGGTGGGTGGCATTTGTAAAAAGAATCCATGATGGTACTTTGAAGAAAAACAGGAAACTCAATGGGCACACGGTCTATAAGTACAAAGATACATGGAAGATAGATGGGGCATAGTAGCACACATGGTGGTATTCGGCATTGCTCTCTGAACGTAAGTGGTTTGAATGATCATAATAAAAGGCAATGGGTTGTGACTGAGCTACGGGTGCTCCAGACTGATCTGGTATGCATTCAGGAAGCTCATATCCAATGGGTCAAAAGAACATTATTGGCGAAACTTGGTCTGACAGCATTAGCATGTACTGAGCAATCCACCACTACACGGGGAGTAACAATTCTGGCCAAGAATCATATACAAGGGACAGGTAGAGCATTGGCTGATAAACAAGGGAGGTATGTATGATTGGTAGTCAGAAGTGCACAATATGCTCTATTTGGCATTTCGAAGAGGCCCTAATAAATGAAGGGTTGAGCGTGGAATTGGCCCTTTGCCCCACTCCGCTAATTTTGTGCGGTGACCTAAATATACACCTCGAACCCAATGTACTACAAGATGATAGAAAACTGTACAAAGGGAGGAAACCTAGGGTATTTAAGGCGCTGCAGTCTTTACTTGTTGATCATGGACTGGTGGATGCATGGGCTACTTTAAGAGGGGCAGATGCTGGTATACTTTTTATTCATGTCCACACCAGAAATTAGTTAGAATTGATTATTTTTTCTTATCGGGTCTTTTACTTTCTGGAGCTAAAACCCAAGTGTACCCGCGGGTGTCCATAGACCATGGACCTTTTAGTGTTGCACCTCAGTATGCTCAGGACCGGAATTAAACCATGATCATTCTCATTCGTTAGGAAGCTACTATTAGACAAAACTTATGTGGCACATATGGGTGGAGCAATTTTTTGTTATAAACCGCAGTAGTGCAAGGACCGTGTGTGTATGGGATGCTTTAATGTGGGGTTTTAGGGGGGAGACTCTTAGCTTTGGTCTATATAAGCAAAAACAAAAGCGACTAGTACTACAGGAATTATATGCCAATCTTACTGTAGCTGAAGAAAAACATATGCAGGGCATACATGCTGGCCAAGAGATTACGGCTTTGCAAACGGAAGTAGCCCGGGGCAAGGCCAAAATAAATCTGCACTGGAGTAATGAGATTGCCAAGAAGCACTCTATTAATAGGAAACAAAACTATGAATATGGGGAGACAACTGGGCGATGTTTGGTACAGAGGTTGAGATCTAAAGAAGCATCTCAGAGGATCAGCTCAGTGGTGGACTCCAGGGGCAATCTTATAGACACTGATGTTGAGATCTTAAATGTGTTTCACGACTTCTATGAGGTACTGTATACTGGCGAGGGTTATCATTCACAGGCTGGGGAAACCCTGCTACAGAATATTAACTGCAAGAACTTGGATACGTAAGATGCAGAATTGTAGAGGTCCCCGTTACTACTGATGAGTTGGAAAGAGCTATTAATAATATAGCCTCAGGCAAAGCAGCAGGGCCCGACAAACTTCCACTGGAAGTATATAAAATGTTTTTTGGAGTATTAAAGACCGTTATGCTTGCAATGTTTTAACAGGCCCAGGTAGGAGCGGCGCCCCTAACTTGGGATGAGGCTAGCATCATAGTTTTTAAAAAGAAAGATAAACCTGCTGAGCAACCAGGCTCATACTGTCCCATATCGTTATTAAACTCAGATGGCAAAATGTATGCCAAAATTCTAGCGACCCAGTTGGCTGAAGTAATAACCACGCTGGTATTGATCCGACAGCTCGGGTTTATCCCCAAGAGGGGGACAACTAATCATATCAATAGAGTGGTAACCCTGTTAGATTTAGCTAGTACCACGGGGAGCGAATTCAGCTTGATTTTATTAGACGCCGAAAAAGCGTGCGACCGGGTCACCTGGGAATTGTTATGGGCTGCATTACATCACATTGGTTTTAAACAAAGGTTCATTACTGCCATTCAAGTCATATATCATCGTCCAACAGCTAAAATCTGCATAATGGGCCTTGAATCTAACTCAGTACACAATCACACGGGGAACAAGACAGGGATGCCCCTGCTCCCCCATTGTTGTTCTCATTATATATTAAACCGTTTTTATTGATGTTAGAACAAAGCGCAAGGATAGAGTCGGTAATTTGGAGGCAAGAACACTATCAGGTGTTTGCGTACGCAGATGATGTGGCAGTGGTAACGCCGAACCCCATTACAGCCATGCCAGAAATAGAGCAATTGGCGCTAGAGTGTGGAGCCGCTTCAGGATACAAACTCAATGTGGCAAAAACACAAATCTTATGTTCCAACACAGCTGCATTTGATGATCAGCGGGTTATGAGTGAGGTATCATACCTTGGGGTTACGTTGAGGACATGTTTAAAATAACCGGTGGAGGTTAATTGGTGTAATATTTTAAATGACATGCGGAAGCAACTGGACCGGTGTGAATGCCTACACCTTTCACTGGTGGGACAATGCAATGTTCATAAAATGCTGATACTACCTAAAGTTCTATATTTTTTTAGATCTGTACCATTAGAAATTCCACGTGGCCAACTTGTAGCATTACAATCAATCTGTGCGAGGTGTTTATGGGCTCATGGTAAGCCCTGTAGAGCAATGCGCTATATGACCCTCCCTCAGGAGAAAGGAGGCTGGGCTGTGCCTGATTTTACCTTATATTACTTTGTATGTATTCTGCAACACATGAATATTTTATTAACAGGGGCAGAACCAATCTGTGCTGCCGAAGCCCCATCTATATATCAAATGTTATTGGGCAGTGATGCAAAAAATTATCTGTTTGTTAACTTGGAACCAAGCTACTACAAGAAAAACAAGTTTAAGTTCTTAAATACAGCCTATAAAGTGTGGAAAGCTGTGTGAAAGTACTATAGATTAGAGAGGGTATCTCAGTACACCCCTCTCACAGCCACAACACTCCTTCCGCCCATATTTTGGGATCAGATTATAGATAAATGGCAGACTAAAGGGATTCAATATATTGGCGATGTATATGCTAATGGGGGGTTAATGTCCCTTGAAATGTTAACTGATAAATATCACCTTTCCAGGTTTTAATTTTTTTAATATTTGCAAATGCGTGATTATTTATGTAAAAATCAATGGAATGTTGAAGCAAATCCTTTTGTGTAAGCTGTGAGGAGAAACGCACATATTGGCACATTGCATAATTTACTGTTAGACACCAAGGGTGGTGACTTAGAGACACACAATACAAAATGGGACAATAGGCTAGGATGCCTCTGCACTCGGCTAGAAGCCTCCATTGATTTGGCGGGGAGGTTGTTGATATCTTCTGATCTCCGGGCACAACCTTACAAGACCGTGTTTAACCTTTATTATACTCCAGCCAGGATGTCTAAATGGGGCGGGACAAATGATGGAAGATGTTTCCGGTGAGGAACAGAGGACGCCGATATTGTGCACATCTTTTTTTCATGTAGGCACTTAACTAACCTCTTTGGGCATGTAGAGAAGTTTTTAGCGGAAATCTTGGGGGGTCCAGTCAGACTGTCAGTTGCTTAAGTATTGTTGGGGGTTGCTGAGAGAGATGGATCTGATCAGTTGGCTTATAAATATCGATAGCTGATTTTTCTGACTACAGCTGTAGCCAGGCTATGTATTGCCTCAATGTGGCTTCAGAAGGATGTACCAACTTTTGAATTATGGAGGGCTAGATTTCTATCCATGTTTAATATAGAATATACTTTATATGTAAAAGGTACTCAGAAAAGGAAATCAGGCATGCAGATTTGGGGGCCTGTGGTGTCCTATATGGATGAATGATGTGTTAGGTTGGGGATACATCTTGATGGTCCTATGCACTTGCACTTTAAGGAACTCTCTTATATTTTTAGATCAGCAATGTAATGTATGTACTGCTAACTGCTCTTCAAGATTCAGTATTGTTTTAAACCATTGAATATTTTAGTGCATTGTAATGTATATTAACTATCATTGATGACATTAAATTTTTTTTTTTTAAAGCACAAGTTACTTTACAGCATAATTGTACTCATATCTTATTAATCATAAAAACGGTAAGATAAAATTGATTCATATTCAGACGTCATAAGAAGACAATCTATCGATTAGGGCCCTCTTGGTTTTATGCCTATCATGATCATAGTGAGGGGTTAAAAACCAGATCAATAAAAAGAGTCAATATATTCCACACTGATCACAATTGCAATATAAATATAAAATCAATAAAAAACAACCTTCATAAAGTGCACATTGTTTTACAAGCATGTACTGCAACTTTCAAGAAGCAGCATACACAAAAGATTAATTCATCCTCTTCCAATTTCAGGATTTTCATGTATGTTGCTTCAAGATGAACAGGTGGTTTTTTTTTAAAAAGGTATCAAGAGCCATTTTCCATATTTAGAATAAAAATTACAAAAAAATGAAAAAAAAATGGAGCATTGTTTGCTCACTCCAGCCGTTACAAGGACATGGCATTTGATCTAAATTGGCATTATACCCCAGTGGAAAACAAAGCAGAAATGTTACTGTGCCATGCCTTAAACGAAAAAGAAGTCCTCTCTCCCAGCGGCCTATCAGTTTTAAAAGGTAACTAGTTGGCATATGGGAGACATTCTCAATAGTCATGTACCTAACAACCGTTGTTTTCTGGACCTCCCTTTCGTATCTTACTTTGCTATAATGTGCATATAGGGCCTCTTGAAGGACCAGGGCCGGACTGGGAACCAAAACCGGCCCTGGCAAAGTGCTCGGCCGGCCCCCACCCCCCCAGGGGGGCTTGGGGGTGCGCCCGCGCTCTTTGCCAGGGCCAGTTTTCGGCCAATTTTGTTACAGGGCCGTTTTTGCTGAAACGCTGCAAAAACGGCCTTGTAACAAAAACGGCCCCCAGGGGCCCAAAACCGGCCCCCACCCTTGCGGCGCACCGGGGGATTGCCCAGTGCCTGCAACGGCCAGTCCGGGCCTGTGAAGGACTTTTTTGTTAATGACAGCTAAGTCAGTAGGATTTGAAAAGACTTGCTCATGGTTCACTCTACTCAGACTCTCAATCACTGCGGCAAGCCTTGGTATTACCCTCCCCTTCTCAAATGAGACAATCTACTATTATCTCTCTGGTAAGGGCCGCAGTCAGATTTTTTCAGATTGCTAGCCAAAATATGGCAGGTCGAGCTTTTATGTAATCTGCAATTTAAAGCCATTTCAATTCATTATTGCAAACAAATTGTGATGAAGAGATCGGTGCTCCCAAGAGTGTTCGACAAAATCTATTTTCTTCGCACTGAATGCTATTGGTGTTTGTGAAGACATAGACTATCATAACTTTACATAACATAACATGGGTACCTGGAAGGTGGCCTATGTTGGTTGGTTGCATGCCTCTCTTTTTGTCTGCAGGTCTATGGACATGGATTTTCCTACCATGACTGCTGTCTGCAAATATATGTGTATTTACCATCCATTTAAATGCAATCTGTAGATGGAGGTTGGTTATCTGAATTTGTGTTTGCAAAAGTCAAAACTATTCCGTTGCTTGTTTACATTTATAATGAACGTGTACCATAAGAAAGTGGCACATTGATAACTTCATTAGGATAGTGCAATAATCTAATTGCACACTGGCACAAATTAATACACAATCAACATTTAGAATAGCTAGTTTAGTAAGTAGTGATGTTCCAGAAGCACAGCTAGAGGTGTTGAACATTATTAAAGGCCTCACATTACTCATGTGTTCTTTCCACTGAAGATTTCTTATTTTTAATAGTAAGTTATATTTTGTTTTTACTCCCTTTCTAAAATGTGTTTGTAGTTTTAGACCTGAAACATAACTCGAGGGGGCTGCTAGGACTTCCCAGGAATTCCTCAGTAGGGTCACAGTCTAAGCTCTGCAGATGATTTCTAATCCAGACTTGTGACATTGTAGAATCTGAGAAAAGCCAGAGCCCTAGGAAGACGTGAAAAACAGGAGAAAATAGCACATTTCCAACTGCAAATTAGGCTGGACTAGCCCTTTACATCAGAGCGCGCAAATTCCAAACATTGCCACATGTTCTCGGAGAAACTCGCAGCCACGTTTATAAATAATTGGAACTCCCAAGTGGTCAATGTCTGAAAAGAAAATATGGCATACTTTACAATGACGGTTCTGGAACTTTGAAATCACATTTCTCAACATTTGTTGACAGACGTAAGGGGCAGCCAGGTAGAAGAAAACCCACTTTCCAAATCCAAAACTGATATTGTCCCATTCCTACCACACTTTGATTGTGTTTGATCAGGTTCCTAGTCAAACTATACTTTTGTTATTCTCAAAGTCTACAGAGCTACCCCAGCTGTGGGGAATCAAACTGTGTTATTTTTATTTGATGGTTTGTATATTTTTAAGACATCTCTCAATTAAATGTGTTGAGTGGAATGACACCATATGTATGAGCCTCTACCAGCGTACATTTCCCTTCAAGTATATTTCTAGGAATAGGACAACCCCTTTTGAATATTTCTAGTTAATACCTTAACAAGATTACTGATTTTTCAGTAATATTTTTTTATTACACAGGTTAAGAACTGCCTGCAGGCTCGAATCACATTTACACCTCTGTTCATTTCAAAGACTTTTAGCCGGTATTACTATGATGCATATTATGTAGCATACTTTCCCAGTTTCCATATTGGTTCATAGGGTCTCATTGAGCTAGGGTTGGAGATACCAATGCAGTATTTCTGCAAGCAGAGTTAATGAATCCGCAGATATTGGTAATTCCGGGTGCAGGAATCCCTCTGCATTTTGAGCTGGACCCTACGGATGCCCTTTTAAATGTGGAAATATTGCAGGAATCAGTATTACCGTGCCGGATTGGTGTGGAAATTCTCAATGGTTTCCCTTTTCCTCGCAGAAATTTCACCAGTTTTAACTGGCGAAATATCTGGGGAGAGGGGCAAATTGGTAGTGCACCCCCCCCCCTATCATCTTTATTTCTCAATGTTGTCAAATGTGTAATGGGGGCAAAGTATGTTTCAAGAAGCCCATGCAGTAATCCAACAAGAATGCCATCAGCGGTATTACAAATACATTTAATACTCATGAGTAGGCTCAACAGCAAACAACTATGTCTGATCTGAAAAGGATGGAAAGAACGTACGATTCTGAGATACTTCATCTCAGAAGGATACGTCTCTGATGCTACAGTTCATTCTTAAAATATTAGAATATTTCTGAGATTATTTCACCGCTGATGTTTACCGGTGTTTAGTTTTCGTTTTCATAGACCTTCTCTCTATGCTTTACCAAAAATTCTATTCAGTTATTTTGCATTGCTTCCAATATGACACATTTTTGGATATCCGTTTTTAATTGATGTGTCATATTATTTGTCATGTGCATTGATTGACAGCCTCATTTGTTAAGTTCTCCTAGGATGCATGCTGCGAGCCAGGAAATGCACTGCTCCGAATTTTGCAGCAGAGCAGGCACGACTAATGAGGGCTCGCTCTGGAGCTGAATGAATTGTGTGGGGGTCCCATCTGCCCTACATAGATGAGCTAAGGCTTCCCAGTAAGTGCCCTCTGGTATCCAGACCAAAAACATGCCTTTTTGACTCTGGTTGAATCTTCATTCAGCTATCGCCTTTAAATGTCTGTTATGTTAAATGTATTTCTTCAGTATAAACAGATTCTTAGCACCTAGAAGAAAACACAAAAACCAGAAGGCAAAACTCATACACAGTTAAATATCTTCAAGTATTGTAAAAACTGACACAAAAGGAGGAAAGGTGATTTGATGTGTTGGTATTTGTAAGCAAACCTAGCTTGAGGTCAACGGTTCAGCCATTGCTCCAGGGAAACTAGAGTCAATGGCAAAGGGTTAGGGGTACACTTTCAGGTTTGAGATCGTGCTCTTTGAAAAGGTGTGTCTTTAGTTTTCTTTCTGAATTGAAGGAGAGTTGGTGCTGATCTGATGTTATTCAAGATCCTGGGAGCATGAACGGAAAAAGCTTGTCTACTATGCTTTTTCTACTTGCATTGTTTGCCTTCAGTATGGTGATATACAGGCTCCAAGACAAGCATCATCCCCCAGATGTGGCTAGTTTGTTTGCCAGGTAGATTGAGGGCTTGTGGTTGAGGGCTTTATAAGTGATGCAGCTCGCCTTAAATATCAGGACTTCAAGAGGGAGCCATAGTGGATATTTTAATGGGGTAATGATGTTGTTGAATTACTTTGAGCCTGTGATGCGCCATGCTGCTGCATGGAGGATACTTTGCAGGTGTGCTAGGATGGCATGAGGGAGACCAGTGAGCCAGGCATTGCCTCTGTCTAGATATGCGAGGACTTGTACTAATGTGCGGAAGGCATCTTATCTTCATCTTATCTTCAGGAGAAACAATTTCACTTTCTGCTAGAGGGAGAGCTGAAATCGGGCTGACTTGGTCTTCCTTGAAATGTGTTATTTGTGTGAGAGGTCTTTGTGGATGGTGTATACCAGATATTTTGCATAGTATGTAAGCTTTAAGGTGAAGCCTAGTAGATTTAATTTGGAAAACTAGGTTGAATTTGCGGTTGGTAGGTAGTGTTGGCAAACAAGGAATTCAGTCTTTGTCAGGGGGTGTGTGGGTCGGGGCTGCTCTTCGATGTCACCCACAATGATGCTACAGCAAGAGCGTAACCTAGGACCCCATAGTTTGATAAACTTCCTTGGGCACCCTCTGGCCTTACAGTGCAGGCAACTAGCAGTATCACTGGGATTAGTTGGGATCCGCATAAGAAAGAGTGATTTAAAATACCTCTTATCTAGAGAGAATTTTTTTTTTAGAAATCTAGATAGGGGTAAGGTTTAAAATGGAGACTGGATGTGCAATTGGGATATATAATGTGTCCCTCACATCGCAATTCAAATCAGTCTACAAGTTTCAGCCCACCTGTGCCCTCACTGGGTCGGCGGCTTTATCTGGACCAATAGTATTAGGAATCCCTTTGTTTCACGCATCAGGTGGAACACTGTCCCCTGGGTATTATAATGGTCCGGGACATACAGAAAAATATCATCGGCTTATAAGGAGATCAGTTTGTATGCCAACTCATCCTCCCGTTCCCTGAAGCCTTATTGTTTGAAGTGCTGCACAATCACTTTACACATTGGCTCCATGTTAAGCCTGAATGGCCTGTGCCAGGCTGCCAGAAGGTTGAGCACAGGTTAATTTAGGGTTTGCTTGTGCCTCACCCTTACAAGGATTGTGGTTGCTGCCTGACCCCAGTAATTCAACAATCCAATTTCTCGAACTGTAGTGTCAGCTTGCAGGTCTTTTTTCTCAGTTGTGCTGTTTCCAAAGCAGGAGGTACAATATTCATGATTCTCAGGGCCAGCCAAGCTGGAGTTGCAGCTCAGAGAGCATCTGCTGATGTAAGTTCTGATGCTAGAATGTGTGGGTTTCTGAATGTGTGTATGTGAGTGTTAGTATGTGTGTATGTTTGTGTATGTTTACTTGTAAGCATGGTGCCTGTCAGAGAGTATACCTTTGAGTGGATTTACTAGTCTGTAGTGTTGCTGTTAATGGAAGAAAAACAAATGTGATGCAGTGAGTGCATTTGTATTCATACACATTTTTTAAAAAGTGCTAAAAATATTCGCTATGTTAATCATATAACAACACATCATGTAAATATGATAAAGTGTCCTCAAACTTCAAAGGAAATGTATTTCTATGACGTGGAAGCTTTGACATTATTAATATATCACATTATAGCACTGCACTAAGAAATGCAAGGCAGTTGTCCTGTAAGCCCAGCATGTGGCCCGGATTAATATAGAGAAACATTAAAGTCTAGCATAGTAAACTTCATTTAAGGGGCTGTGTTGCCTTTCTGTCGCCTTGCGCGAAGCAAGGGCAATGCAAACCCTTAGTAAATCTAGGCCTAAGTGATTTGCCCAGATTCAAAGGAGGTTGAGCCGACGCCAGCACTTGAACCTGGTTTCCCAGTTCCAAACTCAGTAGCTCCGTCCATATTGCCACATCCTAGGCTGAGGGAGAGTGGCAGCCAGAATATCTACATCAAGCTACTGAAAGCTGGAGCTTGAAGGCTGGCTCTAGCTCAAATCTAGGTCCTGTTAAAACCTCAAGCCCATGACAAGCCAATCTTTCAAGTAGATTCTATATATATATCTTTCATCATCTTTCACTTCTTCTTACAATACAACACCCTCCCGAACACAACAGTTTCAACCAGGAGAGGAGTCAATCAGTCTTCCCACTTTCTAATCCTGCATGGACAACCATGTGTAATGTAAAGTAAACTTGTTTAGCGCACAGCTGCCCCAGCAAAGGGGACTCCCGGCGCTTCAGACTTTAATGTTGGCATGGTAAAATAGCAAGCATGGCTGGAAGAAAAGGATAAAGGATCGAAGTTCATTTGCAGGTGGGTGGCCACTAGTTCTGTCACCACGCACAGCCTCTTGCATACTGATAATTATTTTGATGATGTTTGTGAACCTTGGGTGACTTCCAATAGAGACTGAATATGCATTCCACTGCCCACTGTTGACCATTGTTTAGTATTATTGTATTTTGTTTTATGGCTGTACTGGGACTGTGTCAACTTGCCTGTAGTCAATTTTATCTGCATTTGTGTTGCTGTTGACTTCAAGGCGTGCTTCTAGGTATGTTAGCTCTGGCTGTTCTGGCTAGGCACTTCCAAGCAGAAATTAGTTCTTACATATGACTTTGATTCCAATTAGAAAGAAACACGATGCAAAAATGTGCATTTTGATAAATGATTGGTGTTGTGATGTGGGGTAGCCATGTATTACATGCAGCTCTTTATGCAGTTTTTAAGGAAGATTGTGATGAAAAACTCATTGTTTTGCCACTGTTTTATGCAATTGTCTTGGGGAAGTTGAGCTCCATACCCTTGGTAAGAAGCAGCACTTGCCTGGCACACCACAAAAAGCACTGGGATATTTCATTCATCACCTCTGGATTTCTAGCCAATTTACATAAAAATGGTACAGCAAAATACCCTATTTGGCCTTGTATTTTTAAAATGTTCTTGCAGGATAGAATCTCCCTTGAACCCTCCTTTAGAGTGTCAGCCTCGATCCAGGTACATTGTCCGCCCCCGTCTTTCAAAATTCACCAGCTGCCACTGGCTGGATGGTTGATTGTTTCAACAGTTGCAGAGAGAGCAAGCAGGGCGAGGAGGCAGGGGTCATTTCTGTCTTTGAAGAGATGGGTGTGGTTGACTACTTGGAGTGTGGCTGCAGGGCCGGCTCTAGGCTCATGGTGGCCCTGTGCAGGGAGCGTAGGTGGGGGCCCCGGAAGAGGGGGTCCGGACGGGACGGAGCTCAGGAAGGTGTTTTAATAATACGGATATGGAGATCTATACCTATATAAGGGCAAAGGGCATTAATCGGGAAAATTACACTAGGGTCCTAAAAGGATACATAGCAATGTATGCAAAAACTGACTGTAGGATATGCAGGCAAATGAAAAACGTGGAGTTAGAATAGTAATTTTGACCTCCCTGTGTTTGCCACGCCCACTGCTGCCCTGGGGACGCAGTTCAGGACAAATAATGTGATGAGCGAGTAGTGAGCAGCAGCAGGCCATATCTAATATATACGGCTCTGTGCTGCTTTAATCTCACTCTTGTGCAGGTCAGTAAGTTAACTTTTGTTGCTGTGCTGCATTGCGATGAAGAAAATCTGCCCTTTGGTGTGCATGCCTGGCGTACCCAATCTAGCCTTAACCCTTAGCACTCTCCGGCAGTTGGTGGCAATTAAATTTAAAAAATACTCTATGGGATTTCCTTATTTCCTTACTTCACTTCACCCTCTCTCTTAACCTGACTCTAGTTCTACTTCTCCATGTACCTTTAACCTCCCTCCCTCTCTATGTATCTCACATGTGTCTACGGGACGCCCCAGCTGAGGAGTGAGGTGCTCTGGTAGAGTTGGGTGAGTCCCAGTAAAGGACAGCAGGACTGCTAGAGAGAGAGATAGCAGCGAGTTCCTTCCCCTGGAGTAACCATAGGTGCTCTCCCCGCCACCTAAACCTGCACAGATTTCTCTGGTTCCATTGATCGCCTGCTTCTAACAGGTATTAGATTCTAGTTGAGAATGGCCTATTAATGAGGCTGAGTTTGAAAATATTCACAAACAGACTAGGTCTTATTGCCTATTCTGACCTCTTAAAATTATAATGAGAGGTTTTAGGTGCAGGCACACTGGATGATGGTGCCTTCAGTGTCGCTGCACCTAAACCCGCAAGTCTTGTTATGAGAAGCCTCGTAGGACAGTCCACGGAAAGGCGTGGAGAGGTGAGCTATCATACTATCACACAACTGCTAGGAAAACTAGATGGTACCTGTGCGCCACTGGCTGCGCGCCTGGGTATTCACTTGTGAATCTGACCAGCTGTTCCATTACAATGAATGACACAAAGGCGCCTTTTGTTTGAGAACCAGCGTGGAGTCTGTAAAGATGGACGCCAAGATGGCACTAAGGCCTACTAACAGGAAATGAATTCATACTGCCAATTGACTCCCTGATGCCAGGGTAAACAGCAAAATGATCAAGAATACACATCCCAGTCACCCTAAAGCAGTAACAATGTGATCAACACAGCCTAACTTATATGGGAACAGCCATTATCTAAACTGTGTGTCAAAGTTCATCAAGCAAATAAAATGTCTCCGCCTGCACACAAATTACCAACCTACCTTCTCATATTCAAAGATTCGAGTGCCCTAGCATGTGCTGGCCGAGGCAGAAATTACAGGCAAATAACAAAAGCTGATCTCCACTTTTATGTGTACTGAATAATATAGCCCCCTCCAGTTTTGCAAAAAGGTTTACAGTTGGAGTCGTTTCCTTACTGCTGTTAAAGTGTGCATCTTTTAATTTTACAATCACACGATATAGTCTTATTATTTCATTCGAAATGCTGCTGAGCATATAATGACCGAAGAACGAAATAAAAAAAACAATAAATAGACTCACATTTTCGGTCCTCTCCAACTCTTGTCGACCGAAAGACGCTGTCCATTTGCCCCCTCCCTAACACGTGCTGTTCCCCCACACCCAATGGATGTTGCCCTGTATCCTGCCGTCCCAGCAGTCGCGTTGCACTACTTTTTTCTGTTACACGTCAAATTCGGTCTTGAATTTTAGAGCATGTTATTAATCACTGCGTGTGAAAAAGAGTTGTTCAAAAAGTGCAATCTCTCGTTTTAAGGCACAATGATTACATTATTTCAATTCCTTTGATGTTTTCGAGGCCATGGTGCTTTGCTGAAAGATAAGAGGCAATTTCACACAGTGCCACGATGTATCATTGTTCCTCCCGATCCTCGTCGTGGCGGCCCCTGGGGTTTGGCGGCCCTGTGCAGGTGCACACTTTGCACATGCCTAGGGCCGGCACTGGTGGCTGTTTTAGTGCTGCAGTGCGGTCTAAAGCCTGACTGGTAGTTCTGTGGAAGATTCTTCTTCCTGATGTGCTCCTGTGGCTCAATGGTGACAGTTTTCTCAATGATTTTCCCTAAGAATGAAAGGTGAGGAATAGATTCGAAGTTGGTAGGATCGGCTAGGTTTTTAGCAGGTGAAGTATCTGGCCCGACTTAAGAGTACCTGGGAGTTTTCCTTAACGTAAAGAGCCATCTACAGTGTAGCAAATGGGTATGAGGGCCTCCCCTTGGAGCGATTGGATGAAAGAAGAGTATGAGTGTTGTCTACAGAGGAGGTTGCCCTAGGAGAGTCCAGGATATTGGAGAGATCCATGTGAAATACTGGATTGAAGGAGGTCCCTTTGGTGGTGATTCAATAGGGTGTGGCAGGAAGTGAGTGGGCATTGGAAGCGGTAATTGTGTTGGATCTGATTTTGTGAAACTTCTTGGTGAAGAAGAGGTTTATGCCATTGTATTTGCTGACTGCAGTTGTGGGAGAGAGTCATGTTTGACAGTCTTGAAGAGGGCTTTGATTCTGTTGATTGCTCTCTGATGGTGGTCCTCTGGAAGGAAGCTTTAGATGTGATCATGAGGGATTGGCGATTAAGAGATTTCTGAATTCCCAACAGATTGAATTCAGTGCCAAAGCCAAACAGGGAAAAGGTTCCACCATCTTGCATGAGTTGCAATTTGTCACCTTAAGTGATGGTTCTAAATATAGGAACCTGAAGCAGAAGTTGCCGATTGGAATATGCCCCCCCCCTCTCCTTTGGACATGCCATTTGACAAAGATATTTACAACAAGGGGTGGTGAGGGACAGAGTCTCTGAATTAAGCAGAATACTCTCACCCAGTCAAGAGATCAGGGCTAGATCCAACACCGTTTTTTAGCTCACTGCACCATCCCAGTTTCAGAACCTGGCTGTATGCAAATTAGTCTGTTCCTGTCCCAGTGCATGATGGGAACAGGGCAAACCAAACTACAAAAGCCAATTCTTACACTGGGAAGGAAACAAGCTACCGGGGACCGGTTTCTGGCATTTCAGCCGTCTTCGGCCCGGCTTGCTTGAATCCTGATGGTGCAATGAGCAAGGGACTCACATCTGAGTATACCCTTCCACGCTTAGGGTGGACAAAAATATTTACAACAAGGGGTGGTGAGGGACAGAGTCTCTGAATTAAGCAGAATACTCTCACCCAGTCAAGAGATCAGGGCTAGATCCAACACCGTTTTTTAGCTCACTGCACCATCCCAGTTTCAGAACCTGGCTGTATGCAAATTAGTCTGTTCCTGTCCCAGTGCATGATGGGAACAGGGCAAACCAAACTACAAAAGCCAATTCTCACACTGGGAAGGAAACAAGCTACCGGGGACCGGTTTCTGGCATTTCAGCCGTCTTCGGCCCGGCTTGCTTGAATCCTGATGGTGCAATGAGCAAGGGACTCACATCTGAGTATACCCTTCCACGCTTAGGGTGGACAAAAATATTTACAACAAGGGGTGGTGAGGGACAGAGTCTCTGAATTAAGCAGAATACTCTCACCCAGTCAAGAGATCAGGGCTAGATCCAACACCGTTTTTTAGCTCACTGCACCATCCCAGTTTCAGAACCTGGCTGTATGCAAATTAGTCTGTTCCTGTCCCAGTGCATGATGGGAACAGGGCAAACCAAACTACAAAAGCCAATTCTTACACTGGGAAGGAAACAAGCTACCGGGGACCGGTTTCTGGCATTTCAGCCGTCTTCGGCCCGGCTTGCTTGAATCCTGATGGTGCAATGAGCAAGGGACTCACATCTGAGTATACCCTTCCACGCTTAGGGTGGACACAAATATTTACAACAAGGGGTGGTGAGGGACAGAGTCTCTGAATTAAGCAGAATACTCTCACCCAGTCAAGAGATCAGGGCTAGATCCAACACCGTTTTTTAGCTCACTGCACCATCCCAGTTTCAGAACCTGGCTGTATGCAAATTAGTCTGTTCCTGTCCCAGTGCATGATGGGAACAGGGCAAACCAAACTACAAAACTACAAAAGCCAATTCTTACACTGGGAAGGAAACAAGCTACCGGGGACCGGTTTCTGGCATTTCAGCCGTCTTCGGCCCGGCTTGCTTGAATCCTGGCTTTGTAGTTTAGTCTGCCCTGTTCCCATGATGCACTGGGCCAGGGACAGACTGATTTGCATATGGCCAGGTTCTGAGCTGGGATGGTGCAGTGAGCTAAATAACGGTGATGGATCAAGCCCTGATCTTTGGACTGGGTAAGAGTCGTCTGCTTAATTCAGACACTCTGTTCATCACCACCCCCTTTTCTGAATCGTTTTTGGCCACTATAGGTGTGGCAGGGTATACTCAGACATGAGTCCCTTGCTCACTGCACCATCAGGATTCAAGCAAGCCGGGCCGACAACGGCTGAAATGCCAGAAACCGGTCCCCGGAAGCTTGTCTCCTTTCTGGTGAAGAATTGGCTTTGTAGTTTAGTCTGCCCTGTTCCCATGATGCACTGGGCCAGGGACAGACTGATTTGCATATGGCCAGGTTCTGAGCTGGGATGGTGCAGTGAGCTAAATAACGGTGATGGATCAAGCCCTGATCTTTGGACTGGGTAAGAGTCGTCTGCTTAATTCAGACACTCTGTTCATCACCACCCCCTTTTCTGAATCGTTTTTGGCCACTATAGGTGTGGCAGGGTATACTCAGACATGAGTCCCTTGCTCACTGCACCATCAGGATTCAAGCAAGCCGGGCCGACGACGGCTGAAATGCCAGAAACCGGTCCCCGGAAGCTTGTCTCCTTTCTGGTGAAGAATTGGCTTTGTAGTTTAGTCTGCCCTGTTCCCATGATGCACTGGGCCAGGGACAGACTGATTTGCATATGGCCAGGTTCTGAGCTGGGATGGTGCAGTGAGCTAAATAACGGTGATGGATCAAGCCCTGATCTTTGGACTGGGTAAGAGTCGTCTGCTTAATTCAGACACTCTGTTCATCACCACCCCCTTTTCTGAATCGTTTTTGGCCACTATAGGTGTGGCAGGGTATACTCAGACATGAGTCCCTTGCTCACTGCACCATCAGGATTCAAGCAAGCCGGGCTGACGACGGCTGAAATGCCAGAAACCGGTCCCCGGAAGCTTGTCTCCTTTCTGGTGAAGAATTGGCTTTGTAGTTTAGTCTGCCCTGTTCCCATGATGCACTGGGCCAGGGACAGACTGATTTGCATATGGCCAGGTTCTGAGCTGGGATGGTGCAGTGAGCTAAATAACGGTGATGGATCAAGCCCTGATCTTTGGACTGGGTAGGAGTCGTCTGCTTAATTCAGACACTCTGTTCATCACCACCCCCTTTTCTGAATCGTTTTTGGCCACTATAGGTGTGGCAGGGTATACTCAGACATGAGTCCCTTGCTCACTGCACCATCAGGATTCAAGCAAGCCGGGCCGACGACGGCTGAAATGCCAGAAACCGGTCCCCGGAAGCTTGTCTCCTTTCTGGTGAAGAATTGGCTTTGTAGTTTAGTCTGCCCTGTTCCCATGATGCACTGGGCCAGGGACAAACTGATTTGCATATGGCCAGGTTCTGAGCTGGGATGGTGCAGTGAGCTAAATAACGGTGATGGATCAAGCCCTGATCTTTGGACTGGGTAGGAGTCGTCTGCTTAATTCAGACACTCTGTTCATCACCACCCCCTTTTCTGAATCGTTTTTGGCCACTATAGGTGTGGCAGGGTATACTCAGACATGAGTCCCTTGCTCACTGCACCATCAGGATTCAAGCAAGCCGGGCCGACGACGGCTGAAATGCCAGAAACCGGTCCCCGGAAGCTTGTCTCCTTTCTGGTGAAGAATTGGCTTTGTAGTTTAGTCTGCCCTGTTCCCATGATGCACTGGGCCAGGGACAGACTGATTTGCATATGGCCAGGTTCTGAGCTGGGATGGTGCAGTGAGCTAAATAACGGTGATGGATCAAGCCCTGATCTTTGGACTGGGTAAGAGTCGTCTGCTTAATTCAGACACTCTGTTGATCACCACCCCCTTTTCTGAATCATTTGACAAAGATGTCAATGTATTCTGATGAATTTACTTTGAGTGTGTCATAGCTTTGAAATATACTCTGCTGAGAATTGGCAGCCAGTGTAGCAGCTAAGGACTGTTGTAATATGCTTAAATAATAAATGTCCCGTAATCATCATATGCTATGCATAGCCAGAATATTTTTCAGAATGCCCACAATATGTCAAATCAAATCAAATAAGCTTTATTCGGTTTTTAAGTTTAAAACCATAAAAGCAACAAGCAGAAATACATACATGCGTAAATAACTCAACAATTCATTACAAGGTTAAAAGAAAACCGGCTATTTAATACAAACTAAAATCAATTTGGCGAATCAACTAATCAAAGTAATGACACAAGGTACACAGAATCCCCTTTCACCAAGTATTATAATTCAGTGACATTTGTCTTGGTACCGGATTGTTTCGGGGGCCGGGATAAAAGTCACACAAGTCCCAGATACAGATGGGGCCATCTCCAACTTTGGGCTGGGAAGATCGTAGGTAGGGGACAATGTTCCTGTACTTGAATTTAATTAATATCAAGTCCCCCGGAATGTCTTAGGGCAACATACCTAGCCACCCCACCCTCCTGACGCTCAGGATTCCGCCATCTAGAGCAGGTGGTAAAGGTCTGTTGTTTTTAAGCCAAAAGATGGCTTTGTTCAGCAGGTCCTGGTGTGTTTCAAGTTTGCCTTGAGTAAGTGCAGGGACCCCAGAGAGAACGGTCACGTATGGGGCGGCCTCAGGGGGTAGATTAATTCGATGCCTTCTTTCTTGAAAGATCCTAGGAGCTATGTGAGGGACATGTGCGGGATTAGAAGTAACGTTGCGACCACTTGGAATGGGTGTGATAAGAGGGGAATAAAGAGTTTGAACCTTCCTGCGTGCAGTGGACTTAGACTTTTCATGGTTGGTAGGGGGAGTAGGACAAGTGGGTATAGCAGTATTTTCAGTTAATGGATAAATCCTTTTTACTGTTTTTTCAATACTGGTCAACCTGTCCCCCAGATCGTTGATTTTTGTGACCAGAGGTGATATTGCAGAGTTTAACAGTCGCTCGATTTGGGCCGGTAGGGTCGATTGGAGGGGTGATACACAGTCATGTATTCTAATCCCAGCCTTATCCAGCGTTAGTGAAGTTGGGTTGGAGGGGGATAATGAGGGGCTACAGCACATTTGATCGGCATTAGATAGATTCTCATTGGTACTATCTATTTCCTCATCATGGTTCCTTTTACTGGTTGAACCCTGGGACAGTATGTTGGCTTGAGAATGGATTTTTTCAGGGGATAAAGGTACATCCTGGGGAGTGCAGTTTATTTGGTCAGTGTCTCTGCCCACTAAAGGGGGGGTTGATATGTCCGGGACATAGTTTGTACCACACAGGGTGTTCAGCTCCTCCCAGATGGACATAATTATTGGAAAGCAGAACTCCGAAAATGACAATAGGCAGTTCAAAGCGGAAAAGATAAGAAGGTTAAACGTCTCAGTACCTCCTCCTTCGGTAGAGCCAAGTGGGGTGGCCCGTCCCGTCCTCCTCAGGTCCTCTGAGGGCCACAGAGGGCCCGCCCTTTGCCCGGGCTTCGCCCGGCGTCCCGCGGAGCGGAGCAGAGCGCTGCTTTTAGGTGCCTCCTGGCGCTTCTGTGGTGTCAGGAAGCAGCGCCGCCGCTAAGGCTGCCGGGAGATGTAGTCCCGGGGCGGCGGCGCTGTGGGCTGCACAAGTTGACTCCTGGCGGTGGCGGCTACAGTGGGAGCCTGCTCGCCTCCCCCCTCCTCCAAAACAGTGAGTGTCAATGTCCCCCGCGCCCCGCCGAGCAGAGCGCTGCTTTTAGGCGCCTCCTGGCGCTTCCGTGGTGTCAGGAAGCAGCGCTGCCGCTAAGGCTGCCGGGAGATGTAGTCCCGGGGCGGCGGCGCTGTGGGCTGCACAAGTTGACTCCTGGCGGTGGCGGCTACAGTGGAGGCCTGCTCGCCTCCCCCCTCCTCCAAAACAGTGAGTGTCAATGTCCCCCGCGCTCCGCCGAGCAGAGCGCTGCTTTTAGGCGCCTCCTGGCGCTTCCGTGGTGTCAGGAAGCAGCGCCGCCGCTAAGGCTGCCGGGAGATGTAGTCCCGGGGCGGCGGCGCTGTGGGCTGCACAAGTTGACTCCTGGCGGTGGCGGCTACGGTGGGGGCCTGCTCGCCTCCCCCCTCCTCCAAAACAGTGAGTGTCAATGTCCCCACAATATGTCAATAGTGAACTCACTTAGGCCTGGATCAACATTACACAAGGGGTAGACAGTCATAACTAAAATGTTCACAATATGTTAAGGATGGACACCGTTGTGCCAGGGCTTCCATTTTGCAAGGAATAGCTTGAAATATAATACACTGTGGACTGTTCCCACGAGGAGCAGGGTCAGTACTATTTTGCATAACTCCGGCCTTTTGACTAGAGTGGCATAGTGGGTGAAAAAAGATGGATTTGAATGCTAACCCTCAGCGACGGCCAGTGGGTTTGAATATTTGCAAGCATTCCTCCCATCGCCTTTTAAGTGATTGATAGCCACACATATGCAGACAGCACACACAATGTCTTACGAATTTTCGCTATTATGCCAGGTTCATCATTATGTCATGCATATACACAGCTGTGTGTCAGGGGTGCCAAGAATGGGCAATATTAAAACAGGCCAGGATTATGACAGGTGTAATCGTGAAGCAGTTATTGTCCAAGGGGCCACCCCTAAGCCATGGCAAATCCCTAAAAACACATTCACTTCACAGTCATGCTCACAGTCATCTTTCACTCACAAATACACACAAACATGCACTGAACAATAAGTGCACACACACGCCCACCCCCCACACAACATACATTGAAACACCCACGCACACACGTATGTACACAAATCTTTCCCCCCTCCAGACCAATGTACCATGCTGCAGGTGGGCAGCCTCTGCTCAAGTCTGGGAAACTAGCACCAATGACATATGGGAGCTGTCATGATTAACAGCTTCCTCTTATAGCCTTGCTTCCTCTGCTTATGCTGAGCCTGACAGACTTATTCAGTCAATTGTAAAGATGGGACGGACTTGAATGCATCATTGCTGGTGTGAGGCATGGTGCATAACCATCTTTCTGCAGGTAAAGCAACAGACAGTAGCGCATGCATAGTACATGTAGAAGGAGGTCTAAGGCTCAGCTGATGTGCCACCTAGCCACAAGAAGGTGTCATGTCTGATGAGAACATTTGACAAGCTGGTTTTAGTCTCTCAGCAAAGCTAAATGAATGCTGAAAGTTATTATATTATATCTGCATTATTTGTTTTCAGTTGGTTAATATCAAGTACTATTTTGATGTCTGCGATAGTTTGAGGCCTGATTGACAGATTTTAGCCATGAGTGCTCTGACCGTGGTGCCCAAAGTCAGAAACGTTGAAACAGCTTCATATAGCATTCAAGCAGTCCAGAACATTCTTTTATTGCAAAACATTTGCCTAATATTAGGCACATAAACTGCATATTTGTGAGTTTCAGCAGACTGATGACAAATTATACCCAACCAGTCAAACAGTGTTCTCATAGGATAGACACACTACCTCGTCCTCTTCAATGATTTCATTTCTTGCAAAATGTGTCCGCTATCTCCCTCAAAGCAGCTAAAGTATTCTTACAGAACCCTTGTTGAGGACAGCATTTTTTTCATCACTTTCTGAACTCAAAATTACTACTACATCAGAAAGTGTACATTTTCATAGGGTCCAACCACTATATCCAATCCAGCCATGCGTGCTCGATGACCAACCTCATATGGTTTGCATATATGAATCCATGGGAGTGCTGCATAGACTCAACCTCAACTTAACACTTTCGTGCTCAAAAAATATTTCTAAGCATGAAAGAATACATACTGACTGGGCAACACCACCAAATGTAAACAGATCTCTGCATTTTCAGACAAGCAGATTGCATAGGCCCAGGTCCAACTTCTAGAGCACATGTGGACATTTTTGGCCACATTTCAATTTTACATTATCTATCACTGTATTACACTATGTTATGTCTATTTCTAGAGCTCGCTATCATCCAGGTGCCTATTCTGGTGCTGAGCAGGCGTGGTTCTCGTCTCACCTCAGAAGGTAGGAAGACTATTCAAAGAGCCAGGTCTTCAGTTTCTCGATGATCAGAGTTGATGATAATCCCAAGTATCTTTGCAAGAGAGTCCGAGGTGGTGCAGATCCTACCTCTGCTGGCCACCGTGTGGAGTCCCATGACGATGTTGGCTTCCTGAAAATCTTTATTTCCTTTTTGTCTTTTGAGTTTGAGGCAGTTGTTAACCATCTAATCAACGATTTTGGTCATGCAGGCAGTGAACGTTTTCAGAGTGTTAAAGACTTGCTTGAAAGGGAGAGTATGAGCTGGATGTTGTTAGTGAAGGAGACAATGTCAGTACCATGGGCATGGATGATACTGTTTGAGGGGATCATGTCTGCTTCGAAGAAAATCAGGCTCAATAAGGATCGTGGAGAACTCCACAGATGAGATTGGGGGCTTCTGAGGAGTAGGGGGCAGGGCAGACTGACTGGGGCTGTCCAGTCAGGAAGGAGTGCCATGTCCTTTATTTTATTTATTTATTCATTTAAATTTCTTATATAGCGCAAGAATAGACTCCTTACGGGGTATCTCCGCGCTTTGCTCGTTTTAGATGTGCATATGGAGGAGTTGTAAGTGAGCTGAAATCTGGTAAACAGAATGATCCAGTTATGTTTCAAGGAACAGTATGGTTTTAAATTTCTTCCTGAAAGCAAGGTGGTTGGAAATTTGTCTTATGCTGAAGGGCAGGTTGTTCCATAGGGTGGGCCCCACCAAAGAGAAGGCAAGGCCGCCCTGTCTGGTTTTTTTTACAAGAGGGGTTTTTATCAGCAATTGGTTACTTGAGCGTAGGGATCTGTCTGGTTTGTAGGGATGTAGTGTTTGACTCAGATATTTGGGGCCATTCCCAAATAGGCACTTGTGGACGGTGCAACAGATTTTAAATTTAACACGTTGCCGTATTGGGAGCCAGTGAAGTTTTTTTAGTAAAGGCTTGGAGGGGGTTCTTGGGGGGGCATTCAGAATCAATCTTGCCGCCGTATTCTGTACCACCTGTAAACGGTTTATGGCATCCTCGTTGGCTTGTGTCAGGAGCCCGTTACAGTAGTCAAGGCGACTTATTACCATGGTCTGTACAAGGGTCTTTCTGTAATTGTCCGGGAGATAGGGGAAGATTCGTCTCAACAGTCTAATGGTATGGAAACATGCCCCCGCAATCACGTTCACATGTTCTTTTAAGGTTAGATTTTGATCTAACTTCACCCCTAGGTTCTTTACTGTTGATTTTGGGGAAGGTACCGGACCTAGATCCAGGGGCCACCACTCAGGGGACCACAGTATAGAGGCTTTTCCAAAGAGCATTAGTTCTGTCTTGCCGACGTTGCATTGGAGGCGATTGGAAGCCATCCAATTGGAAATAGCCCTCATTCCTTCGGCGAAATTTTCCCTAACATTAGCGCTGAGAGAATGAAAGGGTAGAGAAGTTGGGTGTCGTCAGCGTAAGACACCGGAGTGAATCCATATTTCCTCACAATCTCAGCGAGGGGGGCCACATACACATTGAACAATGTGGGGCTTAGGCATGAGCCCTGTGGCACCCCCTTCGTGAGC
This sequence comes from Lissotriton vulgaris, assembly GCF_964263255.1. Lineage (NCBI taxonomy): Eukaryota > Metazoa > Chordata > Amphibia > Caudata > Salamandridae > Lissotriton > Lissotriton vulgaris. The sequence continues at coordinate 936,527,898 of NC_141698.1, read as the reverse complement.
ACCCTTGAGGAGGAACGATAGGGTCCCAAGCTGACGGATTGTGAGCGCCCGGACAGGAAACTCTCCAACCAAGAAAGGGCCTGACCTCCAATGCCCACTCCCTTTAGACGGCTCATGAGGATCTTGTGAGACACAGTATCAAAGGCGGCCGACAGGTCTAACAGCACCAGAATCATTGAGCCTCCTCTATCCTGTGACATCTTGATGTTGTCGGTCACGGAGAGGAGTGCTGATTCGGTGCTGTAGTTGGGCCTGAACCCAGATTGTGAATGGTCCAGGCCCCCTGTCGCCTCTATGAAACTGGACATGTGGGTGTTAACATGTTTCTCGGCCAGTTTACTCAGGAGGGGCAGAAGAGAGATAGGACGGAGATTGGAGAGTTCTGTCCATGGGTGTGTGGAGTTTTTTCGAATGGGATTCATAACTGCCCCTTTCCATTGTTGGGGAAGTTTACCTTCTTTGTAAGAGAGATTCAAGATTTTTTGAATAGCAGGGCAGAGTGCTGTGCTCAGAGTGTTCATTATTCTGGGTGGGAGAAGGTCAAGGGGGGATCCAGTTTTTATATTGTTGAGGAGTGATCTTATATCATACACCGTAATTTCAGGGATTTCAGTGAAAGTCTCAGAGTTAGACAGAGTGCAGGAGGCACTATGGGCCGGATGTAGGTCGGTCGGTAACGGCCGAAAATCGGTATTTTCGGCCGTTACCGACCGAGATTCACAAAATGGTATGTAGGGCCACATATTTTACAGATTCGGTAAATTTACCGATCGGTAAATTCACCGAATCTGTAAAATACCGAATCGGTATTTTTACCGATTCGGTAACAATGAGATGTAGGTGGGACTCTTCTGAGTCCCACAAGCCTTACAGAATCGGTATTTTACCATGAAATCCAATTTCATGGTAAAATACCGATTCCGGTGTGCATGCACATGTGTGCATGCACACCTGTGCCATATGACAGGCAGACCTGCCCTTAGGGCAGGTATGCCTGCCACATGGCCCCCAAATCTTTTTTGGGGGTGCTAGAGGGTGTCAAAGTGACACCCCCTGCACCCTTGTCAAAATCTGTATTTACCGATTCGGTAAATACCGACCGGTAATGCCCCATTCATTCCTATGGGCTTCAAAGCCCATAGGAATGAATGGGGCATTACCGGTCGGTATTTACCGAATCGGTAAATACAGATATTTACCGATTCGGTAAAAGGAACATCTGGATGTTCCTACATATCCACCCCTAAGATTTACCGATTTTTAATTACCGAATCGGTAGAATTCGGTAATTAAAATTCAGTAAATCTATTTTACCTACATCTGGGCCTATGAGTCTCTGTGATATTGGGGTATTTGGTCAGGATTTTGTTGTAGATGGTGTCAATTTTATCTTCAAAGAATTGTGAGATATTATTACACAACTCCTGGGAGAAGGTGTCAGGACTTTCACATGCTGAGGGGTTGGTGAAATTTCGAAGAATTTTATATAATTCTTTAGTCGAATTATCAGCTTCATCTATTTGAGATTGAAGGCTGGTTTTCCTAGCCTTTTTGATGTTTTTATAGTAGGAGGAAACAGCCTGTTGGTAAAGCTCTTTACTTTCACTGGAATGATTCTTTCTCCATTGTTTTTCTAGCTTCCTGCATTTTTGTTTCTCTAATTTTAACGTTTCAGTGTACCACGATTCCTTTTTATTGGTCGTTGGTTGTTTGACTAGTTTTTGTGGAGCTAAAAGGTTTATAGTGTCAAGGAGAGTTTTGTTGAGTTTGGCTAGGGCCGACTCGGAGTTATCAGAGTCAGTGAAAATCGGAGTACTCCAGGCTTCTGCAAATGCCTCTGGGGTGACCTTATGCCAAGGTCTTCGTTTGTTGGTCAGATTAGCAGAAGGGTCAGAAGGTTTAGTTGGTTGTAGGATGGAGAATTCCAGCATGCTATGATCAGACCAATGCACAGATCTGGGAGAATGGCAGTGAATGAATGGGGCATTAGAAAAAATAAGATCCAGGGTATGTCCTCCCCTATGGGTAGGGCCACTGTTCCGCATATATAGGCCTAGAAGGGCAAGGTCAGCTAAGAGAAGCTTGGTATCAGGATCCTCTGGTACATCAACATGGAAATTAAAATCCCCAAGTAAGATGAAACGTTCTCCGTCCTTCATGTGTGGGGCAAGTGCTTCAGTTAAGCTTAATGAAAAACTGGTATTAGGGCCAGGGGGTCGGTATACTAAGGCTCCCTTCCAGTTGTTCTTAGTTCCGATATTAGTTTTGAAAATCATAATCTCCATAGAAGGGAGTAAGGCTTGTTCTATTATTGTCATACGAAGACTGTCTTTGTATATAATAGCAGTGCCGCCACCTGTTTTTACCGGGCGATCTTGTCGCAAAATTTTGTACCCTGAAGGAATTCCTACCGTAACAGACTTTAGGCTAGTCCTGTCATGTATCAATCAATCAATCAATCAATCAGTGGATCAGTGGTTTATACAGCGCGCTACTGACCCTTGAGGGTCTCAATGCGCTGGGGGCAGCTCCGGGTCAGTCGAAGAGCCAGGTCTTGAGGTCCTTCCTGAACGTGTGAAGGGTTGGGGAGCGTCTGATGTTGACCAAGAGCTCGTTCCAGGATTTGGCTGCTATGTAGGAGAAGGCTCTCCGACCGGTTCTGTTTCTGCGGATGTGGGGGACCTCTGCCAGGGCAAGGTCAGCGGAGCAGAGGTTCCTCTTGGGTACGTGGAAACAAACTTGGTCGTTGAGGTATCTGGTTCCAATGATGTTGAGGGATTTGCAGGCATGAGTGAAGAGTTTGAAGGTGATCCTCTTCTCAACGGGGAGTCAGTGGAGGCTTCGAAGGTGTTGGATCATATGTTCATGGCGTGGTGTCCTTAGAATGAGCCTGGCTGCAGCGTTCTGGATGGTTTGGAGTTTGTGTAGAAGAGTTTTGTCAATTCCCACATAGAGGGTGTTGCCGTCATCTAGTCTGCTGGTTATGAGTGCGTGGGTGACGGTCTTTCTGCAGTCTAGTGGGATCCATTTGAAGGTCTTGCGGAGGATGCAGAGGCAGTTGAAGTGGTGGACAGGCACGGCCCGTGCAGGGGGTTATACCGGGGCGGTGACGTCAGGAAGGGGAGGGTCAGGGTGGGGGGTTGTAAAGTGCGGGATATGGACCATTACAGGTAAGTACCGGAAAAAAAAAAAACGAATTTTGTTGCCCCCGCTGCATCACATTTGGTGATACAGCATGGGCAACGAAATTCGTTTTTTTTTTTTTTCGGTACTTACCTGTAATGGTCCATATCCCGCACTTTACAACCCCCCACCCTGACCCTCACCTTCCTGACATCACCGCCCGGTATAACGCCCTGCACGGGCCGTGCCTGGTGGTGGACGCTACGGCGTTGATCTGACGGTTCATGTAGAGGCAGGAGTTGTTGATTATGCCGAGGTTCCAAGCATGGTCTATCGGAGTGGGTGGTCTTCCGAGGGCGGAGGGCCACTAGGTGTTGTCCCATGTGTAGATGCAGGGTCCAAGGATGAGGACCTTGGTCTTCTCAGAGTTGAGCTTTAGGCAGCTGTCCTTTATCGAGGTGGCTACGTTTCTCCTTCCTTCCTGGAAGCTGAGTCTGGTGATTCCTGGGTTCTTAGTGATGGAGAGGATGAGTTGTGTGTCGTCGGCATAGGATACGATGTTGAGCCAGTGCTATCTGACGATGGTGGTGATGGGGGCCATGTAGATGTTCAAGATCCCTGAGGTACTCCACAGGTGACGTCAGTGGGGGTCGGAGGGGAAGGGGGGGAGTCTGATCCTCTGGGATCTGCCGGAGAAGAAGGAATAGGTCCTGTCAAGGGCGGATCCCTGTACTCCTGGAGGCTAGCGTGCGATGTGAGATGGTGTTGAAGGCTGCGGAGAGGTCTATTAGGATGAGGGCTGCAGTGTGTCCCTGGTCTAGCATCATGCAGATGGCGTTGGTGGAGACGAGGTGGGTGGTCTTGGTGCTATGGTTGCTGTGAAAGCTAGTGTCATGACACCTTTTACACCACTAAGTAACGTGGTAAAGTGCTCCTAAAGGAGCTTATCCCATCTTGAAACCCTCCCCTGCCCTGTGCATCCTGCACTCCGATTTGTATAATGTAGTGTTTCTAGTTTTTATTAGTGTATTGGTTTGAGTTTGAATCCATATGCAAATTCCAAGTGTCCTGGAGAAAAGATTCATCGATCTATGACTCTAGTTTTGCTTGTTACATTTGAAAAGGTATACATGGAGTGTATTTGGTACATTTTCTTTGTAAAGACAACTACGGAAGCAGAAAACCAACTTTGAACATCATGCTGCCGATAAACTGAGAGAATAAAAGCACACGCACGTAGCTGAAATGTGCGCGATGCGTCAGCAACCGTTCGGGTGTGGCACAGGTATAAATAGCCACACCAGACGCTACAGAGAAGCTTTGCCTTCCGCCTCGCATCCAGGGTGCTCACCTGATCTTCAGCTCCCCGATTCATCGTCGTGTGAATGCCACCGCCGCTGGAGCCAGCCAGATTCCACAGAAACTCCTCACGAAGCTACAAAGTAAAAAAATAGTAAGCTAAGTGAACATTTTTTCTGTCTTTTATTCAGGCGCCCACCGCAAGCAAGCAGCAAGTATTCCAAGACACTTACCTGACATGAATAAAAGTTGAAGGTCTTCTGGAACTTTACAGACCAATCATTAAGGACCTGAAACACAAAAGATAAAAAGACTTTTACCGATGAAAATCTTAGCGCTTTATAGAGAACTCTAGCATTTTAATCTTTAGGTATTCTTTAGTGTGTGTTCTTATTTTTTTTTGTATCTCTCTCAAAAAAAAAGAAACTACAGGTTGTGAAGAAAAGGAATCAAGGGGGTTAAAAAGTAAGTGGCACTGGTGTAAGGAATGTACTAATTATTGGCATTGAATGTAATGATTATCGCGCTTAGAAAAAATGAGTAACTTATCAGTTGTTTAAATCTTCATATAGGAATCACAATCTCCCACAATCTACCACAAGACATCTCTTCTTTGATCATCAGGAAGACTATCATCACCTTCACTTGACAACGACAATACGGACGCGACGCCAGATTTCCTAGTTCGCAGGTATGGTACTCTTTGAGTGTTTATTAAGAAAATTTAGCAGAAACCTTAGTGTAGGATATTATTAAAATAGGGATTTGATCTTATATTATTCTTTTCTTATTGCCTCACAGGTCGACAATCAAGTAACAGGTAGCGTCCCCGACCCGGCCCTCCTCCCTAAATTCTCCCTAATTACCTTAGTGTGAAAAAGACATCACTGGGAGTTATTTAGAACAAAGGGAAGTCGGTCCATAACGTCTCTTCGAAATCTACAAACAAGCAACCAACAGGTAAGATTGCTTGTAAACCCGACAGCTAGACTGGCATGCGTCTAGGATGGAGTTTTCTTCGATGAAGGTGGTCAGCTCGGCGTTCACGAGTCTTTCGGTTACTTTGGCGGCGAAGGGGAGGAGAGAGATGGGCCGGTAGTTATTCAGGTCATTTGGGTCGGCCGTTGGTTTCTTGAGGAGGGGTGTCACCTCTGCACGCTTCCAGTCATTTGGGCAGATGCCGGATAAGAGGGAGGAGTTGATAGTTCGTCCTAGTTTGGGTGCGATGACTGCGGGGGCCCTGTGGAAGATGTGAGGGGGGAAGGGGTCTGTTGGGGCTCCTGAGTGCATCTTCTTCATAGTTGAGGAGATGAGTTCAATGGACGCGGGTGCCCAGGAGGTGAGGATCGGTTTCTCAACAGTGGTGGGTGATGTGGTGCTGTTTTCTGCTGGCGCGCTGAAGTTGTCGTAAAGGGCCTTGATCTTCAGGTGGAAGTAGGAGCTGACTTTGTCACAGAGTTCCTGGGAGGGTGTAATATCAGTGGCTTCGCAGGTTGGTTTTGCGAACTGTTGAATGACGTTTAAGAGTTCCCTGACCTTGGATGAGTTGGTCTTGACTTTGTCTCTGATGAAGGTCCTTTTGGTGTCCCTTATACGCTGGTGGTAGTCCTTCAGGGCGCTCTTGTGGTTGTTCCATGCTTCTGTGGTCTTCTGGCTCCTCCAGGTTTTCATAACTCACACAAGAGGGGAGAGGGTCAAACAATTCTCCACTACCCCGATCCCCCTAATGTAACATGTTAATACACAGAGGGGTAGGGAGAAACCATCCGACGTAGATGTAATAATAAGTGTATAGTGACAAAACTAATATGTTTTGAAAACTGCCTACACTCACACACAAATGTGTGTGACATGCTTCATCATCGGGTCTGCTTGAAAAAACGCCCTGGCGTAGCCACGCACAGGACAGAGCATAGGGGAGGGGAAACAAAAACATGCACAAAACAACACAGACATGAGAGATCAGTGATAACACAGTGAGTATCATCCTGTGACTGGGTACCGTGAAAGAACAAAGTGCAGCATAAGAAAGTGCTTTAAAACTGGCCCATGGATACCTTCAGGACCTTTATTCATAGGTTCCACAAGCAGGATTAAAATATTGTAGGATGGGCAGTGTTTAAAGAGAATATTAAGTTCCAAAAACACCCCTCCATAAACTGCCAGTGCCAACATGTTTCGACCATCTTACTGTGCCCCTAACAAGCTGGTCAGCCCGGTCTTCATCAGGCAGTCTACCAGTCCCAGTCCTAATATCCACCTTACCTTAATCAGGCAAATAGATGGAGTGAAGGGAATAAAATCGATCAAAAACATGTGGCGGAAAATCCCGCCATCAAAGGATACAACTACTGAAAAAAACATTAAGTCATATGCTATAATATATTGTGCATGTTATTACAAACCTCCAATCAGATTTGCATATTTCTTAATGTATCCCCATCTACTTCTGGGTATCTAGGACTGTTGCGTTAAACAGACCGTTATTGCGGCCCGTAAATACACTAACCGCCCTTCATGCCATAATGCTGTGTCATCAGAAAGAGATCAAAAAATTTAAATATACTGCTACTAAAAAAACACCACTGTCTCCTACAGCAAGACCAGCTGTTATTGTTATTAAAAGAGACGTTTGTACGAGGGAGTATAAACTGTCTGCACCAATATATTATGGCAAACTTACCAACTTACCAAGTTACCGCCCTGGAACCCACAGACCACTCACGCAACCTGGGGCTCCACCCTCTCCATGACCAGGCAAGTCAATTCCATCTCCGCATCCTGCTTCAACACCCTCCGCATGCCCTGCAGGATCTTCAAATGGATCCCTCCGGACACGAGAAAAACCGTCACCCAGGCCCTCATCACCAGCAAACTTGACTACGGGAACACCCTCTACTCAGGAACAACAACCAAGCTCCTGAGATGACTCCAACGAATCCAGAACGCCTTGGCATGACTGATCCTCGACGTCCCCCGATGCAGCCACATCACACCCCACCTGAGAGGCCTGCACTGGCTCCCTGTCAACAAGAGGAGCACCTTCAAACTCCTCATCCACGCACACAAAGCCCTACACAACACCGGACCCACATACCTCAATAACCGTCTCAGCTTCCACACCCCCACCCAAAACCTCCGCTCAGCCAAACTCGCCCTCGCCACAGTTCCTCGTATCCGGAAAACCAACGCCGGCGGCAGATCCTTCTCCTACCTTGCCGCCAAGACCTGGAACGCTCTCCCCACCAGCCTACGACAGACTCAGGACCTGCTGGCCTTCAGAAAACTCCTCAAGACCTCCTCTTCGATCAGTGGGCGCCCCCCCCAGCACCTTGAGACCCTCACAGGTATGTAGCGCGCTTTATAAATGCAGTGATTGATTGATTGATTGAGTTTATTAATGAATTAAACTCGAAAAGGCGCCCGGCAGGGAGAACTCAAAAGAACCCAACCTGTGTTCAGGAAGAGAATAGAGGAAACTCATTAATTATGTAGCCGAAGGAAGCCATAGAATTCATTTCCAGCATCCAAACGAAGGTTCTCTCTCCCTACACGTAGTATACTTCAAACGTTTACTCAACGCGTTACCAAACAGCATAACCGGTGCCCCCCCAGAAACTCCTTACTGTTCCGATGGACGTTCACACCAGTAGTGCCCGCTCCTGGAACGCCGCGTAGGGTAACATGCACAAGCCGGCTCCGCCATTATATGAGCCTCTTCCGCATATGCCCCTGAATTCTCGCTACCAAGCGTATGCGTGATCGTGCATGCTCGAGTACGGGGCTGCTGGGAGGTGTAGTGCCTCCAGACTGTTACCAGAACAACCCTGCATGTCACATGTTAATAAATGTTTTTCACTCAAGCCAAACCAGTTATTGGTTATATACTGGCGCAGTAATTTAGGTACAAGCCCGCTATATTCACAGAAGCGCTACATCTAAATTGGCAAGTCCCGGAAATGTTATTAAAGACTCTGTTCCAACCCCGAGCATAAATCATCATGCTGCTGTGCCACATACTAAGTAGGGACTCTAGTCTGACCCCATCTATAATCAGTGGACTTAATTAAGCAAATCGTCAAAACTGTACCATATACTAAGTGGGTACCTGAACCTCATCCCTCTTAAGGCCACTAAATTGAGCAAATCATCAAGAGACAAAACAAGTGGGTATATTAGTAGCTTATCGAGATGTATCAAAATACATTACCAGCAAATATTAGCAGATAAGAACAATCCTCATTGTGAACACCTCACTTTCCAACATAGCCATACTATGACTCCACCCCCACACAAAAGAAGGGACGGGAGATGAACTATCCTGTTAACATCAGCATTATTATCCTCCAGGTTTTCTCCAGGTGTCTGCAGGCTTTTCTGGCTTTTTGGAGTTCGGTGGTCAACCAGGCGGCCCTCAGAGGGCGTTGTTTGGAGGTGCAGCGGAGAGGTGCCAGCTTGTCGGTGTAGCCGGCGACCCAGCTGTGGAATTCCCTGGCTGTGGAGTTGGTGTCGGTCGCGGCCTTGGGGGGGGGGGGGGTCTTGGAGGAGGGCGGAGTTCAGGTGCTCCTCGTTACCCTACTCCAGTTCCGTCACGGCGGGCGTCGGGCCCGCTTGGGTGCGGGGGTGGTGTTGAAAGTGAAATGGACCAGAGGGGCAGGCTAGTGTGGCTGAAGCGGATGTTTGATCCTCCCGCAAAGATGGGGTTGAGGGAGTGGCCTGCTCTGTGGGTGGGAGTACTGACAAGTTGTTTCAGTCCTAGGATGGCGAGGTTCTCGAGGAGTGTGGTGGAGTCGGGGTCCTGGCTGTTTTCGAGGTGGCAGTTCAGGTACCCCAACAGGATGTAGTCCGTGGAGGTGATGGCGTGGGGTGCAGCGAGCTCGGCGATGGTGTTTGCGGACTGGGCGCGGGGTCCTGGCGTTCTGTAGATGAGGGTGCCACGTAGCATGGTGCTGGAGCTGGTCTGGATATGGAAGTGGAGGTGTTCCATTTTGGAGTGGGGGTCGCTCATGCTGGATGTGGAGAGTCGGAGGGGGCTTGTGCGCGATGGCAATTCCTCCTCCTGGGCTGTGTGGGCAGTCCCTTCTCTGGATTTTGTAGCCATCAGGGATTGCTGTGGAGATGTCAGGGCCGGAGGTGGCGATTGTCCAGGTTTCCATATAAGAATGCGATGTCGGCGAGAGGGTGCCGATCAGGTCCCAAATCTCTACGGCGTGTCGGTGTAGGGAGCGCACGTTGAGGAGGATACAAGTCAGGGTTTCAGTGGGTTGTTCAGTCGGTGGTTCTTTGGTGGCTGTGGGAGTCTTGTCGACTGTAAAAGATCTTTGGCAGTGTCCGCACGAGAATTGCCCATGGGTCGTGTTGGGTGAGAATCTTACGCAGTCAGCATGGCCTCCGGGGTTGTGAGCGTGGAGGGTGACTGAGTCGTATTGGTGGGTACCAGGAGGACCAGGGTCCCTGGTGCTGGTCACGGTCGGGTCGCGGATGGGCACAGACGGGCTTGCCTTAGGCGCGCCTTTGGTGCACCAGCAGCGCGCCTGCTGCGCGAGCACACAACGGTCGCCATTGTGTAGGAAAGGGGGCGGGAGTAGAGGTGGAGGCAGGAGAGGGGCTGGGTCAGGGGGCGGGGTGAGTTGAGAGTGCAGGACATGATGAAAAACGGGAAGCGCTAAGGTGCTAAATAACTGTAATGCCAGTAAACAGTAGCAGGAAGCAGTAAGGCGCTATATAGCAGTAATGCCACAGAAATTACAGAAACACAGAATTTACACAGCTCAAAAAGAAACACAAAGACCTGAGGCAGAGTCGGGCGCGAGACTCGAACTCTGCTCGTGATGGTCTGGACTACGGGCGTGGGATCAGCTGGCGGAGCTGCAGGGGAAAGTGCTGCCTGACTGGAGGTCAAGGCTTACACGCGCTCCCCTGCAGCGGTCGCCATTATGTAGGGGAGGGGGCGGGAATAGAGGTGGAGGCGGGAATGGGGCTGGGTCAAGGGGCGGGTGAGTTGAGAGTGCAGGTCACGGCGGAAAGCGGGAGGCGCTAAGGCGCTAAATAACAGTATTGCCAGTAAACAGTTGCGGGAAGCGCCAAGGCGCTATATAGCAGTATAGACCCCTATTACATACATTTGTACCATCCACACAACAGTAATGATTCTAAACATGTGACCTTTTACCTAGTAGCTTGATCCTGTCTCTTCAACACCAGGTTCTTAGTATTCTATCATAATTCCTGTACCTAACGTACATAAACATGTCCCCAGGCCCAGCAGAATTATTCTGTAGAAGGGGCACCACTTTTTCATCCTTGGCCACCAGCCAACTTTGCATGATCGCATTTGTTTGGAAAAGCATTGGTGATCGTTTTCAAAAATGTATATTGTTTTCAAAATATCCATGATTGTTTTAAAAACATATTGATTCTAGAAAAAACCCTGGAGTGACCAAATTAGTGTAAAAGACCCTCACTCGCCCCTACAAAATAGAGAATTCCTTCCAAACTGACACGGGGTGCTGCATGCTGAATCTTCAACACGCAGTGGTCTGACATACCTTGCGGGTTGTCATCCTCGAGGCCAAGACAGGGTCCTTCATTCTTAACAATCATGTGAGGGGGCTGGTTCATCCCTAGGAGTTTCTTGGCTACACATATATATACATATATACATGCTACAGATCTAGGCTATTCAGAAAAGTGGGTGGTGATGAACAGAGTGTCTGAATTAAGCAGACCACTCTTACCCAGTCCAAAGATCAGGGCTTGATCCATCACCGTTATTTAGCTCACTGCACCATCCCAGCTCAGAACCTGGCTATATGCAAATCAGTCTGTCCCTGGCCCAGTGCATCATGGGAACAGGGCAGACCAAACTACCAAGCCAATTCTTCACCAGAAAGGAGACAAGCTTCCGGGGACCGGTTTCTGGCATTTCAGCCGTCGTCGGCCCGGCTTGTTTGAATCCTGATGGTGCAGTGAGCAAGGGACTCATGTCTGAGTATACCCTGCCACACCTATAGTGGCCAAAAACGATTCAGAAAAGAATGAACAGAGTGTCTGAATTAAGCAGACCACTCTTACCCAGTCCAAAGATCAGGGCTTGATCCATCACCGTTATTTAGCTCACTGCACCATCCCAGCTCAGAACCTGGCTATATGCAAATCAGTCTGTCCCTGGCCCAGTGCATCATGGGAACAGGGCAGACCAAACTACCAAGCCAATTCTTCACCAGAAAGGAGACAAGCTTCCGGGGACCGGTTTCTGGCATTTCAGCCGTCGTCGGCCCGGCTTGTTTGAATCCTGATGGTGCAGTGAGCAAGGGACTCATGTCTGAGTATACCCTGCCACACCTATAGTGGCCAAAAACGATTCAGAAAAGGGGGTGGTGATGAACAGAGTGTCTGAATTAAGCAGACCACTCTTACCCAGTCCAAAGATCAGGGCTTGATCCATCACCGTTATTTAGCTCACTGCACCATCCCAGCTCAGAACCTGGCTATATGCAAATCAGTCTGTCCCTGGCCCAGTGCATCATGGGAACAGGGCAGACCAAACTACCAAGCCAATTCTTCACCAGAAAGGAGACAAGCTTCCGGGGACCGGTTTCTGGCATTTCAGCCGTCGTCGGCCCGGCTTGCTTGAATCCTGATGGTGCAGTGAGCAAGGGACTCATGTCTGAGTATACCCTGCCACACCTATAGTGGCCAAAAACGATTCAGAAAAGGGGGTGGTGATGAACAGAGTGTCTGAATTAAGCAGACCACTCTTACCCAGTCCAAAGATCAGGGCTTGATCCATCATCGTTATTTAGCTCACTGCACCATCCCAGCTCAGAACCTGGCTATATGCAAATCAGTCTGTCCCTGGCCCAGTGCATCATGGGAACAGGGCAGACCAAACTACCAAGCCAATTCTTCACCAGAAAGGAGACAAGCTTCCGGGGACCGGTTTCTGGCATTTCAGCCGTCGTCGGCCCGGCTTGCTTGAATCCTGATGGTGCAGTGAGCAAGGGACTCATGTCTGATTATACCCTGCCACACCTATAGTGGCCAAAAACGATTCAGAAAAGGGGGTGGTGATGAGCAGAGTGTCTGAATTAAGCAGACCACTCTTACCCAGTCCAAAGATCAGGGCTTGATCCATCACCGTTATTTAGCTCACTGCACCATCCCAGCTCAGAACTGGGCTATATGCAAATCAGTCTGTCCCTGGCCCAGTGCATCATGGGAACAGGGCAGACCAAACTACCAAGCCAATTCTTCACCAGAAAGGAGACAAGCTTCCGGGGACCGGTTTCTGGCATTTCAGTCGTCGGCCCGGCTTGCTTGAATCCTGATGGTGCAGTGAGCAAGGGACTCATGTCTGAGTATACCCTGCCACACCTATAGTGGCCAAAAACGATTCAGAAAAGGGGGTGGTGATGAACAGAGTGTCTGAATTAAGCAGACCACTCTTACCAAGTCCAAAGATCAGGGCTTGATCCATCACCGTTATTTAGCTCACTGCACCATCCCAGCTCAGAACCTGGCTATATGCAAATCAGTCTGTCCCTGGCCCAGTGCATCATGGGAACAGGGCAGACCAAACTACCAAGCCAATTCTTCACCAGAAAGGAGACAAGCTTCCGGGGACCGGTTTCTAGCATTTCAGCCGTCGTCGGCCCGGCTTGCTTGAATCCTGATGGCGCAGTGAGCAAGGGACTCATGTCTGAGTATATCCTGCCACACCTATAGTGGCCAAAAACGATTCAGAAAAGGGGGTGGTGATGAACAGAGTGTCTGAATTAAGCAGACCACTCTTACCCAGTCCAAAGATCAGGGCTTGATCCATCACCATTATTTAGCTCACTGCACCATCTCAGCTCAGAACCTGGCTATATGCAAATCAGTCTGTCCCTGGCCCAGTGCATCATGGGAACAGGGCAGACTAAACTACCAAGCCAATTCTTCACCAGAAAGGAGACAAGCTTCCGGGGACCGGTTTCTGGCATTTCAGCCGTCGTCGGCCCGGCTTGCTTGAATCCTGATGGTGCAGTGAGCAAGGGACTCATGTCTGAGTATACCCTGCCACACCTATAGTGTGATGGATCAAGCCCTGATCTTTGGACTGGGTAAGAGTGGTCTGCTTAATTCAGACACTCTGTTCATCACCACCCCCTTTTCTGAATCATTTTGTCCACCATAAGCGTGGAAGGGTATACTCAGATGTGAGTCCCTTGCTCATTGCACCATCAGGATTCAAGCAAGCCGGGCCGACGACGGCTGAAGTGCCAGAAACCGGTCCCCGGAAGCTTGTTTCCATCCCAGTATAAGAATTGGCTTGGTAGTTTGGTTTGCCCTGTTCCCATCATGCACTGGGACCGGAACAGACTAATTTGCATGTAGCCAGGTTCTGAGCTGGGATGGTGCAGTGAGCTAAAAAACGGTGATGGATCAAGCCCTGATCTTTGGACTGGGTAAGAGTGGTCTGCTTAATTCAGACACTCTGTTCATCACCACCCCCTTTTCTGAATCATTTTGTCCACCAATAAGCGTGGAAGGGTATACTCAGATGTGAGTCCCTTGCTCATTGCACCATCAGGATTCAAGCAAGCCGGGCCGACGACGGCTGAAATGCCAGAAACCGGTCCCCGGAAGCTTGTTTCCTTCCCAGTATAAGAATTGGCTTGGTAGTTTGGTTTGCCCTGTTCCCATCATGCACTTGGACCGGAACAGACTAATTTGCATGTAGCCAGGTTCTGAGCTGGGATGGTGCAGTGAGCTAAAAAAACGGTGATGGATCAAGCCCTGATCTTTGGACTGGGTAAGAGTGGTTGCTTAATTCAGACACTCTGTTCATCACCACCCCCTTTTCTGAATCACAGATCTAGGCTAGGTATATTTGGGCAAATTACTTAGGGTGTGCATTTAAGGAATATGCAAATGCTACTGTTTTTATCTGAACTGCCTATGTTCATCTTATTAGCACTATGGTAGAAATGTATCTACTATTTACTAATTTGGTTCTTGCAATCTCTTTTGTATGCTTCTGCCCCCGTGATTGTCGCATCACATATGTTTTACACAAGGCTGTTGCTGGACCAAGAAATACTTCTGAAACGTCCTAATCGCCATCCTGTGTATTACCTGAGAGAAAGCAAGCATGAGTGTCTGATCGAAACGTACTGTGGTTTTTATTTTTGGAGGATGAGGGCAGCTGTGTTTCCTCTGTCCAACATCATGTGGATGCCACCTCTGGTGGTGATGAGAGCTGTTTCCAGGCTGTGTTTGGGTGTGAAGCCGAACTGTGCAGTGTTGAGAAGTTATTGCTGTTTCAGGTGGTTGGAGCAGTTGTGGCTGCTACCAACCAGGGGTGGTGAGGCGGGATGGGAAGAAGAACGAGGGAGAGGGAATAATAAGCAAGACACCACTTACCTCTTTACCGCCGGCCACCGCCTCTTCTTTCTCCATCCTTCTCTCAGAAGGAAGCACACAACTTCCCAGAATCCCCTGACCAATCACAGTGCTGCCTTAGCAGTATTTTGATTGGTCTGAGCACCATGGTTTGGCACTCAAACAGGGTCTGGCAGGCTGTGCATGTTCGCCACTAAGGCTGTAATAAAGCCTGCGTGGAGAACATACAGCATGCGCATGACGCTTTGGCAACCCAAGACGGCCTGCAAAAGCGTCATGTGCACTTTAGGTGCTGCCACCACTCCTCCCCATGTGATGTGGGTAGCCCAGCCCCGCCTACCTGGCTTCAGCTGGAAGCTGAATACAAAAAACAAAATAAAAAAAACAAACGTTATTATCATTTTATTTTTTGTATTCAGCTTGCAGCTGAAGCAGTGGGGCGATGCTCCTCTGCCTTAGCGGAGGAGCTGCCACTGGGTTGGATAGGCATTTATAGAGGTGTTTCTATAGACCATTAAGCATGTATGGTGCAGTGGAAAGGCTCTGTAATTGGCAAGCATTGAAGAAGGCTTCTTAAGCTGGGGTAGAACTGTGGCATGTTGCCTTGCATCCGGGAAGGTGGCAGAGCTGATGGAGGAGTTCATGATCGGGGTGAAGAACCAAGAGTGGATTGACTGCATGGTGGTGGCTGTTATTTCCATGGAGATACCCGGCAAGTTGGATGTAGCAGTTTTCTTGGACATAAAATGGTGTCTTGCTGCGAGGTTTGTCGGGTACAGTTGCATGTTAAGGTTGTCATATATGGAGGTCATCTTGCTGCAAAGAAACTGCAAGAGTTGGTTGCAGAGGTCCGGGGAGGGGGTGATGCTTTTGTCAGTGGCAGCAGGTGAGGTGAAATCATTCATGATGGTGAAGATCTTTTTGCTGCTGTTGGTGTCAGTGCAGTCTGCGAGTACATAGTGTTTAGTGGCTGTATCCAATAAAGGTTTTGCAAGTGTATACATGATAAGGCTACCCAGCCATATCATGTAATACAGCCAGATCCTCACAATACCATTCACCAATTTTACCAGTCTGGTTTCTCTTTGAAACTGCCCTTGTCTACTCTGTGATCCCCTTGTGCAGAAGTCAGTGAAACCTGGGGAACTTTGGTTGGAAAACCAGGCGTGGTTGCCTCATCTAAGCCACAGATTTTCCATTTTGTGTCCGGCTCCTGGGTCTTTGATTCTTCCTTGTCATTTTGTGCGAGGGCTCTAGAGTGAGGTCCCATTGAAGCCCTATTGAGCAATAATGTTATTTTCATAACCATAAATTTGATATTCCTGGAGATTGTCACCTTGACGTAGACAAAGAGGGAAATAGGCTATCTTCTAATCCCAGTTCCTTTTTCGATTCTTTGATTTTAATTTCGGACCTAACATTTGGTTAAAAAGACACTTTCTTCCTTGTGCAGATCTCATGATGTTATCAACTCTTCTTCTTTTTTGTGGTCTGCAGAAGAGCTCTTTAAGTAGCACAGCTGTTTTCCTATACTTAGAGTGGGCTGCCTCTTTCCAATGGCTTGCTTTTTAAACTCAGGGCTTCCTCTCTGGGAAAAGAGCAAACATAGGGGCATATTATCAAGGGGGTTTACCTCCACTTTTTTGGCTTTAAAAGCCAAGAAAGCGGAGATAAAATTATCTCCCTATTACCTAGCTGTCGCTAACCTCAGTTAGCGACAGCTAGTAGAAGATAGCTACCATCTTGGGCCCCGCTTTGCATGTCAGTGATATTTATCACTAATGACATGCAAAGTGGGTGTGCCAAGATGTTAGCGACTGGAAACAGTCGCTAACATCGCCATCTCCTATTACCAACTTTTGGAGATTTTCGCGCTAAGCGTGAATATCTCCAAAAGCTAACACCTGCCCTGAGCAGTTCTTAGCCATGTTATCCAATGGGAGGTGGATAACATGGCTAAGAGCATTTGCTCGGTAATGCATGAATATCGCTGACTTTTCATGCATTTCGGCCGATTTTTATCGCTTAGGAGATAAACCTTGATAATATCAAGGCTCCTAAGCGATAAAAATCGTCGCTACACGGCGATAAAATTATTGCCGCTAAGCCAACCTAGCGATAATTATCGCTAGTTGTTGGTAATATGCCCCACAGTTATTCGAAACATGTAACTTCATTTTAGCATTTAGCATTTCTTTAGCCTTTTTCTTCCAATATTTCAGAAATGTATGGATATCTACAAGGGAGCTGGTGACCTCCAAGGCTGAGGTCTTTGGTGCTACGATGGTAGAGATTTGCAAGGTATCACTTTGGGCAGCACCCCATATATTTGTCTAGCATTAACACCTTTATGTCAAGTAGGTGTCAGCCGCCTCCGGATATAGATTATTTATCTCAAGTGGGCAGTATGTGAATTCAGAATTATATTTAAACAACTTTGAATTTAAATGAGTGATTTGCTCTATTTGTGTCCCATTTGGAAACACTGGGACAAGGTAAAGGGGTGTAAATCTTGGTAATGCCTCGTAGAGTTGCCAGTATTTTTCATTTCTATGAGTCATAATCTTCCTCATTAGTAGGGGACGGGATGCACACCTATACTTAACATTTTCAACATTTTTAAACCATTATTTTTTCTGTTTCAATTTTTTAGCATGCAGACTTCTCAAGTGCAATGCCCAAACGCACTTTTGTAAACATAACACCATTTTGGAACGTCATTTCGCGCCAATCCGTCGCACAGCGTCATAATGCCTTCTGGCACATTTTCCAACAAGTATAACATATTTTATTCCAACTAGTCATCCTTCTTCCTTAGTCCATTACTAATCTTTCCACATTTTAGCGTATTCCTCAAACGGAGTGTTCATGCCATTTGTCCAGATTTCTAATGTTCCCACCGTGTCCATCCAGACCTCTCAATGAAAACACGAATAAAGCATTCTTCGTTCAGGACAGTGTTTATTTGTTTAAAAACCCAATGCATTTCGTGCATAATTGCACTTCTTCAGGGGTCACTATAAATACAAAAACAGTAACAATAATCAATTTGTGAAATTATTATCTTTACACGTGTACACAAAACAAACATTAACATCTCTTTACAACAAACTCCTCCTGATATTCTATCAAGTATCCAGTATTAGCCCTTCGATTATCGAACTGCAGGTAAACAAACCATGCTGCCTCCTCTGAATATATAAACTTTTTTGTTAGCTGGTTGCATTTTATAATCATACCATAGCTATAACAATCTTTATTCTGGGCTAAAGATGGGTTTTTAAACAAATAAACACTGTCCTGAACGAGGAATGCTTTGAGGAATATGCTAAAATGTGGAAAGATTAGTAGTGGACTAAGGAAGAAGGATGACTAGTTGGAATAAAATATGGTATACTTGTTGGAAAATGTGCCAGAAGGCATTATGACGCTGTGCGACGGATTGGCGCGAAATGACGTTCCAAAATGGTGCCATAATCTTCCTGGCCACAGTACTAAAATAATGAGTGCTCCATCTCTCATGCACAGTATTCACCCAGGCAAGTAAAAAAAATCCTTTCACACATGCCCCTCTTGTCATGGCTGCCCCAGAAAGTTCCTGCTGGGTGACCCATAGAGGAAGGGCCGACATGTGCACTTCTAAAACCTGACAAGAAATATAGCCAATCACAATTGTTTCCTTTTTTCCCAGGGAAGGGAAGAGAAGGAATGCTAGTACTAGGGCTGGCTTTAACACTAATGTCCTATTACATCTGGTAATCTTCATTACTCCGGGTCCCGTAGTCCTCGACACCTTCATTCTAAACATGTGGAGATAACCATCTCCCGACAGAAAAAAACAACAAGAGGCATGCTGGGACACTAATACTGCCCCTCCCCCCGGGAGTACATAAGCAGTACTTACCCAGCAGACCTCCTGTACTAACAAGCCGAACAGGAAGGCCGGCCGCCCGGGAGGGAGGGAGGGGCGCATGAAGGTGTCGAGGACTACGGGACCCGGAGTAATGAAGATTACCAGATGTAATAGGACATTACCCCCAGGTCCCTCCGTCCTCGACACCTTCATTCTAAACATGTGGAGAATACCAAAGCAGAAACCCGGCCTTCCGCACGCACAAGCACACCCAGGACACCACAAAAAAAGCAGCCACCCAAGGAAGCACCGATAAGGAGGAAAGGAAGACCGCAGGAAACAACCGGCCCGCAACCCAGAACAGCACAGCAGGGACCAGGGCCGGAGAGAAAGAAAATCCAAGGCCCCAAGAAAGGAGGCCGCCAACCCGAGCAACCGACAAACGGGACCGGAACCGGAGAAGAACCCCCAGGCCAAAACCACACAGGGCCAGGCAGACTCACCAGGAAGACGAGACAACCCAGAAGAAAGCCAAAGAAGAAAAGGCCAACAGAGCGGAAGCACAAGCACTCAGCCCAAAAGAAGGAAAAGAAGAGGCCAGAAACACGGCCAACCCCTCCAAAAAGAAAGGACGGGAGCCCAAGACACCCGAGGAGGAAACCCAACCCAGGCGGCCCAGGAAGCAACAAGCACCCAGGAGCCCATCAGGACCGAGGACCCGACCCAAAGACAGGGACGGGGAAGAAACCCCAGAACCCAGCCGAAAGCCCACCAAACAAGGAGAGGCCAACAAGACCGGAAACCAGCCAAACACAACCAGGCCGGGAACAGAGAAAACGGCCACAAGCCCAGAGAACCCCAACCCCAAAGGGAAGGGACACAAGGCAGTAGGAGAGCACAGGGCAACAGGGAAACCCCAGCAGCCGCCCAAAGAGGCACAGAGGGCAGCACAAGAAGGCGCCCAAAAGACAAAGGAACGCCATGAACCCCACACCCCGGCCATGCAAACAGCAAGGGCAGAAGCAGCGGGCAAAAGAAGCCACAGGAGCACAGCACCCAGACCACAACCACAAGGCCCCAACCCAGCAAAGCCGGAGAGGAGCCCAGCAAACTGCAAAAAAAGAGAGCAACAAACCCCCACAGAACCGGGAAGCAAGGACAGAGCCAAGCAACCCGACCACGCAGGAGGAACAGCAGGCCCAAGCCAACCCCAGAAGAAGAGCCGAGGACCAAGCAGCAGGAAGCCACATACAACCCGCAGCCAGAAGCAGGGACACGCAGATGCACGAGCACCACAGAACAGCACCCCAACCACAGACGGAGGGGAAACCAAACAGACCCACACCGGGAACAAAGACCGGGAAGCAAGGGAGGAAGGGGCGAGCCCGGACCACAGAACCAGGAATAACCCGGAAGAGGCCGGCAATAACCCCCAGAGCAGACCAAAAAGGGCCAGCATCGCCCGAAAACCCAGAAGCCACCGCCCGAAGTCCCATACACAACCAGCAAGGAGACCCAGAACCGCAGCCACAGAACCCCACACAGGCCCACAACACCGGAGAACAAACCCGGGAAGAGAGCAGCAGGAGAAGGCCCAGAAGGAACCGTCAGGAAGCGGCCGCAACCCAGAACACCCCGCCAGATACCCAAGGGACACCAGCAGGGAAGCAGAGCCCAAAAGGAGCACCACAATCAGGAGCGGGAGGCAGCAGCATAAACCCCAGACAGGAACCCACCAAGGGAACCAGACGAGACCAGAACAACCCGGGAGCAAACCACCCCAAACAGGAGATGAACCCGGAAGCCAACAGCCCCCAGCAGCCCCAGAAGGCCAGACAGGGACCAACCCCGGCCCGACCAAGCACAACCCAGAGCAGCGGAGCACCGGGACAGCCCACCAACCAGGAGAACAGGAGGCAAGACAGGAACCGGCAGCAGCCCAGAGGCCCCAGCCCGGAACAAACCACGCAGGTACCCCGGAAGAAACCGGAGGGGCAGACAGCCAAAGGTCAGACCAGGAGGAGCCAGTGCAGAAGCAGGCAGGCCCAGCACACAGAAAAAACCCCGGACCACATCCGAATCCCCAAGCGGGAGCAAGGGAAGCCCACACCAACAGAAAGACCCAGGCAGGAACCACAAACAGGCACCAAGCAGGGAACAGACGAGAACAGGAGCAGGCAGGTCCGAATCAGAACACTCGCACACAAGGCAGCACAAGCCACCCAAGCGCAGGCAGAGGGGACAGACCACCCCAAGGAGCCCCCGGCAAGACACAGGTAAACACCCATGAGCGGAACCAGGCACAGCCCAAGGGAGGAACAGGACAAGGACCAGAAGCCCCCAAGGTGACCCACCGCACAGAAGACAGGAAGCGAAGAACCAGGACACCCAAGCAGAGCAGAGGCACAACAACCAGCCCGCAGCCGAGGCAAGGCCACAGAGGGAGAACAGCAGGGCAGGCCAACCAGAACCAGGGGAGCCCAACAGGACCCCACCCCCGCAAAGGCCCAAGGAGCAGGAACACCGCCCCACCCCCAGGCGGGGCAGGCAGCCCGAAGAAGAGGGGGAACAGAGCGCACCCCCCACAGGCCATCGCCGAAGTGCAAGGCGCAAGCAAGCACGCAGGAAAAAACCCCAACAACACAGGGAACACCAGGAGCAAGCAAAGGCAGAGCAAGGCAAAGGAACCAGCCCCCACAGAGGCGACAGGAACCCACGCCAACCACGGAGAGGAATACTCCCCAAGCGCACAGCGGCCAAGAGCAGGGGAACCACCAAAGCGAGAAGCCCCGCGACAAGTCTGCCCCCGAGAACAGATCCGAGCCGGGGAAGGCAGGCGGCAAGGCAGCAGGCCAAAAACAGAATCTGGACCCCTCAGACAAAAAAGAGGAGCACATGGACCACAGGGCCCGACCGACCAGCACCCCCCAGACCCCCAAGCACCACAGGAGGAGGGGGAGAGCACCAGATCTCACGAGCAGCACAAGCACACATAAGCACCAGCCACTGAACATACACAGGAAGCAAACTGCACGGCCACCGGAGGCAGCAGTAGGACAACCCAAAAAGAAGAGGGGAAGAAGCACAGCGCCAAACGAAAGACCCACAAGCAGGAGGCCCCGGCACAAACCACGGCACCTCCAGGAGACAAGGACGCCGGCTAGAAGGAGAGCCAGCCCCTAAATCCAGGACCAGCCCACGAGACACATAGAAGAAGAAAAAGGGGGCGAAACATCCTGCGTGGGGGTCAACAGCACAAGGCCGCCATCCGCACTGGAAAAACACAGCACAGACCCAGAGAAGGACACAGGCGAAGCCACAGCCAACCACGAGCAGCCATAGATACCCCAGAATAGCGACAGGCGAGGGATAGCGAAAGGAACACAGCACCCCAGCGTCCGAGAACACCAGCCCGAAGGGCAAAAAGAAAGGCATCCCAGGGACGCCAACCCCTCGAAACCCAACCGGCCGAGCACGGAAAGGCCAGGGCCAAAACGACGAGCCACACAGGGACCCCCGAAAAAAGAACAGCTCAGGCCCCCGCCACGAGCGTGTCCAGAAGCAGCATCACCAAAGCCCTCACCAGCACAGCCACCAGGAAGAAAGGAAGGAGCAGAGGGCCAGCCCAAAGGGCGGAGGGGCCACAGGAAACGAACCGCATGGAACACAACCACACGGAAGCAGCACAGACAGCAAAGGAAACGGACACCACGAAGGGCAACCGAGAGCTGTAAAACAGAAGTGCAGCGTAACCCAACACAGCGGCCCGTACAAGACGAACCGAGAAGGATAAGAGGGTGAACGGACAGGCAGGAACCCAAAAACATCCATAGCCACCGAACCCAAAAGCCGCAGCCCCAGCAAGAACAGGACACCCCAAACACAGAGGCGAACCAACCAAAGCCCCGAGCGTGTAAAAATAGAGGGGCAAACGGAGACTAGAGGACAACCTATCCAGCAGATGCAGCCACATCCGCCGCCAAGGGGCAGCGCCGGCCCGATCCCTAGGCAGACCGAGAGCAGGGCGGGGGCCTCAGAGGACAGAGTTCAGTTGAGGGGACGTAGCACAGTGGCAGAGCGCATGCTTCGCATGTATGAGGCCCCGTGTGCAAACCCCGGCATCTCCAGGAGGCTCGGTTCTCAATCCAGGCTCCCTCCAGAAGGCTAGTCTGCCACCGTGCGCAAGTCGCGGACACGAACCACAACCGGCAAACTGCACACCGAAGCTCCAGAATGCCGGTCCATCCCAACTGCAAACAGTGGATGGGAGGAGGCTCGAACTTCGCCTGTCAGCACCAAAGACTGGGTATGTCGCCAACAGAACACAGGAAGGAAGGCAAACGTAAGAGCAGTCCGTGGCACAAAGCGCTACTGAAAATAAAAAGGACATGTACGCATGGGGAGAAACCGCTCCGCCCCGAAACACAGCATGGCCAGCGCCAACGCCGAGACACGAACACTGCACCAAAACAGAACGTGCCAGAAGGAAAGAAAACCCCGCAAGCGGGACTCACCCAGAGCGGGGGCCAACCCCAGGAACCAGGCCCCCACTCCACCTTCAGCTCGGCCAGAAACAGCAGGAGCCCAACGAGGGAGGCACGTCTACCCGGCCAAGCTCGGGAAGACGAGCCCGCGACCCGGAAGCAACTTCCCGGGAACTCCAGCCCCAGCCGCAAAGGACCGGTAGGCGTCTCACGAAGCAGAACACCGGCTCCAGGACAGACTGACTCCCAGCAAGCCCGGCAGGCCAGGAGGCAGTCCAGGGACCCCGCGCCCAAACAGCCCGGCAGCAGGGCGGGGGGGAAGAAGAGAAGCACCGCCACTCAAGCCCAGCAGGAGTAGCAACAGCACACCATCCAATCTGTCGACAGACAAAAAAAAAGAACAGGAGGTCTGCTGGGTAAGTACTGCTTATGTACTCCCGGGGGGAGGGGCAGTATTAGTGTCCCAGCATGCCTCTTGTTGTTTTTTTCTGTCGGGAGATGGTTATCTCCACATGTTTAGAATGAAGGTGTCGAGGACGGAGGGACCTGGGGGTAATGCTGCCCTGTGCAACAATGTTTGTTGCCCCCCCCCCATGACCACCTGTGTCACGGAGTCTCTCACTAAGTGCACTTTAACAGTGCCCCTCAATTCTCCATAAACAATGCCTCTCAGATCCATTTAGTTTTATAGCCCCACTCATACCCATGTAAAGTGTCAGTGCACTTTACATTACACACACATTGCACAGAGACAATCATAGGTTTTTAAATCAGTGCATAGGAAAAGTTACATCAGACAGGACTACAAGGTGCAGTGTAGGAGTGACATGTCATCGATACTGGTAGGCAGTTTGTTTGAGTCCCTTTTCTGGAGCACAAATTTAGAATTTAAAACATAACATCATTGTTAGTGGTTCTCTTTAATAATAAGAATCATTTTCTAACCAAATTAATCCTTTTTGCAAGGTTTGGATAATGAAAGACTGGGCGAAAAAAACATTTAGCCCCCACATATACCTTGCATTTTGCATTAAGCTCTTTGATGACAGTTAACAGCTCAATGTTCTCTATTAGGATTTTCACTTATGAACGACAAGTAACAAAAGGAGCTCTCTTACAGAAGTAACCCACTGGCCTATTTACATTATATGTACTTTGTTAACCGCATAGTACACGTTCTTAGCAGCAGGCATTTTGTCCTCTGTGCTACCTTAAAATGAGTCCGAACTTCCACTAGACAAACCTCCTGTCTCTTTCCAGGAAGACGAGTAATCACCTGAGTTTTCTTGGCATTTTAATTAATGCCTGAAAATTGCTGTAGGCCAGGAAAGCGGCAGGAGGAAAATGATAATATACTTGCAAAAATGACGCCCTCATGCCAAATCAACGCCCGGTGTGGTGGCACAGATTGCACCGCCATAGAGCCCTGGCTAGGAAGACTATGACTTGGGTTAATGAAGATACTAGTAAGTAACCAAGTCATTACCTACCTCGTCCGTCTTCCTTGTCACGGACCTAACATAATGAGCATATGCCCCAGCCATTTATGAAAGGTAATATTCTGGAAACCACAGAAGGACTTCAATGTCACACCAAGGTGTATTTATTAATACAAAAGTGACTGCAAAAGAAAACGACATCCATTAATGGATTGCCAACAGAACTGCTGTCCTGAGTGAAGAAGAAAACACATCCCCCATACTTAACCTATAGTGGGGAATGACAGTGTGAGGAGAGGACCAGGGGGCGTCTGCACAAATATCTTTCAAAGAGGCAGCTTTGCATGCTGCCCAAATGGCTTTAGGGGAATGCCCCTAATCATTAATAGACAAAGAAACCCCTGCTCTTTGGGAAGCCATACAAATGAACATTCTAATCCGACAATTTAAAGTTGAAGCTGTTAGACGATGACTTTTATTTGCTTGACTAAAGCTTACAAACAAAATGTCTACTTTTCAGTATGGAAGCACTTTCTACAAATTGATGGTTAAAGCTCTGTACAAATCCAAAGAATAGAAAATAATGTCTTGCTCCAAACACGGAGAAGAAAAGAATGCTTGGAGAGCTAAGGCCTGGGAAAGATGCAAAAATAAGGAAAACTTTGGCAAAAAAAATAGAAGGGTCTGGTCTTAAAAGGACTCTGTGTTGAAAAAATCTTATAAAAGGGTAATGGCAAAGAAGGACCCCAATCTCTCCCAACCTCCGACCTGATGTTATTGCCACCAGGAAAAATACTTTTTAACATAAAGTATTTTAAAGATAAAAAAAGAAGAGGTTCAAAAGGGGATTCGTGAAGAATATTCAGGACTAGAGGAAAATTTCAAGATGGAACAAGGGAATGAACAACTGGCCTTTTCAGGTGAAAAATTCTTAGTGATGAGAAAGTAAAGGTTCAAACATACCATTGCTTTCAAGGCTGCTCATTGGATGTGTAATGCTGAAACTGCCAATCCTAATAGAAAGCCACCTTTAAGGAAATCCATATTCTCCCCCCTCTCCCAAAACAAAGGAAGAAAACCTCTCAAAGTACACAAGTTAGAGAAATGTCCCCAGTGCCTTTAATAGATCTTCAATCTACTTTCCTTTCTGAAATTATGAATGGAGATAGCCACATAAAAAGAGCAACAATCTAATGCTTCTAATCTTTGCCTCTCAAATTCCAAAACGCCAAAGAGAGCCAAGAGGTTGGACGGAGAGTTGCAGAATAATGGGAACCAGAGCTGCCATTTTCAAGAAAGAACTACCAAAATAACCTCCACCTGATCCTCTCTGATCTTGCACAACACCCTGCTGATGATAAGAAAGGAAGACAAAAAAAGTCTACAGGTCCATCAGTAACTCATTCTGTCTACCCTCCAGTCTTTCTGAAATGTGAAAAGGGAGCAGAAACTGGGAATAAAAGCTATGTGAAGGGCTCTGAACCTCTCTGCCAACCCTTGAAAGACCAGGAGGGGAATGTCGGGCACAGTAGATCCCCATGCAGATCCTCTCTCCCTGGAAGATGGATCTCTGTCAGGGAAAGAAGATTTTTCTCTGCCCAAATCCCAATCTGTCCTGCCACGTGGGCTAAGAGAGGAACCTTGGTGGCCCCCAAATGATTGACGTTAGCCTGTATGACTTGATTGTCCAGGCAATTCTAACAGCCTTGTCCTTGATCATTGGGGCAAATGACTATCGGGCTCTGTGAACTGCTGCCAGTTCTTTCCAGTCCGAGAGGAGTTGTGGTCTGTGGCTCACTAAGACTTTAGATTGACAGGCCCTCCATCGTTGCAGCTCAACCCATGTGGCTCATATCTGTTTTATTGTAAGCGATAAGTGAGGGGTGAACCACACCCCCTTGCTCAGGTTAAATAACTTAACTAGCTTCTGGGTGATTCATCTGCCTGAGACAAAGAAGAAAAAACAGGAATTGCACATGTGATGACCTCTCCTATGGGTCTCACTGAAGAAATTTCCTGATGCAGCCATAATGAGAGGTAACGTGGTGTGTAAAATGTTTTACTTGCATGGGTGAGTACTGTGCGTGGGAGATGGAGTGCTCATTATGCTAGGGTCGGGCTGAGAGACTGTTGAGGTAGGTAATGTTGTAGTCCTCACATCTCTCCATAATGGAAGTTTAATGGATTTGGCAATGTGGCGAACATGTGTTCAATTCTAGTTTGATTAAGAGGTAGACATTGTATGAGTACCTCTCGAATGAGGGTGGGGACGCCTTCTTGTTTCAGAGGTGGGAACCATTTTATCAGTTGAATGAGGAACCGTTTGCTTAATGCTGATGGTAACGGTCACCTGTAAATTTGATCTAGAGGTTCAAGTGGATCAGATATAAATTCCATTATAAGAAAAATCCAGATCATTTTTTTCCTGTAGCCAAAATATCCATTGATCAGTGTAGATGGATATGAATGAATGAAAGATTTATAAAGGGCAAACGCTTGCCCGAGGTGCTATAAAGACAGGTACAGCTACAAAATTGGTCATCCTGGTAGATACTGATGATGATGATGATGATGATGATGATATGTGTCTCATTAAGCGCTTGAATGCTGAGGCGTCTTGGCGCTGTAGTGTGTATGTATGACCTGGGACACGCTGGAATCACTCGGGTGTGAACAGCCGCGATTTCAAAGCTTTCCTGAAAAGCAATAGATTCGGTTGTAATCTCAGAGCCACTGGACGTTTGTTCCACAGCTTTCCTGCACAGCATGACAAAGACCTCCCCCCCCCCCAATCTAGCTCTTCAAAACTTGGGAAAACATAACAGGCCCAGATTAATAGACCGAAGGTTTCGCACAGGGGTGTAGAGCCTGAACATTTCCTGGCTATCGTCTGAGCCGCCCCCGTAGCGGGCCTTATGCACCAGACAAAGTAACTTGAATTCTATTCTCTGCTGAATAGGGAGCCAGTGTAATGCTCTTATTGCCTGAGACGTAGGATGGCCCTTGGGAAGGTTTAAAAGTAATGATCAAAGAGGGGGAGAAGGAAAATCCGTGATCCCACCAAATTCCTTGGCTTCAGTTACCGTTAATCAAAGAGAGGGAGGGGAGATCACTTGTCCTGTGTAACCTGGGCACAGTTCTAACTAGAATGACCCTTGTTTAAAAGACCCTCATACACGTGCAATCATGGTGGTATGGGCGGTGTATCTTGATTCTCCGCCTTCGTTTACACGTTTGCGCAGAATCACGGGGTCAGTTGGTATGCACCCTCCACCCGGAGGAGAACACCCTAGGTTAAAACAGTAGTGATCAGTGATTTTTGGTGAGGTGACAGTGCTCTATTTAAAAGCAATCCAATCTTGCCGAGAAAGAGATAGTTTTATTAGTCGGGATTGAATTGGCAATGGAGGATACAGTTGAATACGTGTAAGAAGAATTATTAGGATTCATACATATTCAATCCTCCTGTGTACAAAGATGGTCGACATGTTTCAGCCTTTGTCGCCCTGGGGGTCGGTACGGCTTTCTTCAGGACCAGGTGAGTTCGGTGAAGGAGGTGGCTAAGGCCTACTCTCTATTGTCGGTCGAAAATGGACCTTCCATTCGTTTTTTGTAACTTTCCTCGGGTACCCAGAGGCTTGGAAGAGGGGCTCCTTTTTTCCCGGACCGCGAGAGGCAGAGACAGCACAAGCTGCAGGTTTTCGAGTGGAGCTAAAAGGAGCCCCTCTTCCAAGCCTCTGGGTACCCGAGGAAAGTTACAAAAAACGAATGGAAGGTCCATTTTCGACCGACAATAGAGAGTAGGCCTTAGCCACCTCCTTCACCGAACTCACCTGGTCCTGAAGAAAGCCGTACCGACCCCCAGGGCGACAAAGGCTGAAACATGTCGACCATCTTTGTACACAGGAGGATTGAATATGTATGAATCCTAATAATTCTTCTTACACGTATTCAACTGTATCCTCCATTGCCAATTCAATCCCGACTAATAAAACTATCTCTTTCTCGGCAAGATTGGATTGCTTTTAAATAGAGCACTGTCACCTCACCAAAAATCACTGATCACTACTGTTTTAACCTAGGGTGTTCTCCTCCGGGTGGAGGGTGCATACCAACTGACCCCGTGATTCTGCACAAACGTGTAAACGAAGGCGGAGAATCAAGATACACCGCCCATACCACCATGATTGCACGTGTATGAGGGTCTTTTAAACAAGGGTCATTCTAGTTAGAACTGTGCCCAGGTTACACAGGACAAGTGATCTCCCCTCCCTCTCTTTGATTAACGGTACCTGAAGGTTTAAAAGTAGCCACTCTGCAGCATTCTGTAATGATTGCATTTTATTTATTTGGGTTTTGTCAGAACCCAAAAATAGTGCGTTCCTATAATCCAGTATGGCCAGAAAGAGGGCGGCCATTACTGTCTTCTTCAAGTTGAGAGGGGTTAAGGGAAAGATCTTACCGAGAGTCTTTAACAGAAAGAAGCTTGACGACGTTAAGCTGTTAACCTGTGCCGACATATTAAACTTGTTGTCAAAAATGACTCCCAGATTCCTGACCTTCTCAACGGGGCGGGGACATTCACCCACCTCCGGCAGCCACCAGGAATTGTTCCACAGTGACATTTCCTTAAAAAACTCGATCCCCTCAGTCTTTTCTGTATTAATTTTGAAAATACGTAGGTTCATCCAATTCATAATGTCCTTTAGACAGCTATGGAAACTGGCAGCTGTGATCTCTAACTTATCCGATAGAGATATCACCAGCTGTGAGTCGTCAGCGTATGATACAAATGTGAACCCATGCTTCTTGACTAGTCTTGCCAGTGGAGTTACATAGACACTAAATAACGTCGGAGACAGGGCTGATCCCTGTGTCACACAATAGGGCAGGTTGAAGCTGTCAGATTGTAGACTTTCCCAACTCAAGCTCTGTTTCCTACCCTCTGAAAAGAAGGAGATCCAATACTCTGATATCTTACGGGACAAACCCCGCTCCTAATCCTGAGAGAAGAGCCAGGTTTTCAAGGCTTTTCTAAAAGTAGATAGCTAGGGAGCAGCTTTGAGTTCCAAGGGTGGGCCATTCCATATCAGAGCTGTAGGCCCGAAAAAGCTCTTTCCACCCAGGTTGTTCTCCTGAAGGGAGGGACTACACAGTTCATAGCTGACCCTGACAGTAGCGTCCTCCTTGGGATATACCATTTGGAGTTATCCTTGAACCAAGATGGCCCTGGTCCCTGCAATGATTTAAGGTCAAACGAAGTGCCTTGAACCTAACACTTTGTTTGACTGGGAGCCAGTGAAGTTTCCTGATGGCTCCTCTGACTGATTCAAATTTAGAGATTTAAAAAAGAAATCGAGCTGCTGCATTCTGCAACGTCTGAAGCTTATTCAAAGATCCTAAAGAGAGATTGAGATATAAGCTATTACAGTAATCAAGTCGTGAAAGTACAAGCAAGATGATTACTGTTTTCAAAAGATCTGATGGCAATTTTTTTTAAAAAGAAATTACGAGCCTCAGAGAGCAAAAAGAGGCAGACGTAACTTTGTTCACTTGTTCTTTGAGTATCAGTTCTTTATCAAGCAAACAACCTAGGTTTTTTACTTTAGTTACTGATTCTGGGAGTGGGCCTAATTCAAGAGACCACGATTCAGGCATCTAAAATGATGCCTCAGTTTTTACTCACATCGCTCATGCAAGTTCTAAAGGCTTGGCCCGAGTTGTTCTCATGTTTCGCCAGTCACACCAATATTTTTGTGTGTCATCTGCGTAGGAGACTAGGAAAAAACAGATTTTTTAATCGATTAGCTAACGGCGTGATATATAGACTGAACAAGGTTGGGCTCAATGCGGAGCACTGTGGGACTCCCCAAGGCAAGAAAAAGGGCTTGGAGAAAAATTTACCCAACACCACTCTTTGTTGCCTGTTTGCTATAAAGGATTGAAGATTATGTGCAGTATCCTCTATCCCCAGTTTCTGCATACAGTCAACCAGAATATCATGGTTGACCGTATCGAACGCCGAGGAGAGGTCCAACAAAATGCAAGCAGCAGTCCCTCCACTATCGAGTGTTTCTCAGATTTCCTCAGTGGCTACCACCAAAGCAGATTCTGTACTGTGGTTTTTCCTGAACCCAATTTGGGTTTCATCCAACAAACAATTTTCTTCAATATACTCTGATAGCTGTTCATTCATTACTTTCTATACCACTTTAGTGGCAAAGTGAAGTCTGGAAATAGGACGATAATTATTCAATTCCAGAGCATTGAAATTGTCCTTTTTAAGAAGAGTCAAAACAGAGGCAGATTTCCAGTGCAAAGGGAAAGCTCCTTCCGAGAACATTATATTGAAAATGTGCGCAAGAAGTTGTGCCATTGTACTGGAATCATATGCATTATTTTTCTAGGACAAGGGTCTTGCGGAGCACCAGATTTAATTAAAGGAATTAGATTCCTGAGCTGTTCTTTCGATGGTACTTTAAAAGCTGAAAACCTAGATTGACCTGTTGCTACATTCCGGATTTGCATCTCTGGCTGTATGAGTGTCCTGCCTGCAGAGAATTTGTTAAAGATATTTGCTACTTTCTGTTGAAGAAAGCAGGCAAGAGCATCACAGAAATGTTTATTGATTTCTGACGGTTTGGAATTAACTGGTACTACCAATTTTTTTATGGCTTGCAAAAGGGTTTGCGTCACATGCTAGTTTTATCTGCTCAGAGTAGTAGAGAATTTTAGCAGCTAGAATACCTTTATTATGTTCGGCTAGTTTCAGGTTGTTCTTTCTTCAGACTCATAGTTTTTTCTCCACTTCTGTTCTTGCCTCCGGCAATCTCGTCTTGATGTCTAAGGGCCTCATTATACCACTGCTGAGAGACTTTCTTTGTCATAGTTTTTAGTTTGGCTGGAGCTAGAATGTCCAAGGCAGAGTTTAACCAAACCAAAAAATGTTCAACACTCTGCTCTAGTTTGCAGGCTGGTTGCCAGAGTGAGGCTGTAAGAATGGCTTCCAACTCGGTCGGCTGAATTTCATGCCAGGCTCTACCTCGAGTTTGTTGAACTGCATGTCTGTGCGAGAGTAGCTTCTGAGTGTTTAGCTGCCAATTAACTGCCCAGTGGTCGCACCACATGAGGGAAAGAGAAGGTAGTATGTTAAAACCTGGATGATTGGAGAAGACCCTGTCTAACATATGTCCAGCCCTGTGCGTCGGACCTCTGAGATATTCCAAGACTGTTCATAGTATCAGTCAGCTTTGTGGAATCCAAATCAGTCTCCTTTTCCAGATGTAAGTTAAAATCACTCAGCACTGAGAAGTTGGCGTTAAGGATGGATGATTCAAGGATCGCACTGAGCTTATCCACAAAACCGCATCAAGGTCCAGGTGGGCAGTAGATTAACATGCATGTTGAACAATTGCACATAGAATACTAAGGCCTCATAGTCAGGGGATGTTGAAGGCTTAAAAGTAGCTTTAAAATGATTTCGATAAAAAACAGCCAGCCCACCTCCCTTTGTTTTTTTGCCTGTCAAGCCGATAGACAGCGTATCCAGGGGGAGTAGCTGCAATCATTTCTGGGCCTGAGTTCGAATCTGCCCATGGTTCAATAGGGAACACAATATCTGCATGCTGCGCCTGAACTAAATTGTAGAACTCTAAATGATGCTTCACTAAGGACCTTGTATTGAAAAGCATACAAGTAATATTTGTGTATGTAATGCCAGCCTTTTTATTACTCTGCTGATCAGGTATATCAGTTTATACTAATTTCATTACCGGTTTGGATCTTGAGTATTTAGAATGTGTACGATTATGTCCTATATGGTGAGGAGGGATCAATGAAGAAACATTAGGCATAGTTAGTGGGTGGCACTTACCTTGGGGTCTTAGCGCTAGTAGGGCTTCTCATGAATAGTTAATATTCCACAATGAATCTGGGGTTGTCCAATGAGGGTGACGGGCGCTAGGGGCGGGCCAGGCATGGACTGACGCAGACAAGCTTGCCGGCAGGCGCCCGATGCGCGCGTCCGCTGCGTGTCGGCACCATCCTCCGGTTTTATCCTAGGAGGAAGTAAGCCTGAGAGAGAAACTAGACCATCTCTCTCCCGAGATAGCATCTAAAAATGGAAAAGCGGAAGTGATTAAACCTACTAGCCCTCCTTCCACTCAATCAGCACGCAAGTGCTGCTGTGGACCGGGGTGGAGTCGAAGCAAGCTGCTAGCTCAAGCAGCCGATAAGTGCAAATAGAAATGAATAGCTCCTGGTGATAAATTAATTAACTGCCTGAAAAGCATCAATGAAAATGCCCAAAAGAAGTAAAAGCAGTGTCATTAAAAAAGTATATTTAAATAGATCGTATATGCAAGTCACCTCATCTGCAGCTTTCAATATAATACGTGGGGGCCTGATTTTCATGTTATAGTCGAATTGTGATGTCTCTATTCACCTCTAATCACAAAATGACTATCTCCTGAAATGTAGTAAGTTATTACAATTGAGTTGTTCTGTAATAACGCCTGCAGCAAGGGGTGACCTGGAAGGTGAAAGGCAAGTCATACAGCATAATCACAGCTCTAGTTTGAACAATGAAAACGAGAACTGTTTGTTAATTCCTCTGCTCAGTTTTGTATAAAAATTAACAGTTATAAGGAGGCAGGAAATATTTATGGCAACGTGTTTATTTTTTGTATTGTAGGTCATGAAAGGAAATAGAGAATTCTTTGAGCATGTTTCGCAGATTCTAAGCTACATTTCTGGGAGCACACAAGGCTTCTCAGGCCCTTAGATGGTATCTGACCATGATAGCCTGTATGTGTATTATCTGTGGGTTTAGGTAACTTGGCTGTGTGTCTATGAGAACCTTCTTGCAGTGACGGCTCCTCCGCTAAGGCGGGGGAGCGCTGCCCCACTGCTTCAGCTGCAAGCTGAATACACAAAATAAAATTATAATTACGTTCGTTATTATCATTTTTTTTATATTCAGCTTGCAGCTGAACCCAGGTGGGCGGGGCTGGGCTCCCCGTGTCACAGGGGGAGGAGTCGTGGCAGCACCTAAAGTGTGCATGACGCTTTGGCTAGCCGTCCGTGGCTGGCCAAAGCGTCATGCGCACTCTGCATGCTCTCCACCCAGCCTGTATTACAGCCTGGGTGGAGAAAATGCACGGCCTGCAGCCCCTGTCCTAGTGCTGACCCACGGCGCTCAGACCAATCACAGTGCTGCTAAGGCAGTGTTCGGATTGTTCAGGGGATTCTGGGAGCCTGTGTGCTTTCTGCTGAGAGGAGGACGGAGAAAGAAGATGCAGCGGCGGGCGGTAAAGAGGTAAGTGCTATTTTTTATTATTATTTCCCCTCCCTCATTCCTTCTCCCCCCCCCGCCCCATCACCCCTGGTCGGTAGCAGCTGTTACTGCCTGTATGAACAGCACATATTTTAGAAAGAATACAGCATGTAAAATTGACCAATAATACAAGGAACTTCAATCAGAAAAGAAAATACAAATCCTACACTTTTGAAATTTAGTTTGACTGATTTTTAGATATAGAAGATCGGCCTGTACGAATGCATACCTCTTCTTCCAGCACCAACCATTGCAACTTTGTTAATTACAATTAAAACCCCAACTCAGATTAATCTTCCTCCCACACGTTAATCTGTCCAGACCTCCTTTTTTTTAGGTCCCACTGCAGACATGTTTAGCTGTCTGCCAGAGCTCCATGAAAGCGAGTCTGAAGGAACAATAGCTTGTCCACCATTCTGGGAAGAGCACGAGCACCAGTAAGACTTCACGGGCAACTACCAGCCATAGAACAGTGATGACTCTCTGCCAGTCCTCATCTGGTGAAGCCACGTGGTAGTGGGAGCACAGCGGAGCAGAGGGGAGGGTGGTGGTGACAAGCTGTTTGGTACCAATGCGATACTGCTTCTCCCCTGTGACCTCACTCCCATTAACGCTTGCACCACTGCTCTCATCAGAGCCCGCTCCTGTCTAAAACTCTATTGGGTGCACCAACACTAAGCCGGCAGATGGGAAGACAGATGAAATCGTTGAGCATCAACAGGCAGCCACTGCTCCTTGTGCACCAAGTTATCCTTGACCAGGAGAGTGATGTGACACAGTGTTGCAGCGGGTGCAGCAGCATCATGTCATTCCTGCTAGGGTGAAGCAGCATCAGATTCCCCATTCTGCTCTACCTTAGAGCCAGTTGTGGGACACTAATTCTCTCTGCCACTCTGTAGTGTCCAGGAGCTACCTCCGCGGACAGTGAACAAAATACTTTATTATATAATCTTTCAGCCGCCTTTGACACGGTAGACCATACCATCTTGTTGTCCCGTGTCAGGGCGGCGGGGATCGGGGGGACCGCCCTGGTCTGGTTGTCCTCCTTCCTGAGTGATCGCACCCAGGCTGTCCGTCTGGGTGATTTCACAGCGGATGTCCGGAGAGTTCAGTGCGGGGTTCCCCAGGGTTCCTCCCTCTCCCCCCTTTTGTTCAATCTCTATCTTGCCCCTCTTATCTTTTCCCTTCAACAGATGGAGGTCGCCGTATTCAATTATGCGGATGACCTCCAGCTTGTTTTCAACCTGTCCTCTTCTCCCTCTTCTGTGCTAAACTTTCAATCTGTTATGCTCCATATCAGGGACTGGATGAACCACAATCACCTCAAGCTCAACCCTGACAAGACTGAGTTGGTGTTGACGGGCGGTTCATCCAGCCCCTGGTCCTCTCTCTTCTGGCCTCCCTCTTTGGCACTCCCCCTACTCCCTCCTCCTCTGTTAAAACCCTAGGTATAAAAATCAACTCACAACTCACTCTTCACTCCCAGGTCAGCTCTGTGGTATCTTCTTCCTTTCTCTCCCTGCGAACTATTCGCAGAGTGTCTCGCTTCTTCTCCTTTCCTGCCCTCATGCTTATAATCTTGGCCATGGTGGTGTCCCGCCTGGATTACGGCAATGCTTTATATGCCGGCATCCCCGCCTACAGCTTGCGGCGTCTTCAACAAATTCAGAACCAGGCGGCCCGCCTGGTCTTCAAGCTTCCTAAGTTTCACCATTCAACCCCCCTCTTGAAATCTCTACACTGGCTCCCTGTGGGTGCCAGGGTCCAATTCAAGCTTGCAACCTTGACCTTTCGGGCCCGACTTGGCTTGGCCCCGGCCTTCATCTCATCCGAGATTACTCCATACATCTCTACTAGGGAACTGCGCTCGTCTTCTCAATCCCTCCTCTCTGTTCCCCGTTTTCGGAGAAAGAAGTGGGGAGGCTCTAAATTCGCCACCCTTGCCCCGACCCTTTGGAACTCCCTTCCCCTTGAACTTCGCACCATCACACAGTACCCTCAATTCCGTAAGCACCTTAAGACTTACCTGTTCAAGCAGTCTTTCGATTAATTTTACCCCTCCTGCCTATTAGCTTTGGATCCAGTTAGAGTTAGCGCCAAGAAACCGCTGGTATACGTGCGCTCTAGAAATAATTTTAAATCAATTCAAATCAAATACAATAACTTCAAATCATTGCAATTACACACCTATAGCGTAGATAACAGTTAAAACAGGATTCTGCTGTTAAATCCAAGCCAGACAGACCAGAACACCAGCCCAATGTAACTTCTATGACCCAATTGGCCCTTGGTAATACACTAGCAGACAAAAAAAGACCATTAGAAGCCAGCCACTCCCCTTAAAAATTGTCCCAGCATGAAAAGGGCCTGTACAGAAGAAGCCGACGGGACAGTAGACAACACCTCTCACATTTGTAGACGTGGCTTTTTGCTAAGATACACCATGCTAGTTGCCCCTCTTTGGAGCATCCAAATGACCTTTCTAAATGTCAGTGGTCCTTCAAAAAGGATTCTAGCATTAAAAACCTATAGAGCCATTAAAAAACCAAACTCTCGCCTTGTGGATTAACATAGCTTGGAAAGTGCTTGTGCAGTATCAATTAGCAAAATTATAATTAATAGGGAGAGGATGTAGCCTTACCGCTAGAGGGGTCGACCTCGAAGCTGGGGAACAGGGTTTGAGGCTTGACAACAATGCTCAACATCCTTTGATTCTGGGCAAATCACTTATTCTCCCCGTGCCTAACAAA
The DNA here is from genome assembly GCF_964263255.1 of Lissotriton vulgaris. Taxonomy (NCBI): domain Eukaryota; kingdom Metazoa; phylum Chordata; class Amphibia; order Caudata; family Salamandridae; genus Lissotriton; species Lissotriton vulgaris. The sequence goes on along the minus strand of NC_141698.1, from coordinate 936,491,230 downwards.
AACGAAAACAGAAACGAATGTCTCCATCTGTAACGAAACTGGTGCTCATGTAAAGCGCGCTGATATCTGATATCTTAGTGTCTAGTTCGCGCTATCGAAAACAAAAAAACAAAAAAAAGATTAACTTGATTTTTGTACTGAGTATTGCTATTACATACTCAGTCGACAAGATTGTAACCAATGTATCCCACATTAGTAAACAATATGCAAAGATTCAACGTGGTAGATGTCCCTATTCAGGACAACCCTTTTGGCTTTGGTCCAACATGCTATTAAAGAAACAAGCTCTCCCCTTGCAGGTTGGCATGGGATAAAAAGTGCTAGTGCAGGATCAGTCAACTGGATTGTGTGTCATTGATCCCCACATTTACGAGCAATGGGCCACATGCATCAAACTGTGCAGTTGCGATTCCTATATTGCAATTTTTAAGAAATCGCAATTTAGGAATCGCAAATGTTTATGCTTTAGGATTCTCAAAAAAAATTGAGATTTCTATATATTCCTGATTTGCAATTCGCAAATAAGGAATTGCTTCCCATTCATTCCTATATGCCCAAAGGCCCATAGGAATAAATAGGAAATACATGTGTAATTTGCGAGTACCAAATAGGTACTCGCAAATCGCGCATGCAATTTCAAGGGTGCCAGAAGGACACCCTGATGCACCCCTGAAATTGCATTTTCAACACATGTTGCACACACACATGCCCCAAGGAAATGTATGTGTGCAACATAGAACTTTGAAAAATGCACTTTAGTGCATTTTTCAATGTTCTCGCAAATTACCATCAACTTTGACTTGATGGTAATTTGCGTTTCTTAATTGCGAATCTGCCCCTTTGCGACCGCAATTTACAATGATGCATGTGGCCCAATGTCTCTGTATACGGCATAAATGGTGCTAAAGGAATATCAGTCAGCAGGATTATAAACAAATCATCCCCACATTCAATGAGTCTGTATCACGGCATGAAAGATACTAGTACAGAATCAGTCTGCAGAATTTAAACTATTCATCCCCACATTTGTAAACAATAACTCAGCAAGATAGTTGCACTAGTTCAAGGCGGCCAGTTCGAAGATGCAGGGAACACTGTGCAGTGTGGATCTAATGTTCGTTTGTCCTGGAGCTGAATATATTATAGGCCATAAAGCTGTTCAAAAGGGCAGCTGTTCAATGTGTCTATTTGGCTATAGTGCACCATTAAGTTATTTGGGGTATGCTATTGCCAGATGTGCCCTTGAGTCGAAAAACTCAGAGCAAAGCACTTTCCCAGCTTTTTCTAATGTTATATCTTTCATCCCACTTTTCAGGCTCTAGGGTTAACCAACTCCATTGAGGGAAATTACATCCGTTGCTGCTTCGTTCAACTCCCTTCGGGCTGCACACCAAATCTCACCTCTCCCCCCTCAAATCCGTCCTCCATTCAGCAGCTCGCTTCATTTCAGGGTCCAAACAAAGTGACCACATCACTCCTACCCTGTCTTCTCTCCAATGGCTTCCCATCGAGGCTAGAGCTATCTACAAAACAGCGTGCATCACCCACAAAGCTTTGCACTCTTCCTCCCCTCGCCATCTGGAGAATAAACTCAAACTGTCTGGAGGCTTAAGACCTTCTCGGAATGCGGAAAAGTTCCTTCTTGAACCCCCCTCCTTCAAAAGAGAAAAATTGTTGGCACAATCGTTCTCAGGTAATGCGGTGAGAACCTGTAACTCACTTCCTCCTTCGCTCCGTGCCATCACCTCCATCCAGATCTTCAAAGCGGACCTCAAATCTGTTTTATTCCAAAGACACTTTCAGAACTAATTCCCTCCTTCTCAGACCCGCCAGGAAGTTCTTTAGTCATTGTAGATTTGTCACATATGTTTATCTTTTTGCTTGTACATCCTGTGCTTGCTGCGTTTGAAATTGTGTCCCTGTTGCCTGCGTTGTTTTGATTCTATGGCCTGCTATTGTGCGCCAGGAAGTTCTTTAGTCATTGTAAAATTTGTCATATTTATTCTTACTTTTGCTTGTACAGTCTGTTCATGCTGTGCTTGAGATTTTGTGCCTTTTGCCTGCGTTGCTTCGACTCTATGGCATGCTATTTTTGTTTGTTCTACTCCTGCAACAGTTCTCTCATGTAACGTAACTGGTTCTATTGTACAGTGCTCTGACACCTTCGGGTAAAGTCCGCGCTTTATTAAAATGCATTAAATAAATAAAGTAAGTAAATAAATGAATTTACCAAATTTGGCCGGCTCCGAGGGCACTTTGCAAGAGACTGCCTCTGCGCACATCCTAACCCCCTTCCTTATGAACACATCTTTGTGCCTTGTAGCTAAGGATAGTACATCTTTATTTATGCGTACTTACCAATAGGATATTGTGATGTTGGCATTCTGGTTACAGTAATTGGACAGAGTTACATTTAAAACTCAATGCTGTTATAGAACACTGGGGGCATTGTTTTCTGAGGATATGCACATGTGAGTGAGTGCGAATGTAAGCTAGTACATAAAACTATGCCTAGAAACTCCTTTTTCGTGCCTATTATTATAGAATGGTGGGACTCATTTAACAAATCAATCCGTATAATATTTTGTACAGTGCTTGTCATCAAGAGGGACAGAGTTGGGGCTGGAACATTCTAACCATAAATTTCTCCAAGAAAGAGATTTGCGCACAAACGCTGCAGATTTAACCTAAAAATGTGTTTACAACAGAAAAGCTTTAAAATAGTGATGCCACCAGCCCACGAAGGGGACGGGTGGGGCAGGGGTGCTGGCATTTGTTTGTCTGAATAGGGAGGACAGAGATATTGGTCTTCAAAAGTATTGTCAACAAAATGCCTACAATCAAAATACTGTAAAGTTAAGTATATCATTCTGATATGTATAGATTTGCAATTTTTAACTGCTGAAGATATATATCTTCAAGTTGCACATAGGCAGAGTCAGACTCCTCTGCTCCAATCATGTTCTCTGTAAGGATTTATTTTTTTTGAAATTCAATTTTTATTGCAGAATCAGAAATGTACAGCATGCGTGCAATCTTGCCCGTCTCCGCTTATCACCCACCCCCTATAGTTACTTCAACATCACACAGCCATTCAGCCCACATCCCGGAGGCAGGGCGGCGAGAATTAAGGATCCGGGAGTAAGCCAGGTGATAAGACAATAATGTTAACAGTATTTCGACATCAGTTTATGCGGGCTCGTTGAATGTATCTGCTTTTTTTTAACCTACCCCCCCTCCAAACCCCCAATCAACAACTCGCCCTCCCCGGTTAGCATTGAGGAATAATGAACAAGGCCAGCGCCTCACTCTACCCAAGGAAACTGGACCAAATAGACCCATCCGCCTGCCGCAATCTGCCGTCCACTCACACAATAAGCATCCTCGTGCCTCCCTCGGGGCCCCCCCCAACCTCCCGCCCACCACCCACTCCCTGAATTGTCACTGGTGTGAGCTAACTGCAGGACTGTAATCTGTCATTCAGGAGCTGAGGGAACAACACTCACGCAACCGTGCGCCACCCGGGAACCCATTATCGGCCTCACTCTGCTTGGTCCCCGTCCTGTGACAGGTACTCAATCAGCGCTTGCACCAAACTCTCCCACACCCGTGCCACTTCCAATCCTCTCTCATCAGCAGTGCGCGTTGCCTGTCTAAGCCGGATCATACTTTCACTCCTGGCCCACTTACTCAATTCCATCGCCCAGCGCCTACTGGATGGGCCCTCCTTCGACTTCCAGCGCCAGGTGAGCTCTCTCTGAGCCAATATTAGACCTAGATCGATAAACTTGCTGGTAACCTTCGTTTTCTTCGTATGAGGAAACCATAGCAGCAGGCAGGCTGCCTTGTCGAAGGCCACCTGTCTCTCCGTCACTTCATTCAAGAGCTCTACCACTTCCGTCCAATATGATCCTAGTTTCGGGCATTCCCAAAACATATGGTCCAACTCCGCCCCTGGGAGGAGGCACCTCGGGCATGCCGCCCCCTCGACATGGAAATGCCTCTGTATCTTGCCCGGGGTTAGATAGGCCCTGTGAATAACAAAAAAGTGCACTTGCTGGAAGCGTGCATTCCTGCATCCTTTCCCCGCCCTCCGCAAGAGCTGACCCCATGTTTCATCTGGTATGGGTTTCCCCACACTCTCCTCCCACTTCAGCTTCAACCCGGTGAGGGGTGTCAGTCCTTCGTGGAGCATTCGTGAATGCAGACACGTAATCGCCTTGATTGACCCCGCGGACATCACAACATATTGGCACGCCAACGTGGTCGTTGGCTCCATCTGCCCTTCTCCCCAGTGCTTCTTAATTGCTGCCGTGATGGCCATATACAAGAGGAAGTTCCCAACCGGGATTCCAAACTGATCCTGCACCGCTTGGAAGGGCAACAGTTCTCCCACGGCATACAAATCGCCCACCACGTGGAGCCCCATCTCCTCCCACTCCATAAGGGGGGACCAGTCTCCTCCATGCGGTAGTGCCGTTAACATGCCCAGAGGTATTTCCGGGGCATGCGGGTGTTCCACTTCCGCTTGCTTCTGACTTCTATTCCAGCATAGCCGCAACATTTTTTCCTCGAGCGTCAGATCCCGCACATCAAGCTGTTGGTGCCTAATAATGTAAGATAAGACATGACTCGGGATCCCCATCCCTCGGTGCGAATCAGGTCCCCGAAATTCCCTAGCCACGTGTTGCGTAAGGATCTGTAGCTGCGCCGCCAAATAATATAATTCAAAATCTGGCACCGCCATTCCTCCCTCGAGTATCGGCAGTCGCAGCGTGTCCAACGCCACCCGTCTCCTCCCGTTCCCCCATAGGAACCCAATGGTGAGGGTCCGCAGTTCCCTAAAAAACCTAGGTGGGATACATAGTGGTAAGGTTCTAAAATAATACAGGAGGTGCGGCAAGGCCACCATTTTGAGCAGCGCCACTCTCCCAACCACCGATAGCGGGAGCGTGGCCCAAAATGCCGTCGGGCCCCGCAGGGCTCTCATACACCGGCCTATGTTCCCTTCCAGCAAATCTTCAGGACTATGGTAGATCCTCACTCCCAGGTAAGTAAAACAAGAGTCCTCCCAAACCACATCTGTCGGTAACGGCGGCTGAGGTGTCCCCGCCCTCAGTGGGAAGAGGTAAGTCTTACGCCAGTTCACTCTGAGACCTGACAGGGCTCCAAACGCGGTAAGCACACTCATTGCCCCCCTCAGCGCCTCAGCCATGTCCTCCAGGAACAGCAGTAGATCATCCGCATACAGCGAGATGTAATGCTGCTCACCTCGGCAGACGATCCCTCAGAGCTTGGTCCCACTCCGACTCCGGTCTCGGAGATAAAAAACTCGGGGTGTGGCTAGATCCTACCCTTAGCTTTGTCTGCCACACAAAGCGAACTGCTGCTTGCTGCTTTGGTATCCTGCGTGGCTTAAGACCTGTGCTAAAATTCTTTGACGCCTCGACCAGGCAGCTTGTGGTGCAGGCGACGATGATTTCTCGGCTCGACTATGCCAGCTCCCTCTTGGTAGGGATAAATCAGGCCGAAATCACTCGTCTTCAACGCGTGCAAAATGTGGCCGCTAGAGCAGTCGTGGGTTTGCCCAGGTTTTGTTCCGCTGCCAATACCTTGCGCTCTCTTCATTGGCTGCCAAATAAGCAGAGGATTCAATTCAAAGTGCTCTGTTTGTCTCACAAGATCCTCAGGGGCTCTCCTGCCCAGATTCTTCTGAATCTCTTGTTCCGGTCCGCTCTCTACATTCATCGGACCTTGAACTTGCAGTAGTCCCACGGTTCAAGCATAGCCGTGCTCGTGGCCGCTCATTTCGAGTACGTGCTGCGGCCTTGTGGAATTCCCTTCCTTTAGAGATACGTGCCCTTGGTGATTTGTTCTCATTTCTTAGGGCTGCTAAGACCTTCCTATTTCCCTAAATCTGTCTTCCCGTAGTTTCCCTTTTTAAGCCTGTGTTATGTTGTTACCTTGTCGGGCGCCAGGACGCTCCTTTGCTGGAGCAGCTGTGCGCGTAATAAATGCTCATAACATAACATAACATATACCGACCCTGACCTAGCTCGTATTGCCAGGGGTTCTATCGCCAAAGCAAACAGTAGAGGCGAGAGTGAGCATCCTTGTCGAGTGCCTCTCTGGACCGGATATGCGGATGATATCACCGAGCCCAGTCGCACCCTGGCAGTAGCCGAGGAATATAATACTCTCGTCCAGCGCCTGAACATGGTCCCCAGGCCAAACCTCCTCAACACCTCATCCAGATAGTCCCACACTAAACTATCAAATGCTTTTTCTATGTCAATGGATAACACTGCAGGCCAGTCGCCCGGGTCCAGCTCGCTCCCCAAGACGCGCACCAGGCGGCGGATGTTAGCCGAGGTATTCCGGGTGTGGATAAAGCCAGCCTGATCCTCGTGGATCAACGTCGTCATGTACGGCAGCAATCTGGTGGCCAGGATGCGACTCAAAATTTTATAGTACACCATCAACATAGACAGTGGTCTATGAGAGGTCACATCCGTACTATCTCTCCCTGGTTTAAGCAGGGGCACAACCAGAGCTTCCCTCATCGAGCCGGGTAGGCGGCCTTGTTTCAACGCTTCGTTATAGACTTCTAACAACTGAGGCGCCAATATGTCAATGAATTTAGCATAAAATTCTACTGGGAGGCCGTCCACCCCAGGCGTCTTCTTCCGTGCCATGTGTTTGACTGCCCCCCTAACCTCAGCCAGTGTGATCGCAGCGCCCAGGGCCCTAGCCTCCTCCTCCTCCAGCCGCGGGAGATTAATCTCTGCCATGTAATCGGATAAGTCTCCATCCCCCGTCTCTAACCAGCTCTGGTATAGGGTCTCATAATATTCAGTAAAACGTGATAGGATCGCCCTCTGGGAATAGACTATGTCCCCTGACTCCGTCTTCACACTCAATAGCGCACACCCCCTTGGCTCCAGATTCGCCAGTCTCGCCAGCAGCGTGCCGACCTTGTCGCCCTCCGCATGGACCCTCGCTGTATACTGTCTGTAATCATAACATCTCAACCTTTTGGTCTCCGATGCCACTAATTCCTTAGCCTCCCAGAGCTGTGTCTGCAGCGCTCCCTGCTCTGGCCTCCGCTTCTCTACCTCCCTCAACGCCTCCTCCGCCTTCCTGACCTCCTCTAATACCACCTTCCTTTCTCCAGAATGTTTACCAATGCATAAGCCTCTCACCACTACCTTAAATGCGTCCCATTCTAGCCCCCTAGTAGATGCCGTTCCCTTATTAACCGCAAAGTATGACTCCACTCCTTCATGGATCTCAGTCTGAAAGACCTGATCCTCTAGCGTGTCCGGGTTCAGTCGCCAATTAGGAATCGCTGTCCTCACTCGCTGCCTAGCCAGGTACTCAGTGTGTTTCGCCATATTAGCAGTGGTGGGGTCACAAAGAATCGTATCAATCCTGACATGCAGCTCATGGAGTGCAGAAAAGAAGGGGTAGTCCCTGCCCCCAGGATGCTGCCCTCGCCACACATCTATCAGCCCCCATTCATTCTGCCAGTCTCTCCTCTGTTTCGCCACCCTGCGCACCGGGGACTCAATCAGTGGTGGATGGGATCTGTCCAAGGCGACATCAGTAATGGAATTAAAATCGCCTCCCAGTATTACCGGCCCCGCCAGATACTGTGCCAAGAGTCCCGAGATGGTGTCAAAGAAGCGGGGTTGTTCTGTGTTCGGGGCATAGATACAACAAAGTGCCACCTCCCGGCCATATAGCCTCCCCGCTACCCCCACATATCTACCATCCGGGTCAATCGTCTGACTCGTCGCCTGAAAGGGAATCCCTGCCCGCACCCAAATCAGTACCCCCCTCGCAAATGCAGAATATGCTGTGCCAAACACCTGCCCTCTCCACCGCTTCTGTAGCGCCGCACACTCGAACTTGGTAAGATGGGTCTCTTGGAGCATCGCTATCTGAACCCCTCGGCGCACCAAATATGCATGCACTTTGTGACGTCGGGACATGGTGTGAAGTCCTCGTACGTTCCACGTGACGGTATAGTCCCCCTCGCTACCCTTCCGTTGCATCACCCCCTCTGCAGCCTGCCAGCCCACACCAGCATCAGAAGTGCCCGCCCCCCAAACAACCCCCAGAACCCCAGCACCCTCTCCCCCAGAACAGGAACCAACAACAGCGCATCAGCCCCATCCAAACCTCGCACACCAAACAAACAAATCTACCCTGCAGTAGCCACTGCAGGTTGCCTTAAGGGCAATAGGAACGTGGTTGTACCCCGACAAGCGGCAGCCCTCGCCCCAGCTCCCCGCCCCATGATCCCCCCCCTGTGGCCTTGTACAGCTACAGTATTCCAAAAGGTTACCATGTATTCCTGCATCGACAACAGTTGTCCGTGCTCCGCACTCCACCCCGGAGGTCATGCAAGTCACAAATCGTCCGCCGAGCGAGGAGTCACCTCCGGCCCAACATTACTATCCACATCCGAAATTTCAGTCCCAGAGTGTCTCTTGTCTTCATCCGACGCCGATCCTCCCACCAACTCCTCTCTCTGTGACCCCGTAGTTGCTGCCGTTGCCGCCAGGGCCCCCTGTTTGTCTGCTGCCAGTTGCACGAGCAGCAGGGCCTGTTGAGTCTTGTGTCGTTTACGGATGTGTTGCGATTGGCGTACCCTCGCCGGCTTAGGTCGGTCATTTTCAGCCTTGTGTCTGCGATCAGTTCCCGCTCTGTATGACTCTAGCCAAGTCCAGGCTTCCTCAGGTGTCATAAAAAACTGTGTTGTGCCATCCAGGATGATCCGCAGTTTGGCCGGAAACAGCAATGAGTACTGAATCCCCTCGGTTCTGAGTTCTTTTTTGACCGCTAGGAATGATGCTCTATGTCGTTGGACATCCTGGGTATAGTCCGGGAAGATTGTGACCAAACTGTTCTCCACTGTGAAAGGCCCCATGGATCGCGCATTTTGAATCAACAGATCTCTGTCCTTGTAGTGGAGGAGACCTGCCACCACAGGTCTGGGTGGGCGCCCCAGCGATGGCGGCTTGGCCGGAACTCTATGCGTCCTTTCCAGCGTGAAGAAGGGGGATATTCCCCTCCGGGGCCACCTGCATCCTAAACCAGTTCTCCATGTAGGCAATCACATCCGCCCCTTCAATTTTCTCCGGCAGGCTGACCACCCTCACATTATTGCACCTATTCCTACTTTCGACATTCTCCGTTCTTTTTTCTAGCGCCGTCAGCCGTTGCAGTGCACCCTCCAGTTTCCGCTCAACAGTCACCACCGCCGGTTTCAGTTCTTGCACGATTAATTCAGTGTCCTTCTCCCTGTCCACCAGCTTCGAATGATCAGCCTTCAGGAGGCCCAGCCACGTGGAAACCTGCGTGATATCATTATCTAGGGAATCTTTGGTCGCCGTGATGGCCTCTAGGATCTGATCCAGACGTTTGTTCAGCCTCCTTTCCGTCTCCGAGCCCCCCATCGCTTCCTCAACATCCGGGGCAGTACTCTGCATTGCCTCGTCTCCTCCTGCTGCTCCCGGCTTCATCATGCAGGCCGCTCCACACACAGCACCGCGCAACAATGCCCTCCGTTCCGGCCCTCCGTGTTCGGGCAGCAGGGAGCGCCCCTTTACCTAATGCCTGCAGTGCGTCACCAATCTCAGGCCGTGCGTCGGACCAGTTCCTCCGCAGTAATATGAAGCTGGTCTCGTGGTCACCTCCCACTCAGCACTACCCAGTCGGTTCTCGCGGCACCACGTCAGCTGCAGGCCCCTCCAGGATCCGGTGATCGCGGGACCACCCAGGCCTTTTACAATTGTCCCATATGTACCGAGCTCCTGGTCTGCTCCAGCCTCCGACCCCAGATGGTCCTGGAGTCTGCCCAATAGGCTGCCTCAGGTCTCCAATCGTAGGCACTGTTCGGCCTCCAGGCCGACTTCTCACCTCCCCGGTTCCCGGCTGCAGCGCCAGAGAAGGCGCCTCCTCTCTCCACCTTGCAGGCGCCGCCTTTGTGGGGCTCCCAGCAGGCTACACCTGCAGCCAGTCGGTAGCGCTCCGCTCAGGGTCCCTCCTGGAGCGCGCCGGGACCGAGCGCTCAGCCGGCGTCACCTCACTCCCTGTGACAGCTGCTCGTGCCTTGTGCCGAAAGGGCTATCGCCCCCGTGACGTCGTGGAGTTCCTCCGCGGCCGCCCCCCAGTGCGGTGCCGCCGATTCGGATCTGGCTGCAATACCGGATAGATGACCCTCAGTTGCCGCGGCGGGGGCGTCACCCAGCTCCCGGGGTAGCGGTCCACCTACGTCAGGTTCCGGCTCAGCACGCCGCTCCGCTCCCTGAGAACCCCGGGAACTGCCTTGATGTCTGGTCTGGGGCTCCCAGCACTAGCGCTGCTCCTAAGCCAGCCAGCTCCGCACCTCTCCGGCTCTTCGGTCCCAGGTCGGGGGTCACCACGTCTCCTCGCTGTCCTTCTAGGCAGCCGCCATCTTGAGGCTCCCAGCCGATCTCGCCAGCCGCCGGTCAGCGGCGGTCACCTTCGTGTTCGTCTCCGCGAGACGCAGGTCCCGGCGCTCAGTAGCCGCAGCCCCTCTCCAGCCGCGCCTCAGCTGATCATCCTGCCTTCACTGGGAGTGAGTCCGCTCCTTAAGGCGCTAGTGATTAGATATCACCGCCATCTTGGGAGCTCGGTCACGGCTCGCCTGGTCCCGGTGATAACAAAGAAAACTCCGTCATCGAGGCCCTTTCTGCTGCGATGTCGGGCTCAAAGTATGCCGCCGGTATTCCGACATGAGCTCCACGTCCACAGGCCACTGGAGATCCCGATCTACAGGATAAATGAGGGATCGAGCGCGGAGCTATCGGCTCACGCCACCTGCTCCATCGGCGCCCAAGCCACGCCCTCACGTTCTCTGTAAGGGTGTTTACTTTTCCTACATAACTCTGGATTCTCTCTCTGATTTTTCCAAGTCGGTTCTTGCTCCTACAGTTCATCTTTTAACTTAAACTTGGCGTGGGTCTAGATTTCTTTAATTCTTTAACTTTGTTTTTATTTTTTTAATTTATTGAACAGAATCTGTTGACACATCACGACTCTTTGACCACAAATGCACATTGTCAGACAATTTGTATCATCTATGGATCCCCTAAACCATGTAGGACTCTCAGCATGGGATTGCCACGCAGATTTCTAGATGACCGAATGAGCTTCGATAAATACGCTGAGAAAAGGTGACATAATCGAATTTAATATAACATAACGAACTATGGTGTCTCGTAAAATAAACACAGCAAAACAAAATAACAAAACAACTTGACATCACATAAAAATACATATCACTGCATAACATGACATCCCATAGAATAGCATAACAATCCATAGCATAACTTCACAGCAAATAGCACAACCTGGAACAAAATAATTAATAAGTGACAGAACATTGTAGAACATACCCCAACAAATGGCATAACACTACTCCAGCGTTCTAGTATGTCATACTCGTTCCATTCGCAAAATATTAATCTGGTATACTAGTCTCATATATTTGTAGTCATTTGTGTAATATTCCTATTGGTTTCTTGAACTATATTCTTTACACAATTGCACGTTTCTGTTTTACTCTTTGCATTCATGAAAACCCTCATCATCACATTTTCAGCACAAATTTCAAATTACACAAATTGATATAAAGGGGATTCCTTTACCCTTAGTTTTGCAATTATGCGTTACAATGGCAGACACACCGTAGGTCTTTGTGATTGTGAATTTAAAGGTCTAATAAAGTACGATTTACTCTGTCATCAGTTTCAACCAGTTCGTTCGTGGGTGGTAGTTCGCATAATATTCACTACACCACGGTTCACTCAGTTTGTATTACTGAGCAAAATTATATTATTAGTTACCGATAAAGAAATAAACAACAAAGCCTTTGAGCTGTTTTACTGCAACAGGATTATACCACACCTGGTTAGAGGGTGGGGGTGTCGGCTGCGCTTACTACTGCAGTCCTGTTTCTTCACCTCGATTAGCCTTTCCTCTCCCTGTACCCTCAGGCATGGTATAATCCCTTAATAACATCACACCTCTTAGTGTCCTATGGGGTAAGTAATTAATTAAGCTGTAGGGCTAGGTCAGTAAGATAACTAAAAATGCCTGTTGTGGGACATAACTACTATAGAAACTGACACCATTTGCAGCTGGTGAAACACCCTACACAGAAATTAAAAGCCAGCCCCCAAGCCAGAGTATGCAGAACAATGGATGTCACGTAGTATGTGCTCTTTTGAAGATTACAGCCCCAGAGGAAAAAAAAGAGGAGAAACTAAAGAAAGACACTCAAATGTACGATGCAGAGAAGACCTATCCTAATTGGAGGGATGAATACTCTATGGACCAATAGAGTTGTATAAACATTTTGGGTAGTGTCACTTTGAACCTGATCATGTGGCGTTATTGGTTGTTCTGAAAATATATGACCATATTCCTATAGACAATCCTGCAGCAATGAGCAACCCTGGAATCGCGTTTGATTGAGTCGAATAGGCAACAAAAAATGGGAAATGTTGAAAAGAGGGTTGGATAACAGTTCTTCTGCATTTTGCCTCTCTTTCCAGTTAGCAGGGGGTTGTATTGCTGTCCCTGTCTTACCCACTTGTAACTGGCTAAACTAAGACGTACTTTAATGGCTGCATGTGTAATGGTGTAATCTGATTTAGGGACAAGGAATTAGTTTGACGATTCCAGGAACCATAAACCTGCTGCACTGATTATGGTGTAATAACATGACAGGCATGGACCCTCACTGGCCATCACATAGCATTCTGACTTGTATTCTGTAGATATACATTTCTGTCTTTTCTTGATTTTCATGAGGTTTTGCCATCCAGCCCAACCCTTTCTTTTGATTTCTAGTTGAACTATATCTTGCTCTAGATGTCTCGCTCAGTCGGCTATTTCCCCTATCACAGTCACCCAGTTTCCAGTCGCCACCTATGAACACACAAGTCAAAAATGTACTTTAGTGCTTTTGCAGAGAATACCAGGAAGATATGCCTTTTTGTTTCCCTAATGGCCACCAATTCACGACCAGAGAAAATAAATGTTCCGGTTTCTTCTTTATTTTTAGTAAGTACAAATGATAAACAGGGAAGCTCAGGATGTTAATGTGCTACAAGGAGAGAAGTGTCTGACTGTGGAAATGCTGCATGATAGACTAGGGGAGAGAGGTCACAACTTTATGTGAGCTGTACCTGAGCTACCATACTGCACAAACATAATCGCTCTTAGGGTTTACTTGCTACAGTAAGAGTTATAAGGCACCTGGGCATTAGCAACAGGGCAATCTTCAATAAAGGGTGGGCTGGGATTCTGTAGAACAAAACAAAAAAAGCACATTAAATAAATAAAAAAAAGATATAGGTACGCGCCACTTTTAAGTTAAAAAGGTTAGCTGTAGTAACAAGGAAATGCTGTAAAAACTGGATAGAAGGTCAAAGAGTACTACAGGAAGAGTAAATATCCTTAGAGGAAATCTGAATGGGCTAACGAGTCTAATGTGAGTCATTTGAAATTCAGAAAAGCTCCAAAAATGGCAACGACCCATGAGAAAACATTAGGGATGCAGATCCCACGCGGGGCTGTTTCATTAGAGCCCATGGTCATCGTGGGCCAGAAGAAAGAGTTTGTGGAAGATTTTACCTGCTGAATTTGAAATGTTTTCAGTTCAAGCCATTCTTAGTGGATATAAACCAGATGATCTTGTCCATCAAGCTAGCCTTGGGTTCGGATTCAAGTATTTTGACATTCTGGTGAATCTATTGTACTAATAATGGGTTTACGCTTCAAAGAGGTAACAGTGCATGTCAGGCAACATTTTTGATGTAATGTCCTTGCACAGACGTAGAGCTTTCTCTTGGTCAGTATTTCTGCATCATAGTTATACAAGTCATCATATATACAAAGTTAAACCACAATGCTATTTCCGTTAAGCTGTGCCAAAAAGATAAAGTAGATCATTAAGGTGGTCTCTTGACATGGGTAAAATAGGTGTAATTTGGATTCCCCCTGGTCCATTGCCAGAGTTTTAGAAGTATCAAACTTTCAAACTGGGTAAAGCAAGGTGTATGAAAAGCAAATTATTGTGTAACGTTTCAGGGCTACGGCTTAAAAAAAAAACATTATTAGATTTCTTGCTAGTAAACTGGTGCATTTTGTTCCAGGACTTTTCTTCAGATCTTCGGCATCCAGGCTTACAGAAACTAGGTCCTTTGCAAACTGGCGATGCTTGCATATCCTCTGCTAACCCTCAATCAATTTTAAAAACGGAGCTATGGTAGACACCATACCAGGCCCGTCACTATATGGGAATGGGTGTTCTGCATGTGAAGGAGTGGTATTTAGGGCATGATTTGACTCTGAAAGAGGCAAACAATATCCCACGTGTCATAACTAAAGTAAAATAGGGAAAAGGAATTTGATTTAAATTTCATATTCCTATTCTCATTTATATGTATGTTTCATAAGGATTGCTGTAATCTCATCAGAAACAATAATTTAGTTTGTAATTGATGCGTTATGTGCCAGACATGGATCTGCCATTATGGGTTTACCCAATGTAGAATCTCCTGGGTGGCAGGGGTGGGGGGTCTTTCCACCATGACCTAGCCTGAGTAAAAGTGCATGATGTGGTGTTACATACCTATTTGATGGGAATCCAACACATCTCTGTACGGGTCTTACCAACAATCTCAGTAGGTCCTTCGACAGGTTTGTCCTGGCACACATTTTGATATAGAGACTTATATAGCTCTATTAGCGCCTAACTCACTTATGTAGGAGTTTTGCAGCAGCTCGGAGTACTTGAAGCTCCGTTATAGACCCCCGGTTCTTTTTGTTGTTAGGATTACAGTTAGGGGGATACAAACTGGGCAGGTCTTTAAATTTCCCTCAGACCCTTCTTCAATTGTTTGTGTTTTACAGGTATGAGTTTTCACCACATTGATGAACTGGGGAAGGGAGTTTTGTAACTTTACAAACACCTCTATCTGGTATTTGTCTTGGCTTGTTGTTTGAGATAAGCAGTGGGGGGTTCCAGACTAATGGCCCTCCAACCTAATCCAAGTCCCCTGTTGTACTGGTAGCTGTAGCCTTTCTTTTGGTCTTTGTGGAACTTTGTACGACTGATAGGAATGGAGCCCTTCCAGATAGTCTAAGTAAGTGCATGTTAAAGTAGCTATACTATGACCTCTGTTGTTCGTGCCTACGTAGAATTTGGTGATCTGAGATTAGTTGATTAATTTCTGCCTGTTCAGCAGGTTCCAGGCTGCAGCAGAGGTTTATAAAAATCCGGAAGTCCAAAACAAAAAGAACCCCGTTGGAATACTCAAGTTGGAGTGAAATTCCTTACATTATTCCTACATCTTCATTAAGATCACGAGCAAGGGAGCTTTTCGCCCTCCTTGCAGGGGGCTAAGCATCTCTCATGTTACTGATATTTTTGAATTCTTTCGTGCAATTGTTTTTCCTACTGTTTGGAAATCGTACATTTTTTGCTGTAACTTGACGGTAACAGGTTCAGATCTGCACTTGTCTTACTTGGCTATACTTCTGAGATGCCCTGTTATTTACAGAGCTATGAAACAGAAGTTCATCTGGTAATAGTCTGGAATGATCCTGGTGTAATCTACGTCACCTTGTGTCTAAAGATTTTCCAGATGGGTATCAAGAACTGAGCAACACAAACTTACATGACACTGATTGTGTATGCTACCACGGTCAACGCAGGTGTACAGCAACAACGATCAGACATAATGCTGTTCCAAAAAAGGTCAAGGATGAAATGAACGTGACGAGGTAGGACAGCATCTGGGAATTAACTGAGAGCTGGCGTATGACACACTTCTGAGATTGCATAAATGCTACTTGTCAACATTCACCTCATAATTTGCTTCTTGTAAAACCTAAAGTCAACAAGATGGAGAGAGGGCCCACTGATTAGCAGGTGGCTGCCTTCCGTCACTAGCCGCCTGAGGGTCATTCCGCCTGCATGCCTTCAGAAGTGTGTGTGTGAGCCTTGGGGAGAGGCAGTATATGGGTGGGGCAGCACCATCCCTGTTGTAGTATGTCATAATAGAACCTCTGACAGGCATGGGGCAAACATGCAAAACAAGTCAGAAAAATGCATCCCTCAGGTCGCGTGCTTATCTCAAAGTGAGATCTGGGGCCTTATCATGATCCCATGTTCTCTGACGTCGCAGAAGGGATCTGTGTGTTTCTTTCTGGCGTCTTGGTTGCACATATTAACTCGGAATATCTCCAGGTCAATGCATGCTTTGTTGGCAGTAAGGCCAGAAAACACAAAGACGCAATTACTGCCCTGTGTGTCCGAGCTTTGTTGTCAGCAAAATATACACTGCCTCAGAGATATTTCAAGTTAATGTATGTGCACAAGACACCAAAAAGAAATGTGTTATATCCTATATATATCTGAAACATTACCTACTCTGTAATCCTTTCCCTTTAAGTGCATGCGCCATGTTATGTTTTCTATGATGTTCTACATTCCTAACAGAGCTTTCCTCATACAGCATTCTGCTGTCTTTGTCAGTTGTTACCTGGACACTGCTGTGTCAGGATTTGATGCTGTGCTGAACAATAAATCATCTTAAAACTACCTTTTCCTTGGATTATTACAAAATTCACAGATGCCTTCTGCACCAGTGCAGCACAGAAATTTGGTTTATGATATGGGCCATGGGGCTGTAGCATGAAAAGCTGCGCTGGCTCACTGCCGTGCAGTGTGCCTGTTTTTTCTTGCTTTTGAGGTGTTTAAAGTTCATATATACAACTTTCTGCTAGACTTTGGAGTGCTGTCCCGGTTTGCCTGCCTCGTGCTGACCACTACGCCACGCCTCACGGCCCCCGCTCCGCGGGAGCCGCTCGACGGTTGAAGTCCTTGGAAGGGATTTGCACTGTTGGTCCCTGCTGTGCATTGGAGCACCTACGCCCTTGCTGCTGGAACATCTACCCCACACACACGGCCAGAGGCGGGACTGCGAGGACCAGCCTGCTGAGCGGCGCTGATCGGCCGCAGCTGGTCCTCTTCCCGCCCCTTCCGGTTCTTCCCCTTGATAACCTGTCAGCCACGCGCACGCGGGACGCGCGCAGGACTAAGGCCGGGGCGAAGACCGGGCTAAGAGCGGGCCTTTTGAGGCCGTTCGAGGACTGAGCGGACTGGACTGGCCCACCCCCTTTCGCCATTTTTCCACGTTATCCTCTACTGAGCCTAAAGAGGTAAACTCATCCGATTACTATCTCTTTTTCACTGCTAGATCGGCGATCCCCCACTCATACCAAAGCTATGCGTACTAGGTTAACCCGGAGTAAGGCTTCCAAAGGTGGCCCAGCAATCAGCGGCCCCATGAATGACTTCATTACCCGTACCAGTCTAGCCATAGACCAAGAAATATCCAAACTCCAAACTCGGGTCTCCCTAGAACTGGTAGCTGCTAGAAGACTGTCCCAGGTCATTGCAATTTCTAAAAAATCTTCCCTAGGCCACATAGCCACTGCGGTTACCCCGGAGCGTCCTGCCATTCCCCATTGTGTAGTCACGCAGGTTGATGTTCACCAGACCCCGATCCCCTCCCCCCTTTCCCCACCCCTAGAGCAACCATCTAAATCAGACGAAGCGAATCTATCTGTTGCCTCTCGCAACCAGAATGCTACTCCCAAGCCACCCCCCCAGCATTTTCTAACGCTACTAGTGGCAAACAACCTAAAAGAAAACGCCATTCCCGTTCTGCCTACTCCCGCAAGAAGGCGAAAATTGCGGTCTCACAACATCTGGCATTGACTTGTGTCCCGGTATCTAACACTAAAGGAGAGCGTGCTCCTAGGAAGCAGCCATTAAGGGAGGGAGGGGGGGAGGGGACAGCAGCTGCTCATCCACCATCACTTTAGAGGTTGAGGGCTCACAGGTAGAGGGGTTGGGCAAGAATGAAAGGGAATTTATAGATTTGGTGTGGGAAACCCTCAAAAAACTCCTTTCCCCCCTCGACCTTAGACTCTCACGGATTGAAAACAACTTGCTTGAGATGGAAAAGAGCATTATTGCTCTGGCCACTCTCGGCCTGAGAAGTCTTGAAAATCAGGGTCTCCCTGTAGCTGACCCAACACCATTAGCTCCTACATCTCAAACTCAGCAACCTCCCCCCCCAGTACCAGCCACTGTACGACCGGTTCCTAAACCGAGGACCGTGGCTGTGGAGCAAACTCCCACTGCCACTAAACCTAAGGCTCCCAAGCGGGCTTCCACGCACCAACCAGTAAACCCTAATCCTGGAGTCCCACCTAGACCCCATCCTAGTGAAGTGGCTTACCAGCCTATTCAGGGCCCTCCTGTAAAGAAAAATTTTAGAGGGGGCTACATTGATCTTCCTCCAGAGGCCAATGATTATGTGGTTGTGCTGACGGGCGTACCCCAGATTGGTAATGGTCAACACGAGAACCACTGGTCTCTGAAAAATAAGATAATGTATTGGCTTAATGTGAATAGACCAATCCCTAATGGCTGGAGAAGCAGAGTCCTGATGGTTCGCAGAACTCCCTGGGTGGGTCCCACAAAGAAAACCAGTCCTGGCGACTGTATAGTGGTGACTTTTGACGATCCTCATACGGCACAGCATATCTGTTCCTGGCCCAGCAGTGAAGGGTCTTCTGTCATACCTAGACCGCTGTCCTTTTTTTATCCACCACGTCCCAGACATAACCAGGTGGATGACTGGTCATTGGTACACCACCATTCATGGAAGAATCATCCTAACAACCATAAGGATTTCCTCTCACATTGGAACGGCCTTCCAACCTTAAACAGGTTTGGTGGCCTGGAGGAGGTAGATTGACTCCTTAGGCAACCTGCTCATCATTTAATGGGTAAAGCACCGCCACCAAAGGTCCTAGGGCTCCTAGAATCTCCCTGTTTGCTAATTGAATCTCTAGCTCCTGACCCTCCAGCATGCCCAGTAGGAACACCAAATAGTTTGTTTTCCGATGGGGGGTGGATTGCTCCAAGCATTTTAGACCTTCAAGGTGTGGAAGATCGGCTGGTTTCACCCTGTATGTTACCCCTGCCACCCACTCAGACTGTCTTAATAGAGAGAAAGCTGTCCGGGGCAGGCATAGCTCTCAATTACCTTCAGACCGAGCCACTACCAAGGCTATCTAGAGCGGCTGTGACCAATCCACCTACACCTGTCTATCTTCCTAAGCAGTCTACCCCAGGTGAACCCTTGCTAAAGATTCGAAGCTGGAATGTGGCTGGGCTCGCCCGCAACTTCGAAATCCCTGAAGGGAACGCTTTCTTAGAACCTTACAACATCTGCCTTCTACAGGAAACCTGGTGCCAAGAACCCAGGCACAGAGTAGGCTTCTCAACCTACTTTGTTCCAGCTTCCCAACAACATGGATCCAAAGGTCGCCCGTCTGGTGGCCTTCTTATATGGGTCAGCATTGCACTAGGTTTAAGTGTAAGTCAAAGGACTACCCAATCTCCTGACCTCCAGAGGATAACTATACACTGCCAAGGGGGAAGGAACTTAGAAGTATTCAATCTTTATTTGAGGGGCGCCAGGGGCGGGGCATCATGTTTAAACTCAACTGGACTAAGCAGCGACCTAGCCGCTTGTAACATCGATTCCTATGTTCTTCTTGCAGGCGACTTCAATTGCTGTTTTGAGCCATTGGCTAGGGAAGACATTTTGGATACCTTTGATGAGGATACAAGGAGAGGTATACCTATCCTGACCCTAGACCCAATTCCCAAATGGACGCAAAGTGCGATAGACATCAATGCTCTTTGCATGGAACACAACCTGAGACCAACAAATGGTCGATCCAAATCGGATTCTATGGGTGCACATACGTATAACAGGACGGGTCACACTTCCAGAATTGACTTCATCATGCTGAATTATAACCTCTGGTCATTCCATCAAGACATGGAGGTCATAGTGTCTTGTGATAGTGACCATAACCCTCTTTCCTTAACCCTTACTCCTCCCTGGCAGGTGGGGAATCAAGACAAGACTGTTCACAAGTGGAAATCATCCCATGAAATTGTTCCCTCAAACTGTGGCAGGCGCCTAAAGTGGGCAAAAGCAGCAGCGGACGAAGCAAGGATGGCGCAAGCCGGGGCCATCTTGTCAGTGGTGGAGCCTCGGCTTGACGCCTTAAGTTCCTCTAGCAAAAAAGTCTTACCAATGTTTACAGAGACTATAGCTGCACTGAGTGAATTGTTTATTATTCCCCAATCCAGTGTCAGGGCTGTATCAAAAGGCGTTTCCAAGGCTAGAGACAAGTGGTATTCCTCCAAATGTCGAGCTGCAAAGGGGGAACTTATCTCTGCAGTAAAAAATAAGGACCCAGTTAGTATCAGAAAAGTGAGGAAACATTACAAAAAAATTGTGGCTGAGGCAAAGGAGGCTCATGAATCCAATTTTTGGTAGGAGCTAGTAGAGGCAAGTACTAGGAAAGATTCCAAGGGGTTTTGGGATTTGCTGAGAGCCAGGGATAAGCCCATTGATCAACAGATAACTTGCAATATCCCTGGTGACGTCTGGTTTGCCCACTTCTCCAAGCTATATTCTGCTCCATTGGGGGCACCTAATCTAAGTCAGGGTTTATGGCCCAATCCCACAGTTGACCTTCCATTCAACGATGGCCCCTTTACCAGCCAGGAAGTAGAAAGGGCGATTAGGTGTTTTGTATCCAATAAGGCAGCAGGCCCTGATGGGATCCCGGGCGACTTGCTGAAGAACTACCCATTATTGTGGAGCAGTTTAATCGCTTCACTCTTAAATGAGGTCCTTTTGGGAGGCTCTCTCCCTGACTCAAGGAGGGGCGCTGAAGTCGTCCCTATTTTTAAGAAAGGCTGTAGGGACGACCCAGCCAACTATCGCCCTATCAGTTTGCTGGACTCTACTCAAAAGGTTGCGGGCAAAGTGGTATTGGGTAGGATTTTGCAGTGGGCAGAAGAAAACCAGATCTTGTCAGATTTTCAAGCAGGTTTTAGAACACGGACAGGCACTATCGAGCAGACATTTCGCCTTCTAATGATATATTGGAAAGTGGTGGTGCTGGGTGGGGGCAGTTTGTATTTAGTCTTTATAGACTTGCGAACAGCCTTCGACCTGGTCCCAAGAGCCCTATTGTGGAATGTCCTCGATGGGTTAGGTCTACCCCCCTATTTGCTGGCCTTGCTTATAAAATTCCATGAAAGCAATTTTGCCTAGATTAGATGGGGTGTCCAGGGGGAAAAAACATCCCGTATCCCTGTAGATAGGGGCGTCCGCCAGGGGTGTGTGCTTGCCCCCACTCTGTTCTCTCTTTATGTTAACGGAGTGGTGGAGCATCTCCTTCAACATCCATCGGATGCACCTTCCCTGGCAGGAAGGAAAGTTCCGACGCTCCTATTTGCGGACGACACCCTTCTAATCTCGAAATCACCAGCGGGCATTCAAAAATTGCTTTCTAGTTTCAAGGCTTTTTGCGACACCAAGGGTCTGGCTATAAATATAGGCAAGACCAAATTCCTTGTTCTTAACCCCCCCAAGAAACCTGTTGCCCCTCCTGCTCTGGACTCTGTTCCACTCGAAAGAGTCAACAAATTCGACTATCTGGGCATACGTCTCTGCGACACTATGAGTTGGAAGGCACACCACCAAAAGGTGTTTCTGACCATCGCAGGTGCCCTGCTCAAAGAACAACGTGCCTCATCTATAAAACCAATTGGGGCGCTGTTAGACATCTACAGGGCAAGGGTTGTGAGTGCAGCACTGTACGGTGCAGAACTGTGGGGTATTCAGAGAGTTGACACCTTGGCCCACCTCAAAAATAACTTTCACAAAGATCTTATGAGGCTACCCCACAGTACCCCCACAATCCCCCTCTTGTTAGATGCAGGCACCCGCCCAATATGTTAGCAAGCAAAACTACGTCCCCTTCTATTATGGTCCAGGTTATGGAATGTCCCTGAACTGCGTAGTTACGCAGACGCCCTAAGTGAACTTTTGTCCCTTCCGGGGTGTTATAAGGTAACCTGGCTCAGGGAGGTTAAACGGCTTCTCTATCAGTTGGGTCTAGGATATTCCTGGGCCAACAAATCAGCATCATCTAAACAACTGTTAAAGTAGGCTTATTGGTCATGGGTGGATAATGAGAGAATGTGCAATCCAAACCATTGTAAATCTGTTGCCCAGTTTTTGCTAGTTAAGGAGCTCCCCTACAGGGAACCCTATCTGGATTTAATCCACAACTCGGGCGACAGATCACTGTACTTCAAATTCAGGGTGGGGGTACTCCCCTTAGGACTGTTAACTTCCAAATGGAAACCACCACTACAAACTGTACCATACTGTCCCTTTTGTGACTCAAGGGTTGAGTCTGTTGCCCACCTGTTGTTTGAGTGCAATGCATATGCAGCGCCTAGATCGAGATGGTTAAAGCCTTTATGTAGGAGCTTGGGAACGAGATCACATTTGGAAGCCTTACGCATATTGCACACAGATGCTCGACCCTTTTTTGCCTGTTGTATGGCTAAATTCCTAGGCTGGGCTTGGCGAATAAGATCTGCAAAGAAGCTGTTGATCCAGTAATGTGCTCTCTGCTTGTTCTGTCTTTTATAATTCGCCCATTATTCTTTTTAATCTCACTGCTGATCCTCTAGGACATTTTATATCTAGTATTTTTGAACTGTTTTTACTGATGTATTGTATTGCTTTTATGATATGTTTTATATCGAAATAAAGCTTAAATTCAAATTCAAATATACAACTTATCCAAGTTAATGCATGAACTCTAGACAACAGGAGCCTGAAACGAAAAGAGACATCCACTGTTTCTCTGTTTATTACGTGTGCTGTCAGCATTACATCCATTAATTTGGAGAAATTCCGAGTTATATGTATTAACTTTAAACACCTCCAATGCAAAACAAAAAAAAACAGACACTCGCCTTTGAGCTGAGCAAGCGCAGCTTTTGATAAAACGACTCCAGAAACCAGCAAGAACACCATAGCATAGGGGTGGATGGCCTATAAGGCAATCTGGCTGTGACAGAAGGACTGGTCTGACAGGTCAGTGTGTGGGATTTTTTTGGGCTGTTTGAGGACCTGTTTAATGGTCTGATGGACTGGTTTTACTGTTAATTTCACTGATATTACCACACACATTGATTGCAGGAAGCCAGAATGCATGCAGTTTCCCATACCTTGCAAAACACCAATACAGCTTGTCTTTACACGTTCAACTGCCCTGATTTGTAAATGTGTGCCACTTTTTAAGGTATCTAGGGCTGTATTACTGATGGTGCCTCAGGGGCACAATGGGCGTTTGCGGACGCTTTACGCACCCCAGGCCCTTTGGTATTATAGAAGGGGACACAGACGCCTATGTGTCCTCTTCTATAATATCGATAGCACTGGTGCCCGCCAGCGCTATCAACAGAAGGTGTTCCCTCATTTGCATAGGAGCGTGCCCTCTGCAAATGAGGAAATTCCATTGACTCTGCACCCGCGTAATATTACAGATGCAGACACAGAGTCAAAGATGCCCTCAGGAGGCACACTGACAGTTCACCATTTAAAAGGTGGTTGACAGCAGCCCTCTGCCATCTGGGGTGACATCCCCTTGAGGGTGGGTGCAGTCAGTGACTGCACCCGCCTGCAAGGGGATCTCTAAACCCTTTGAAAGTGCAGACATCTGCACTGCACTGCACTGTGAAAACACGGAGCGGCTGCTCCTCATTTTCACATGAATGCGCTGCCCCTGGGCAGTGCGAGTTCGCAGCTGCCCTGGGTGCAGTGCATACACGATAATGGGGCGCGTTATCGCTGTTTGTGCCTGGGGCACCTTTTGAAAGGTGCGCCGGGCGCAAACAGTGATAATGTGTAATATGGCCTCTGATTCGCTAATAGTGGACGCTGGGCCTATTTTCTGTCCCATTCTACCCTTGACTCTCACTTAACAATCTCTTGCATTTAAAACCATGAGTTGTGCTGCCAAAAAAGACACATTTTTCAACGGATGCCATAGATCAGACCTCATTATATTCCCAGGCATGCAGCACAACAGCAGGTGCTAAACCACTGCTCTCAGCACGAAGCCCCGCATCCCAGAATGAGTGCTGGGTCAGAATCAATCACCTGCATGTGAAAGAATGCCTGGTGAGAGGAAGAGCGGCAGAGCCGTCAACTGCAAAAGCAAATGGTAAAAAAGATGCTGATGTGAACAGATTCCAACATGTGCAGGTGTCAAGATAAAAAAAATCACATTTAAATTAATACTGACACAAAACAGAAGTACTCACAACATACATTTTCAATGCATGCGGAAAATGTTTGGATTACAGTAGAAAAGTATGAAAAGCCATTTTATGTATGTAGTGCCGGCTTCTACAATGCTTTGCACGTTAGAAATGCACACTGATGCCTCTACTCCTGTGCCCGGAGGTGCCTTAAAGCCTGTGGTTGGCTCCCACACGTGGGCGTGCCCAGGCCGTGCCCGGGTGAAGCTCAGGCCAAGGGCGGGCCCGTCTGTGCCCGTCAGAGACCAGATGAGGTCGGACTGGGCCACCCCTCTGAAAGGCATTATCCTCCAAGCCCTGTTGAGGTGAGTTACATACATTGTGTAGAAGTGTGGCTCAATGGTTAGAGTGGCAGACCCTGATGCAGAAGTTTGGCCCGGGACCAGGGTTCAATTCCCGCCGGTGGGTCTTGGGCTCAATTTCCTCAGACCTGTTAATTCTCGCCTCGGTGCTTATTCTAATCATTGGTCCCACTCTGCAACTCTGGGCAATAGCTTGCTTAATCTCCACAACGGCCCCAACAACGCTAGGATGCCCGACTTCACCTTGGGGGTGCCCAGGAGTGGGCACTTCACAGGGAAAGGCCAGGAAGGGTTCCTCAGCGGTATTTGTACAAGCGCCGAGATGCCTCCGGGTAGTCGTGCGCTATACAAGTACCTCTATATTCACATTTACATTTAGCAAATGTGAGTGCTAAAACATTTACGTCATGGGGAAACGCACTGTCATACCAAGCTCCTACCCCTCCACCTCCATAGATAGCATGCTGGAAAAGCCAGTCAATATTGTTGCCACCGAGATTGAGTTAACCAAGTGGCGACTGTCCTTGGGATTGACAGCTCCACAGACCTTTGGCAGGGGAGGTTCAAGATGACCTTGGTGGCCCACCTCAACACCGAGCTTATTGTTTAGTGCCAACAGTCATTCACCAATTTTAGGAACTGGCTACAATATGGAGAGCATCCAAGGCAAGGAGGTAATTGAGGATTTAACAACAGTGGCCTGTAGCACGGAAAGCATACCAAATATGGATGCCTCCCAGAATCCAGCAATCGCAGGGCCAAAAAGAAAAAGAAAAATGGGCTAAACCCATTAGCTCCAAGAGGAAACAGCCCCCTTGTGTTAAACAACAATGCACTACCCTGAGTTCATGGATTCAGTGCACTTTGCCCTCTGTGAATGTGGAGACTGCTGAGGCCACTGTTGACCTAACATCAGCTGAGACGCTAAATCCCTCCATCCATACTCAGACTGATTCCACAACTGTTCCTTCAACTTGATTTATATTTGGCGATACCTCAATCGACATTATAGTGGACACTGTACATGAGCGTATTAGAGACCTGTGGATAAGAATTTTGCTGCACTTTGGAAACGTTTAGATCGCTTAGAGTCATTAACAAATAGACCAAGTACACACACCAACACCCCTAAATCCACTGTCCAACAAGGGGAGGTTTCCAACTTGCAGTTTTCTAGTGCACACAGCCTTAATCAACAACCGCCTGCCCCAACACCAATGCCCATTCCCCCCACCAGTGCCTGTGACATCTGCAGCAAAGTTAAGGAATGTTTTTTATTTAAATCCTCTCCCGCCGAGAAAAACCCATTGATAACAGGATGCACTAATAGTCCATCCCCACCTACACACCCTGCTGCTCACGCCGCTCCAGTATACTCTGTAAATAAAGCCATCTTAGGATGCAATACACAGGGTGTGACAGCAACTATTGAAAATCATGCTAGTAGGACGACCACTGAGGCCAGTAAAAAAGTCCTCAGCCTACCACAGGCAGCATGTCCCTATGTACGAGTTTTAGCAGGTGTTCCCCCCTTAAGAAAAAATCAAACTGAGACTTGGGACCAATTGCGAAATAAAAGCGCCGACTGGCTTGTAAAACACAAAGGGCTCAGGGTGGCAAATATTAGCAACATCATAATGGTACGGATGGTAGGGTGGGTTGGCTCCTCAATGAAGAACATTGAGGGAGACTGTATTGTCATTAACTTTCGACGACCAACACTGGTAAGATCTATATTGATGATACAGGAATTTATCAGCACTATACCAACTCTCATCTGGTCACTGCCCCTGGTTTTTTCTACAAACTGACCCCGGGGCCAAACACCCCTGACACTTTTCCACACATGGTGCATAACAGGTTTTCTGCCCTGTCTGGTTTACTCAGCCTGGATTCACAGTTATCTATCCCAACATCAGTTGAGACTGTCCCCACCCCAATCATGACTAATTCTTCAGGACATGACTCCATAGACTTACATGACACAAACTTACATGTACTGAGCTGGAATGTTGCTGGCTTAGCATCTAAAATAAGTTCTGATGATTGGGTAAACATAGTTAAAAAATATGACATACTCATGTTTCAAGAAACCTGGGCTACACTGGACTTATATCTAGAAGGGTTTGGTGTTTTAACATCATTGCTTCAGTTCCCAAAGTAGGCCGCCCATCTGGCGAACTTTCTATCTGGGTCAACATTTCCTCTAGTCACAAATAATGATAACTTTCAAGCCTTGATCTACACACAGGGGGTTCCAATTTGCTTCATTCATCAACGATTTCCTGACTTCACCAAACACAAATGTTATTAATTTGTTTACTACTGTTTTTTTTTAAAAAAGTGGTATTTTAAAAATTGAAATGTATTGTTTTGTAACTCCGACCATATGACATGTGTCTTGAATGCATGGATTTATTGTAAAAATGTGTTGTTCCGCTGAACAAACACAACCCATTTTTTAATAATATGAATATTAATAATATTGAATAAAATATATATCGTTTTTTAGACTTGTAGTTTACTGTCTCTGTTGAGTCCTCCACATACTGTTGTTTGTAAGATTTGCAGTTGCCTAGGAAATGTTTATCGCATATATTAATTTGTTTAACTTCATTTCTAATTTACAAAGCCAAAAGGGGTTTCACAATTTAGCTGGTATTTGTCTAGGTGGCGACTTCAATGCATAGATCCCTGGGGAAAACAAACTAGTTACTGTTCCACTGGATCATGTGCCCCCATGCAAAAGGGGGGCAGAACTGATGCATCACTTGTCTAACCACAAGTTATTTAGTGTAATGGAAATCGCAGCTGTACATCATAATGATAATTGTTCCATCCCAACGTACAGAGGTCGTGGTTGTGCTTCAACCATAGATTATGTCTTCATATCTGCCTTACTAGAATACTTCTTATTAAAGGCTGAGGTTATATCAACTGTGCAGGGCGACCATAACCCAATTGCGACCACAATAAGACTCGCCCCTAGACCGGGTTTTGCCAAATAGCATGGGGCCAGCAACTTAGCGCCCTCCACTGATAACTTGAGAGTGATTTGGAAAGGCGTTGGTAATAACAACCTATTCTCTAGAATGATACCAGCACATCCATCACTCATTGACACTTGCCTGTCACCTATTGACCACAACCCAGAGGCAATCAATGCCTTTAGCCACCTATGTGGAGGTATTAAACGACTAATCTCTAGGCCCACATTAGACACTAACCAGAGCCCAAGATCGTTCAACAATGCCTGCTCACAAGCAAATAGAGAGCTCCGCACAGCACTTGCAACAACTCGAAGGGATGTAACTCTTGTTAAGTCCCTGAGGTGTCATTACAAACAAGTGGCCAGGCAACAAAAGGAAGAGATCCTAAAAGAACGCTGGGATAATCTTGCTTGTGCTGCCAGACTTAACAACAGAAATGTTTTTTGGGCAGCAGTTAAAGACAAGCGATCCATGAGCATTACACTTACCCCCCTAAGCTGTAACATAACTAGTAAAGCTTAGGAAGCGCACTTCTCTAAGATTTATTGAGCTCCATCCCAGAGTGAAGATCCCTTTAACCATCATGCTGCCTCGTGGATTCAGATATCTGTGTTAGAAGTTGAGGACGCCATCCCCCAAAGCTTAGGCAACAAGGCTCCCAGCCTTACGGGCTTCCCATCGACCTCATCAAGCATAAACCAGAGTTGTGGGCACTCCTTTTACTTAATGTTTTTAATAATCTAACTAATGCTTCTATTCCTAACACATGGTATACCAGCATTATCGTCCCGATTTTTTAAAAAGGGGAACCGATCCTACCCTAGTTGCTGTAAACCGATCTCACTGATCGATAATACACTGAAGATTCTTGGAAGGGTGCTGTTTAACAATATCAGGTCTTGGGCGGAGGAGAAACACATTTTAAACTTGTGCCACATAGGTTTCAGAAGCACAATAGGCCTTGTGGAACAGTGCCTAAAACTAAATTTGACTGTTGGCAAATATACCATTGCTCAGAAATCCCCTATTTATTTGGCTATTATGGACCTCACCTCAGCCTTTGATTTTGTTAATAGGTCACGCTTATGGTTGGTCCTCTTAAAATATGGGTTGGATGAGGACTTAGTCAATTTTTTCGCCTATTTGCACAGGGACTTGAAAGCACGGGTGAAGATCAGTGAGGTCGGGGAGCTTTCACAGGACATTAATATTGGTGGTGGGGTCCGACAGGGGTGGGTAGTGGCCCCTCTCCTATTTATTTTATACATTAATGACTTACACAATGTACTAGCCGAACTAACGATGTTCAGGGAATCAATGGTAATATACTGCCCACCCTATTGTATGCGGGTGATGCGATCCTAATGGGCTGCACACCCAATGCACTATGCACTTTAGTTCAGGGTTTCGTGGATTTTATGGCCGGTTTAGATCTTTGTACTAATTAAAAAATATCTTTTTAATGGCCTGCACCCCTAAAAAGCACCTTATCAATTCAATTACTGCAGGATCTGAACGCTTATTATGCACCTGCACTTTCCCATATTTGGGGTTAGTATTTTCAGCCAACGGTTCCTGGGCAGCTCATGTGGCACATAGCAGAAGTGAATATTTAAAAGCTACTAACTCAATTTTGTGCCTCCCGCAACCAAAATCAGCCAACGAGGATTTATCTATAACTAAAATTTATAAAACACAGTGCATTCCCACCGCAACATAGGGCCTGAAGTTTGGGGTTTTACAAAATGTAGTAGTATCCAGGGAGAGGAAAATAGATTTTGCCGGAAACTTCTGGGGGCCCCAATTTCCTCCTTACATTTTGTTTGCCGTAAGGAATTAAAATTGTTTTATATTGAAGATTATATTAGGGCCCGGCCTGCCATATTTTAACTGAACGTTTGGCAAAACCCGGCAGCAACCTTAACGAGAGATACAATTGTTGACTGCCTCAAATGTGACAGGGGCAGGGACATACCTTGGCTTGCCGCTGTTAGAAAAAGTTTGATCAGCATGGATCCCGAAAATATTTTTCTAAACCCAAGTGACATGGAAGGTATAAATAAAAAGACCCTCCAGGAGGCTCTATCTGACCAATAAAGTACCATAATCGAAATCGTCAGTTGCAAGGTATATTTCCCTGGTGAACGCAACTCGTCCCCATCACTTCTGCCAGCCAGCTATCTTTTAAAGAATATAGGTCGCTGGGAGAGAAGCTTGCTCTTACGCTTTAGGGTTGGCACTCTAAAATATTCGCTTTGCTTCCCTAAAGGGTTCAATATTAATCTTGAGCAAACTCCCTCTCCCTGTGGCAACCAAAGCAACCAATCAATATTACATTTTTTATTCTTTTGTATCTTTTATCAAAAATATACCAAATAATTTCTGATTCCTTTTTTGAGGGTAACTGCCATTACTGATTATCGAACAGCCTATATGGAAATTCTAAATCATAAGGGGGATGACTTAGTTTTCTGTGTAAGTTCTTTTTTGAAAATGGCAGTTTGTTCTAGTGCCTCAATGAGCACCCCATGACACATTTGATTGCACTTTATTACATCAAGCTGCTATTCGATATGAATTACAAATATTTACTTGGACAGTGTTCTGTAAGTAGTTGTTGTTCTTCATACCATGTTTTTCTTCTTTATCGTTTATATTTGATTGCACTTTATTACATTACTCTGCTACTTGTTTACATCTGATTGCACTTTATTACACTATGCTGCTATCTGCTAAGGGCTATAAGCTCTCATTCGGTTTTTATGAAGCTGCTGTCTAGCACATCATGTCTTCTTTTATAAAATATGTATTTTATTGCTGTTTTTTGGCATGAACCAAAGGCCTCCATTCATTTACTGTTCTCTATGCCACTGTAGCAAATCACAGATGTGTGGAAATAACATATCGAAAGAGAACAGTAACTGGCACAACAGGATAGAAAGCATATGTGGAGCCTAACCTCTTTCTCAGCACTGCTCGCCAGCAAGCAGTTGATTGCAGTTATTAATTTGTGTATTTGGCTGCGGGTGGTGGGCGGAGGTAGTCATGTTAGGAGACTGTGCCTTATTTTTCATCATAGGACTTTGACTCAGAACACGAGACAGAAAAGGCAGAAAGGAAGAAGTTAGGAAAACAATGGCAAAGGGAGAATACGGGGAGGAAAAAGAATGAGGAAGAGAGGAGAGGCAAGAGACAAGAAGTGTATGGTGAAGAGGCATGAGAGGGATTCAAACAATCAATCATGTTCCTTATAAAGCACAACTACTAACCCATAAGGGTCTCAAGACACGGGGGTGCGGGGGTGGATCTGCATTTCAGTCGGAGAGCCAGGTCTTGAGGTCCTTCCTGAATTGTGGCAGCGGTGTTGATTGCCTAAGTTGCAGGGGCAAGGAGTTCAAGGTCTTTGCAGCAAGGAAGGAGAAGGATCATTCTCCAGCCATGATCTTGCAGATCCGTGGGATGGTGACCAGTAGGCAGCCATTATATGTAGCAATCTCCGACATTTGGCTGTATCCTTTGGTGTGCTAATTAGAATAACTTTAAACTACTACACTTACGTGATTTTCATAAAGTGAGCATCTTAAAGAAAACCTGGGATGGCCCTTCAGAGACACTATTAGATAGGGTACAAGTCAGGTGTAATATCATGTGGGAGGAAGGTGTGCGCCCACTCTTTTCATGGCAAAATGCTGGGCCACTCTTTCAAGAGTGCACAGGGCAATGAGGGCATGTGGGACAGCTGGAGCTGTCTGAATCTGGATGTTGTGTGGCACGGTAGCAGTACAGGGCAGTAAATCTACCATCAATGCCACTACAGTGACCACAACCAGCAGTACTACCACAACCGCTACTGCCATCAATCTGGCCAGCACTACCACTCCACTACGAGTAACACCAGCATCACAACAATTACAGTTGCTGAAAACTGACCACCACCAGCAACACACCTACTACCATCATTTCTACTATTTTCACTATCATTGCTGCCACCATTATCACTGCTACTACCATCACCACCTCTGTTACCTGCACTGCTAACATCACCACAACTATCATCACCGTTATTTTCACCACCATTGTCAACACCACCATCACCATCGCCACCATATCATCA
Source organism: Lissotriton vulgaris (assembly GCF_964263255.1). Taxonomy (NCBI): domain Eukaryota; kingdom Metazoa; phylum Chordata; class Amphibia; order Caudata; family Salamandridae; genus Lissotriton; species Lissotriton vulgaris. The sequence goes on along the minus strand of NC_141698.1, from coordinate 936,459,487 downwards.
TCACTGCCCTTACTACTACTGCCAACACCATGTTCATGTGTGTTTGTGTGTGTAAGAGAATTGGCACTGCTTAGGGGCACTTTAGAACAGCGTACCTGACACCAGAGGAGGCTCCGGATTGTTGTCGCCCTCCCCTGCAGCCGAGTGCCCACGGCCGCCGAGCGGGGAGGAGCGCTGCACCAGCTGCACCAGGACTACACTTCCCAGCGGCCCAGCACTACCGGGACCGGGACGCCGCCTCCTGACCCATGCAGCTTCCGCCTGGTGGTGCATAAACACCAGGAGCACCTCCCGCGTCGCGGGACGCGCACGGGCGACACCGGGTGGAGCCCGGGCAGAGGGCGGGCCGTCTGTGGCCGTCAGGGGCCGAAGGAGGCCGGGCCGGGCCACATCTCTAACATCCAACATCTAAGATGGGTAAGAGAAAGAAACATACTACCATGGCTGAAGGGGGGAAAAATGCTAAAATGCCCAGGCATTCTAACTCTATAATGTCATACCTCTCCTCGGCTGTGGGGGCCCTAACGAAGGAGATCGCCAATGTGGAGCAAGAGTTGGCCACTGCATTGATTTCCCCAAGCACCTCATCAACATCGCTCACAGCTGACGCTACAACCCACCCTTCATGCACCCCAGCTGGCGTTCCCTTGGAACCCCTTGTGACCATCGCCAACCCTCCCCCTCACGCCCAACCAGCTATCGACCCTCAACCCGCCCCACATGCCTCATCCCCAAGAGCACAAACTCAGATAGCCACTAAAACTACTTCCCGCAAGAGAGGGAAAAAAGCCAACAGCATGCCACTCACTGCAGACAGATCAGCCACTATGGAGGAAAAACTGGAGGAAATATTTGTGGCGAGGATTGAACCATTGCTGGTGGGCATTGCCAAAGATATCGTAGATACTTTAAACACATGCCTGGAAGGATTATTGAAGAAATGTTCCCTCATTGACAGAATCATTCAATCGTTCCCCCCCAACCACATTCAAATGGGCGATGGTAAGCTCGATCAGACGGGAGTGAACAGGAACGTAGAGGGGGCCACACCTGTGACTAATCTAATAGGCGGAAACTTATCTAGCGATAATAGGCCTTGTGATCATTGTACACCTCCTCAGCAAGCAATGACAGGTAACTTTAGCATGGCTCCTTTCCCACTAGCACCGCCTGATAATAGCCAACCACCCAGGAAAAAGTCCTCGCCAAGTACATATAAACTCCACCTCCCACCAGAAGCATCCCCCTTGGTTGCAGTGTTCATTGGGGTTGACCCACTGGGGGAAGGGGAAAGGGAATCATCGGAGGAACTAATCGCTAAAGTCAAGCAATGGAGTGGCGAAAAATGTTGTGGTGGAAACATAGCTGATCTGATCATCCATTCAAGAAGGGTGGGATGGATTGGTAAACAACCCAAAACAACTTATGGCGACTGTGTGGTCGTAAATTTCTGCAGGGCGGATGTGGCTGATAGACTTTTCTGGGATGGCTCAGCAATTTCAATCAGGGATCGCCTCAGATCTGTCCCCTTGGGTTTTTTCAACCAACCACCATCTTTTTATAAACCCAATATAAATTATCAGGCTAGATGGCAGGGTAAAAGGTTAGCAGCAGCACGCAGAAATGCACACGAGTCCACCATAAGGCAACCAGTAATTATCTTACCTAACCCACCCACCTTGATACATCATGACACTCAGGCTGCACCTTTGGTAGATGGGATAAGTGTGAGCTTAAGTAATCAGTTCTCTCCCTTGTCTGGCCTGGATGATATGGATTGACTAACGATAGAAGAGTTAACAACGCCTAAGGAGGACGTAAGGATCTCTATGGCAGCCACCAAGGATGAAGGGTGTAAAATCATCAGCTGGAACATTGCCGGAATTACCTCAAAAATGAGTGATAATGAATGGGTTGCATTTGTCTCTGACCACAATGTTATTGCCTTGCAAGAAACGTGGGACATGACACCTCGCTTTTGGTTGGATGGTTTTGTAGGCTTTTCAGTTGCGGCTTGCCCTAGTACTGCAGGCAGAGCGAGGGGAGGCCTTTTGAATCTTTTTTCTCTTGACCTCACTGGATCCCTAAAACAGATCAACTATGATTCTCCTAACTGTTTAATTGTGGAAAGGCAAACCTGCCCGTCAAAAAGTACTCTGTTCATTAATTTTTACAATTCTGTCAACAAGGAGTATGGTGGCGATAACATGTCAAAATTGGATGCCTTTTTAAACGTATTCACACAAAATACCCTTACCAGTTATGAATTTGTGTTAATGGGCGACTTTAACATCCACCCTTGTTATTCTGGTTGTACTACAATTGGAGGTCTGGAGACTTGGGAACAGGAGGGCCCGCATTTTGAACATACTAGGGCTGGCGAGGAACTGGAGGACCTCCTGGCCAACTTTAACCTCCTTGAATTTTCAGCAGGGGAGGGGGCTCACAGAACACCGACGTTTAAGGGCTCATCCCCGGGGACTGTTATTGATTATATCTTTGTGACCTCTGCTATCCTTGAGTGTATTGTTTCTTATCGCACTGTGTTATCCCCCTTTAGCGACCACAACCCTGTCCTTTTGATCATCCGTTGGGGGGACTTTATGGGTCCTAGGCCAGGGCAGATCAAACATGGACCTACCCTCCGCTCAATAGACCAAGGTAGGCGGCTGAAGTGGGGAAATGTGGCACCAGATGATTTTTACACCGACATTGGTCCACAGATTGAAGATCAGATCAGGATCTGCCAAGATCCGACCTCACCAGGCCACGATACCATGGTTGCTTTCCAGACAATATGCCACATAGTGTCTGATCACCTCATGGTCCCAAGGGGTAGGGGAGAGCCAAAGCCTCATAGGTGGTTCGATTCCGCCTGTACTAGTGCACTTAGAGCTTTAAAATCTGCCCTTAAAGCAAACCCTAGGGACAGGGCTCTGGTCTCAACTTTGAGAAAAGAGTATAGGAAGGCCACCAAGTTTAGAAGGGATAGAATCAAACAGGAGGCGTGGGAACAATTAATTGCTACCAATATTTTGCGGGATAGCAGGCAATTTTGGGCCGTAGTCAACCACCCTTACTTCTCGGACTCCCCTAACACAGATATGGACTGCGTAATACCTGATGAGAAGTGGTTGGCACATTTCAGCACTGTCTATAGCGAAATGGGCGACCCCTCCCACTCACAAAACATTGCAGGTCTGGTGGCCACACCTCTACATTTTAACAGCGGGGAGGTGGAAAAGGCAATCTGTGCCACTACAAAGAATAAAGCCCCCGGCCCAGACGGGGTACCAGCCGATTTTTATATACACTCACCCAAACTCTGGGCTGGTATCCTGGCTAACGTGTTTATAGCCGCAAATAGCTCGCCCCCCCCAAATACATGGGCCACCTCCACAATAGTGCCCATATTTAAAAAGGGCCAAAGGGATGACCCAGGGTGCTATCGGCCTATATCCCTTCTGGACTCTGCTATTAAAATCTTGGGCAGAGTCCTGTTGGCCAGGTTAAGAGATAGTTTGGAGGGGTGTGGGGGCTTGGCCGACATACAGTATGGTTTTAGGGAAAAAAGAGGCACGATAGAACAGTGCTCGAACTTGCATCTTATAATCGCCAAGTATACGGTGGCCAAGGAGGGGTCCCTGTATTTAGCATTCATGGACCTCTCCTCGGCCTTCGACTTGGTCAATAGATCCAAGTTATGGGAAATTTTATTGAAGATGGGGATCGACGTAGATTTGGTGGCGTTCATAGCATCCTTACACCGGGACCTATTTGCCGCTGTAAGGGTAACTAAAGATGGCAGATGCACTTCACGTTTCAGTTCGCTGCGGGGAGTTAGGCAAGGCTGCATATTAGCCCCTTTGTTATTCACCATCTATATAAATGACCTAGGCAAGCACTTACTTGGGGCAGCAAGTGACGTACCGCGTGTAGGAGAAGTTAAGATCCCTGCTCTCCTATACGCGGACGATGCTGTACTCATTGCACGTACAGGGGTATGCCTCCAAAAACTGCTAGATGCATTTGGGACCTTTATGGACCGGCTTGACCTGAGGGTTAACGCCTCTAAATCTCACACCATGGTCGTCGGTCCCCAGGGGAAAAAGGTTAAGATGAAGACGAAAACCTTTTTTTGCAAAGGAGAGGTAGTCTCTGGAGTCCCTGTGTTCCCCTACCTGGGAGTTCTTTTTGATAGCAGGGGTACCTGGGGACCCCAGATACGTGCCAAAAGCCTAGCGGTCACAAGGACATCTATGGCCATTTTGGCTTTGCCAAAAGGTTGGGTCATAGACCTATGAAGGCCATCATCAAGGTGTATAATAGCAAATCCCTCCCTGTGGCTTTATATGGTGCATTTCTATGGGGCTATGTGCGCTTGGATAAAATCCAGGTAGCAGAGAATAGATTCTTACAATCCGTTTTGTCCCTCCCCCAATCCTCTCCGTTTTTTTCTATTCATACGGAACTTGGTTTGGATTATGTTCAGGACAAATTGAGACTGGCACCGCTAACATACTGGCTTAAGACTTGGCTAAACCCTGAATTAACGTTAAATCACATGATCATGAGGGACGTGATGAGCCTGGAGAATAGTCATACGATCCCATGGCTGTAGTATTTGAAAAAATCTTTTAATGATCTGGGACGCCCAGACTTATTTACTTCCCCCTCTGGTATTACAAAGCAGGATGTGATCATCACAAAACAACAGTTCATGACTAGGGTATGCCTGTTGCGAGAAGAATCAGAATTATCAAAGCCTTTTGTTCGAATGCATTATTTGTTACTTCAGTCACTTGCAATCGAGCCTTATTTATGTTTTGTCACAAATCCCTTTCATAGATTTTTGTTGACAAAATTTAGATTTAACCTTATTCATTTTTATTTGGGCAATTTTAGTACCTGGATGAAACCTGAGTTAGCACCACCTTGCACTTGTGACAATTTTTCAGTTCAGGACACCATGCACTTTGTTATGTTTTGTGATTTCTTCTCTGCACAAAGAAAAAAATACTTGCTACCTGTCTTAAGAGAAGCTGGTTTCTCCCAGGTGAGACCAGCCATGCTATATTTAAAATCCCTAGGAAATATATGTATTACTTTTGCCATGGCCAATTTCCTAGTGGCAGCGTCCAGATCTAGAAGATGTATGAACTTGCCAAACCAGTGTACATAACTCGTTTTTAAACATTTTTAAATATATTATGCCAAATTAACTTGTTCACAAAGAAACTGTTTAATCCATTTTTAATTGTAAATAATTTTTATGTACTTTGTATGATTTTAATCAAATCGAATAAAGTTAATTTGCCTGACTGACTGAGAATTGTGTATTTGACAGTGTGTTTTATGTGTGTAAGAGGAAGTGTGACAAAAGAAAGACAGAGGACAGCTCTATTGGCTTTGTTACTTCTAATTTAAAATTGTAAGTAGAGTCAATAGAAAAAAACAACACTTTTGAGGTAACAGTTTAATTAATTGAACTGACATCAATGCTGCAGCAATAAATATGGAAGAAATGAGGAGAGACCCACATAAGTTGCTCAACTTGATCGTATGACAAATTTCATACGGGCAGTGACAAGGAGGGTGGGTCAAAATGTTACATATTGCTTTTTACTACCATCATTATAATACAAACTAAAACATCAATAAACATTAAAAAAGAAATGTCACTAATGTTTTGCATTCATACCAATTAAGTTACTCGAAAGACCTAAATGTATACACAGATTGTGCTTCAAAAAGTCTCTGTGAGCCTGATGAATTGCTCAAAAGTATGAAATCTTATATTAATAAATTCAGAAAGGATTAATGTGAATGATAAAAAAAACAATCATCAGAGGACACCTTATAAGTATTGCAATTTTAAAGGAAATTGCTACCAGTCAGATGGAGAAAAGCAAAAGTAAAAAGCAATAGTTAAGACCGTCATACTGGTTTTGCTAATGGCTTTTGCCGTCAATAAGCATATATATGCATTGGTCAGCAATCTTGCAATTGGTTTTCTTTCAATTTAATTTCATTCCAAAATGGCTGCAGATGCGTGCTTGTGTGTTATGATGCAGGGGTGAGGATGCGTCATAGCGCATGGTAGCTATTTTTAATTTATCATTCTAGCAGATGGATCTGAATACTCTGACAAGAACAGTCATCATAGGACATGTTGTAAGTATTGAGGCTTTGAAACCAGAATTTGCTAGCAAACAGGTGTAGAAGGGCAAAGGTAACAAACATTGGCACAACCGACGTATTATAGTTATTGGTTTTGCCAATGGTTTTTGCCAATCACATTCTAACACATGCATCAAGATGCATGCGCAACCGTGACCAACAATCTTACGATCGGGTTTCTATCAACGAAAGCCAGATCCAAACAAGTTGGCAATGTGCATGCATGCAAACTGATGAATGCCACCCATTTTTAGGTTGAGGCTAAAGTGCCCATGTGCTGCTGCAAGACCTGCTGTAATCACTTATGCATCATTATTTCCGCCTGCTGCTTGCCATAAGTTCTCTGCAGTACCCCTCTTAATTGCTGAATTCTGACTTGTTCTGGCAGCCGATAGCTCACTTACGTTCAAGGATGAGAACGTTTTATTCTTTATCTGTTTATTTGGGGAACTCTTTTCTTATTCTCTGCAGTCTTGGTGCAGCCTTGACTTAGTGCACCCTTTTCCATTGCAACCTCATTCTTATGCTTACGCTTTCAGCATAGCCTCGTTCCACAGCTACTTCATTCCAGGGTTAACTCGCTCACTACTGTTTTCGCTGAGTGGCTACTCATGTCACTCCTGAGTAACTCTAGTGCTGCCTCGTTCTAGGGCAGTTTCACCCGAGAGAAGCCTTATTCTGGTGCTCTCTTGCTCAGTCCCTGCAGCTTCTCCAAGCACTGCCCCATACCACTGCTTTCTCGTGTAGCCCTCTCTTGCTCCTGGGCTTCCTGACCATAGCGCACTCCAGCTGGGTAACATAATTTAATTGTTATGTCTTAAGGAAAGGGACACCAAGTAACAGCCTGTGGTACTGCACCCTTTCCTCAAGATCTAATATAGGTTTTCCATTACCATGAGGCTTAAGGAACGAGCACCAGCATTTTTTCCTTTATCAGTCGAATTTCTTTTCTTATTGGAAAGGCTGCAAATCCTAAAAAATGCTGAGAAATGCTTGCGCTCATTCCTTAAGCCGAAGTTCATTGAAGCAAACTACATCCTGAACCTCTACCAATCCGGCTTCCGAAGCTACCACAGTACTGAGACCACCGTCCTCACCGCCACAGACGACTTCCGCACCCTCCTCAGTCAAGGCAAGACCACAGCCCTCATCTTCCTGGACTTCTCTGCCGCCTTCTATACTATCTCCCACCCCATCCTATGCACAAGACTCCATGATGCGGGTGTCTGCGACAAAGCCCTGGAATGGATCCGCTCCTTCCTCACACGCAGAACACAAAGAGTCAGACTACCTCCATTTCTCTCGGAACCCAGAGAGATCAGCTGTAGAGTGCCTTAGTGCTTCTCCCTGAGCCCCACTCTTTTTAACTTCTACATGGTCCCGTTCACAGCCATCGTCAGGAGCCACGGACTCAGCATTGTCTCCTATGCTGACAACACCCAGCTGATTCTCTACCTCACCAACAACCCCTCAGTTGCAAAGAATAACTTTCACAATGGGAAAAAGGCTGTTGCCACTTGGATGAAGAACAGCTGCCTTAAGCTCAATTCAGAGAAGACCGAAGTCCTAATGATGGGCTCCACCCCTCTGTCTGTGTTGACTCCAGGTGGCCCGCAGCACTCCGAACCCCCCACACCCACAAACCACGCAGGAATTCTCGGCATCATCCTGCACACCTCGCTATACATGAGGCACTAGAGCAGCATCATCTCATCATCCTCCTACCACACACTTAGCCCGCCATGAGAGATCTTCAAGTGGATCACCACAGAGTCCGGACCATCACTGGTTCACAGTCAACAAGAGAATTACCTTCAAGCTCCTCACACAAGCCTACAAAGCCCTACTCGATGCAGGACCTGCGTACCTCGACCATCACCTCGCATTCCACGCACACACATGAGACCTCCGCTCCACCCAACTTGTTCTGACTACTGTCACATGTATCTACAAGACCACAGGAAGATCCTTCTCTTACCTCACAGCAAAGGCCTGGAACACACTACCTCTCCACCTCTGGCAATCACCTTCACTGCCTCACTTCAAGAAGGACCTCAAGACCTGGCTCTTCGACTGAACCACAGCGCCCGTCGGACCAGCAGGCACTCCCCCAGCACCATGAGACCCTTATGGTTGAGTAGTTGTTTTTTACAAGACATCTGATTTATTGAACATGGGGATTTTGGTGGTTAACATACCAAAATCTGCATGATACAGTAAATACGGCATACTTTTCCCCAGGTAAATTTCAGCAGATTTGACCTGCTGACGTTTAATAAAGATTGAGGTATTTAAAGCATTTGACAGTGAATAATTGGTCTGTAATAAAAACAGGAGTGAAGTGGCAGAGAGTAAAGGGTTTGTAAAAAAAAGATGAGAGTAAAGAGGGAGGAAAAATACAAGATTTGTAAAAAATAAAAGTAAAGCTGGATGCTGAGTAAGAAGCTTTTTAAAAGGATATAAAATGGGAGTGAAAGCAAGTGGGTTGTGATAAAAGGGTGTAAGGCAGAGAGGGATTAATAGGGATGCCAAAAGCAGGAGGGGGAGTTACATGGTTGAAAAATATGAGTAAGGAGTTTGTACAAAGAAGAGGAAGTGAAAAAGATGGGTAAATATCAAAAAGGTATTTAAAATAGGGGAAAAGGGGATTAAGCAGGTGACCCACCTCCTCAGAAACATCCTTGAGAACAAAATCTTTCATCAGGAAAGTCTTTCATCACATAGGTTTTGTCAAGCTTTTGAAAACCATTCTTGATAAAAAAGAAAGTGTCATCATTGTTTCACAAAAACATTTATCAGAACCATTTTTCATAGGCAGGTTTTCATCCAGTGCGCATACAACCATTTAATGTTCGATTTTAACATGTCAAACAGTCATATTAGAATGGTAAATTTGAGTATAACAGAAGTGAAAAACAGTATGCATGAAGTGTACAAAAAGAAATTAGCAGCCTAGCTGCTGGGCCCATGTAAACATTTAGAGGGCGATTAGGATGGCTGAAGGCCCGTCATCGCTAGCCATGCGGTGGTGGGCCCATCTGACTGGCAATTTCCCCCCGCCACATCATGATGGCGGGGGGAATTGTTCCGCAAGCATGGCGGGCACAAAGACAACCCGCCACGCTTCCGCCACAGGCAATCATCATGATTGCCTTGCGGAACGGACAAATGCATGTGAATGGTGGCGGTGCCTAGCAGGCACCGTCCGCCAGATCACAATGCTAGCTTCAGACAGCCGTTCCATGGCGGGGGTACCGCCATGGAAAGGCAGGTGGGAATTGGGTTTGGGGGCCTGGTCGGGCCCCCCTTCTTTTGGGGGAGGTGTTGCTGCACTAGGGGGGTAACCATGGTACATCCTGCATTTCCCAGCACTGTGTGTCAGGCACTGCATGATGCCTGCCACGTAGTACAGGGAAATGCACAGCTTCACATTTTAACATTTCGAACGGAGCTACAGCCAGCAGCAACTTCAGCAATGTTAAATGCCCAGGGTGTGCCGGCCATACTGACGGGGACACCGTAATTGCAGTGGTGGGACCGGTGCATGACAGGCGGGCTCTCCGCAACAATGGCGGGTGGACTCATGTCCGCCCACCATCATAATGAGCCACTAAATACATACATTAAATTATTTTAAAAAGTATCCTAGGAAGGGAAGTGGAAAGGGGATGGGATAGGGAGCATCAGGGAGAAGGGGAGAGTAAAGAGATCACTCACAGGGAGACAGAGGGAATCACAGGGGAAGAACAAGGAAACACAGACATTCTAATTGAATGTTGAATACAAAATACAAAAATGCCCCCTCAGTATGCAGTGGAAAGACACAACTCATTAAATCAGAGAATAGTGAGATTAAAATTCTCAGAGGGAGGCTAGAGCATGAGATTATGAGCCAAATCTGATCTAAAACACAAAGCATTCTATCATGAACATTCTTCAGACCAAAATCCCTCTCTAAGTATATGCCATGCACTGGAATCAATAGGTCTGCATAGAGTCATCTTAGGCGCCCTGTAGCAGGGACCGAAAAAGAAGCCATGCCAGCAGCATGGAAGGAACCTCAATTCAGTCAAATGTCAACCATGGTGGGACTGAGTGACACTGAGATATGCTGATCATAGACCACAGTAATCTTCAATAATCAATGAGGCGTTTATGAAAAGGTGTACGTGTGGGCTTGTATGGCTACCAGTGATCCGTTGATGTCTGAGTCACTCAATCAGTCAATCAATCAGAGCATTTATATAGCGCGCTACTCACCCGAGGGTCTCAAGGCGCTTGGGGGAGGGGGGTCCTCTACTGCTCGAACAGCCAGGTCTTGAGTTGCTTCCTGAAGGAGAGGTGGTCTTGGGTCAGGCGGAGGTGGGTGGGGAGGGAGTTCCACGTCTTGGCAGCCAGGTAGGAGAAGGATCTTCCTCCCGTTGTGGTTCGTCGGATGCCGGGAACGGCGGCTAGGGCGTGGCTGGTCGATCGTAGTTGGCGGGTGGGAGTTTAGAAGGTCAGGCGGTCGTTGAGGTATTTGGGGCCTTGGTTGTGGAGAGCTTTGTGTGCGTGGGTGAGGAGTCGGAACGCGATTCTCTTGCTGACGGGGAGCCAGTGCAGGCCTCTCAGGTATTCGGAGATGTGGCTGTGTTGGGGGATGTCCAGGATGAGTCGTGCTGAGGCGTTCTGGATTGCGTTGGAGTCTTTTCTGCAGTTTGGCTGTGGTTCCGGCGTAGAGGTTGTTTCCGTAGTCCAGTCGGCTGGTGACGAGGGCCTGGGTGACCATCTTCCTGGTTTCAGTGGGGATCCACCGGAAGATCTTCCGGAGCATGCGTAGGATGTTGAAGCATGACGAGGAGACGGCGTTGACTTGTCTGGTCATCGAGAGGGAGGAGTCCAGGGTGAAGCCCAGGTTTCGTGCGTGGTCCGTTGGTTTGGGTGCGCTGCCCAGGGCAGGAGGCCACCAGGAGTCGTCCCAGGCGGAGGGTGATGATCCCAGGATGAGGACTTCCGTCTTATCTGAGTTCAGTTTCAGGCAGCTGTTCGTCATCCACTCGGCTATGTCTTTCATCCCTTCGTGTAGGTTGGTTCTGGCGGTGTCGGGATCGTTGGTGAGGGAGAGGATCAACTGGGTGTCGTCGGCGCAGAAGATGATGTTGAGGTTGTGTTGGCGTGCGATGTCCGCGAGGGGGCTCATGTAGATGTTGACCAGCGTGGGGCTGAGTGATGATCCTTGTGGTACGCCGCAGATGACTTCGGTGGCCTCTGATCTGAACGGGGGAGGCGGACTCTCTGGGTTCTTCCGGCGAGGAAGGAGATGATCCACTCCAGTGCCTTCTCCTGGATTCCGATGTTATGCAGGTGCTGTACTAGGGTGCGGTGGCAGACCGCGTTGAACGCCGCAGAGAGGTCCATGAGGATGAGGGCCGCCGTTTCCTCGTTGTCGAGCAGAGCCGGATGTCGTCAGTTGCTGCGATGAGGGCTGCCTCGGTGCTGTGGTTGGCCCAGAAGCCGGACTGTGAGTGGTCGAGGGATCCATTCGTTTCGAGGAAGGAGGCCAGCTGTCTGTTGACTGTCTTCTCGATGACTTTGGCCGGAAAAGGAAGAAGCGAGATGGGGCGGTAGTTCTTGAGGTCGGTGGGGTCCGATAATGTTTTTTTCAGTAGAGCGTTGAGTTCGGCGTGTTTCCAGCTCTCTGGGAAGGTGGCGGTGTTGAAGGAGGCGTTGATGATGTCCCGGAGATGGGGTGCGAAGATGTCACTAACATCTTTGCTATTTTTTTACTTTGACATGGTGTTTGGACAAAATATTGCAAAAAAAATATTGTTCTACGAAACTATTGTGTCAAGAATATCTTAAAAATATTGTGCTAGAAAATACCGTTGTATCATTCATAAGTGTTATTTTGTATGTATTTCATTTTCTTGTGTTTGTTTTTATGTTTTTAGTAATATTTTTCATTATTGTGTTTAGTAAAATATTTTATTACATTTTGAAAACTGTGAAATTTGTATTTTCACTTACATTAATGTGCAAAATTAATGAATATGATATTGTTTTATAGCAGTGGCATGTTGGGTTTTAGGGAATAGGGGTGGGATTTAAAAAAAAATGTAATGTTTTAATTTTAATGTAATGTGATTTTTTTAATGATATGAAAAATTAACAACAAAACAAATGGAAAAGAAATTTTAAATTATTAAATAATGTTTGTTTTTAATTTAACTAATTTTAATTTATCGAGGAATTGAAATAATTATTTAAAATATTTTTGTCTTAATGTAAATACTAAATTATTAATTTATAAAAACATTTTAAAATGTTATTTTCCAATTGAAATTGTATATGTAAACATTTATGTAACTTTCTTTTAATTCTATATTTTTAATTTCTATAATTTAATGTTTTCTACATTTTGTGTAGCATTTTATAATGTTTGTTACTTTCTTAAAGAAATGTTAAAGATTGTTCTTTTATTGTTAATAAAAAGATTTAAGTATGAAAATCTAATACATATTAATTAGATATGATGTATTAAAAAGCAGTATTAGTATATTTATAAGTCCCTCCCTGCAAAAAAACAACCCTGCACGTAACGCAGGCACCTGCATCAGTGTTAGGTTGCACATAGTGCAACAGTGCAAGGAGAGAGCAGAAATACTTTATATCTTTGTAAATAAAGAGAATTTCTGCTCTCTCCCTTTCAGAAAAGGCAGTGCTGCAACTTTGCTTGCTGCCCTGCGTTGTGTGGTAGATTAGTAAATATGTCCCTCTGTGTCTACGTATGCAGTTGGGGCTAAATAAATTCTTGATTTACAGTGACACCTCTTAGTGCTCCCATTTATTAATATTCAAACTTCAAAATTGGTGTTGTGAAGAAAGTTGTAGAAATATCACATGGTTGAATAATTACCAAAGCTACTTTGATGTTGAAATTCATTAAGTATGTGGCCAAATTGTTGAATGATTTACAAACATTTTTCAGATGTTGTTTATAATTATCCCAGTAGCCACCACCACATCGATAGCTGTTTTTTTCTTTTAACATTGCAATTGCTTGTAAACAGTGTATTCATTTGTGTACCAAGCTACCTAGCTAAGTCTGGCATTTCTGTCAATAAAGTTTAGTAGACTTGTGGATTGACGACATCCACAATCCTTTGAATATTAAAATTTCTTCCATCCCTGCTATTCATATTAAAACTATATTTTCATAGACATGGTCACCATTGCAGTTTTCCATACAAAGCATACAATTGTACCTTATCACACACTAAGATTTAAATTAGTAATTATTGAGTATTATATTGAATCTTAGTAGAGATAATGTTTCGCCCAGCTAATCTACATAGTGGAAGGAAAGTATATTAATTGCTGTGCTTTAGGGTAGGATGGTATAGGAAGTGTGGCCCTTAAGGTGCTCTAAAGTTGTAAAAGTTGTACATTAATAGGCAGTATTGCAACATATTACTTTAACTAGGCTATCTGGGAGTGACTGATAATCTTGACCAATGAGGTAAATACATTTCAATGAGTACCAATTTAGCTCACCTTTAATGCCTCTGTTTGTGTAATAATGCAATTCTCAAAACATTACATGTGAGTGCTGTGTTGTGCATGAAGAAGGAAGTGAAATAACAATAGAGTAAATAATAAGGAATGTCCATGCCCAATACTTGCTTGACTAAATATATATTAAATAAATTATGTTGACGCTATCTTTTCCGATAAAGTAAGACAAAGGGCCTTATCGCAAGTCTGGCGGTTTCGAGGTGGCGGTCCACCATCCGCCGCATTACGACTTCAAAAGTCGTTGCGATGGAGGACCACTGGCTGCTCCAGGGAAAAGTAATTCCCTGGTAGTGGTGGAGCTATGCCACAGTGTAAGATGCTCAGTAGTACTGACGCAGTCCCGCTGAGCATATTACAAGTTGCGCCACCGCCCATGCCATGTTGGAACTTTTTTGCCATTCCTATTGCGGTTCCTGTTTTACAGGCACCGATTGGAAAGGCGAAGGACCGTCCGCCTTACACGAGTTCAACACATGCCAGCAGAGAGCCGGTGAAATTGTGCAAAAGTCCTAATCAGGCCCAAAGTTCTCATGCAGGATTCAGAGACAATGTTAATGACAAGAACACTACACACAATGCATTTCAACAGACAGCTGATTAACAGCAATTAACATGGTATACACAATTAAATATGCTTCAAATCAAGAAGCCTTCTAAAAAGTTTGAAACCATGAAAGTTTTTAAATATTTAAAGTGCAGGAAAGAATGCAAAAGTAATAGTCAAAATGCATGGTGAATCAATATAAGTAGTTAGCATAAGTCTCAATCAGATGCATCAAAGAGGCTCGCATGAAGTCAAATCTCAGAGCAAAAATATTTTAAGTCCAAATCAAGAGACAGATTTATGTAGTTTGGCTCTCTAAGAGTCAAGGCAAAGCAGATAGGCCCACCTTCAATTTTAGTGTCTTTTATAATAAAATTCACAATTATCACATAAGGTGATCATACATCTTTACAGGAATTGGTTATGTACCCAAATTATTATGTTATTTTATAAAGATTTATACCACGCACAGCTACTCACAAGAGTGTCCCGGCGCTAGGGCATGGCGGCGCCTACATATGAGACTTGTACTGATTGTGTGAAAAGCCAAGTGTTTAGTTTACATTTGAAAGTGGCAAGGTGGTGTATTAGAGGCAGGTCCCTAGGGAATATGTTCCAATTGTGTAGTCCTAGATACGAAAAGGATCTTTCGCCCCTTCTGAGGTAGCAAATGAGTGCATCTAGAGCCCAATGTTCGGAGGAAGAGCTCATGGTGCGGGCTGGAATATAGTGGTGACCTTTCTCTCAGATAACCCACCTCTGATCCGTGCAGGGCTTTATGCATTAGAACCTTGGCCTTAAAACAAATCCTTTTTCACACTGGGAGCCAATGTAGGACCTCCAAGTGTGTGGTAATGGGTGATCTCGGGCTCAATTTCAATAGCACCTGAGTGGCTGAGTTCTGAACCACCTGAAGTCTGCGCAGAAGCAATTCTAGAGACTAAAATAAAGGGCATTACCATAGTTTTTTTTTAGGTTATTAGCGCCACAATTACCATTTGCCTAGCCACTTCGGACAGAAGGGGTGGAACCTTTTTAGGCATCTGAAGCATTCCACAGTAAGAGCTAGTTAGAGTCTGAATCTGTGGTTGAAAGGAAAAGGCACTGTCGAATTGTATCCCTAGGTTCCATACAGAGCACTGTTGGGGTCCCGGAAGCGTGGCCACCCTCAGCCAATAGGATCTCCAGATGTTCGGGTCAGATCCCCCAAAGAGCATGATTTCGGTCTTATCTGGGCTGTATTTCAGTTGGTTCTTGGCCATCCACTGAAATACCTTGGAGTGGCAGTTAGTAATAGCCTCCCCATCAACTTCCTTTCCCTTGTCACTGGAAAAAAGAAGCTGGATGTCATCTGCATAAGACATTACTTTTGTACCCAGTGACTCTGCTAGGGCCGCTAATGGTGTGAGATAGACATTAAACAAGGTTGGGCTAAACACAGAACCCTGAGGGACGCCTACCACCAGTGTGTGAGCTTTGGACAAAAATGGAGACAGCCAGACTTCTTGGCTTCTGTTGTCCAAAAAAGAGGAGAGCCGCTTCGGGACTGTGTTCCTAATCTCAATTGTCTGAAGACACTTGAGCAGTCTTAGCTGAGGAATGGTTTCAAAGGCTGCAGATAGGTCCAAAATAATCAGTATGGCCTTGCTTTCCCTGTCCAGGATGTCTCTGACATTTTCAGCTGCTTCCAGCAGCGTTGTTTCCATTGTGAACTGAGGCTTGATTGGCTGACATGCAGAAGTTTGTTCTCCTCGAGGAATTGCAACAATTGTCCATTGACCGATTTTTCCACAATTTTGGAAAAAGCAGGAAGGAGGGAGATAGGTCTGTAGCTGGCCGGATGTTTCGGATCAGCTGTCACTTTTTTCAGCAAAGGCAGCACTTTTGCCCTTTTCCAGTGAGCTGGAACCTTGCCCGATGATGATGTGCTGAGTATACTGTTAACAGTAGGATTGATGACTTGAGCTATCTTATTCAGCCCATCAGTAGGGCAGGGGCCTGAAGGAGAACACAACTTCAGGTTTTTAATAGTTAACAAGGAGGCCTCCAAGGGTATTGGGCCAAAGTTGTCCAATGTGGAGCGTCTCCCAGTAGAAGTAGGGGCTTCAATTAAATCAGGAAGGGTAAAAACAAGTTGGATGTTTTTAAGGAGGCCTGCCTGATTGGTGGTGATTGATCGTATCATGAAGGAATGATTCCAGCTCCTCGCACCACTCTGCTGCTGCTTGGCAGTCTCTGGAGATGGCATCCCGTCTAAGAAAGGATTGGACAATGTTAAAGATCTCCCTTGATTAATTACAGGTTTCATCTATTTTCCTTCCAAAGAAGGTCTTTTTAGCCTGACACAGTTTCGCAATATAATTATTTAGTGCTAGCTTATAAATTGATTTGTCTTTGAGATTGTGGTTATCCCTCCATTTCCTTTCAAGGTGTTTGCTTTGTTTTTTGCTTGTTCTAAGATCTTCATTAAACCAGGGAGCAGTTGGTATAGTCCTAGTAGAATATCATGCCGAGATAGGGGCTAGTTCATTAATAGACTCTTGGATCCAACGATCCAGGCATGCGGCATCCTCTTCGAGAGAGCCAGACAGGACTGGGTGTTTTTTTGCTAGAGCTTGAGTTAGGTCACTTTGCTGGATTTTATGAAAGGCCAGAGAAAAGGTCTGTGTATTAATCCGAAGGAAAGGACCATTAAACGCTTGAGGCCGTGTGAATGAGATACGGTGATGATCAGACCATATCAGGGGGTTGAGTCAGATATCTCCAGGCTTACGTTGGAGAATATCTGGTCTAGTGTATGGCCTGCTAGAATGGGTTTGGCCAAATGCCCGTTGCTTGAGCGCAAAGGAGCCCGTGGTGTCTAGGAGAGCAGAGGTTGCTGGAGCCGATGGATTGTCCAGGTGGACATTGAAGTCCCCCAGGACTATGAAATCAGCATACCCGAGGGCCCATGAAGCCAAGGCGCTACTAAAGATTTCAAGCATGGGTAAAGTGCAATTCAGTAACATGTTACAGTATTTGGGCATCATACATGACAAAGAAGCCTTTTTGCGTGACAAACGGCTCCATTTTTAAAATTGGACCTTTTGCCAACTCAAAAAGGCATCATTCATTTGGCCCTAATTTTTTAATGTATAAAATATACATTTTATATGTTATATTATGTTAATTGAGTAATCATCCAACTGGCAAAACTCTTCTTGCCCCTTACACTATATATGCTATGCTGTTTTTCACAGACCTGAGAGAGCAGTTTACTCTACTCCGACTGCAAAAGGAGAGATGAAAATAAACATAGGTGGTTAAACAGCTAGTAATTTAGTGCGCACGACCACAGGGAGTGCGTGTGTCACAACACTACAAATTACTAACCCGCAGCTCTCATTGTCAGTATGAAAGACTACCAAGGAAGACGTCAGGGGATGCTTTCACAGTTTTTTTCTGATGCATTGATTTGTTAAAATGTTTTGCCTGGCAGTGACTGTGCGCAGCTGATGTTCCCTGTTTGAACTGTGCAGTTTCCTAGAGAGATGGAATGATGGACTTGAAATGGCTGATCGAATTCAAATTAATGCATAATAGATTATTTTCAAATATATGTATAACTGGTCCCACCTGCTGCGAGGCGGCCAACAGAGGCGCATTGAGTGAAAGCACAGGAATCAAGGACATGGTTGCAGGATACGAGGCGAGGCATCGGAGATCACAGAGGGTTTTTTTTCTCCAGAAAAAGCATACCGTACTCCACTTATAATTCTGGATCCGAGTGTGTTTGCTTTGGATTGCAGCAGAAGCACCGATATGGCAAATAGTTTCTGCCCACTGTTTAAATCTATAGAAAATGGAGAAGTGCTGACAAGAATAAGCAATGGAGGGGTAGCCATACGTCGATGATTGATGGGTGACTGTCTGCATTCTGCTGGCGCTGCCCAGATTGTCTCCAGGCTGTTTAAGAAGATGCTTGTTGTTCATGCAGAGTGAAGTTCTAATAAAAAGGAATTTATAGAGCGAGATAATACGTAAACAATATTTATAAAAAAGGTTGTATACACAACTGGCCAGCAGACGAAAGACTCAAATATTATACCTGGCGCTGAATTGGCGAGGAATGTTGTCTCAGTAGAGCACAAAGCCTGAGCAGACATTGTCATACAAAGGAGCATTTTAGAATGTCTGTTGTTGGTTATTATTACGAAAGCAAACCTGGTTAAAGAGAACAAGGGGTCGGATTATGTACAATTGGTGTGTGTGTCCACTTTGTGCCCCTGGAGCACTTTGGTTGCCTCATACATTTGTGTAGTCTCTTCTGTAATGCAGATCACTGGCAGTATACAGCGTGGCACGATTCAAAGGGGTGTGACCCCATGCTAATGTGGTAAACACTTTGCATCAATCTCTGTGCTGTTTTATGCCTGTGGGCATAGAGGCAAAGAGACCGACAAGAACCGCAGTGACTATGAGCCACAAAGAGGTGGCACACAATCAGTGCAACACTTAAGGTGAATCCTACAAAGGGGGAAGAGGGGTCTCATGGACCCCCAGCCATCCTTCTGAGGGTTGTCACTTATTGTACCCACATACAGGAGGATCTCTGTCCTCCATTGTAAAGCAGGCTCTGTGCCACCTAAACGGGGAAATACGGACTAGATGTATTAAACATGTGGTCCACCTTTCACTAATGTGCTGCCCACAGGGAGATACGTGAGTTTGTAGCTGACCTTGAGGCCGTACATTATCATTAATATGGCACACTGTCCTTATTTGCATAGAGACAGTGCACCCTATGTAAAATGCACTCACAGTTTTTTCCCTACACTGGATGACCCATTTAACCAGAATTCAGGTGACCAACTGTATTTAGCGCCAGCATTCTAACATTTTGATCTGGTTCCAGGATGCTTGTTTCCTGTCCAGGGAAGACCTGGCTTGGAAGTTCGGGCTGGACTGTTCCCATGAGGGTGAAAAAATAATGAAACCCTGTTGTTTGTTCTTGGTCATACAGTAAGACCAATGTATTTACTATGTGTAAGGACTGTGTAACATGTGGGGGGGGGGGGGGGGGGACGAGTTCCTAATTGGAATTTATGCAAAGTACATCTAACATTAGTACCAGTGGGTGGCGCAATTCAATACAAGAAACAAGAATGAACTAAGGTATATATAAAAATATAGTGCAATTTATTTAGGTACCTCCCTGTTAAGGGTTGCACTCTAAATTAAAAACATCAGATTAAAAACAATACATTTCATTATAAACAAGCAATTTCCATAACCATAAAATAGTCAAAAAACAAAAAGTCCACGCGGCGTTTCGGTGGTTGTAAAATGGTTGCACCTTCTTCAGGACGTTTTGACTAGAATAACTCGAAGTCTTCAGATTGAAGACTTTATTGAAGACAAGAATTTCCTTTAATGTTGTCTTGGTTTGTCGAGGATCTTTAAGGTGAAACAAGACCTTTTTAAGGTTTCTATCTTTCTTATATCGGTACAGAGGAGCCACCGTTATTAATTGCGTGGTTTTTGTCCAAATTGACGTTACGGATTCCTTCTTCGCATTGGAATCACAGAAAAGGAAAACTTTTCATCTATTCTGTTGGAACTGCGGTGGATATTTCGCAGGATGAATTTAGGGAGACGATCTCTCTTTTTTGATGGCCTCGTTTGTATAAAGCGGCCTCCCTGCTCCTCCGTGTCCGGGTCTTCATAGGGTAAACCAAGCCCCAGCCCTGTCACTCAAAACTCCAGACAAGGAATACACAACCTTGCAGAGGCAGGCCTGGACAGTTAGGCAAGAAAATGCCTACCTCCTCAAAAAGTGGTATTTTTAAACACAGAATGTTAAAACTAACTTTACTAAAATGTGTATTTTATCATTCTGAGTTCAGGTATATTAAATTCGAATTTCTACCATGTTCCTTGAGTCAATTAGGAATATAAGATGTAATAATCTAACCACCCATTCTAGCCTATGGAGAACAGGTAGCCTTGCAATAGTGAAAAACCAAAAAGGCTGTAATTCACTATTAGGACATGCCACACATACCAGGACATGTCCTACCTTATACCCACAATGCACCCTGCCCTTGGGCCTACCATAGAGATGTCTGATATGAAGAAAATGGAAGGTTTAGGGACTGACAAGTGGGTGCACTTGCCCAGTCAACATGGCAGTACCAGACTGCACACAGGCTCTGCAATGGCAGGCCTTAGACACATTTTACAAGTCTGCTTCTGTGGGTGGCACAACCAGTGCTGCAAGCTCACCAGCAGCATTTGGATTTACAAACCCTGGGCACACTCAGTGCACTGTACTAGGGTCTAACAAGTAAACCAAACAAGTCAATCATGGAATCACTAATCCATACATCAATTTACAATAGGGAGAACATATGCACTTTAGCACTGATCAGCAGTGGTAAAGTGCACAGAGTCATAAAACAGCCAACAGCAGGTCAGAAAAAATAGAGGAGGAAGGCAAAAAGTTCAGGGATGACCCTGCAAAAAGGGCCAAGTCCAACACACGGACTCAGAGTTTGCACCAACATGTCGTTGGACACACCAATGATGGCAGGTGAGCAGTGAAGCCTCGGTGCACAGGACCTACAATTGAGCACAGTGCTGGGAATGTACTGGGGTGCAGCACCCTGGGTGCATAGGTACAGGCAAGCGATGTTCCCATAGCTAATAATGTAATCTCTGGCCTCATTCCTATGTTTCATTTTAAGGACTTGCTGGACCACAGTCTTTCTCATGGACCGCAGCGTCCTAGACAAACGGGTGACAGGAGGTAAACACTGGGGGCTGGGTGCAGTAGGCCGACGCTCCGTCTCCTCCTCCCTCTGTTCTTTTGACTCTCCCTCCCCTTCTACATTCCACCCACTGACTCTCCCTCCCTTTCTTGCTATCTTCTTTTCATTCGGACTACCTCTCTTTTCCTCTTCAAGATGGCACACATATTTATGTTTCATTTTTGTCTTGCAGGTTTTGTACGCTGCTTCCGGAGGAGTCCCACCCACGTATTTCATGTTATACTGTTGTTTGTTTGAATAAACTTGCATTTCCATTTATTTGTGTTGTTTTAATAAAGGTTATTTTTTCCCAATAAATGAGTGTATAGGTCTTCTTTTTCTGACAACACTTGTCTGTAGTTTATTGTGAAAATCGTCTGTTTATAGGAGGTTATGAGGGAAAACATTTGTAATTTTGTGGTGCACCTACCAAATATAAACCGACTATACATAAATGAAGCCTGCGTAATTCTACAACTGCAAGGGTTCTATGCATGTATCACTTTATAACACCATGAGTACTGCCTGTGTGATTACAATCAATAAGGCACTACCTAGGACCACATAGGCTTCAGAAACTGCCGAGGCCCACCTGCATATTTAAGTAAAGCTCCGGAGGGTGGTGATCCCCGGACTTCAGTTGGCCTTGAAGCCCCCCGAACAATTAGTAAATAATATCCGGGAAGGTGGCGATCCCCTAGGCTCCGAAACGTCTCTGTGCCCTCCGCACCTAATTTACATGTGACATTAAGATCCCCAGTCTTACAGAGACCCCACAATATAATAATAGGATTGGCCACGGAACATTACCCACCAGGGGCCTCATTTAAATGAACGGGTGAGACCCTGCTTCTTTTTTTTTTCCATCCATTTTTACCATCCGGATCCGCTCTATTAAAGCGATATGAGGTTTTCCCCCTCTCGCTTCAACTAGTCAAACAAGGATTTTCTATCACAGGGTGGAAGCTATGCACCCGCCCTCTAATAGCAAACATAAATGTCCAGCGGATGCCCACCCCGAGACATTGTATGAGCTGCGCCTGGGAGGTCGCTCTCCCTAGGACCATGATGCATCGGTTAGTATAAAAGCATACTAACACTGCTTACACACGTGTAGTACAGTGACCAGAGTGTAGTGAAGAGGCAGAGGAAATGCAAAATCTAAAAATATAAATCCTACCAGAGGTCGGATGACATAGTTCAATGAGCCGTCGACCCTGGGATGAGTCAAAATAGCTACACGAAGAAAACGGGTCTTCAGCACAACGCAAGCAACTTTGAAATATTGGTGAGTGCTGCCTTCGTTTTACCTTCTCCCGCTCGTCGCCAAATTTATGTAGCAAAGAGGCAGACAGCAGTGGATCCAATAACTAGATTTATTGCAGGAAAACAAGACACCTTAAACACCCATCAACAGGAGCTGACAGCAAGGAGGCCGTCTTCTCCAGCACCGTGTACAAACTCCCCAAGCTTCCCCTCATGACAGCCCTACATTCTAACATTTCATACTTACATTCAAGTAGAATTACATACTAACATTCTACTATGACTTTCATTGGAATACTACACAGAGCACATGACTTTACAGCAATGAGCTCATGGTTTCATCCAGGAGTCTTGAGACTGGTAGGGTCAGTAGTTCGCTTCCCACTCCTTTTATTATATAAACACAAACTAACACTACTTCCACAGGTATGCTACAGCGCCCAGAGCACATCACTTTACAGCAATAAGCTCACGATTTAGGCTCATGGTTTAATCGCCGAGTCTTCAGACCAGTAGGAGAAAGTAGTTTGCTACCCACTCCCTATATACCATAAACGCATAATAACACTACTTACACAGTTATACTACAGCGGCTAGTATCCTACATCGCCCAGAGTCCATCACTTTACAGCAATCAGCTCGGTTTGATCCCGGAGTCTTCACTCCGGTAGGCGTGAGTACTTCGCTTCCTGCTTCCGGTATAGTATAAACACACTGTAGTGGTCAGTAGTTCTCTTTCCACTCCATGTATGGTATAAACGCCTACTAACACTACTTGCACACGTATACTACAGTGCCCAGAGCCCATCCCTTTACAGAAATCACCTCGGTTTGATCCCCAAGTCTTCACACTGGTAGGTGTGAGTACTTCGCTTTCCACTTCCATTATAGTTTAAATGCACAATAACGGTCAGTAGTTCGCTTCCCACTCCCTGTATGGTATAAATGCCTACTAACACTACTTGCACACATATGCTACAAAGACCAGAGCACATCACTTTACAGCAATGAGCTCACGGTTTAGGCTCTCGGTTTCATACCCGAGTGTAGCAGCATTTCATCTCAGCACCATGTCACTCTGAGCAACACCGCACTTTCAGACTGGTAGGAGTGACTACTTTGCTTCGCACTCCCCCACAGAGGTTACAGTGCTCCTACCCGCCTTTCCTCCTTTTTTGCCCTTTTTTCCTCTTACTCGTTTCAACAGAATCACAAAATGGCGGCCAACACTTCCTAGTTGCAACCGCTCGCAGCACTCGCAACCAATAAGCAGCAAGCTTGTGCTCATAACGCCTCAGCCAATCAGATGACAGAATTCCCAAATATCGATATCTGCAAATTTCGATAATTGTCCAAAACTACTGAACGTATTTACACGAAATAAACAAAAGTGTGCTTTCTAGTCCAAGTCCTTCTCCCTGCCAAATTTGGGGTAATTTCGTTCACCCGTTCGACCTGAAGCCTTGTCTAAAGTTTCCTACGGAAATTAACATGGAGAAAACACGTTTTGGGACCCCCTTTTATCTCAGCCCCCTTGACCAATCACCCCCAAACTTTCAACATAGGAGCTGATATGAACATAGGATTAGTTTTGAAAATGTCAGGAAGAGTCATCCAACAACACCAAAGTTATAAGCAAAACAAAAAATTCTCTTCCATGGAAACTTGGTCCTAACTATAACTACCTACTGGCGACCATACAGACACACACACTCACACACACACAGACACAACCACACACACACACGCACGCACGCACGCACGCACACACACACATATTTATACACACAAATAGCAAATTCACTCAGGATAACATTTTAACAGCGATTAGGCTTGGACAATTATAGATTACATATTTACAGAGCAGGAAATTCTTGACATTGTTCAGCCAGGTGTTCAGGTGGTGTTGCACAAGCAAAGCTCACCGGAATGAGAAATATACTTTATATCAATCATATATATAGTTCATACCCTACAAAAACAGGCACCACAGCTGAGACAGTTACCCAGGACCATAGGATTCCAGCAAGGAGACCAGTAAGGGAAGGAGAAGCGCTACCCGCACTTTACAAAAGGACGCCATCTTAGGGTCAGGTCATGCAAGCAGTGCTCACCGGAGCGAAGATCATAATGTATAACAGCGGGAGAAAATTGTACCTTAGGGAAGAGAAGTGAGGATCCCATGAACATTTGGCAAGGGGCACTCAGAATGGAAATTAGGCCCCTATCTGTTTCCACGGCGATGCAGCAAGTACTGTTGTTGTTTGTCAGACAATTAAGACTATCGTGCTTTTTGCAGCAGTCTCCATTTTAGGGTCAGGCTGAGTTGAAAACTGGTGCGAGCCTCTGAAACATACAGGGTTTAGAGAAATCAAAAATAGCAGAGTGCTTTGTATGGTGCATGCCCCGTTGAGTCCCAGGTTGAACTCTGATCGAGATTCGCTTTCCAGGAGGGAAACCGGAGCCTCGGTCCGCAGCAAGCTTCGCTGAAGAGCACTCCGCCATCTTGTGCTCAGTGAGAGCTCCTCTGACTCAGGCAATTCAAGGAAGTTCCACTCGACAACAGATCCGCAAAACCCATGCCAAATGACTCCGGAGAATGCCCCACAGCATGTGGTCACCAAAACCCACTCCATATCTTGTTAGATCAAAGGGTGTGCAGCGAAGGCTGCATTTCTGTCTTTGTGTCAGGCGGAGAGGCGCGACTAGGCTGCAGTCAGCTCCGCGGTTGAGAAAACACGCTCCATCTGTCATCGGCACGGCCAGAAGGTGAAACAGAAGGACCGCGGTACAAGGAAAGCCCATGTGAGCAAGATGGGTCCGGGAAGAGTCATCAGAACCAAGCTACCTCAAAAGATTCTGAACACAAGATTTAAGTTCTATGCTGATCGGCACCTACACACCCAAGAGACAGTCTTCGAAAAAGGAGATTTGGTACAGGTCAAACAGAAAGAGAAGTGGAAAACCAAGACTCTGTTTGCTGCTGACCCTTAGTGGGTTGTGACGAGCAGTGAACACATGGTGATGGTGCATCCTCGTGGAAAGTCCATCACAAGAGACTTGTCACATTTCAAATATTTCCCTCAGTGTTCGTCAGCTCATTTGGCGCAAGCAAGATGAATCGGCCTGAGAGGTCTGCTCATGTCATTAGTGCCTAGTCCAGGTGCAGCTCAACTACATCATATCACTTGATCTGGCAGACCAGTGGGAGCGCCTCGATGACTCATTGAGGAAGTGTGATGCTCATTGTTATTTGTACTTTTTGTTTAACAAAGGGGGACATGTATTGTCTTTGATGTTAGGAGCACTAGGATCCTTGTAGTTCTGGGTGGACTCTGAATAGGAAGTGATGTGATCTGTTAGGAGGTGTGGGTTCGTATCCCATCCTCGTCGCTAGTGTTGGAAGTATAAACCACTCAGGAAACAAGGTAAGGTCCAGTACTGGTTTATTGGTCATCCACTCTCCTCAATACAGAGCATTCTCAACATTCTACTATCAACTCTAAAGGGGACAGTCCAAGGGAAAAGAGGAGGAAGGGGTGGGAGGAATGTAACAGGTAAGGTCGGGTAGGAAAAAAGGAAGATTACAAAATGTAAATCCGTATTTGTAAAGCATGAACTACTCACCCTTACGGGTCTCAAGGCGCTGGGGCCATCGTGGAAGTTAAGTGAGCTATTGCCCAGAGTCACATGGTGGTGAGCTGAGCTGCCTCCGGAGCAAGGAATCAAACCGTGAAGCCTGTGCTTTGAAGTCAGCTGCCCTGGCGCTGCACCACACCTCTCCACAACAGTATGCCTATTAAAATCATGATGTAATGTGTGCAGTGTGTGATAGTCCCTGAAGAAATAAGGACGTCTGTTATGGAGCTCCGTGTGTGGAGTATTCATTTGCATGCTTCCAGGCTGGGGAGCACACCACAATTGTCGATTTAAAATACAAATGAAATCACTGTGTAGAATATCGGGCCTAAATCATAAAATATTCTATGTGCACTGCAAATGGCAGATCATAGTTCAGAGTACTGGGATCTGGTAAAAATTTTCCTGACAAATATAATTATATCTTTTGAAAATCTGCCAGTAGAGCAGATATTATACAGTCAAGAGTCTAGAGGTACTGGAGTTAAGGATGGAAACATCAGGCTTCAGTTGAACTAGGTAGGAGGGGGGCCCAGAAGCTTAGTTATCCATAGTGCAGCATGTGTAGTGCTATCGGGGTCAGGTGCTGCACCACAATTATAAATATTTGCATTACCAAAATAGGAGATATGCGACACATCTCCTTACTTGCAATAGGGCCCCTGGAGCCCTTGCTAAACCTTTGTGTGGTCCTTTGAAAAGTTAATGACCATCACAATGGCAGAGCTTTGGAGTGCTCACATACCTTCTCAGTATTGTTTTTCAGCATCAGTTTGCACTTCTGCCCTTATATGTATTAAAAACTAGCATAATTAAGTGCTAGTCGTGTTAGAAACATATACGAAAAAAACTGATTTCAAGGGATATAGGAAAGGACTTCCGCCAAAGTATGAGATAATTTAACGATACAGAAAATAACTAAAATTAAGATGCAGTAGCCCCTTGCATATACTTGCTCACATTTCTTGATGGCTGCTTCATGGTAAGTGATATCCACAAGATTTTCAAATTTTTAAAGAATGATGCCTTCAGCCATAAGAAGATTAACTTACATTTTATGAATCTATAGATTTTTGGGAGAAAGAAGGGCACAAAAGTTGAACAGTAAAGTATTTTAAATATTTTACTCACATGGGTAATGAGGTACATTGGTTTATCATTTGTTGGCTCATTTTGGATCCTTCTTAGGAGTGTTCAGCCACTTACTTGATAATGCTTGGAGATTATTCATACAATTGTGATGAGTCACTTCCCACCCATGTGACAAGCATCCCCTTCAAGAATTTATTCATCTGACCAATGTAAATGAACCATGAAATGTTGCATGTTTTTTCTGATCAAACTAGATGAAGAACTAAGATGGAGAACGGTGCCCTTTTCCTAAGATACAGATTAGTTCAACTTTATGGCTGAAAATGAGTATTAGTGTTTTACAACGCAACTAAGCCCCTGTAGTGTGTAAATTACGAGTACCTTAAAGCATTCGATTTAAGGAATGTGCAAATCACATAGGGAGGGACAAAAGATTTAAGTGTTTTCATAATCTTCTCTTATCTTCATTTTAATCCTTTCCAGTTCAATGGCCTGCCTTCTAGGACGCCTTGCAGGGATGTATTAGTCACCTGTTAAACCTCTCTGCATTTCGAAATGCTCTAAAGACACACGTATTTGAAAGTAACTTTGAAAAACTAGTTGCAAGAAACGCTATGAGAGGGTCGCGTGGAATTTTTTGCGATTATGCAGGCACAGCGTTTTCTGCATATTTATGACTTTTTCCAATCTTGCCCCCAATTCATCATCTGCAGCATAATTTGAAGATTTTAACAAAACATTGACAAAAATTTACCGCAGCGCTGCGGCGATTTTTACCGCAAATAAACCTTGGTATTACCAAGGTTTAATGCAAATGCGGTAAAAATCGCCGCAAAGCATGAATATCGCTGAAATGTCCGCGATATTCATGCATTAGCGAGCTAATGCTCTTAGCCATGTTATCCACCTCCCATTGGATAACATGGCTAAGAACTGCTCAGGGCAGGTGTTAGCTTTTGGAGATATTCCCGCTTAGCGCGAATATCTCCAAAAGTTGGTAATAGGAGATAGCGATGTTAGCGACTGTTTTCAGTCGCTAACATCTTGGCACGCCCACTTTGCATCTCATTAGTGATAAATATCACTGACATGCAAAGTGGGGCCCAAGATGGCCGCTATCTCCTACTAGCTGTCGCTAACTGGTGTTAGCGGCAGCTAGGTAATAGGGAGATAATTTTATCTCCGCTTTCTTGGCTTTTAAAGCCAAAAAAGCGGAGATAAACCCCCTTGTTAATATGCCCCATTGTTTCTTGCTCAATCAGTACAAAAGTTACTTGAAACGCTGAGCATGTGTTGCCAGAAGTGGAAGACCCTTTGCAAAGGGTAGATGATCACTCACCCTTCAGTAGCTGATTGCTGTATTTATGTGTTAAACTTATATTAATGCGCTGAAACCATTACCCTGATAGCAACATGTAAATATTAAACTAATACTGCCTCCAAATGTGCCTCATTAAACGCAAAAAATTGTCCATTCTTGTAGTATAATTTAATCAACTCATAATTGGTCCTCCCTGCCCCAGTCCAGTGGCACTGTCTATGAATAGGGTGTACAATGCAAATGGCTAATGGAAAAGTAGGTTAATTGAACTAACATTGCCAGTGCAAGAATGAGGTTGCATGTGGATTTACACACAAGCTACTTGATATAGGCCTTTATGTAAAGTAGGCAACATGAAAGTAAATGTACAGTCATCTGATTAGTATGCTTTTGTTGCATTCATTTTATGTAGAGCGATGTGATATGCATAAAAAATGAGGCAATATGCTTCACAGAATGGACATATGTTACTTGTTTGCGAGTAATGGAGAGCACATAACTGCATAAACCATGCTTTTGAAAGTTTTTTTTATACTTTACTATGTATGTCTAATGCTAAATATGTCAAACTGCTTCGTGTCTTAAAACTGTTAAAATTAATATTGCATCAGAGGTACAACTGCACACTCAGCCTGTCGCTCTAGATGAGGAGTTAAGATCCAGAACATTGACCCTTTTAAGGTCTGGTTTATGCTCAAATTAATACTCGCCATCATCTCTGTGTTATTATATGGGAATCATAGTGATGCCTTTTCTTTGGTTGAGCTGTCCTACATAAAAGAATTTGCAAAGCTTATTTTGTCATGATTTTTGAAAATTTTTATTTTTGCGGGGCTGCCTGCTCCTTGCAAATGTGAAAAAAATGTGAGAATTGATAGTTTGCCAATTTCAGGTAGGATGCTAACATTGTGCAACACAAAAACCCTGGTCACTCTCAGGGAAGGGAACTAGAGGAACTGGGTATTCAGGGTGAACTGGCTTAAATACTGATATGTGTACAGAAAAGAAGCTACCCTGAGTGAAAGAAGACCGAAGTTTAAAATGTGTTAAGTGGAATTACTGTCATCTCACAAAAAGTGAAGGACTGTCCTCACACACCACCAGGTGTCATGCTTCATCATCGGCAGTCCTCGCTCTCTAAAAACCTGGTTTGATAGAAAGCGAGCCTACACCTATCAGACAGGGAGCCACTTCTAAATCTAAGTGGGAGCCAGTGATAGTTAAAAATATGTGTAATTACCAAAAATACATTTATTCAAATGGCAACTGCTAGATATTAAAATGGAGTGTGAAGAAGGGGAATTAGTACCCCGTCCCCGTAATGGTGAAGGTCGTCGACATGTTTCTGCCCTTATGGCCCCAAGAGGTGATGGGCCAAGGATTCCAGAGAAAACCAAAACTTTTTCGGAGAAATCCTTCATTTAACTTTTACTAACCTTTCAAACTGTAGATAAGACGAAATTAATATACATCAAACACTGACACAGGGAAAGAAGGTTTTATGCATGCTTAATTAATGTGGAATAGGTGTGCAACGCGTTTAAAACTGCTTTAAATTGTAAAAACGATTTTGCGCATGTGCAAACTAGAATTACATAGAGATAACATGACTAACTCGCTTTGGGAGGAAAATCTTTACGCATGCGCGAGAGGGACTAACATGTGGTCTTGCGGAACTGCATGCCCGGCGTCTGCTTGCCTGAATTGAAAGGAAAAGCCGCTTATGTTAATGCTTTTGCACAGAGAAATATTAATAACATGGGACAGAGGAGAAGTGGGTGGTGAACAGTGAGAATTATATATTTGAGAAAATAACATCTGTTTATGATTTTTTTATCAATAGTGTGCATTTGGGCCTGTTTTCGCATATGAGAGGGAGAGAAAATGGAGCCGAATGACGATGAGTTGCGCATGCTCAATAGATTCATAACATGACCTAATGACAGAAGACTTGGGAAAGTGAAGACGTGTATTCCTCGTCTATGGAGCCTGCATTGAAATTGTTATTAAAAGTTGTAGCAATATATGTATGTGAAAGGAAGTATGAATGAACTAAAGGGGAAGGGTTTGCTAAACAATGGTACCTTAATAATAATGAATATGTCAGCATAGCGTGATAAAGACTCCCCTAGCCCTGTCCAATCATATTCCACATTTTATTAATATTTGAAACTATTGAGGGTGGGACATGTAGAAATGAAAACTATAACTAGAGTGACTTTAGAATGTTACGGTTGTCAAGCGGGGTGGAGGATGTCAATTTGGGTAGAGGAAGTCAAGTCGGGAGAAGAAGATTCAATTTGAGAATAGAACAAGATCGAGAAAGCAAGATCGGAGAGAGCACACTGGGAAGATTCAGATCCAAATGACAGCCTGATTAGATTTGAAGATTCCGGAAGAACATCAAGGAGAGAGAAAGTGTAAGAGAGGGATGCACCGTGGTATGTCAGCTTTTGGTAGAGAAGTCTAGTAAGTATCTGTCCTATAGTCTTTGTCTCCTGATCCTAACTCAGGAGCCCCCACACCAGTCCTTTGACCAGAGGAGTGGTTTTCTGTATTTCAAATGGGTAAATATTATTCTGACTCATAAGTTGCATATTCTTTGCAAATGTATTTTGCCCTGCACCTTTTGTCTCTTCATCTATCCATTCCTTTTGCATTGATTTATAGAATGAGTTTGTGTCATTAGATGTATCTGCTAAATGATATTTCTCTCCCATGTGAAAGTGATGGTGTTTGCACTGTGAATTTGTATTGAAGAGCGTTCAACCTTACGACTGAAAATTGTAGATAAAACTTATGAATCTGACCCAGAGTCTGTGGTTATTCACTAAGGTCTATGAATTATTTAGATAACTGTTAAAATCACCATCAACTAACTCAACTAATGGTCCATCGATCAGAGGAAAGAGTGTTGATCCGTGAAAGATTAGTTAGATATTAAATATTGTTCCAAAATCTTTAAGATTACATGAAAATAGGTAAGCAGTTTCTAAGTGAATTATAAAACTTGACCCCCAGCGGTTACTAGGGAAAATTGATGAGAATTTGGGTAAATGTGTATGGGCCTTATTGTATATTTTTGTTTATGGAGTGTTTATCCCTGGCCTACAGCTGGATTAGTTTTCTGGTAGCAGAGTTATGGTTATTATTGATTAGTTTGGTGATATTTATTGATTATATGTTTTAACATTAAAAGTTAGTGTTGCGTTCTATGCTGTCTGGAAGTACAGGTACAGAGCTACCTGGGAATCCTGGGAATGGAATTTAGAAGAGCGTGGTAAGGAAATCACACTGCAGAAGGTTACTCGTCTGTTGTAATAATACCTAAAAGCTATAGAGGCCTGTAGATGTTATATTAGGGACTATATCGTATAAGAGTAGAGCGTGAGTGATAGCGAAGGGTCCACCTGTGAAACTTTGTCCTTATCCCCAGAGGAGTCCCAAGACCTCTTTTAACACCAAAAAGTCCACTTGCAAAACTCTGGCCTTATCCCCAGAGGAGTAAAAGGTCCTCCCCGAGCTTAAGTGAAGGGTAAACAGTGGATTTTACTCGTAGTGTAAGGAAAACTCTCTTTGAAGAAGTGAAGAAACTATCTTTGGTTTAGCGGAACAGACAGAGTAGTGCTGTTTTAACGTTGTTACTAACAGAAATTGATAAAAGAGAAGTGAGAAATTACATTGCTGTATTACCTTGTGAAAGGAGGGTCAGTAGCAGGAGTCATACAGACGAGAGCCGCGCTGATATTGGTCAAGACAGTGGGCATGTAACAAGTGCAGATTGTAAAAGGAGGGTTAGTAGTAGGAGTAATACTGATGTCACAAAGGGCTGCTCTGGCATTGGTCAGACAGTGGGTGTGCTGTAAGCTCTGATTGACCAGTGGACAAGAACCTCTCTGGCATTGGTTGTGGAAGAAGATACGTAGTAAGCTCTGATTGAATTGTTAGTGTGAGCCGCGCTGGTATAGGACAAGTGTTAGCAAGTAGAATACGTGGAAATAGGGAAGAGTTTCTGGAATATTGCCTACTGAATTAGTTAGTCACAAAAGTCGGAAATATTATGTTGATTAATAAAACCAAAATGTGTTTAAGAATGACTTCTGCCTATGCTGTATGTACTGTGGCCGCTATCCTGAAAGCATCCTGTTTGAAAGGAGTCAAGTCTGCACAAATAGTTGAATTGATTGTTTTAACAAAAGCATGCAAAATTGGGAGGATATTGAGAATAACCATATTTATGGATAGTCAATATGGTTTTGGAGTTGTGTACTACTTTAGCCAATTATGGATGCAAAGGGGATCTCTAACTTCTTCAGGTTCTCCTATCAGAAATAGTAAAAATGTGAAAGAACTATTGGAAGCATTACAATTGCCAAAAGGAATTGCAGTGGTCAAATGTGCTGCACTTAAGTCAGGAAATGACTATGTGACAAAGGGAAACAGATATGCTGACCAGGTTGCACAATTTTGTGCCCGAAATATAATGTCTTTGAAGAGAGGGTTGTAAAAAGAAGATACCAATTTCCATCTCATGTTCCTTTGCTCTTTTAAAACATGAGTTAGGCAGTTGCAGGACGAGGCAGGTGCAAGAGAAAAGGAACTCTGGATTAAGTCAGGTTGCACAAGGAGATCAGGCGATGAGATATGGGTGTGTCCAGATGGTAGACCAATAATGCCAGATTGTTGACTATCACAGATGGCAAGGGTATATCATGGAGCTACACACATTTGGAGAGATGCTATGATTAGACACTTCAGCCAGACATGGTATAATCCCAAGTTCAGGATAATTGCAGAGATTCTCTGCCAAAGGTGCCTCATATGTCAGCAGCAAAATCTAGGTAGAAAAACGATTGTCAGTTGGAAATTTGGAAAAGCAGAAGGACCATTCACTAGACTGCAGCTTGACTTCATAGAATTACCACCGTTCAATGGTTTGAAGTATGTACTTGTCAAAGTGTGTCTGTTTTCTCAATGGGCAGAAGCCTATCCCACAAGAAGGAATTACAGCCTCACGGTTGCTAAACTACTATTGAGAGAATTTATCCCTAGGTTCGGATTTCCAGTCACTTCGGAATCGGATAGAGGACCTCATTTTAACAATGAGATAATTTAATTAATTTGTGCAGCTTTCAAAATTGAGCAAAAATTACATTGTGCTTATCGACCAGTAGCCTCTGGAGTGGTTGAGCAGCTTCGTGGCACAATAAAATCTAGGCTAGGAAAGGTGTGTGCATCCACAACACCGAAATGGCCTGATGCTTTGCCCCTTGTATTAATAAGTCTTAGAAGCATTCCTGACAGAAGGACAGGATTGAGTCCACATGAAGTTCTCATGGGAAGAGGAATGAGACAAGCATTTGTACCGGGAAACAAACTGATGAATATGACTGATGATCTAGTGTTGGACTATTACAAAGGACTAGCTGATCTGGTACGTTCAGTGTCTAATCAGGTTGAAGAAGATGCAACCATAGCACAGCTGAATCAGGCTCATGATTGAAGTCCAGGAGACTGGGTCCTGGTGAAGAAACATGCGAGGAAAACATGTTTAGAAGCTAGATGGAAAGTACCATATCATGTCAAATTGGTCATGACGACAGCGGCGGAGTGTGCTGGCTTGCAAAATTGGATTCCTGCCAGTCATACACAAAGAGTCCTTAGTCTACCTGAACGACAAGAGCAGCAACTGGTAGAACAAAAAGAAGAACCAGAAGCTGAAAGTTGTGAAGTTGAAGAAACCAGAGTAACCGACTCTGAAGAGCACATCGGCAAAGAACAACCAAGTACCAGTCAGGTAAAGTGGGCACCAGTTACTGGATCTTGTGAGACTGCTGTTGAAACAAAAGAGATACAAGAATTGGAAAGACAAGAACAAGTTGAGTAAAAAATAGAAGAACTAGCTACAGAAAGACCAGATCAAGCTCAGTCAGAAGAAGAAGAAAGGTTAGAGGATTTAGAACTAATCCAGTCAACATAAAGAGAAAGATGTTATGTTATGTTATGTTATGTTATATTTGTTTTTGTATAGCGCACGGCTACTCAAAAAGAGTGTCCCGGTGCTTTAAATAAGGAGACCTACAGCAAAATAACACAACACAGTAATAAAAAAACAAGGTGAAATGCAGAAAGAAAACAGAGAGAACAGCAGAACAGCCTAAAGGGTAAACAGCCAGGTTTTGAGGCCCTTCCTAAATGCAAGTAGGCTGGTGGCTCCCCGGAGTGTTAGCGGCAAGGTGTTCCACAACTGTGGCGCCAGCAGTCCGAAGGAGCGGCCTCCAATGCGGGCTCTCTTCACTCGCGGCACAGACGCCAGGAACAGAGATTCTGACCTGAGAGAGCGAGCCGGATGGTAAAAGGCAAGTCTCCTTTGGAGGTACTTCGCTCCCACCGCATGAAGAGCTTTGTAGGACAAAGTTAATGCCTTGAAAACAATCCGTTTACGGATGGGCAGCCAATGTAAAGTCTGCAACAAGCCAGCAGCACTGGCTCGCCTGTTAAGGCCAAAAATGGCCCTCGCGGCCGCGTTCTGCACAACTTGGAGCCGCTGCAGCAGGTACTCTGGCAGGCCCAGGTAGAGAGCGTTGGAATAATCTAGCCTAGAGCCGATCAGAGCCAGAACAAGTTCAGCTAAAAGAAAGAGAAAATAAAGGAACACTCGAAATAGGCAAAGAAGATGAAAAAGGACTTCAAACTAAGAGGGTCAGAAAAGGTGATCACTGGCCAAGTGGAGTGAAAAGACTGAGATACTTTCTAAGAAGGAACACAGGGACAGAACAAGTAAAGGAGGTTTCAAGTCAAATTGAGCAAGAACAATTAAGAAGCAAAACAATACGGAGATCAAGAAGAGTGAGAATCCCAAGCAAATAATATAAAGCTCCTGAATGAACATACATAATACTAGAGGACTTTGAGAATCTAGATCTGAATGAAGAACAAAAAAGTGTCACTGTTTAAAGAATTAATGAAAGCAAATTGAAACTGCCTTAAAAGGAAAAGACTTTGACACTAAGGGTGGAAATTATCGAACAAAATTACACAGAGTTTTTTTTAATTTATTTTTTAGAATAAAAATGTAATTCTATTTTTTCCCCTAGAAATTTTAGATATTCATTTTTTAGTGTACTAAAATGGCAGAAACAGAAGGGACTGAACATCCGAAATCTAGTCTAAAACGAAGAAGTGTTAAAGTTTGTTTTTGTAGTATCTTAATACTGATATTGATGTGGTTTATTTTATTTTATTTATTTTAAAAGTTTTATATAGCACGAACAAGATCTTCGCAGATATCAGAGCGCTTTACAGAGGAGGGGAGCATATATACACAGATACATCAATAGTGTTAAAAGTACAGTGTAGTTATATCATAAACAATCAAGTAAGTCAATTTCAAAGTCATACAAAAATGCAAAGGGTTCGAACAAGTAGTACAGATCAGTATTGAGTCTTTGAAGTTGATCCCCAGTAGTGGTTCAGGTGTATTTAGCCATGAGGATCGCTTTTACTTCTTTCTTGAAAAGTGTGGTAGAGGGGATGAGCCTGGTTTCAGGGGGGAGTGAGTTTCAAATCCTGGGAGCCATTCCTGAGAAAGAGCGTTTATAGGTTTTTTCCTTGCGGAATCTTTTAGGCTTTAGCAAAAGATTGTTTGTGCCTCTAGTGTTTCTGGAACCTCCAGAAATCGTCAGCTTCTGAGCGAGGTATCTAGGTGAGCTCAGGTGGACAGCCTTGTGCGTCAAACAAGCGATTTTCAGGTGTATTCTGGCTTCAAAAGGCAGCCAGTTCAGGGATTTGAAGTCAGGGGAAATGTGTGAGTGTTTTTTTGATCCAGTGATAAGTCTCGCTGCGGCGTTTAAAGAGGCTCTTATGGGTGCCGTAGTAGCTATGGGGAGACCGCAGAGGGCGGTGCTGCCGTATTCTATTCGAGGTATGACTAGTGATTGTACCGCAGTTTGGAAGTCTTTGGCTAGAAGGAAGGGTTTAAGTTTCCTAAGGGTGTTGATTTGGTAGTTCGCTCCCTTAGTTGCTTTGTTGATGTGTTCCTGCATGCTGAGATTGGTGTCAAGTGTTATGCCCAAAGATTTGGCTGAGTCCACGATGGTGGGTTGAGCATTGAGTGCCGTTAGGTGTTTAAGCCACATTTGTGCGGTAGTGATCTTCGCGGGAGGTGAGATCAGAAGGAACTCTGTTTTAAGGGCATTGAGTTTGAGATGATTAGCGGCCAGCCAGGATTGGGTGCTTCTGATCGTTGAGTTCAAGAGCGTGATGTCTTTGGGTGATTGTAGTTTGAGATAAAGTTGGGTGTCATCAGCATACATGTGGAAGTGTACATTGGATTCTTGTAGCAAGGTGGTGAGAGGTTCCATAACTAGGTTGAACAAAGTTGGGGATAGGGAGGATCCTTGTGGTACGCCTAGCGATACAGGTCTCAGCGCGGACATCAAGTTGTTGCTCTTGAATTTCTGCGACCTGTTATGCAGAAAGGACGTGAACCATTTGAGCACAGTTCCAGATAGGCCCATTTTTGTGTTTAATAGTTCGAGTAAATTCTCATGTTTGACGGTGTCAAATGCGGAGGAGAGATCAAGGAGGATGAGGAGGCAGGTATCGTTATGATCTAGGATTTGAAGGGCATCGTCAATTATGTGAGTCATAGCAGTTTCAGTACTGTGATTTGCTCGGAAGCCTGATTGATGAGAGTTAAGGAGATCAAACTGAGTAATGTGTTTAGTCAATTGTATTTGTGCG
This sequence comes from Lissotriton vulgaris, assembly GCF_964263255.1. Taxonomy (NCBI): domain Eukaryota; kingdom Metazoa; phylum Chordata; class Amphibia; order Caudata; family Salamandridae; genus Lissotriton; species Lissotriton vulgaris. The sequence continues at coordinate 936,422,358 of NC_141698.1, read as the reverse complement.
CATTTTTCCAGCAGTTTGGCAAGAGTCGGAATGTTGGTAATGGGACGGTAGTTGTTTAGGTCAGAGGGGTCGGCTGTAGGTTTCTTTAGCAAAGGTGTGACTTGTCCAACTTTGAGGGAGTCGGGAATGGTCCCTTGTTGAAGTGAGCTGTTAATGATTTTAGTCCAGAGTGGAAGGAAAGACGGGGTAAGGACTTTGACAGCGTTAGCAGGAAGGGGGTCCGTGAGGTGATTGGATGGTTTCAGAGTGCTGAGCAGTCTGCCAATTTCTTCTTCCGTGTAGGTGACAAAGGTTGACCAAGTGGCATTGTTTTTTGGTTTAGTGGGTGCTATGCAGTGGGGTTTGGGATAGAGGCTTGCGTCAATGAGGAGATCATTCTTTATGTTGTCAGTTTTTTGGTTAAAGATAGAGGCGAAGTCTTCGCAGGAGGGAGCTTCGCACATAGTGTTGAGAGGTTGGGGTTGTTCTTTGGATTGTGTTCGGATAAGCTCAAACAGCTTTCTCGGACGATTTTTGGCTTGGTCGAGCTGACGGCTGAAGAAGTCTGATTTTGAGCGTTTTATTTTCCTGAAGTAGCCATTTTTCTTTTTCTTCAGGGTTTTTAGGTTCAGTGCAGAGGGAGCTGATCTCCAGGTGCGCTCTGCCATTCGCATGGCGCGTCTATCCTCATTGAGACTCCCGTCGTACCAGGGATTGGAAATTTTTGCTGAGGCTTTTTTTAGCTGCAAGGGTGCAACTTCATTGATTATTGCGGTCATAGTGTTAAGATAGTGATCAGACAAGGATTGGACGTCCTTAACGCCAATAGGAGGAAGCAGTAAGTTGCAGCTGTTGGGGGGCAGAAAGTTTGAGTTTAGTTTTTTCATGTCTCTTTTCCAGACTTTGGGCCTGGCGGATTGAACAGGGTTAAATTTAACTTTTTCATTGATGAAGAATGTGATAATATGATGGTCTGACCAGTCACAGGGTTGGATAGATTCGAGTTGGATAGAGGCCTCTGTGGAGATGATAAGGTCGAGGATAGAGCCTTTCTCGTGTGTTGGACTGTTGCAAATTTGAGTGAGGTCAAGGGCGTTAAGGAAATTCTTCAGACCTTTTACCACCGCATCATTATGATCGTTCCAGTGGAGGTTGAAGTCACCAAGGTATATTTGTGTGAGTTGTCGCCCGGAGTTGGTTGAGATCCATCGCTCCATGGAACCGAACTATTGAAAAGTAACAGGATTGTAACCAGCATCGTTTTTTCTCTTCCTACCTTGTCCGGCGAATGGTTGGAGCCTGCTAGGCACTCGTCTCGGTCCGGGTCACCTGGAGACATCTCCACCCTCATCGGACGACTGCTGATCAACGGTCCGGATGTCTGGAGCATACGGAGCCTACAGAGGGTGGGCGCTCTGAAGCTCCCCCCCCTCACTGCACCGGATTGTGGCTCCCGACGAGTTTTGTGCCTATGGTGGGTCAGTGAGCGATCAGAAGCTCACCCCACCCCCCCTGCACCGGAGTTGCGAGCTGAAGCACACCCCACCAGGCGTGGCCGTGGCTGCCGGGGCTGTCTGCTGTGATCGCCGATCACTGGCGGGCATAGGATCGGTCATCTCATCCGCTCCGGTTCCCCCTGCTGACGGTTTGAGGACTATCGGGACCGTCTGCCGGGACGCCAGCCACTGACGGGCATTGTGGAGGTGCTGTAGGCGAGGCGGGCAGACTGTGTTGGTTGAGGTGGTGCCCCAGCACAGTGGTGCGGAGCGGGACGACGGGGCCGACCCTCCTGCTGAGAGAGACTGCGTGGAAGACGACGAGCGCGACGGAGGTACTGGAGGATTGGTCTCCGCACTAGAGCCCCGGTCTGCGCGGCTCACGACGGAGGTGTGTCTGGCCTCTCTCGACTGCACTCCGGGAGCTGTGGAGGTATGGGGCAGCTGGCGGGAGAGTTGGGCGGTGGGTCGGCTGAACGTCACGAAGCCTGCATACAGAGAAGACGCCTAATAGCCCAACCACCCTCCCCAGGAAATGCCCAGGAAAGGCGTTGAACAACTGAAAAAGATCTATGTTAGCACTAAAATCGGCTACCTCTATGTAACCCTCATCTGCACAAATATACCTTCGGCATTCTGACTTGAACAGCTTCAGTGCAGCTCGTCTCACTCATTTATGCCGAGATGTAAACGCTGAAGATTGTTTTTGTCCCTGAGGCTGGGTCTGCAGATCGCATACCGAAGTGAAGGCTGATAAAGGTATTTACTGTGCCCCACTCGTTTTTTGCTAGATAAGTTACATATTTTTGCCCCATTCGTTTTCGTTTTGATAAGAAAAAGAAAAACAACCTATTTTGTTCAAAATGGCCGGGGGCATAAACTGAGCTTTTAATCCCCTCCTGTACTGCCTGAACCCACGAGGCACCTCAGCAGCTCCACTTTAGATAACAAAACTGAGATAAGACTCCCCATGGAATGCAGGACCCTGAGCCAGCCGGAATAGAATCTGAAACTGCTCTTCCCTCCTATGAAAACAGCAACAACAAAAAGAGGACTAATGATTCTATCCTCCCTATTTGGCGGCCATTTTAGACTACTCTTTCTCTCATTGGCGGCCATCATGGACTAGTCTTTCTGGCTATCATTTACTATCGGTACCACAGACTTTACATAGCTCTGTATTTAAATCTTTGTGTGCTTAAGTGTCTGCCTTTTATTGCAGTGTTATAGTATATGTTATATTATATAGTTTGTCTATCTTTGGGAGACCATCATGGACTAGTCATTTCTACCATCGACCTAAAGACCTAAGGCCTCTTAGACTCTTAGACTACTTTTATCGGCTGCACAATTTACACAGCTTGGCGTTTTCACATCGGATTTAGATAGTCTGCCTCTACAGTGATATTTATTAATATATTCCTAATTGTATCCAGCACATTTCACTTTTTCTGCACCTATTGCTACCCATATATTATTGCCTTTTACAGTGGTATTATATTTTATATTCCTAATTGTATCTTGCACGTCCCACTTTATCGTCACCGGTAATGCACCGTTTGCTACCTCATATATTTTTCTTTTGCTGCTCACTAATGCCACTTGTTGTTGTTTCATATAATTTGTGTGTGTAACTGTATTCTGTCACTGACTCCTGTACCTTACATATTTTTGACTACTCACTATTGTCACCTTCGACTTAGATATTTTTATGGTCTGCACAGTTATTTTATTCCAGTATTTTGTCAGTATTATATTTCTACTTGTTCTGCACTTGTTTATAACCTACGTCGAATTCACTCCTATTCCTAAAATGTACTGACGAATATCTCACATAGACTTGTCACTGATGTAACCTGCACTCATTACATTGTTCCTTCCCGTATACACTGATTACTACCTCATATTTTCTAGCTGCTCATTGGTGTCACCCCTGCTCCATGTAACTTACAGTCCTCATCAGTATTCTGCTCCCTTATATCTTTATTGTGCACCCTACACTTGTGCAACTCGCACCCATCTCAAGTGTTAGTCTTGTATGCACCGATTGCTACCTCAAATACCTTGGCTGCTCACTAGTGTCACTTCCCATTATCTCACTATTATTGTCTGCATCTGTACTCTGCGTATAGCATTATTGTGCATTCACTAGTGTCACTTTTGGCCCACGCAACTGTTTATGACAGTGCACCCTCCCTACTACACCTACCTAGACTGTCCTCCCATCATGGAACCTGTCGGCAAGCACACATATAGAATCAACTACCCACCCTCACTCACTAAAAAAGCCGCTAAACGCTTTAAACACAACTTCCTGAGGTCCCACCCTGAAACTCCCTTTGCAGACACCTACTTCTCACCAGTCAATGGTTCACTGAACATTGATATCATCTTCCACACCACACGCAGAGCCCAATGGAGAAATGCGTTCCTCACCTTACTCACCGTCTCCACCTCCAGGAATTTCGCGCATGGCCTAAAACTCTCCATCACACCATCCCAACTCTTCCCGGGCAGAACCACCATCACTATATACAATAACGGGATTATCCTAATTCAATCCACAGACAAGAACCTGGAACTACTAGACAACCTGTTCCCCACGTTCAAACAACACCTCGCCAATCATCGGACCCCCACTCATAGCACCCTCAGGCCTATCACCCGTGAATTCACAGCCCCCAATCACATCCCTTCTAACCTAGCTCAACCCCAAAACGACACGCACCTTTCCTCCACCCCCGGCACCTTAGACATTCACCCACCTAATGTAGCTACCTCGCACTCCTCATTTACAGACATACATCCCTCACCCACACATTCCAGCGGCACCCCCTCCCCCCCACCAACTTCACCTTGTCCTCCTCTCATACCACACCCATTCCTGTCACCCCTGACACCACAGCCTCACACCACATTCATTCTAGCCTAGCCCAGCCCCAAAACGACATGCACCTCTCCTTTACTCCCGACACCCTAGTCATTCACCCACCTACCGTAGCTACCCCACTCCCCTCAAGCACAGACATAGATCACTCCCCCTCTTACACCAACCACCTCACCCCTTCCCCCCACACACCAGCCCTCATCCCCTTTCCTCTCACCCCTGATACCACAGTTCCCACCCAAAACGACAAGCACCACTCCTTTACTCCTGGCACCTTAGTCATTCACCCACCTACCGTAGCTACCCCACACCCCTCAAGCACAGACATAGATCTCTCTCCCTCATACACCAACCACCTCACCCCTTCCCCCTACACACCAGCCCTCATCCCCGTTCCTCTCACCCCTGATACCACAGCTCCCACCCGCAACCCGCCTAACCTAGATCAGCATCAGACCGACACACACAAAGGCAAACCCCACCCTTTATCCCCCCCCCATTCTCAGCCCCCACTTCCACCCATTAACTAATCACACAGAACACACCACCTCCATCAACTCAACTCCACCCCCTCAAAAAAAGAACCATCTACAATCCCACTTCCCCCCAGTCTCACCCCCCACTACCCAACCTCCACCCCCTTCACCACTAATAAACGCCCATCCTCCACCCTGCACTCTCCGCCTACCACCAATATTCTCATCCACACCACCAACCTCTCCCCTATGTCATCCACGCCCGACCCTCCCATCCCCACCTTCAACACATTTCCCACACTGGACTACATTACGGCCTCCCTCCTCCAGCTCAAAGAAGACATGCACATCATCAAACAACAACTACTCTGTCTATCACACTCCAGTCACCCCTCACCCAACACCCTCCACCAGATCAAACAAGACATTCACATCATCAAACAATTACTCAGCACACACCCCAGACACCCCTCACGCGCCTCCACCATCACCTTCCCTCCCAGCTGGTCCTCCACCCGGGCGGGGAACTCTCGCACTCGACTCCCACCGCACTGGACCTAAATCCCTGTTCACAACCGCGAAAACCGCCCCCATCGCTCCTGCAACCCTCTCTCGGACCTCGACACAATCACCCTCCTCCGCTCCTACGACTCAGCTCCCCATAGCAACACACCCGACACTCTCACTGCCATTCCTACGATTCACTCCAATCCCCTCAGACCCCCCACACTGAACAACAGAATCGCTATCCATAGTAACCTGAGTAAAGTCCCCCTCGCTCTAGAACCCCCTTCCACCCTCGACACACCCCGTCTCAAATGCACTCTCCTCAACTGCAGATCAGCCGCTAGACACTCCTCCGCTATCGCCGATCTCATCCTAAAATTGGATCTTGACTTAATCATCATGACTGAAACATGGCTAACAGAATCTTCTACACCTATAATGGACATTCTGGTTCCCCCCAACTATCACATCACTAGACTTGACAGGTCTGGCAATAAAAAAGGTGGTGGAATCGCATGTATATACAGGAGCAACCTCTCTGTCTTGAAAGTAACTTCCCCTTCCCTACCCTCCCCAACCTCCTGTGAATACATCTGCCTCGATATTATCAGTGAGGGCAAACATATCTGCACTCTTCACGGCGTTTACCACCCACCCGGCGACAACCTTACCTTCTCCCAACAAATCATGGATATGATCTCAACCAGTTGTTGTTAACTGTTGTAAAACCTGTTCTAATAGTAACAAATAACTAAAATAACACAAATACTAGTGAACGAGTGAATGCAGTTACTAAATGAACTACTACTACTATTTCAGAGCAAATGAATAAAAGCATGTATCACCATGACAAATCTCATAGTGATTCATTGTTAAATGTGTTTACTAAACTCTTTTATGAATTAGTTGACACAATGGATGTGAGTGATTGTTATGTTTGCATGAAATTACCATTGTCTGTCTCAGACGGGGTGACATATCACCATCTCCCTTTAACATATGGTGTCATGTAGTGTTGTGTCCAGTCTGTTTTATGTAACATGCAAGCTGCAGTATTACTATTCGAATATGGATTTGGTATTCTCAGAAGTTCCTATTCGAAGATACATGAACACAGTGCTTAGTAGTAAAGATGCAGAGTAAATGGGCTTGTTCTTCATAACAAAACACCCAATAGATATAACATATGCTCACAAGAATAATTTAACATGCATTGACATGATGAAGAGACGGATTTTCTAAATTTTGTGGAGGAGAGAAGGCAGGATTTCCAAAAGAAAACTGCTGAACAGAAGTCACATACACCCCCATGGGCTAATAAGGAGGGGGTCTATAAGAAAGGCGAGACCCATGCTGCAATGTCCCTGGACTTGTCAAGAATGGGGAAATTCTGTCTGCATAGACTAAAAACAGATTATAATAACATCTTCATTGGTTCTAGTTATTGTGAACATACCTTCTTAATAATGGGGGGATGGGGACTAAAAGGTGGAACTCATCCTGTTTTTCCAGGTATTTTGGTTATGTGTGTGGTAGAAATGCCTATTATAGGTTGCCTACACAATGGTATGGTAGTAGTTACTTTGGGATAATATTCCTGAAGATCTATCATGTAAATAAGAACAATGGAATCAATGAAGTACGTCAAGGACTAAAAAGAAGTAGACGAGCAAGTTTTTCAGAAATAGTAGGTGATATATTTAGTGCACTGATACGGTCAGTTGGAGTCGTACTGAATTAGCATAAAATACGTGAACTGTCAACAGTAGTTGATCGTCTATCAACAGACACTGCTAGAGGATTTTTGATGATTAACACCAAAATGGTTGCAATTAGATCTATGGTTTTGCAAAACCGACTTGCCCTTGATATTTTATTGAAAAAAGAGGGTGGAGTCAGTGGCATGTTGAAAATACAACACTGCTGTATATTTATCACAGACAAAAGTAAAGGTATTGAGGGATATATTAAGAATATTACAAAGATACATGAAGATTTGACCCAACTGGAGGTTGATGGTGTTTGGGAAAGACTAAGTAAATGTATTTCCTCTATAGGTAGTTGGTTTTCTACTTTTGGAAGTAGTTATTAGGAAAAATGCTAATACCAATAATCTCAGTAGCAATAGTAATCCTGATAATAATGATGACATATAAGTGTTGCAAGGGTAAACCCAGAAACAGTGTAGTGACTGAAACAAATAATAAAAGAATGGGAAAACAAAGAAAAAGTAATGAAATAGAATTAGAAGAAATGTAAGTAGGTCCATATGATAAGATGAAAGAATTAAATATGGAAGAGATAAATGAAAAACTTATATAAAGATAAAAAGACACTGAAATTAGATAGACAAAGTTGGCACTAGGTAATGATGGGTATTTTATGATGGCTCAAAAATGCCATCAGAGGGGGGATTGATGACGCAAGGATTCAAGAGAAAAACAAAACTTGTTTGGAGTAATCCTTCATTTAACTTTTACTATGTGTACAGAAAAGAAGCTACCCTGCAATGGAATCCTTAAAGTGGCTATTGTCTGAAACACGTGTCACTGCAAACGTGAGACACACAATAATATATGCATGGGCAGATGTAAAGCTAAAATAAAATTTATATAAATATAAAAAAATAAATAAATAAAATGAATCTTTATTATTATTTATTTTATTTATTTATTTTTTTATATTTATTTATCAAATTAGTATCTTTTCTATATTCTTTTAAGCCCTGTTTCATTTTTTATATTTTCATCCTTTGCCAGTTCTGCTATATCAATTTATAGGTTTAAAGATAAAAATTAGAATATTGGTTCTAGTTTAACCTTTTATTTTAGCTTTACATCTGCCCATGCATATATTATTTTTCGGATCTTTTACGTGCTTCACCATCTCTGTGGCTCCAGCCCGAGCGCCATCTTTGAATGGGGTGGTTGTCGGGTTCTGTAGCCATTACTGATTTCTTGATTCTATTGACAAACTACTAATGAAAATAAACTAACGTCAAGGAATATCCCCTTATTTTCTCTTTATCCTTGCAATATAGCTACCGGAGGAATAATAACCGCAATTCAAACCCTTATTGTTTGTTATCCTGAAACGGACCATTCCCTTAGTATAGTCCGTTATTGCTTCCCACCACAAGTAGGGATCCTAGTCCGTCATCGCTGTTCTCTGTAATGACCGATCCGGAGTTTTTTCGCGCCCTTTTGGGGGCTTTAAATACTAGCCCAAGTCAGAACACTCATTTCTTTTATCGGCAAAGCGGACTCCTTCCTGCCAGGAACAGCACCATCTTGCTGCACGCTCGGTTCTGATCACAAAATAGGTAAGAAATAGTAGAGGAGCGATTTTGTTTGATCTGCCATCGCCCAGTTCCGCTTGTTGTTAATCCGCCTTCTCCATTCTATAAGTTCAAACTTTTGGTTCTTTTTTATCTTCCATTTCACTACAGCCCCACAATATCCAGTCAGAAGAGGCGGCCTTAACCCTTTGTATAGACCACTGTTTTCGAACTGAAAGAGGTTGTCATACGTTATATAAGGTATTTTGCTGGCTACACCTTTTCCAACTAATGTTTGTGTAGGTAGAGCCCCCATAGCCAATTGTCTATACATTGTTTGTATATCTTTCCCTCTACAGTAACAAGTTATCGAGCATTTTTTATTATACCGGTCATCTTTGGGGTTACCAGCCTCCCTTTTGGAATTAACACGTCAATCCAGGAACTTAAGGTAATTAAACAGTGTTACATCACTACAACGTAACCATAATATGTCACCTTTCTGGCATCAATTTGGTGCCATAGTCATTGCGATATGGGAGTATTCCAGCTGATCTCTCTCCATTCTCCTTCTTACTTGTCCCTTAGTGGTGTGACTTTGGACGCCAACATAAAAGGTGTGTATTTACACATTTAACCGCCTGTGAAAAGCTTATCCGGCTACTCCAAACAACCTTTTCTAGTTGTTTATACAAGATTACTACTAAGATTACTACGTAATTTATCAGGTAATGAAGCTACCTAGTTTGTTTCCGCTTATTAAACCCATTCCTCCTTATAGTTAAGCAGTAGCAAATATTCAATATGAGCAAGTAATAATGATACCTACTATATTCTGTCTCCTTAATATCTATAGATCCGAGAACATATACCCGTGTGCGCTATTAATCCAATGATTGTGAATTCAATCCACATAGCACTTCTTTAGCTGCTCATCTAATAGAAACTGAAACTATGAACTAACCTTTCTATAGTGCCATAGACCAGGCTCTAGTCTATCATTTATCCATTATCGTAAATAGGACTGAAAGAACAACTTCATATATGTATATTTTTTCTCTATATCTATTCAAGAAATATTGTGGGTGAGAAATTAGTTTTATCCTCAACTATCCTTTAGCTAAGTTAATGTGTTCAGTATACTATACAACCATGTGTGTTCAAAGTGATTTCACTATATCCATATCTTATATAATTGGATGTTTTTAATTAACCAGGAATTAGCCTTTATCAAGTGGCTCCCCTTGTGAATATGAAATTATGAGATGATGCTATCCAATTTCTGATGTACTAAGCAAGAACACAATACTTCTGATGTAAGTTGTTCCTGAGATATTCATATATGCCATATCAGGTTTTAAACTATCTGTTACCTCTATCCAAAACGTGTGTATTATACCACCATCAAGAAGAAGGCACTTATCTGTTTTCTATATACAAATCAGGATGTTTTGAATGTTATCTAACTGAGCACTGAAAAAATTGTCAATTAAATAACTGTCTATCATATGACTTTAGTGTTCAAATTTAGAGTCTAGAACTTTCAGTTTGAGAAGAACTTTGAATTTAATATAAGGAACGTGAAATTGTTTTATCTTTGTAATCGTCTTTTGGCATCTATATAAAATTTTTGTCTTTCATGTATATTATATAAACACCAATTGCTCACTAGAATACTGACGTATGTCTTTCTTGTAAAATGTATTTCCAGAGTTATCACCAGTGACTCCTGAGGAAGGCGTTTTTTCAGCCGAAACGCGCGTCGAGTTTTTTGTAATTTTACTATGACATCTGTGTATGAATTGTTTTACCTGTAATGTTTATGATCTATATATGCTGTACGTTTATTGTGAATATAATGTGTTATGTTTCTTTTATTGTATCATATAGTTTCAACTTGTTGCAGTTACTATATGATTTTTATCTATGCTAATTAAACATATATTTTTAATATATATTTATATTTCATTGTTCTTTTCTCTGTATAGTTTAGACTAATTGTTCACTAACTCTTGCTGACGGCCTAGGTTGTTTTTCTCATATTGGTTTTTACCCTGCCCTAGGAGTCTGCGTACCTTACTACCCAGGGGGTCCTTGTTTAATTCTCACCATCTACTGTCATGCAACCAGGAGACATGGCAAGCGATCCACCACCCATATTCTCATCAGCACTGGATAACATACTCCACGAATTGTCTAACATCTTCTTCAATGGGCTTCATAATGGAAGTGGTGCATGAAAACAGCGATGGAAATCAAATCAGTCAGGACAGACATTACTACCTTCCACCATAGGTTGGATAAATCAGATACCAAACTGAAGGACATTGAATCAGAACTTGATGGCCTGCCAGAATGGTCTTCGGTGATATGGGCCCTGAAGCGTAAAGTGATAGACCAGGAAGACAGGAGTAGGTGCAACAATGTGCTCATCTCTGGTGTCCCTGAAAAAATCAAAGGGGCAAACATGATTGCATCCCTCCGTAAATTTCTGTTGCAACTTGTTGAACTGACATCCACCAACTGGAGATACATAGAGCTCACAGAGTCAAATTCTATTTCTATTCATTATCATAGGCACCACAGCCTATTCTGGCCTGTTTTATGTGACACCAGCAGAAACAGAAGATTATTATAGCAGCAAAGAAACATGGCCCCTCCCAGATTGAAAAGCACCAAATCTTCCTCTCTATGAACTGCTCCCAAGATACTAACTTAAAAATGAAACAGTTTTTGGCTCTACGTCCCCATATGCGAAAACATGACATCATCTACAGTCTTCTAGAGCTGGCCACAATATTGATACATTTGAACTGCAAAATGAATGAATATGATAAGCGGGAGGACATGGGGAATTTCTTGGTTGCCTTAGACACTTCAGACATGGACACGCTGGAAAGCCACAAATAACCCACATCTACCAGTATGAGAGATGGCTGACTGACCATGAGCAAGAAGAATACCAAAGGCTGGAAAGGGTCCCTCATAGTAGCCAATGGGGGAACATCCTGTCAAGGGTTGCACGCAGACAAATCTTGATCACCGTAAGACCTTAATGGTTGCCTTGACTGCTCACCACACCAATATCCTTGTTAAATAGCTGTTTGTTTGGTTTTTGGGCCACATTGGTGTAGCATGTTGATACACTCGCCTCCCGAGACAACGGTCATGGACCTACCTTACTGAGGGGATTTGTTTGGTAGATGTGTGAGACGACTTACAGATCCACCAGTGGAGACTGATTATAGAAGTCGTCATGCTTTTGCAATTGTAATGTATATCTTCCTATCCCTTCATTATGCATGCTTTGTATTGTAACCCATTAAGACTGTGCTTCTGTGACTGCTAGGTGATATACCACCCCCTTGAGATTAGGGCAACTGAGAAGACATGGCTTACCTTCTTCTGGGCTTACACTAACACTAACGGTTTGATGACTCAGGCCCATGGCCAGCTGTAGGCAGACTTATCATTGCCTCTGATGCGCAGTTAGGATGCTGATTTTCTTCCGACTTGGAAGGAAATAAAAAGGGGATTACGAGTTTTAGTGTCTACCTTGTGCTAAAGAGTCTTACCACTCAGCCAAATGGTTATAATACACTTAACGTGAACTTCTGTCTTATCTCGCTCTTGTGACACCTCCCATAGCTCCCTGATGCATGAACACTATCTGATGTAGGGACCCTGAAAATAGAAACTGCATGTGTACCTATTTGCAACAATACTTAGCGGATAATGCAGACACAGTCTCCTCTGCTGAAAAGCTATGGACTGCAGGAAAGGCATGCCTTTGGGAAAACCTTATGAGGGATTCTGCAGTCTTAAAAAGGCACCAGGAGGAGAAACACAACAGTTGACTGTGGAGTATAATGCAGCCCTGATCCCCACTCGGTTCTGGGAGCTGATTAAGGTCAAATATGACTTAACCTCTGTATATACTATACAGGTTGAAGCAGCCATTTCAGACTGTAACAGAAGCACTATGAGAGGGGCAAAAAGTCAGGGAGAATACTGGCAGCCCATCTGAAACAAGCCACCTAGCAAAGTACAACACTTGCCATTAGGATGATTCATATTGTGCTCTTAACCAATCTGCAAGAAATCCTACGGGAGTTAACCAACTTTGTGGAGTGTGAAAGAGGCATGTCAGGATGAACTAGAGTTTATAGGAAAGATCCACCTACCATCACTAATGCATGAACGGGCTACTAACCTTGGGAGCGACATTAGCAATGAGGAAGTGGCACAAGCAATCAACACTATGGCAACTGCTAAGGTACCAGGGATGACAGACTCCCAGTAAAGTTCTATAAAACTGTACAGCTAGTAATACTGCAAATGGGCAAACTATTCTGGGAAAATATCTACTGAGGCTCCTCCCTTGTCTCAATTCAACAGGGCTGGGATCTCGATAATACCCAAATCCGGCAGAGACTGACTCCAGTGTGCCAGCTATAAGTCAATAAACCTCACCCAAAAGGACATGAAAACCACGGCAAAGCTTCTTGTCACATGACTCAAGATTTATATCCATTTCCTGATGCACCCCACACAGGTAGGGTTTTTGCCCGGTTGAGAACACTTTACCACTTATTGTGGTAGGTTAAATATGAAAGGGGTGAAACTATTCTTATCTCCCTTAGCGCTGAAAAGGAGTTCAATCACGTGGATTAGCCATACTTGGAGACACTGGGCTTGGAGACTTCATCAATTGATGATGTCTGTTGGTTATATAGTTCGCCCACGGCTTCCGTGGCTTGTGGGGTCTTTTCATTCAGCTTCTTTGACATATGATGGGGAACTAAACAAGTGTGAAAAGCTAATAATGTACATCAAGATCCTCTTGGTAACTCCCTGTTTATTTAAAGTTACATAGAAACACCTCTTCCAGCTCTGCACCACACTTCCCAGCTTGCTCCTCAGTCTCCAACCCTTCGCTTTTCAAACAATAACATTCTCAGCACCCATCCTCACATAGCGACAGCGCTAGGTGCATGCAGAGTTCGGAGCAGCAGATACCACACACCTTCACCTTTTAACTATAAAAGGACCATTCTTTCTTTCCCTCTTTATAATTGCTAAATACAATAAATACATATATACATTTTACTTTACAAAATCCTTTAAGTTAGATGTTATGACAATGGTCCTCGAACTCTTCTTCTGAACTTCATGGCTTTCACCACCACTGTTGCCTGTCAAGTCCTCGTTTTGTTCTCCATTCATCTCCAAAATATTGAACTTAGCAACTCTGTTCAAATTCCATATTTATGGTTTCCGTCTTCATAAAACAGCTTGATCACTTTCATGAGCTTACTTTTATTAAGGCACACCTGAACTAAACCTAGGAATTTTAATTTTGACCCAATCTCCAACCCTCACACGTCACCTTGGCTTTCCTCCGATTATCAAATTCTTCCACCATTTTTACCATTCTCTCCTCCACTCTGCTTTTCCACACCACTCCTGCAGTTTTGCTTTTTGTACGGAACCCTTTCTTCTTCTTTACCCAGCTGGGAGATATCATACTATTAGGCTTTCTACGCCTGAAAAGTTCATACGGTGTCATCCCTGTTGTTGCATGAGGTATAAGCCTATATACCCCTACTTTATCATGTATCTCCTCCAACCACGATCTTTTATTTCCCTGCAAGCATTGTATGGTCTCCTTCATTACTTTGTTGACCCTTTCAATGATCCTATTAGATTCTGGGTGGTATAGTGCCGCTTTTTATGCACAATTCCCTTATCTTTCAGAAAGCTTTCCATTTCTCTTGCCATTGATTGCACCCCATTGTCACTAAAAACACAGAAGGGTAACCTTCCTGATCAAACAACTTTTTCAAAAACTTTAACACAACTGCGTCTCCACAGAAGTTACAACCACACCTTCTGCCCATTGTGAGTATTGGTCCATGCAGCTTAAAATATAATTATCCCCACCTGTAAACCTAATGGGACATACAATATCAAGAGAAATCTCCTCTCACGGTGCAGAGGGCAATTTCTTCACCACTATGGGCCGAGTTCTGCATTTCAAAATTCTGTCACAACCTAAACCCTCAACACAATCCTTCACTTTCTTTTCCACCATAATGTCCATCCCTGGCCACCAATAATCAGTTATAATTCTCATCTTGGTCTTTAAAATTCCAAGGTGACTCTGGTGACCCAATGAGATAAAGTGGTCTCTTGGAGTGGTGGGAGGAACCAACTTGTTTCCTATAAAGAGCAGTTCTTCACTCACTGTCAATTCCTCTCTCACTTCCCAGAAACTTCTCATTGCTTACTCACAATGCTCTTTCATTGTCCATTCCAAGGGCAGCCAATGTTTTACCAGCTGCAACACCTGATTATTTTTCATCTCCTGTATCTACTCTTTCTCCATAATGGATCAACCTCACATACTTTGATCTCCTCATCATATAAGACACCACTAAATATACCTTCTTCCCCATCACACTAATGGTCCTCACAACACAATAAAGGTCATGAAAGATAACATCACTCCAATCATCGAAAAAGTCAATGCAGAATTTGCAACCTGGTCCACACTCCAACTGTATTTATAGGGCAAAAAGCAGATCATAAGTATGCAAAAGATACTGAGATTTAATTACATCTTTGGCTTGCTTCCTTTGCGAGCACCACAAGTTCTGTTGCAGGAGACTGACAAAATCTTTTGGAATTTCATACAGAGTGGACGTAGGCAGTCCCTCAAAATCATGAAGCTCTTTGCCAAAATTACTGCTGGGGGACTACGCCTCCTCCATATTAAACCCAAATGATTGGCTTCCAAATTAGTGCACACTATCTAGATGCTTTCAGACCCACAGTGAGTATTCATTGAAGAGCAAATAATGTAAGAAATTAAGGGCTAGATGTAGGTAAATAATTTTTACAGATTCTAAAATACCGAATTTTACTGATTCAGTATTTTAGAATCGGTAAATCTGATGTAGGTAAATATTCGGTATTTTTTACCGAATCAGTAAGATTCGGTAATTACCGAATCAGTATTTACTGATTCGGTAATTGCCATTCATTCCTATGGGCCTGGAGGCCCATAGGAATGAATGGCAATTACCGAATCGGTACTTATCGATTCGGTAAATACCGAATAATTCAAGTGTGGCAGGGTGTCACTTTGACACCCTGTTGCACCCCTGATTAGGGCATGTATGTGTGCCACATGGCACAGGTGTACATGCACAGATTTGTATATACACAGGTATTCGTTATTTACCACCAACTAATAGCTGGTGGTAAATAACAAATCCTTAAAGCCCTGTGGCACTGTTTACAGTGCCACCTACATCTTAATATACAGATTCTGTAATTTTACTGAATCAGTAAATTTACCTATTCGGTAAAATTACTGATTCAGTAAAATTATCTATTCGGTAAAATTACCGAAATACTCTGTAAATAATCTGTATTTTAAGATGCCCTACATGTCAGTATCCAAATACCGGTCGGTAATGGACGAAAATCGGTATTTTCGGCCGTTACCAACCGGTATTTGGATACCTACATCTGGCCCTAGGTCTTAGAGCCCTTTATACTGGTCATGGCCAATCAAGCCATAATGGCAACCCTCTAATATGTACCTCTCAATTTGCCTGGACACAGGCCCACAAATTGGCTCAGTTCTTGGACACAATTCATCACATGCCACTATCTGGAGAAACAGGGACATAACAGTAGAAGGAAAATAAGTGGACTCATCTCTGTGGAGAGACAAAGGAATACTATCTCTGGACGGCTTAATACAAGACAGTGATTTGATCCTGTTTAATTAACTCATACACAAACAGCAATGGACATATCTTTAAATTACTCATAGTGTATGGAAAGTTCTGGGAACCCCACCTTATACACTTGAAGCAGACCTGTTACTACCATATATTGTAACATGGAAGGACTACAAATGACCTTGTCTGCCGTTTATACAAAACTAACGGACATTTTTGTTTCTCAGATGAATACACTCAAACTTTATTGATGGTGGGAAGCCAAACTGTGTCTTTCCATCCCCAGTGATGACTGGCTTAATATTGTTGAGGCTCATAACAAAACACTGAGGGAAGCAGGCTTAAATGTTTTTTTTGTATGGACCTCCATCAAAGGCACTGGACCCCGGTCAAGCTCAAGAGGGCACACATGCAAGCAGACTTTAGGTGCTGGAGATGCTCTACCCCAGACTACAACATTGTGCACGTCTTGTGGGAATGTACTGCCCTTTCGCATTACCTGCTACAGGGGAAAATCACGGTGTTGTCACCATTGACGAGCAGACTAGCTTTATTCCATGACATTTCTGCTTACCTTCTATATGCCAAATGATGACTCTCTACAGCTTTAGTGGAGATATTAAGCAACTGGAAACCCCCCACATTACCCTCCTATCAAACGTGGTCTCAGATATGCACTTGATGGCAACTTATTAAAAGAGTATACATAAACTTAATGATCAAATGCAGAATTTTGAGGATATATGTAGTGCATTCCTACAATTATGAACACTTCTGATAGGCAAAGCGCTGACCGAAACACTACAACAACATGAATGGGTGTCCCAGCTTATGAACCACCTGGAATATTGAGACTTTCATATGGCCCAGCGGCCATAAGAGAGAACCCCACAAATTTTTCAATCACAGATCTGGTATTATTATTGCTACAGCCGTCTTATAAATGACTATCACCAACCACCACACAACAACTTTGGACTACACATCATGAACCTTTTGAGTGATTATGACTTCGCTATTGGGTGGGGGACAGTGAGTAGATACCCTTTTGACAAGGACATCAGTCACAATACCGTTCAGTATTTCATTCACAACCGCTCCTTATCTCTACTTGAAGTATTTTAAGGGATATTCGTCCCTGTTCTCATAAAGAGGGTTTTAACTATTTGAGGACTCTAATTTTGCAGAACCCCCTCGGCTCGTGGGTCTGGAATCCTTTCCTCCTCTCTCTTACCAGGATCTTGAGATTCTTCTTAACAAAACTAAATCTGGTTCTCCGCTAGATGTCTGCTCGTTAAAGATCCTCAAGCAGTGTAGAGAATCCCTCCTTCCCCCTTTGGTTGACATCATGAATAGGGCGATGAAGGAGGGCATTTTTCCCCAGCAGTGGAAAAATGCTGTGGTAAAACCACTGCTCAAGAAGCCCTCTCTTGACCCTGGGGTATTAAAAAACTTTCGCCCCATCTCACTGCTCCCGGCTCCCGCGAAGATGTTAGAAGCCCATTTAAATAAACATCTTGCTGCCTTCGTGGAGAGTTCGGGTTGTCTGGATCTATCCCAGCATGGTTTCAGGAGGGAACATAGCACCGAGTCTGCCCTCACCATAGTGCTTGATAACATCCGCACGCGGGTAGATGGGGGACAGACCTCCCTCCTGATCCTTCTAGACCTCACGGCTGCCTTCGATACCCTTTCTCCCTCGGTATTAACATCTCGATTGAAGGAGATTGGGGTTCGGGGGGCGGCCCTGGGGCTCCTTTCCTCTTTTCTTGATCATAGAGAGCAAAGGGTGCTGCTGGGTCAGTTTCTATCTCCATCCCTGTCTGTGCAATGTGGGGTCCCTCAAGGGTCAGCGCTTAGTCCTACCCTTTTTAACATTTATGTGACCCCCCTTGCCAGACTTATTAGATCTTTTGGGATGGAGGTAGTCTCCTATGCGGATGACACCCAGATTCTCGTCTCTCTCTCCCAGTCAGTTATGTCGACTGCTGCCAACTTTAGATCTTGCATGGAGGCAGTCGGCCAATGGATGATTCACAATTCATTGAAACTGAACGGGGAGAAGACTGAGGTGATGGTGTTTGGAGGAAGGGAAGAGATCTGGTCAGCTGAGTGGTGGCCGGACTCACTGGGTGCCTGTCCTGATCCTACCTCCTCAGCCAAAAACCTTGGGGTTATGATCGATCCTATCCTTAGCATGTGCCAACAGGTCAACAGGACTGTATCGACCTGTTGGGGTATCATCCATATACTAAGGAAAATCAGGCACTATCTCTCCTTGCAGGCAAGAAAGCAACTTGCCGTTGCCCTCCTGGGCTCTCGTCTGGACTATTGCAATGCGCTGTATGCTGGACTGAATAAAAGTCAGCTACAGCGCTTGCAGGTGGTCCAGAATGCAGCAGCCAGATTTGTTCTTGATCTACCCCGACGTGCCTCTGCCACCTCTGCCCGGAAGCAGCTTCATTGGCTTCCTGTTGTGGACCGTATCCTTTTTAAGACCATGTGCATTGTCTATAAGACTTTAGCTAAAACCAGCCCTACTGGCATTGGATCTATTCTGTCCCATTACAATCCTGGCAGGAACCTTCGTTCCTCAAACAGACTTCTTCTTTCTGTTCCTCGTATCCGGAAGACCAGATGGGGGGGTAAAGCCTTTTCCAATCTAGCCCCTAAATGGTGGAATGCTCTCCCTCTTGAATTAAGGTCTCTCCCCACTCTACAAGCTTTTAGATCTGCCCTAAAGACCCACCTCTTTGTACGAGCGTACCTGTAGTGGTGCTTTGCAATTTTGATCTTTTTGATAGGTGCCTTGACACCTTCGGGTTTAGTTTGCGCGATACAACTTGCATAATAAATAAATAAATAAATGAGGTCGATATAAACTGCTATTATATGTAGCTCCAGTGCTTAGCTTCATTAAAACTGTTTTTTAAATTATGAAACGCTATGAATCGTGAACAGTTCCATCGAATCTGCTTAACCTGGAAATTAACTTTCGCACATCTATGTATTTTAAAATGAATGAATGACCCTTCTGTGAATTGTGAATAGTGGTATTAAATTTGCTTAATCTGAAATTAATTCTTGTGTACTGTTTTTAAATGTTATGAATTTTAAAAAGAATGTATGATTCTTTGTAAACGTTTATGCTTCATTTGAATTGAATAAAGTTATTTGACTGACTGACTGAGACTTTCATATGGCCCAGTGGCCATAAGAGAGTACCCCACAAATATTTCAATAACAGATCTGGTATTAATATTGCTACAGCCGTCTTACAAATGACTATCACCAGCCACCTCACAACAACGTTGGACTCCACATCATGACCCTTTTGAGTGATTATGACTTCGCTATGGGGTTGGGACTGAGAGTAGATACCCTTTGACAAGGACATCAGCCACACTACCGTTCAGTATTTCATTCACAACCGCTGCTTATCTCTACTTGAAGTAGCTGATATTGCCCTGCTGTGAGTACTTTGTTTATTCTATTTGATTTCAAATGTGATCCCTTTTTTCTGTATACACTGGAAGATCCTTAATTCCCATTATGAAACAATGCACTAGGTCCAGGTACTTTACCCTTTCTGTGTTTACAAATCATGTACCTTGAGAAAATCAATAAAGAACTGAGATATTAAAAGAAGATTGATAGAGGCTGGACTTTTAATTGAGTGCTACCTGTTTGATATCTTTGCTTTTTTCTAAGTGGGCAGTACTATCTGGAGCAGCTGATACAGTTCAGGTTCCACTGACATAAAAGGTTTTTGTGGATTTGGATGTGCAGTTTTTTTGAGGCCTTACTGCTTTTGTAAATTTTCTGGGATATAAAAAAAAATTGGCTAAAACCAAAAACATTTTTTAGCCTGACAAGCCACACCTTGCCATACCTGTCCCTGGCAGTGAAGTAAACTGCTTTGTGTGGCTATGCTCTTTGTGAAAGAGAGGAATGCCAACACTCACAGTGATGTTAACCACTGTGTGCCGTTATGGTGCAGCAGCTGTAACACCTGTTCAAGCCGAATCAAGCCGAATCATAGCGGTGTTGGAGGCAATCCACCTGAATCTCACCAACTTTCAGGTCAAGGATGGACTCAGTGCCTCTTCACACATTCAGTTGCTGCTGCTTGCAGCTGATTGCAAAGTGGTGGTAGATAATGGCTTTTAGCATACCAATTGTTTTTCTAGGGAGTATTAATATTATTGGAAATGAAATGCTGGCTCTTGACCCCTGTGCTGTTTATCCCTTGATTTGATCACTAACAAGAAAGAGGCAGAAGGTAAAGAACATCATTTTAATTTCACAAGTCTGCCAAGTGACACTATGCATTGTGGAGAATGTTGTTTGCTTTTAACACTGTCATCATGGGCTCAAACCCCAGGAAAAGTGTTGTTGGCTAAAATAGTTGCATTGGCCCAGTGTTTTAAACATGACACGAAGCTACTTGCTAGCTATTTGTTACCATTTTAAAAAGTTGTCTAGTCCACTTGAAAACTACTTGTATTAAATGTAAATCCATAAGTAAACTTTTCTCACATATTTTGTGAGGGTTCAGTCATTCATTCACATAATGCATTAACACAAACATTTGCAATGATAATCATTTTATATTAGGTGTATTGGAATATTTTATACCATGCTTCACAACACAACAAAGGTACAACCTCAACAGCAGCAGCACAATCTTCATTAAGACAAAGGAGGAAGTAAAGGAAATGTAAAAGAAACAAGAGCATGATTCCCGCACAATTACAGAACATGTACAACATTGGTAGCTAACACACTAAAGAGGGGATGAGAGAAATTAAAGGAGTGTTGTATGACCTCTGTAGGCATAAAGATACAGAAAGAGCTAAACCTCTTCCAGAATTACCATACATTCTTGTACTCACATAGAAAGATGAACCCTCGCCTACATGGTGTGGTACGCTTCAACAGTAGGTTCCATCTTTCCACTGGAATGCATCTGAGAGTACTACTGTTCACTGGTTCTTCAGTCTCCTAGCAACAGGGTCAAGAATCTGGGTAAGGTTAGGTCTGTTATGTTGACATTTATGTCATTGTTAAACGGTCATACCTCCATTCAAATTGTGTGTGGCTGAGCTAGTAATGGCTTCTACTCATGTCTCACAACTACAAGATTAAAACAGGATGGTCGAGCAAGGGACCCTGCTTCTCTTTTCTATGCACATGCTCCAGCACCTCAATTATACTCATACATGTTCAGATGCCTTACACAGGACTACAGGTCTGGTTATCTCACATCAAATATTGTGAAATAGTAATTGGTTCAAAGAGTATGTTATACAGGTATCTTCAATGTACCCTTTGCTTTTTCATAACATGAGCCAACAGCTGTGGAAAGACCCCTTTGTCATAGAACTGTTATTCTTTGAGCAGACCGATCAACAAAGGGAGAGATAGGGTTCAAGGGCACTCTTAGTCCCCAATCAATAGATACAAAAACAAAGGAAGAGTGTCCGTCAGTAAGGCGTAAGTGTGATCGAGATAGCACGTATAGATATAAGGCCAGCTGTAGTTGGTCAGAAGGCTGGGCTGACTTTCAAGAAAAAACTCATTATTTCTTCAAGAAACCCTCACTCACCCTAGTGGTGACATGCTTCATCATCGGGTCCACTCGGGAGATCGAGTACCTCCCGAGTGTGCTACGACGCCAGGAGACTGCGGAGCAGGTTGTTGTGAGAGTGAGATGTGAAAAAAAGTGTGGTTAAAAATGTCAGCGGTTGTACCAAAAAATCATTTATTCGCTGGTCAACTTGACATATTAAAATAAAGACTATGTGCAGGGAAACTATCCAAAATAAATACAGGTGTTTCCCTGTTAGGGGAAGGTCAACATGTTTCTGCCCTTTAAGTGTGTGAGTTTACAGGGCTTTCGTCAGGACCAATAAGTGGGTGTTACCTCAACAGGTATAGGCGCGCTAAGGCCTACCCTGCTGTAGGTTGTGAATGTTAAAAACAGTGGCACTATGTGTAAAAATAAGTGCGTGGGAATACAAACCAAAAGGCTTGGGGATTTGCCTCTGTTGCGAGGAGCCCAGAAGTCTGCAGATTGGTAAAAGACAGACAGACAAACAAAACACAAAACATAAAATGAACAAATGGTCATTCATGATCACGGTTTGTTGCCATGCAACTTTAGATGTGGCGTGATACGTGCTAACAGACCTATCAATGGCCGTGGTCGGAAGGGATCACGTTGTAGAATGGAAGTTGTGCCCAAGAACCTTGGTGATGGGCCTCAACTAGAGCCAGGGTAGTGTGACCTGGCGCAGTAAAAATAGTGAGGTAATGCAACGGAGGCTTGCAGTGCTAAGTCTGTCCGTGTGGGAAGCCTGGTAGGCTGCCCATAATAGTAACATTACCTATGGTAAGAGTACGGAGACATATTCCCCGAAGAGTGATAAAATAAGACAGAGCTACGTAATGGTAAAGCGCAGCCCTGCTGGCCGTGAATTAGAGAGCTTAAATAGGCACACTAATTGAGAATATCGGTGGCACAGTCCTCACTTGTATTCAGTATGAACCACGCCCCATAGATTCAGAGGGGGGGTGGGAGCGACAATGGCACAACCTGTCAGGGTAAAAAAAAAAAAAAAAACACACACAAAGGAGAGTTCAAGGAGAGTAGGCAGAAGCTTACACACACAAACACTTAGCTTATTAAGATGTCAGGTCGCTTGTACATACGCCCGCAACGCTCAGCACCCTCTCGGCACCTAGCTGTCCCCGCTGGATCTCGTGGATCACGAGCGAGGAAACAGCCCGGCGCTAAGAGAGGGAGGCGTCGGGACGTCGGCCAATCCCGAGCGTACACTGGAACGAGGCTTGGGAAGCAAGCCTCGCGTCGAAGCGTGCACATCACTGTTGCACGCCGTGTCGAAAACGAGGCTTGGAATGCGCGTTGGATGCGCATGCGCGCACATGGACAGAGTTAGAACCATATCGAGGCTTGGCACGCAAGCTGCCGAGCAAGATTCTAAGAGAGGCTTGACAAGCAAGCCTGCAAAGGACAGGACCGACTGAACGGATCGTGTAACAGAAGTCGGCAATGATAAAAAGTATAAAACTCACGCTGAGAACAATTGACATTGTAGATAGGTGTAGGTTCATTGACAGTAAGGAGACAGAGCAATCAAGGTGTTGGGTTACCCATCATCGCAAAAGTAATATGGTGGATGATGGTTTAATCAATCATATTAGTGTACTGAGAGTTGTGAACACGGGAGTACACTAACCAGTATGAACAGCACACAAAACGATAGTGGTGAGTGCCCACCATCATGGATGATATATACAAGGGTCTGTAGTATTGGCATACTGAGGGCTGTGGCCAAAAGAGTGATATCACCAGTGAAGCACATACATCATTGGTAGTGCCCTGAAATGGAGAAAAGCACAATATTAATGTTTCAGAACGCTGGCCCAAGGTCTTAGCACTGCAAGCCTCCGTTGCATTACCTCACTATTTTTACTGCGCCAGGTCACACTACCCTGGCTCTAGTTGAGGCCCATCACCAAGGTTCTTGGGCACAACTTCCATTCTACAACGTGATCCCTTCCGACCACGGCCATTGATAGGTCTGTTAGCACGTATCACGCCACATCTAAAGTTGCATGGCAACAAACCGTGATCATGAATGACCATTTGTTCATTTTATGTTTTGTGTTTTGTTTGTCTGTCTGTCTTTTACCAATCTGCAGACTTCTGGGCTCCTCGCAACAGAGGCAAATCCCCAAGCCTTTTGGTTTGTATTCCCACGCACTTATTTTTACACATAGTGCCACTGTTTTTAACATTCACAACCTACAGCAGGGTAGGCCTTAGCGCGCCTATACCTGTTGAGGTAACACCCACTTATTGGTCCTGACGAAAGCCCTGTAAACTCACACACTTAAAGGGCAGAAACATGTTGACCTTCCCCTAACAGGGAAACACCTGTATTTATTTTGGATAGTTTCCCTGCACATAGTCTTTATTTTAATATGTCAAGTTGACCAGCGAATAAATGATTTTTTGGTACAACCGCTGACATTTTTAACCACACTTTTTTTCACATCTCACTCTCACAACAACCTGCTCCGCAGTCTCCTGGCGTCGTAGCACACTCGGGAGGTACTCGATCTCCCGAGTGGACCCGATGATGAAGCATGTCACCACTAGGGTGAGTGAGGGTTTCTTGAAGAAATAATGAGTTTTTTCTTGAAAGTCAGCCCAGCCTTCTGACCAACTACAGCTGGCCTTATATCTATACGTGCTATCTCGATCACACTTACGCCTTACTGACGGACACTCTTCCTTTGTTTTTGTATCTATTGATTGGGGACTAAGAGTGCCCTTGAACCCTATCTCTCCCTTTGTTGATCGATATTCAGCTGCACACAGCAGTGAGAGTTTCTACCTTTCCCTTTCCTTTGATTCCTTCAAAAAATTTCATAGATACAATAACGTGTATCTATAGAAACTAAAATGGCAACGCCTAACCTGGGTCTAACTTTCACCACGGAGGAGATAGACGAACTACTGGCAGACCCAAACATCTTTGCAGATCCAGCAATAGCTCAAGCAGTATCACATACAGCAGAATGGGAACAATTGACGGAAATAAAACGTGATAGAATTAGAACCATTTTACATGGTACAATTCTAAAACAATACCTCACCTCTAACTCGGCCCCAAAAGGGCTATTGGTCACCAACGCTCCAAGAATATTCTTAAATGATGCCACCTTTAGAAGGGATTGGGCCATGATTGCATGGCATTGCACAAGAGACTGGCTAGTGCTGATCATTAAAACAGCACTACGCCTATCAGAAACCCTACAAGTCGAAATCCAACAGACAGAAGCCCAGTTCAAAACTACAATAACTGGATATAAAAAAAAGTTGGATGAAATTAATAGAGACCTTGTAGAATACAAAGACAATCTGATGCAAGCTAAACTAACAAAGTTCCAAAAGGATCTAAAAAAATTTAAATTTGAAACTATATACCCTTACTCTGATCCTAACTATAGTATACCAAAAAAGGATTCTAACAAATCTGACGATTCAGATAGCCACTCGTCCAGTGGGAGCTCCACGAGCAACCAGAGCCCAAAACAAAGAGGACGAAGAGGGGGTAGGGGCAGATTTAATTACCCTACACAACAACCAAGGTGGCAGAACTATGGACAACCAAACAATGGTCCCCCACCCATGTTTTACCAACAACCCCAGTTCCCTATGATGAACTGGAACCCCTACATGCAACCCCTTTTTCCTCAGAACCACCCACCTATGCCTTTTTTAGGGAGAGGCGGGCGGGGACGGGGACGGAGCAGAGGAAACACACAAGTGACCTGGGAGGACGAGGACTCAGTGGGGAAACACACTCGCAGTCGAACAGCAACAGCCAGCACGAGTGCAATCTAAGTCTCGTAACAAACCTCTCTAAGAAAATTCTCACACCAGAGGAAACAAAAGTCCTAGAGAGGGGCCTAGGATTTGTCCCAACTTCACGTCCGGACAAATTTCGACTCCACTGCGAGTTAGCACAATTCTTCCGAAAACTTAAACTCAAGGCGTTTTTTGAGTCTAAAGAACAGCCTGAAACCCACGAACAGGAGTTTGACACAACATTCAGACCTAAATCAACTTTCATGCCACCACCGCATACTATACCAGCCGCAATCACGACCTTTGAACAGGCGGTCACAAAAGATCTGGAAGCCCTTGAGAACCCCAAACGGTTCAACAACTTTTCGGCGGCGGAACACAAAGCCCTTGAGAACTTGAAAAATGATAAAGACATCGTCATAAAACCCGCCGACAAGGGCGGTGGAATCGTCATCCAGGATACCAAGGATTATGACGAAGTCTGCTTAACTCTCCTAAATGACAGGACCAACTATACCCCTCTCACTATAGACCCAACTGCTGAGATGAAAACACGAATATCCACAATGGTACGAGAGGCGGAGTTGAATGAACATATCTCAGCTCATGAGGCGGCTTATCTCACGGCAGGGGGACCAACAATCCCTTATTTCTATACTTTGCCAAAAACACACAAAAATAGATTACCGCCACCAGGACGCCCTATAGTGTCTGGCATTGGCTCAGTACTGGAACCGCTATCCACATTCTGCGATCATTACCTAAAGCCAATAGTACAAAACTCCAGCACCTATTTGAAGGATACTAAAAGCCTTCTTAGGCTACTGAATGACATCTCTTTTGAATCAGACTCTGTCATCTTGGTCACTATGGACATAGAGAGTCTGTACACGAGTATCCCGCAGGAAGAAACATTACGGGTACTGGCACAAGCACTGGACACTGTGACTTGGGATTATGTCACGCCTAAGGCATTTATTTTACAATGTGCAAGGATGGCACTAAAAGAAAATTACTTTGAGTACAAGGGGCAACTGTACCTTCAATGCACAGGGACCTCTATGGGCAGTACCTTCGCTCCAAGCGTAACGGGGCTGTATGTTTACGATTTTGAGACTAAACACATCCTGCCCCCTTCCAACCCCTTTGCCTCCTCCATAGGCTTATGGAGGAGGTACATAGATGATATTCTCATACTATGGACGGGCACTGAAAACAGTCTCATTGAATTCTTAAGCTGGGTCAACACTCTTGACCCTTATCTAAAATTCACGAACAACTACAGCAAAGAATCAATAATTTTCTTGGATGTGGTGATAAGGATCGATGGGACAGCTCTCACTACTGTGACCCATCACAAACCGACAGCAAGGAACAATCTTCTACAATTCAGTAGTTTCCATCCAAGACCACTACGTGAGAACCTGCCCTACGGGCAATATCTCCGCTTAAGAAGGAATTGCAGTAGCACTACGGACTACAAGACCCAGGCAGAGGACCTAACTGTCAAACTGAAACAAAGAGGGTACCCTCAAGGCATCCTCAACAAAGGACAAACTAGGGCCCGGAACCAACCCCGGGAAGCCCTTCTGGAAGAGAACGAAAAAATCGACACAGAGGTCCCTTTGACGTGTGTTACCACATATAGCACACTATCCGACAATGTAAAGAAGTCAATAAACAAAAATTGGAGAATTATCACCAGTAGCATTGGTAATTGGGAAAAACCATTGTTTTCTTTCAAAAAGGGCAGGAGTATCAAGGATGCCCTGGTACACACAAGGCCCTTAGCATGTCCATCAGCACTTATCAGATCTGTTACTGAACCATGGCATTTACCCCCCATTACCGGACACTTCCCTTGTACCGACTGCAGTGTCTGTCATTTAACCACCCACACAAAACAGTTAAATCTGGAACCGGGTAAAATATGGACGCAAATGTCCCATACTAACTGCAATTCCACTCATGTTATCTATTTGATTACTTGCCCGTGTGCCAAGAGATATGTGGGCATGACAACTCGGAAAGTGAAGACCCGCATTGGCGAACATCGCAGCAATGTTCGCTGCAAGAAAGTAACGACCAAACTCAGCGAACATTTTCTGCAGACAAATCATACCCCTAACGATATGACCTGGACAGTAATAGAACAGGTCAACAACCCCAGGAACAGAGAGAATATTTTGTTTGAAAAAGAGCAGCGCTGGGTCTACAGACTCAACACACACAATCAAGGTCTAAATGACCAAATACCTTGGGCCAGCGTTCTGAAACATTAATATTGTGCTTTTCTCCATTTCAGGGCACTACCAATGATGTATGTGCTTCACTGGTGATATCACTCTTTTGGCCACAGCCCTCAGTATGCCAATACTACAGACCCTTGTATATATCATCCATGGTGGTGGGCACTCACCACTATCGTTTTGTGTGCTGTTCATACTGGTTAGTGTACTCCCGTGTTCACAACTCTCAGTACACTAATATGATTGATTAAACCATCATCCACCATATTACTTTTGCGATGATGGGTAACCCAACACCTTGATTGCTCTGTCTCCTTACTGTCAATGAACCTACACCTATCTACAATGTCAATTGTTCTCAGCGTGAGTTTTATACTTTTTATCATTGCCGACTTCTGTTACACGATCCGTTCAGTCGGTCCTGTCCTTTGCAGGCTTGCTTGTCAAGCCTCTCTTAGAATCTTGCTCGGCAGCTTGCGTGCCAAGCCTCGATATGGTTCTAACTCTGTCCATGTGCGCGCATGCGCATCCAACGCGCATTCCAAGCCTCGTTTTCGACACGGCGTGCAACAGTGATGTGCACGCTTCGACGCGAGGCTTGCTTCCCAAGCCTCGTTCCAGTGTACGCTCGGGATTGGCCGACGTCCCGACGCCTCCCTCTCTTAGCGCCGGGCTGTTTCCTCGCTCGTGATCAACGAGATCCAGCGGGGACAGCTAGGTGCCGAGAGGGTGCTGAGCGTTGCGGGCGTATGTACAAGCGACCTGACATCTTAATAAGCTAAGTGTTTGTGTGTGTAAGCTTCTGCCTACTCTCCTTGAACTCTCCTTTGTGTGTGTTTTTTTTTTTTTTTTTACCCTGACAGGTTGTGCCATTGTTGCTCCCACCCCCCCTCTGAATCTATGGGGCGTGGTTCATACTGAATACAAGTGAGGACTGTGCCACCGATATTCTCAATTAGTGTGCCTATTTAAGCTCTCTAATTCACGGCCAGCAGGGCTGCGCTTTACCATTACGTAGCTCTGTCTTATTTTATCACTCTTCGGGGAATATGTCTCCGTACTCTTACCATAGGTAATGTTACTATTATGGGCAGCCTACCAGGCTTCCCACACGGACAGACTTAGCACTGCAAGCCTCCGTTGCATTACCTCACTATTTTTACTGCGCCAGGTCACACTACCCTGGCTCTAGTTGAGGCCCATCACCAAGGTTCTTGGGCACAACTTCCATTCTACAACGTGATCCCTTCCGA
Organism: Lissotriton vulgaris; assembly: GCF_964263255.1. Taxonomy (NCBI): domain Eukaryota; kingdom Metazoa; phylum Chordata; class Amphibia; order Caudata; family Salamandridae; genus Lissotriton; species Lissotriton vulgaris. Next base: position 936,393,077 of record NC_141698.1, on the reverse strand, counting down.
CCACGGCCATTGATAGGTCTGTTAGCACGTATCACGCCACATCTAAAGTTGCATGGCAACAAACCGTGATCATGAATGACCATTTGTTCATTTTATGTTTTGTGTTTTGTTTGTCTGTCTGTCTTTTACCAATCTGCAGACTTCTGGGCTCCTCGCAACAGAGGCAAATCCCCAAGCCTTTTGGTTTGTATTCCCACGCACTTATTTTTACACATAGTGCCACTGTTTTTAACATTCACAACCTACAGCAGGGTAGGCCTTAGCGCGCCTATACCTGTTGAGGTAACACCCACTTATTGGTCCTGACGAAAGCCCTGTAAACTCACACACTTAAAGGGCAGAAACATGTTGACCTTCCCCTAACAGGGAAACACCTGTATTTATTTTGGATAGTTTCCCTGCACATAGTCTTTATTTTAATATGTCAAGTTGACCAGCGAATAAATGATTTTTTGGTACAACCGCTGACATTTTTAACCACACTTTTTTTCACATCTCACTCTCACAACAACCTGCTCCGCAGTCTCCTGGCGTCGTAGCACACTCGGGAGGTACTCGATCTCCCGAGTGGACCCGATGATGAAGCATGTCACCACTAGGGTGAGTGAGGGTTTCTTGAAGAAATAATGAGTTTTTTCTTGAAAGTCAGCCCAGCCTTCTGACCAACTACAGCTGGCCTTATATCTATACGTGCTATCTCGATCACACTTACGCCTTACTGACGGACACTCTTCCTTTGTTTTTGTATTCTTTTAGCAGAAACAGTGCCCGTTTCCCTTCTTTAGAGGACTCGGATAGCTTTGCCAGCAGCATCACAAGATGTCCACATAATGTCAGCAGCCATGCAAGCTTTGCTTCCTCACAGAACAGATACGACATGACAGTGGCAAAGCAAACCTTCCTCTCTCACACAAGGCAGCAAGTGAAGAACATGTACAGTTAACGTATGAGTGATTTGCAGGTTACAGACAGATCTCTGCAGCAGGTGCATTACTCACTGAGAGGTGGAAGTAGCAAGATGAATGTCACATGATTCCCCACAAATACAGAACAGGTACAACATAGGTAGCTACCACACTATGCAGGGTGTGAGAGAAGTTAAAGGGCTATTCTATACCCTCTGTAGACATAAACATAAAGAAGCAGCTAACCCTCTTATGGAATTACACCACATATTTTCGCAACCATAGAAAGAAAATATAGGTGTATGAGTGAGTAAAGGTGGGAGTTGCCACATTTCTCACTTACATGATAATCCACACCGCATCCTGCAAGTCCTACTGCTGACACACAAAGAACTGCTATTTGTGTTGGTTCTTTAGTTTTCTACGCATTGAGAAATAGCCATCGCCTAGTTGATCATTGTTATTTGGCGCTGCACTGGCACCGGCTATGAGCCTGATTTAGATCTCGGTGGATGGGCAAATCCAACACAAGGGTGACGGATATCCCGTCTTGCCGAAATATAAATCCCATAGGATATAATAAATCCGGCCCTAAGTAACTTATGATCCACACAGGCAGGCTCTTCTATTCACAGATTGTCAAACTCTTTATGTTTTTAAGTTATCAGCATATAAATACCCTAACTTCATGAGAAGGAAAAGTAATGCATTTAGGGAAACTTGATAGTGGCTAAATAAAAATATGTTATTTATTTTCCAAGCTTGGTGTGATCAGTAAACACCGTATTGTACTAATGTGTTTTTCATTCAGTTTATGGCAACTTGAAGTAAGACGTTGATTGTCATTTTTCACAGTAAATCCTCAATTTCTCCTCTGAGAATGTATTTGCATCTGATCATAATTTGTCCATCGTGAGATTGAGGATTTGTGCTTTGTGCAGCCTACGCTCTTGAGACACATTTTATCAAAACATTATTATTTAAATTCGACCCTTCAATATGGTTTTGAGTACATTATGTGTCTGAAAGTGGTTAACATTATGTACTTTAGTCTGTCAGTTATTTTCTGTCTCTCTGTCAAAATCTAAATCCTTTCATTGTTGTGGTGGTGTTTGAGGTGAAGTAGATAATCCTCGGTAGAATCTTTTAATCCCCAAGTATACCATACAGATCGAAGTTGGCTATAGCTGAGCGTATTTTCAGATTGATTGAAAGTTAGGCAGTCTGTTTATGCCATAAAAAGTATCAGTATGCTGCCAAGATATTGGAGCAGGTTGGATCTTTTTGTTATATGAAAATCCAGCACAAACCTATAGATTCATCAAGCATCCATTCTGCGATTCCTTATTAGCAAAAAATACGGATTCGCTAATAAGGAATAGCAAAAGGCTATGCATGAAGAACTCGCTAAAAAATAGCGATTTCTTAAAATTCCTTAATTGCGACTCGCGAATTGCGAGTCGCAATTAAAGAACACCTCCCCATTCATTCCTATGGTCCTCTAGGCCCATAGGAAGACATTCTCAATTTGCGATTGTCAATTAGAGAATCGCAAATTGAGATTGCAATTTCAAGGGTGCTTGGGTGTCAAAAGGACACCCTGTTGCACCCCTGAAATCTGCATATGGGTACTCTTGCACACACATGCCCTAAGGGCATGTGTGTGTGTAAAATGGAACTTTGAAAAATGCACTAAAGTTTTTGCAAATTACCATGAAGTTCAACTTCATGGTAATTTGCTCCCCCTATTAGTGAAATCGCTAATTTCCTTACTTTAATGCACTGCATTTAAGGAATCTCAATTTGAGATTCCTTAAATGCAATCGCAATTTAAGTAATCAAAATTTTGCGATTTCTTAAATTGCGATTTTTGCATTTGGGATGATGCATCCCAAATGCAAAAATACCGGTCGCAAAGGGGCAGATTTTGAGAATCTGCCCGTTTGCGACCGGTTTTTAGCTTGATGCATCTATGCCTTAGTCCAGTAATGAAGTGGCCTGCCCATTCAGAATTACAGGCACTGGGTATGCAACAAAGAAAATGCTTGTTGGCATTTTAATGCATTTCATTTGCTGGACACACACACAATAGGTAACATAATTGTGTGCTTGAACTATCGAATTATTACTTTTCCATATGATTCTTTTAACACCTTCTTTCCATGTTTTTAAAGCTTATTCAGGTTTATAAAATACAAAATCCTTAAAGCGAAATATAAATTACGGTACAATGATGTTTTTGCTGAAAGCAAGTAGAAAAGATGGCTGTTTTCTGGCACATAATTGCTCACTTCCACACATCAGTAATGCTTTTGTGGATCAGATGTGCTATTTATGAAGTCGTCTCACGTAACTTTTAGAAAAGCCCACTTTTATTTTAGTACTTAAATATACCTAAGTAGCTTTCAGACGATTTCAAATTCGCCTAGATTCCCTCAAATGTCCCTAAATTTGTGGTCAGGTGTTTGACTTTCCTCCCTGTTGATAAAAGAAAGCTTCTGACTGTACTCTGTTCTTCAGTTGTGTGTTCTTTGCATGTGTTCTACTCTTCACCTGTGTTCCTGGCTCTCCAGATGAGACAATCTTCAAGCCCGACTCTGAGTTCATCTTCTCAGATGCTTAATGCTTGTGTCACATCTTGACAATTCTTCTGCAGTTTTTCTTCTAAGAATTTCCTCATATCCTTATAACTCTCTTACCTCTTCCAGTGCTGTCTTCAGAGAACTTAGTGATTAGCTATGGAGATTTGGATTTATTTGTCTAGATTGTGAAACTAAACCCAGATTATTCAACTGCCCCTTGCACCTGCATACTGGAACTCTGCTTCGCGTTTTGAGGTGTGCTGTAACAACTGTCTCCTGGGCTTTCAAAGAGTTATTTATGAATCCTTATGGATCTAATGTTTCTGTTTAGAGTCTCAAGTCTAACAAGATAAAGGTACTTTGCCATTGATACATTTAGTCTCCACATTGCACACCCTTTGCTAAAGTGATTTTTGGTCATTTTATCAGTGTTTCTAGTGCGTTAGAATTGATTTCAAATACATATAAAAGAAAAAACTTCATACAATTGAAATTGATGTAACAGGAGAGAGTAAACATATTCTTATGTTATTTCTAATACAAAAGAGCCACAGCTAGTGAGACACAACAGAACAAGGGAGTATCCAGAAAATTAATATAGCTGCAGCCACCTAGCAAGCGAGGCAAGTGAGCCAAACTCTCCCTTGAACAGCTTCCTTGTCTCTTCCACCCGTGCATATATCCATTAATTATTTCCCCCTTCCATCTACCTGCTGATATTTACTATTTCACCTTTACATTTTGTATCCATTCTTATTTTTATCCATCATTCAATCTTTTCCCATTTCATCCATTCATCCATCCATCCACTCAGTCTGCCGTCCATCAATTCTTTAACTCTACCATCCATCCACCCATTTAACCATCCAGTCTGCCATCCATCCAATAACTCTGGCACTCATTTATCCACTCTGCCATCCATCGGTCTTTCCCATCTGCTATCCAGCCAACCATCCATGGTGCAATCAATCCATCAAGACATTCTGCCATCCATCCATTACTACCTTCTGCCATCCATCCATTCATACATCTATCCATCATACATCCGCCCGCTCTGCCATCCATCCATCCACACTGTCATTCGCCCATTCATCCACTCTACCATTCATCCATCCACTCTACCATCCATTTATCATACATCTATCTATCAACTGTGCCATCCATCTATACAGCTATCCACTCTGTCATCCATCCATCTATTCACCCCTTTACCATCCATTATTCCATAATCCATCCAACTATCCACACTCCCAACCATGCATCCATCCACTCTTTCATCTATCCATCCAACCAGCCATTTATCCATCCATCCATCCACTCAGCCGTCTATCAATTCAATCTGCCGTTCATCCATCCACTCTGCCATCAATCCACCCATCCACTCTACAATCCATCCGCTCTGCCATTCATCCATCAATCCACTCATTCAGCCTTCAATCCATTCATCCATTCTGCTATACATCAATCCACTCTGCCATCTATCCATTCATGCTCCCATCCATTAACTCTGCCATCCACTCATCCATCCATCATTTACTCTCCCATCCATCTATCCATCCATTTCATCCACTCTACCATCCATTCGATCTGCTAGTCACCCATCAATCTATCCACTCTGCTATCCACTCATCCAGTCAGCCACTCTGCCATGTATCAATCCACCCTGCCATTCAATCGCATTGCCATCCATCCATCCACTCTGCCATACAGCCATCCATGCAAGGCACTCTAGCATCAATCCACCTTGCCAACCATCCATGCATCGTCATCCATCCATCCATCCCTTTATTTTGCTATCCTTTCACCTGCCACTCCCTATCCATCCATCCCTTTACTTTGCCATCCTTTTGCCTGTCCATTCACCTATCCATCCATCCATCCATCCATCCATCCATCTATCCCCCTTTACTCTGCCATCCTTTCACCTGCCCATCCACCTATCCACCCATCCCTTTACTCAGCCTTCCTTTCACCTGTTAAGCAAACTATCCATCATTCCATCTATTCATCCTTCACTTTACTTTGTCTATCCACCAAATGATTCATTTACTCATCAATCAATCATTCCATCCCTTTACTTTACCATCATGTCAACTTTTCATCCACTAATCATTCATTCATCCTTTCACCGACTCAGTCCCCCATCTACTCATTCATTCATACATCTTCCTTTCACCCTTCCTTCCAAAATTCCTTCCTTCTTTCCTTGTTCTGTTTACCTAGCTGTCCTTTTTCCTTGCTCCTGCTTGTTCTTCTATTGACCCAGTATTCCTGAGTTAATGATGTTCTTTTGTCTGCCGTGTTGCAGACTAAAGAGGTACATAAAGAACCCCACCCCCGCTGTAGCTGCTAAAGTGGGAGGTTCACGACACCCCTGCAGCCGAACACCAGAGAGACCTTCCATTTCACACAATGAGCTGTGTGACTACAATCTGTAGATGTCTCTTGTGTGCCTTCTCTCATAACCCTATCACCCTGGTTCCCCTCTTATCCATAAGTATTGAGCACATTCTTAGATGTGTTCAGCATTGTCAAAGGTGAAGGAGATCAGAGAGTTCCATATTGTTCCTGGAGCCCGGCACTACAAGTAGACCCTACCATGCTTGGAGCAGCAGAAAATGAAATACGTTTTACCTGACCACCAGTCAAGTCATACAAACATTGGAGTATATCAAAATGTAGTGAAAATTGACAAGGAGCACTGTAGTGATAGCTATAGATTAAATCAGGAGTACCCAGTTGATATCTTGACCATTTAAAAGGCAATTTGAAACCAACTGTCCTTTTTACATGTCTCAGTGAAAGAAGTGAAATACACCTCATTTCAATACAGAAAAGCTACAGGAGCTCTGTTGACATTTCCCTGCTGGTCTAAGAAAGTTATGCAGGTAATAGATATACCCACCGCTAGCTTACAACAAGACCAAGGTGGTCTCTGGTCTGCTGACATGAAAGAAACCAACTAGGGACCTACTTTCCTTGTCTGGAATCTGGACATTGTTCAATGTAGTGGGAATTTGCAATCTAGTAGAAATTATCTCCTATTGCTTGTCTTGTGAGAAGTCTGGATAGACTATGAGACTCATTGTGAAACATATAACTGCCCATCAGATATGGTACCCATGTAGGATGGGTATGTTAGAACCAATCATGAAGATATAGCAAACACAATCTTGATCGTTTTGCTACTACCCCTGCAGTACTAATAGGTGACCTTTTTATAGAAAACAAACATCCCTCAGGGAACCCTCTGAACCCAATACAACTAGACAGGGAAATATAGTTAATGAATGGCAGAATAAATGGATGGATGGATGGATGGTAGCATGAAGTGTTGGATAGCAGAATGGATGGAAGGGTAATACACTTAAAATATGTAGTACATCCACCAATCCAGGAAAGATGCAAAATACTTAGGTGTGTGTCCCAATTGATGGAATATTTCTCCACAACTACTGCTCAGTGATAGCTCCAAGACCAGCAGTGTGATGCATGGAAAGTATTTTAGACAATCTACATTGCCTGTGGTGGTCTATGTGTCAAAGTGGACTAGATATGTTTGCACTACTATGAAAATAAAATCACTTTTATACAAGTAGTGCAGGTATAAAGCGTGTCTCCAATACCACATGAAGATAACTTTACTCTAGCGAAAATTTTATTTTTGTGGACATCCATGAGAAGAATGAGATTAAGCTTCCAATGGACTTACATCACACCTTGGCCATTATCAGGGGCATTCTTCATTGCAGAACATTTGAATTTGGATTTTCCTGTTTGAAAGTATGCTCCCACTGAGAGTAATCGAGCATGTCCAAGCCATGTCTAATATATACTTCAGTCTGGTCCTCCAAACAGATTTTCCTGAAAAAATGCAGTCTAGGTCTGCAGGTTAACCCCTTCACAGGCACTAGAGCAACTTCAACCCAGCCCTACGTCATAGGTCATGCTAAAACTCTCATGAGTGAATTAGAGATGTATGAGTATAGCGGGCCTATGGTGGCCGCCTGAGCACTGCCACACTGCGGGCCTGCCCGCAGTATTACTAGTGTGGCAGTCAGACCGCCACTGCACCTCTGTGACTGCCACTGATCCAGTGTCCTGTTGCGGTCATGCAGTGGTTAGGAGCCACAACATTCTGGTGGTGCCGTTGCGGTACCTCCAAGCAAATTCTGAGTTGGTCTTCCACTGCCTCTTTCATAGCAGTGAGCCCGCCATGAAACAGGTGGTGGGCAAGCAACTGAGGAGTCCTAACAGAGTTCCCTGCCACTCCTGGACCAGGGGATGCAAGCACGGGGGCACATGTTGTACCACTTGGTATTTCACCCCCAGTTCCTGTACAGTGTGGCATGCATGCCACATCGTGCAGGAACGTGCAGTCTGTGCTCTCATGGCGGCTGTCTGCATGTTAGGCTCTTTCATGAGCCTTGTTTAAATCATGTAAAGGGGAGGGAGAGAGAAGGGAAGCAATGATACATTCAACTTCCAAACATAATGCAAAAAAACAGTAGGGGAATGGATCACTTGTAACCACTATACAAGGGTTTGTTAGTTAGTGGTTCCTTCTTAAAAAACCCTCATACACCTATGTAGCTGGAAATGGAAAGGGGAGGTATATCTTGGTTCTCCGCCTATACATAGCGTGACAGCATAGTCATAGGGTTTGTTAGGTATGCTGACCTCCACCCCGAGGTTAACCACTGGTATTTGCAGTAGTGTCCAGAGACAAAAATGTTAGAAAGTACAAGCAGAGAATCTCCTGTAACTGCAGCAAACCGGGACATACTTGTTGATCCCCGAAGATGCCATAACGAGTGTCTTTAAAGGTACTATTGACCTAATTCTCACAGTGGGCTAATATTAACCCAGCTGACAAGTGCAATACAAATTGTATCTGTACAGATATACTTTCTCCGGTCCTGAAGAAAGCCCCCTAGACCCGGCTGGGGAAACAAGCCGAAAACATGTTGACCACATAAATTGACTTTTTAGTGTGTTAGACATAGTAACATGGTCTAAAGGCACACGCTCACCATTTTAATTTCTTTAAACTCCCACCCACCAGTAAATATTTGCACTCAACTGAGGATGTTTGAAGAATTTTTATTTCACTTTACTACAAACACTTTTTAACTTTTTTGTCTCTGGACACTGCTGCAAATACCAGTGCTTAACCTCAGGGTGGAGGTCAGCATACCTAACAAACACTATGCTACGTATAGGCGGAGAACCAAGATATACCGCCCCTTTCCATTTCCAGCTACGTACGTGTATGAGTTTTTTTTAAGAAGAAACCACTAACTAACAAACCCTTGTATAGTGATTACAAGGGATCCAGTCCCCTATCGATTTCTTCTATGAGCCTGACTCACCACCGTTGACAGACTGCCCCTGCACTTCCTGCCTGACCAGGATTACACTGGTATTCTGGCAGGTGTACCACAGCTTTGGCGGTCCTCCAGCGGATGTAGCAGTGGATCCACCACTAGAGGACCGCCAAACTCATAATAAGGCCCTTTGTTTTCTTTAGGTTGCTATGGGAATGACTAACTCTCCTGAATATGTTTGTATTCCTATTTTCTTCCGTTTTTTTAGCATTACGTTAGCAAATTTTTTACTTTTCTTTTTATCGAACCTTTCTTTATTTCTTTAACTATATTGTTGCTGGAAGTTTTGTTTAACCTCAACCCCTCACATATATCTGAAGAGATATATCTATGTCCAATTACCAAATCTGAGCCAGAGGAATATGTCGACCCTTGTTTGGTCCTCTGATGAGTACATCGATTGCAGAATGCGTGACTCTTGCCCATCAATCCCGTATTGATTAAAGGGTTAACTGGGATCCTTAACACCTGTCAGTCTTGTGACGACTTCTGATCAGATCTTCTGACAGATTTACCTTGACCCAGCAGTCTCTGATTCCAGTACATTTCCTGAGGCTGCTGGTAATCGCATACATTAACCTGAGATTGGATCATACTCCGAGACATCCTGAGGGCCACAAACAACTCTTCTACAAGCATACCCACTCATCCATTTGGCTTCTCCTGACGATGCTCTTCACTGCATTGGCAGGGCACCAGCGCAGCCCACCCCTTTGTTTCCTGTGCTTCTCTTTGCATAAAGGTCCTGCAATAAAATTGGATTTGTTTCAACATCTGGCCTCGCGTGAGGAGCTCCATCTTTAATTAGGTCTGCTTTTTATCACGAGCTAGCTGACATAGGATCGTTTCGGTTCCCGCTGCACCGTACTTCTTGATGATAACCCCACAATTCATTGCTTTGTGGCAAAAAGATTTTTCTTTTTAAAATAAAACAGCTGTCTTGGAGCTTCAGAACTTGATACCTTTATAAACTCCCCAAAGGATGCTCCAAGGAAATACTTCAGAAAGCTAATGTTATTTTGTCTTCCATCACTAAATTTGATCACTCTATATGGGACTTTTCTTTCTCACTTCAGCAATGTGATAACCACACAGTTTTGATCAGTTTTAATTGCAAAATTTGAGGACAGTATATTTATGTCCTACTACATAATGTGTTGTTTTTAATGCATATAAAAAGTATTTTTTACATGCTAATAGTCGCCAGGAATTAGTTTATGAATAATTACTCACGTGCAAAAATCATCGATTGTTTTAAGACAGATTTTCCAACTATCTTTCAAAATGGAATTCAGTGTGTTATTCACACGTGGTTGGACATTGTTGCATATATCTATAATACACCTATCCTTCCTTGGTCTATGGGTTGCTCTTGTGGTGATTAGAATGCACAGTAATCTAAATAGGTAGATGTGTCATCTTCATCCCGTCTTTATTTTAGGTATAGTGGCAGATTACGAGTTGTACAGTACTGGTGGAGTTCTAAATTGGAAAGGGAAAATATTATTACTGTGTGGTAGCTTTGCACCAGTACAGTGCAATTATGAGTTGCAATTGTAAATGGAAATGGTATTTATATAGCACTGACTACCCCTAAAGAGGCACTGAGTAGCATGCTACTCCAAAACCCAAGATGAGAGATTAATAGTTAGAAGATTAGTGATATATATATATATATATATATATATATATATATATATATATATATATATATATATATATATATATTACCTACTGGCGATAGCCAGTAGGTATATATAGTTAGGATTTTTTTCCTATGGGACTTTTGAAAATTCTATGTCTAATAACTTTGGCGTTTGTGGACGGAATCGGCTGAAATTTTCAGGAAAATGGCACATTTTGTTTCTGAGCAGCTCCTGAAAATTTGGGGGGGGTTCGTCAAGGGGGGGCCGTGAAAAAAGGGGGGTCCCAAAACGCGTTTTTCCCATGTTAATTTCCATAGGGCGGTTGGACTCACTTTTAGCCCGAACGGCTGAATGGATTTTCACGAAACTTGGCAAAATTGTAGGGACTGTTAGCCCGATGTGCCTTTGCTAGGTCTCAATATATGTGCTTCAGTGGATTTTGAGAAATTAACGTTTAAATCAAGATATATATCTGTAACAGCGCTCCGGGCAGCGATCCGGTTAGCGAACTTTTCGCGTATCGGAACTTTGCAAAGCGAAGCTGATTGGCTCTCCGGTGTCTGTCAACATTCTAAACAGTCCGGTGCGGCCGCCATCTTGTCTCTCGGTAGGATCGAGAGACAAGAGGAGGCCAAAACAAAGGGGGAAATGAAGGAAAGGGGGCAAGGTAGACCCCTCCTGACCCCCTGGGATTGATGAGGGGGATATTATAGAGCCACGCCGGGCCCAAAAAAAAAAAAAAAAAAAATCCGATTTTTTCGCCGTAGAGACGCGTCTTGGTTCGCGAACCGGGCAGCTAACCGGGCAGCTAACCGGGAAGCTAACCGTCAGTGTAACGGGAGTCTGAGGAGTAGCTGATTGGCTGTCAATATTGTAAACAGTCCGGAGCGGCCGCCATCGTGTCTCTCGGTAGGATCGAGAGACAAGAGGAGGCCAAAACAAAGGGGGAAATGAAGGAAAGAGGGCAAGGTAGACCCCTTCTGACCCCCTAGGATTTATGAGGGGGATATTATAAAACCACGTGGGGCCAAAAAAAAACAAACAAAAAAATCCGATTTTTTCGCCGTAGAGACGCACCTTGGTACGCGAACTGGGCAGCTAACCGGGCAGCTACCGGGAAGCTAATCGGCAGTGTAACGGGAGTCTGAGGAGAAGCTGATTGGCTGTTATCATTGTAAACAGTCTGGAGCGGCCGCCATCTTGTCTCTCTGTGGGATCGAGAGACAAGAGGTGGAAAAAAAAAAGGTGTAAATGAATGAAAGGGGTAAGGCAGACCCCTCCTGAACCCCTAGGATTGATGAGGGGGCTATTAAAGTTCCCTGGGGGGTGAAAAAAAAAAATTTGCGATTTTCGCGGTAAAGGTGCTTCCTGGTACGTTAACCGGGCAGCTAACCGGCAGCGTAACGGGAGTCCGACATATTGTGTTTTTTGAACGTTTGTGATATGTGCACGTGTGGATTTTGTCTAATTAAGGTTAAAAAATATATATATATCTTTAAGCGTGTTCTGGCGCGCTTACGTTTTGGGTTTGGTTTGCGCTGCAGAGACGATACGTCACGGTTATGCGATGCATCATGAGGCGTCTCACGGGCTACGTGATACGTCACTTAATAAAGAATATATTTTACAGCTATAGATATTAGCTTTTAAAAAACCAATGAAATTCACAGAAAAAACCATAGGTTATAGACCATATATAGTTAGGAATTTGCATTTACAAAACCTTGAAAATTCACTGAAAAAAACATAGGTTATAGACCATATATAGTTAGGGATTAGCATTTAAAAAACCTTATTTTATTTGCACAAAACCATTGAAATTCCATATATAGTTAGTTGCACTAACTATATATCGCGGACCCGCAATCCACTGCTAATGATGTCACATATTACATCATTCATGACATGGTCAGTGACATCACTGATGACATCACTGATGACATCTCAAATGACATCACTGATGACATCACTGATGACAACACCCAGTGACTGTATGTTTCTGTAAAGTTAAAATATGTCTTACATATTGAAGAATGAGTGGATGTATAAGTGTCTGGATGAAGGATTTAGTAGGTGCATGACTGACTGTATGAGAGAATGATTAAATGTGTCTCACTGAGTGCATGGGTTAGTGATTAAAGTGTCTTAATTTGGCAATCAATATTTATGTTCTTCTGTAAACTGCTGCATGTTTAAATCAGTAGCTATATCAGTAACTATATGGGTTATTGAATGGTTGCCCAAGTATTTGTATGGGAGACTGAGTGTGTGTGTGGGTGGCTGGGAGGTGTATAACTCTGTGCATAGATGTGTGAGCGGTTGATTCCCTAGGTGTATGGGTTCAAAAGTGCATGTAGAAACAGCTGTATGGACAGTTGACTGTGTGCATGAGTATATTGGTGAGTGAATGGATATCTCAGTTCTACATGTCAAAGTAAGTACATATGTAAAGCACACTCCATGTGAGAGTTGACATATATAAATAACTGAACATAAGAGTCAGTGAATGTGAGAGTGGCTGTATGAATCATTGTGAACTTGTATCAAGGATTGTATAAGAGAGTAAATATGTGTTAGTATATGTTTGAATAAGTAAGGTGTGTATAACTGTATAGTTAAGGAAATGGAGATGTGATTGATTCTTTGCATGACTGAATAGGTGTGTGAGTAACTCCATGGATGTGTGACAGTCTGTGAGTGCCTGTTTACACTGAGTGTATCAAAGGTTATATTAGAGTCTGAAGATGTATTATCACATAAATGATATCATCAGTGATGTAATCAGTAATGTCAAATGAGATGTCAGTGATGTCATCAGTGATGTCATTTGAGATGTCATCAGTGATGTCATCAGTGATGTCATTTGAGATGTCATCAGTGATGTCATCAGTGATGTCACTGACCATGTCATGAATGATGTAATATGTGACATCATTAGCAGTGGATTGCGGGTCCGCGATATATAGTTAGTGCAACTAACTATATATGGAATTTCAATGGTTTTGTGCAAATAAAATAAGGTTTTTTAAATGCTAATCCCTAACTATATATGGTCTATAACCTATGTTTTTTTCAGTGAATATATATATATATATATATATATATATATATATATATATATATATATATATATTTGAATTAGTTGAGTTAGGTTTGCACTCTTGATTCCATGTGTGTTTAGAAGGGTTTAGAGAGCGGATAGGGTCATGGGAATACATTTGAAAGGGGGAGTAGTAAATTGTTTTGTAGCTAGTGTTTGTGAATGTCTGTTAGTTGCATGACATGGACAAAAATAGGAGCAGACATTTTGAGAAGTAATTTGGGGGTAAATAGTAGTCAGAAAAGTTAAACCCCCTGTGTGGGAACTGATTTATATTCCCTAACACATATAATATTTCCAATTTGTGGAATTTAATTCATACATTTAATGCATTGATATATGCTCTTTGGGGGGGTGTGGGTAGAGGTCAAGAGGTGTGGGGTGTGGGGTGTAGGGCAAGAAATGAAAAGCTCTGTCAGAGGGAGCATTATTTTATGCTATCAATGGCCATAAGAAATACATAGAAAAAGCCTTAGCTGCTTCTGCAGCCAAAGCTTCATGCGATTTGTCCAGACAGAATTTCCAGGGAGTAAAATCGGGTCCAGTATTCCAACTCCTGGGAAAACCGGGTGGTAGAACACTGGCTTATTCAGAGTTAGGTGGAAAGGAATTGCAAACGGTAAATCTTCTCTTCCTGACTCAAAATCAAGGTCTTACACTCTTAGGCCCTGTTTATAATGGACTTGGAAAACGTAGGGTATTTACCACATCCAATTGTAGTTTTTATTGTGAATAGTGAAAACCTTCTATTCTGAGTTTTCCTGATGGAAAATAGGAATTACACACAGAATTTATTATTGGCACACCAAATTCCCCACATAATGGAAATTGATGCACATTTTCTCCTGGTCAGATTTGGCTGGTTTAGTTTGCTGAAAATTATCAGAAGAAAACTGATGAACCATGAGGTATTTACCTCAGTATTTGGGATTCTGAAAGCTGCACAAACAGGAGTTTTCACAGGGACCACAATTTACCAGTTCACTTGTAATCAGGGCCGGAGACTCCCTCTTTCCTTGACTGCATTACATAAGCAGAGAAACATTACTTGTTTTGTTTTGCCTGTGTTGCAGTGTAAAGCATGCATAATATTTTTATTCATACTCTTACTCTCATTTACTCCTCTAACCCTACTGGGCCCTTTACGGTTAGACAAACTTCAACAATTTAATTTACCACAGAGGTAGTGATCCTCTGATGAATCTTTCTCTGTCGATAGAAGGGGTGGAAATTAGGGTGACCAAACTCCACGCTAGCTGTCGAATGAGCCAACACACAGCTTTGAGATCAAATTTAGGTACACATGCTTTAGAAATAAAGAATAGCAACTGGGAGACCCAACCTCCTGAAGAAGTTCAGTCAAATTAAAATTATACAAACCAAAAGCTCTGCAATAGCAACACAGAATAAAAGAAGTAAAACCTGATGTTCTGATAGAGCTTGTTGATTCTCTCTACAACACATTTAACACATCAGTACAGTAGCACAGTTTAAATGGAAGAACCAACAAGACTCAATATTAGATGCAGACAGATTTAGATTAGTTGGTTATTGTATTAAAGAATCAAAAATCATTAAAAGGAGCAATTTCTTAAGGACTTCGGTCAAGAATATCACAACTTGCATTAAAGCACCAAATAGCATGCAAATCTTTATTGAGTGGTTATAAAGTTCCGTTTGGAGAGTTACAGAGTCCCACTACCCTTTAGGGCAGGAGGCTGGTTAAAATTTCTAACAGCTCAAGTCCTAAGGAAAAATGGAGAAAGGTTCAGACTTAAAGTCCAGTAGGGGCGATTCCATTAACTTAGACCTAAAGATATAATGGAAAATTGAAAAATAGAGATGGTTTGGCAAAGAAGGTTGTGCAGTTCCTAGCAGGGAGTACTGGGGAGAGGGAGCTCTTTCTTCGTGATGCCCTCACACACCCCAAGGGATGTCAGGCTTCATCGTTGGGCCATGCTCCTTATCTAGCCAGCGCTGCAATGCCTGGCGGGCTCCCATAAACGGGGCTCTTTGCCGGAGATCTTTTGAAGAAGTTGTAGGGTGCGTGCGGGTGTGAGGGCTGGGCAGTGCACAGGGTGAGTTTAAAATAAGTATGGAGCAGTCCTTGTCAGATATAATGTATTCACTAAGATAGTTCCAAATTAATTAAAATGTGTTGAAGCCCTAAGTGGGTGCAATGTTCCTAAAGGGCCCAGTCCCCAGTACTCCTTGCTAGGAACTGCACATCCTGTGATACACAGTCACGGTCTGAGCAAGTGTGCGGGACCTGTTTACATACAGCTCCCGGTCCCTCCCTTTCTTTGATATATTGACAAAGAAGGTCTCAGTCCATCAGCTTCCGAGTGTAGCATTGACAAACAGTCCAATGTAAAATATTGATCAGCATAACATCCTCTCTCACGAGGAAAGAAAAAAGTATTGCCTTCGGGTAAGAAACAAAAATCAAATGTGTTGCTCCGCCTTTGAGGTTTCTTCCTTTGTAGAGTTTTTAACAATGTGCAGTGGTGTGGCATCACACCACCTCTGAAAGACTATCACATGTCCTTGTTCACATAGTGCCACCTAGGGCACTTGAAACATCTAGATGATTTCCCATGCTAGTCATGAGAAATGAAACATTGTGAGTCAACATAAGCCTAATATCAAATGCAAAAGATACAAAGTAGTCTGTCCATAGGCATAGTTGAAATTTTATTATCACAGGAATATTTCACGGTGTACATTGAAGAAACATTCAGGAATGTCAGAGGAAACACATGTCCAGGACAAATAAGTAACTTTTCACTTATAAAAAAAGACCCATTGTATTAAATCAGGGGAAAGGTCAGCACTAGAGAAAAAAGCATTTCGAGAAGGCCTTTATGTTAGCATCACACCTTTAAATAAACTGAGCTCTAACTTTACTTCAAATATAATGAAATTAAATTCAAATGAAGATTGCATAAAATGGCACAAATTATTATTACATGGAAATGACTAAAGTTACTAATGTGCTGCTTCCACAAAATTCTACGATATTCATATACATGCACATTTTTCTAATTTTATCCTTCTAAATCTGTTTTTAATATATAATAAACGAAACAATCTTTGATATCATTTTACAAAATATCAAGATTGTACTTCATTGCTGCACATTTTTGCACTGACTTTTCTAACGGGTGCCTTCTCTGCAAAGAGTATGAAAAACACTAGGCCACTTCATTTAGCATCTCGATTTTCATCAATATACATTAATAAGCAACATATGCATAAAAAATTCATTATTGCAACTCGTTTAAATGTATTAGTGTTGTCTTATAAATGTGTTTTCTTTATCTCATTTTTTAAAGCACGCCTTTACACCTGTCTCTGTATCATGTGCCACTGTGTCTGAAATGTGCACCGTGCATTTTCCACCTTTTGTGTATTTTATGTATAAACATGTCATGCATTATGATTTTTAAAATCATGCTGCATCACCTGCATTGCACCAGAGAACATCCTAGAGGTCCTTGATTCCGCGTCTTAGTTTGTTATCCATCTTATGGGCCTGAAAAACAGAGATCAGCCCCAGCAGAATCTAAAAATACAGTTTCACACTAAGAGTCAGATGTAGGTCACCAATTACCGGTCCGTAACGGCCGAATTCGGCCGTTACCGACCGGTAATTGGTGATTGAGATGAAGGGGCCATTATTTTACAGAATCGGTAAATTTACCGAATCGGTAAATCAAGATGTAGGTGGCACTCCACAGAGTGCACAGGCCCTTAAGAGTAGGTATATTACCACCCAGTCCTATTGGGTGGTAAAATACTGAATTCAGGTATGCATGCACATCTGTGCATGCACACCTGTGCAATGTGACACACAGACATGCCCTTAGGGCATGTATGTGTGCCACATGGCACACAAGCCTGCACTTGGGGTGCTAGAGGGTGTCAAAGTGACACCCCCTGCACCCTTGCTGGATTCGGTATTTACTGATTCGGTAAATACCGAATCGGTATTTCCCATTGATTCCTATGGGCTCAAAAGCCCATAGGAATCAATGGGGAATACCGATTCAGTATTTACCGAATCGGTAAATACCGAATCTTACAGATTCGGTAATTCAAAATAAAAAATTACCTACATCTCCCTCCTTCTAATTTACCGATTCATAAATACGGAATCGGTAAAATGCGGTATTTATGAGTCGGTATATTAGATTTACCTACATCTGGCCCTAAGGAACTTAGAAGAAAAGGCAAGTCCACTTTACAGATTTGCTCATGCTGATTGGGCTATCACTAGGAGCTTCTAGACAACTCAAACTCTCTTTTTTTTTGGTTGCTCCTGCTCGCCAAATTAAAAAACTGCAATTGGTCCAAAAGACGGCCACCAGAGCAGTTCTTAAGACCACAAGACTTAATCAATTTGCACAGGCTTAAAAAACTTTATTGGTTTTCTATCAAAGAACAAGTCAAGTTTAAAGACCTGGTTATTTATTATTTATTTATTATTTTTGGAGTTTTCTATAGCGCTGGCCAGACCCAAGGGTATCGGAGCGCTTCACAATTTGATTGGGAGAAAAGAGTGCGAAATAGTACAGTGAAAAATCGACAGACATCATACAAGTTCAGCAACTTAACAGCCGCATGAGGGGCGGGATTGAGGTAGTGTTTATGAGGTATTCAACGTTCCTGTCGCGTTGTTGAGGTAGTGTTTATGTGGTAGTTAAGGTTCTCGATTGCGCTATTGAGGTAGAGTTCGGGAATGCACGATTGAGGTAGAGGATTTTTAGGCGGTTCTTGAATTCAGTAAAGGACGGGGTAGTTCTGATGACCACTGGGATGCAGTTCCAAATTTTCGGGGCGTTGCCAGCAAAAGAGCGGCTGGCGGTTCTTTGTTTCCGGGTTTTCAAGGGGATGAGTAGTAGGGAGTTAGAACTTCTGAGATTTCTGGATTGACCAGCTTTCTTGAGTTTGGAGGCTGG
Organism: Lissotriton vulgaris; assembly: GCF_964263255.1. Lineage (NCBI taxonomy): Eukaryota > Metazoa > Chordata > Amphibia > Caudata > Salamandridae > Lissotriton > Lissotriton vulgaris. The sequence continues at coordinate 936,374,496 of NC_141698.1, read as the reverse complement.
ATATTCCGGTTTCCCTGTGTGTAGGGCTTTGTGTGTGAGACAGGCTGTTCTGAAGTTTGCGCGCATTTCCACTGGGAGCCATTTCAGGTCGTTGAGTGCGGGGGATATGTGGTTGAATTTCCTTACACCTGAGACCATTCTGGCTGCTGCATTGAGGGTTGTTTTTAGTGGCGCTAGGTGGGATATGGCTGTGCCGGTTAGGGTTGCGATTCCATAGTCCAGTCTGGACAGGACCAAAGCTTGGGTGGCTTGTATGAGGTCTTTTTGTGGGATGTGAGGTTTGATTTTATTGAGGAGCTTCAGGTTAAGGAAGGCGCTTTTCGCGGAGTTCTTGATGTGATTTGACATGGTTAGTTTGTGATCTAGGGTGATTCCCAGGGATTTTACTGAGCTGGTCAAGGTGAGATTTCCACTGAGGGCGTCAATGTCTTTCAGCCATTCCATTATTTGTGGGTTGTTGTCTTTGTTAGAGATGAGGAGGATCTCTGTTTTTCCTTGATTGAGTTTGAGGTGATTCATTCCTAGCCAGACTTGGATTTCTTTTAGAGTGTTATTGAGTCTTTGGATGTCATTGTGGGACGTTATTTCTATGTAGATCTGTGTGTCGTCTGCGTAGAGGTGGAAAGGGATGTTGGCTTTCTTCAGTATGGTGGTGAGGGGGACCATGTATATGTTGAAAAGTTGAGGGGAGAGAACGGATCCTTGTGGGACCCCTCTGGACACAGGGAGAGGATCAGATGAGAACGCTTTTATTTTTACTCTTTGGGAGCGGTTCTGGAAGAAGGAGTCAAACCATTTCAGGACCATGTCAGCCGCCCCTACTCGCTCTTTGAGGGCCTTGATGAGGAGCTTGTGGTCAACCGTGTCGAATGCCGCTGACAGGTCTAGGAGGATGAGTAGGCAGCACTGATCCGAGTCAAGGGAGTTGCGTATGTCGTCAACTATGTTCAGGATTGCGGTTTCGGTGCTGTAGCCTTTTCTGAAGCCTGATTGGTTTTGGTCAAGAAGGTTGATATTGTCAAGCTGGTTGTTGAGTTGACGAAGCACGCATTTTTCTAGGATTTTGGCTAGGAAGGGTAGACTTGAGACTGGTCTGAAGTTGTTAGGGTCGTTGGAGTCGAGACCTGGTTTCTTCAGGAGGGGGGTGACCTGGCCCACTTTGAGGCAGTCCGGGATGGTGCCTGTTTTTAGGGAGCTGTTGATGATTTTGCACCAGATAGGAGCAAGGGTGAGTTTGAGGTCTTTGGCCATTTGGGTGGGGATGGGATCAAGGTTGTGGGAGGAGGGTTTGGAGGATGCTATTAGATTGAGGATCTCGGCTTCGTGGATGTGGTCGAAAGCGGGCCAGGTGATGGAGGTTGAAGCTTCAAAGGTGGTGAGTGTTGTGGTTAGGTTGATGTTGATGATCGGAGTCGGGTTGATGTCTAGGGATAGTTCGATCTTGGTTATTTTTTCGTTGAAGAAGGAGACGAAGTTGTCACATAGGGCTTTGGAGGGTTGCGCAAGGGCCGTGGATGTCTTGGAGGTTTGTTTTTTGATGATATCAAAGAGTTCTCTTGGCCTGTTCTTTGCCTTTTCTAGTGCATTGCAGAAGAAGTTAGTTTTTTCGTTGTTGATGTGGTTCTTGTACCTTTTTCTCATTGCTCTGAGTTCCTCCAGACTGTTAGAGGAGGGGTTCTTTCTCCAATGTCGTTCTGTGGCTCTGAGGAGTCTCCTTTCCTCGTTGATGTCCTTGTTGAACCATGTTCTCGATGGGATGTTCCTGGGTTTTTTTCGTTTTAGGGGAGCCAGTTGGTCTAGTATGGCGGATGTGGTGGTGTTGTAGTGTGAGATGAGTTCTGTAGTTGAGAGACCTTCTGTGGGGATTGACAGGGAGGAGGCTATTCTTTCTTCTAGTTCCATTGAGTTAATTTGTGATAGATTCCTGGACCATGAACAGGGGGCTGCTTTTGTGGTATGGGGTTGGATCTGTTGCGTGAGGTGGAATAGGATTAGATGGTGGTCGGACCAGTCTACCGGGAGGATGTGCTCAATGGAGATTGCATTGTTCCTGGCGATGATGGCGTCTAGAGTTCCCCCTTTGTTGTGGGTCTCTTTTGCGCAGTGTTTTTATAGGTTGTTTGCTTGGAGAAGTTCGTTTAGGGATTTTATTGTGGTATTGTTCTCGTTGTTCCAGTGCAGATTGAGATCCCCTAGAATGATGTTGTTGGACTCTTTGAGGGAGCAGTTGGCAATTAGGTTTGAAAGTTGTTCTGTGAATATAGTGTTGTTGCCTGGGGGGTGGTATATTAGGTGGCATTGGAGTGAGTTGTTGTCCTTGGTTTTGATGTTGGTAGTGAGGCATTCGAAGGAGTTGTAGCCAAAGGTGTCACATTCGAGCACTGCGAGGTTGTTTTTGTGGATAACTGCCACACCTCCGCCTTTTTTATGGCCCTTCCTATCTTTATTGACGATGGTGTAACCTGGGGGGACAAGCATGTCTAGGATAGGTGGGGAGGAGTCATCTAGCCAGGTCTCAGTGATGAATGCTACGTCTATGTTGTAGTTGAGGATGGTCTCCGCTAGCTCCGTCGACTTTTTGGTGGCGGATCTGCAGTTTATGAGCATGCAGTTGGTCTGGGGAGCTTCTTTTTCCTTAGGTTCGGTGGGGATGGTGATGAGGGTTGCCGGGGGTCTCGGGGGTTTGTGAGGGGGTGCTCGTTTCTGAGACCAGTGACTACCTGTATGGAGGACTGGCTGGGGAAGGAGGTGTATGTAGTGTAAGAGGCGGCTAGTTCGAGCGCCTCGTCCGTGGTCATGTCTTTCGCCGCTCTGCTAGGTCTCCTGGCCTTGGAAGGTGGGAGGGGGTGTGAGTCCGTGTGGGGTGCTGAGGTGGTTGATCTTGGGGGGGCGTGCGTGTCGGGGGGTGCGGGTTGGGCTTTTGGGTGGGTGTTATGGGGAGTTGCGAGGGAGGTGAGGATGAGATTCAGGCCTAGAATTATAGTGTTGATTTGGTTTTCAATGCGGGTGAGGCGGTCGAGAGGGACCTCTTGTGTGGGGGGTGGTTGGCTTACGGAGGTGTTGTGGTTATGTTGGGTTTTGGGGTCAGATGGGATGTCTGATTGGGTTGAGATGGCGGCTTGTGTCATGATCTGGGTTGGATGGGCGGAGAAGTTGGGTTGCGCAGGGTTGTTATTCCTGAGGGGGTAAAGTGTAGGTTGGGTGTGGGGTGCCTTGGGGCTGGCCTTATAGTGCGCTCGGGTTGCTGGGGGGGTATTCTGTATCGAGGGTATATCTGGGGGAAGGGCCGTGGTGTGTGGCGGGGTTGTGTCTTTGTTTTCAGTGGTCTTTAAGGGAGGTAAGGGGTGAGAGGAGGTGATTGTGTACCTGGGGGGTGGTGTGGGTTGGTTGAGAGTCCTGGTGGGCTGGGGTGCTTGGTCTGGGTCAGGTGTGATAGGGTTAGCAAGTAGAGAGGGGAATAGGCGGTCAAAGGTCTCCAGATTGGCGTTGTTGGCTTGGATCAGGACTGTGCCATTGGAGTAAATGGTCATAGAGGTGATCCCGCGGTTAGGTGGGTGGTTCGGGGTGAGGAAGGAGAGTTTGCAGCTATGTAATGTCTTCGTTGTCTTTGTGATTAGGCGTTTTTCCCTAAGGATCGAGATCCAGTATCCTGGTCTGGCAGTGTGAAAGATGAGGTCCATTTTTATTTGACCTTTGGAGGGGCAGTGGTAGACATCTGCGAAGAGGAATTCGGGGAATTGTCTAATTAGTTTGTGCTTAAGAGATTTTTTTGCGTTGGGTGAGATGTTGTGTGGGGGGGAGATAGCGAAGGAGTTTGGTCCGTGACGTTTAATGAGAGGGGAGGACAGAGGGTAGTGGTCGATCGTCATGGTTTATTGTGTGCCCTTTGAGGAATTCTTGAGTTAGGTTGTGTCCAGTGGGAGCTTCACGGTCTGTGTTCCATTGTGGATGCCATGTTGGGATCAGGCAGGAGGGCGTCCGTTTCGGGTTAGGGATCCCTATACTCCGTTGTGTGGCCCGTCTTTCTTGTTGTGGGGTCCGGATTGAGGAGGGGGGTCCCCGTCTCGGACCTTGGCTGTTACATCACTGAGTAATTCAGAAATAATCCTCATTCTATCTCAGGAATAGGTCCTACAGATACCATCCATCAAGAGTCCTTCACCCTGGTAAAAAGGGCCTTCTTCATGTTTCTAGATTCAGTAACGCTAAGATGGGTGGCCGTTCCTTTCTGCGACTTACAAAGGAGTTATGCAACGAATTGCCAATTGATCAAAGAATGCTGACTTCAGAAGGCATGTCTCTTTTAAAAAAGGCCAAAGGCCCTTCTTTTGCAGATTTCTAAGATGCCTGAATTTTTCCTTGCTGGCTAGTACCATGCTTCCTTATTGAATTATCTGTTGCCCTTTACAAATTGGCAAATCAATTAATTCAATTCATGCAGATTCAGTAGAGGAGACTAGAAAAGTGCAAATTAATTCCAAGGGATATTATAGAAAAGCAGGCATAGTCCAAGTTATTTGGATAAACTAGATGAGTTGCAAGGAAACTGAGAAATGCAAGTACAAATGCAAAATGAGTTTGCCAGCATCTGGAATTGTATTACTGTAAAGTTCCATGCTTTTAGAAAGAAGCATTTTTAGAATTAAATCCGATAAATTACATTAGGATTATAAGAGTTAAATGCGATAAGAAAGTCCCACGAGTTGCTTCTAAACCTCCACAGTGTGCAAAGATTTACAGGAATTCCAGGCTTTCAAGGGGAGTGTGAAATGTGATTTGTATATGGGAAACTTCCTGTTGGGGAGAGCTGGTGGCATGCTTTACCTCAAGAAAACAATGAGACCTCGCAGATTTCCCGTTTGCAATTTGACAGGTTATTTGTTTTAATGGATGCCGTAAACACTTTGTTATGGAGCCTCCTACTAAGGGGGCTGGGGGCGAGAGGGCAACTCGCTGGAATGAAATGCCTGGTGCAGGTGGCTCTGGCCTGAAGCTCATGTTTAACCAAATGCAATTATTTTGTGTGCGTTTTGTAGAGAACTCCTTTGAAATTAGGAAAGCAATTGAAACGTAAGTAAGCTATTATCGCTGACGCAAATATGTACTCCTCTTGCATAGCTGTTGGGCGTAGAGCTGGCTGGCCCCAGAATAGCACATCAGCGAATGACCAAGCTCCATTCTGTTTTACAACATTTGACTTTTGACCGTACTTTTATAGTGAATCTTACAAACAGCAATATATGTAATTGCTTTGTGATGGAATGGAATGGTGCTTTCTTGGTTCCTCCACGGTACAAGTGGAAGTTGGACCATTTACAGAAAAAAAATATTTAAGAGCTAGTTGCATAAGGCTGTAGAAGTGTATTTCTTTTTACAATTGAAATCAGATCACCAAAGAATTATTTTCTAGTTTTTAGTATGAACTTGATAGTGGAAACATCATGATTTTTCAATTGATTTAATCCATTCAAATGTTACAAATGTCATGGACATTTTCGGATTGTCTAGGATTTTTTTGTGTCCTTACTTGATTTGACAACAAACTATCTAAACAGAGGGACTGAAAAGTCAGTCCAGTAAGTGAGTTGACAGAATGATGTAGGAATGCTCTTTGCCGCTCAAAGTATACACGGAGCCGGAATAAGTGTTCTACAGGTTTATTTCTCGGAGCGCCGGGGCAGCGCGCCTTCGCTCTCTGCCGGCTCGGCGCCTCACAAAAATGTCCAGCTTCCGGTTTCGTTTCACCCCTTCCGGTTCCGGCCCTCGCTCGGGAAAAGCTAGACTGTCACCACATATCTCCCTCCTTTAAACATTAAACAATTCACAATTACTTGCTCTAAATAGTCTTACTGGATGCTCATGGTAAAGTTCTCGAACTTCTTAGGTACTCTCACCATATATCCTGCTCTCTTTCTCATACCCTCTGCTTCCTTTCTACCACCTGGGGTGCTCGGGGATGTATGTTGCACTCGCCCCTCGTTCTTGTCACTTCCTGTTGGCACCTGTCTCTCTTTGTTCCTTTCTTCCTCATTTCTTTTCACCGTTGTATCACTTCCCATTGCACTCTCCTCTCTTACTCCACACTCCTCACTCTCCGTTCCTTCTACTTGCTCTTCCCTTCTTCCAGCATACTCTTGTATCCTACTTCTGACTTCACATCTCGCTCCTTCCACTTCTGTTACTGTCTCACCTTCTGTTTCCCATCTCAGGATTTTGTTGCACTTCGCCATCCTGTCCTGCGACCACACTTTGCCATCGCTCAACAACGCTGATCTGGCATATGGTTGCAGGACTTGAAGTGGTGGCGTGAACTTGCTTTCTCCCTTCCTTTTCAATGTGGCTACTTTCACTCTCACTCAGTCTCCTTTTTCTAGGCTCACTTCATGCACATTCCGTCGCTTGTTGTAGTGCTCAGTATATGTCTCTTGTGCTCTCTCCAAATTCCTCTTCACTGTCGCAGGTGACCACTTGCTCTGTATTACCATCTGTCTCCACGCGGTGTTGTCCTTTGTGAACGGCTCTCTTCCCCTTAGTATTTTGAAGGGACTGTAACCTGTACTCCCTGGCGTAATGCGGTATGCCCACAGCATCTTGGGTAGCTCTTTTTCCCAATCCTGTCCATCGCTTATGGCCGCTTGGATAGTTCCCATTATGACTCAGTTGAAGCGTTCAGCCAGTCCATTCCCTGCTGGATGGTATATGGGAGTGTGCTTGACTTCTATTCCGTTTCTAGACATGAATGCTTCCCACTTGGCTGAGATAAACTGTGGCCCGTTGTCACATGTAATTATCTTGGGGATTCCTTCCTTCACAAAGATCGCATTTAGGAACGCCAGCACCGCTTCAGTGTCCACTGTTTCTCACACCTCCACTTCAGGCCATTTGGAGTACCTGTCCACTAACACTATGGCATATTTCTGTACCCCTTCAATGTTCAAGATGGGTCCTATAATGTCTATGGACACCATTTCCCATGGGTCGTTGGGTACAGGAAATTTTCCCAATTGTGGTCTCAACATGGTTTGTGTTTTGTCCGCTTTGGAGCACGAGTCACAGTTCCTCACATACCTTTCCACCTGGGCATCAATGGCCGGCCACCAGTATGCTTGTCTCGCTAAGGACTTTGTTTTTGTGATCCCTTGGTGTCCCTCATGCAGAATCGCCAACAGGTGTTCTACTAGTCCTTGGGGAGGAATGACCTTGTCTCCCCTCATTAGAAACATGGGGTTCTCTCCTAGGGACAATTCTTCTCTCACCTCCCAGTATTTCTTCATTTTCTCTTCTAGGTGCCTTTTCTCCAGCCACCCTTGTGTTACGTATCCCTTTATAGCTTCTATGTCTTCATCATTTCTGTACGCTTCAGCCCACTCCTGCTCGCTGATGACCTGCTCCATGTCTTGCATAGTCGCTACCATGTACCCCTCCCATCCCGGGGTTTCTTGGTCCTCTGCTTTCTCCTTGGCAGCCGCTCTGCTCAAGAAATCTGCGACTTTGTTCCTGGGTCCTGGTAGGTACTCCACCTCGTACACGTAATCCAGGAGTCTCAAGGTCATTTTTGATATCCTCGGGGTGGCATGTGCATGACCACTTGATGTCAGTACTTTTATCAACGGCTTGTGGTCTGTGCGAACCAGGAATTCGGCTCCCCATAGGAATTGTCGGAAGCGTTCCATCGCCCACACCACCGCTAGCATTTCTTTCTCGATAACACTGAATTTTTCTTCATTCGGTGCCAAGGTTCTGGATGCTGAACAGATCGTGGATACTTCCCCTCTGCCTGATCTTTGCATCAACACAGCTCCTAGGCCTCGGTCGCTGGCATCCGTGGTGAGTATGGATTTCGCTTCTTGGTCGAAGCCGTTGAGTGGTATAGCTTCGCTCATTTCCTTCTTCAGGGCCTCAAATTTGCCTTGTTCCTTTCTGCCCCATTTGAATCCGTTCCTTTCTTTCAACAGCTGGCGCATGTGGTGTGTCTTGGTGGCGAAATTTGGAATGAACTTTCTATAGAATTCCGCCATGCCAAGGAACGACCTGGCATCTTCTTTCTTCCCGGGGCTTGGCGCCTTCCTTATCAGCTCCATGTTTTCTCTCTTGGGTTCAATTCCTTTCTCGCTTATCTCATGTCCCAGGTACGTCACTGATGACACCCCAAACTTGCATTTCGCCCTCTCTGCGGTGAGACCAATGTTTTGTAACACCCTTAGCACGGTGTGCAATTTCTCGTTATGCTCTGGTTTCGATTTCCCCATTATGAGAATGTCATCTTGGAAGTATTGTACTCCTTCCACATTTTTGAATAGATTGTGCATTAGTTTTTGAAACACAGCTGCCGCTGACGCCAATCCGAACAGCATTCTTACAAATTTATAACACCCGAATGGTGTTATAAAGGATGTGAGGTGATTGCACGTGGGATGGAGTGCCACTTGATGGTATGCCGATGACAGATCCACCGTTGAGAACCACTTTATGCCTTTAGTCATTGCGAGCATCTCATTTATTCGTGGGAGTGAGAATTTGTCTACGAGGATGTTCTTATTGAGTTCTCTGAGGTCCACACATAGCCTCACCTTCCCATTGGGTTTTTGTGCTACCATTAAGGGAGACAACCACTCGGCACTTTCGATTGCCTCAATCACGCCTCCTTTCTCCAATCTGTCCAACTCCTCTTGCACAGCTTCCCTGTAGAGTAACTGAATGTTCTGGACTTTGTGGCTCACCGGTGTGGCTCCTTCCTTCAGGCGTATCATGTGCTTGAATTTAGCCAGTTCTCCAATCTTCCCATTGAACACCTGTGGGTATTCTCTCTTCCATGCTTCTCCTTCTTGTCCTCTTTACGTGTCCATCAGTAGTACTTTCTCTATACCACCGGGATTCAGTTGAATTCCTAGCGCGCCCTGGTCTTTCCATCCCAGTACTGAGGGCCCCTTTTCGGCCACATACAGCTTACAGTTTGCGTAGCGCCCTCTGAATTCGAATAGCAACGGGCAATACCCCAACATGGGTATTCTTTGTCCTATGTAGGTGACTGGTCTCAAATCCATTGGGCATAGCTCTTCCTTAATTTCTTTCAAGAACTTCTCTTCCCACACTTTTCTCTGTACAATCGTGATTGGAGCTCCTGATTCGGCTACAATGTCGATCTTCACACCTCCTATGCTCATGTTGAGTACTGGTTAGTTGGGCCCCTTGCAATCCACTTCCAGGACTTGGGCGACTATATATAAGACCTCTTCGAGGTACTCCTCCTCAGCTTGCGCCTCGTCCTCCTCTGGACTGACTGGTCGATATATTTAACAGCCGCTCCTTTGGGCTTCCGCCTGCACACTTTCTCATAGTGTCGAAATACGCTGCAGAATGCGCACTTCGCTCTAAACGCTGGACACACTTTGTCATTTCGTAAGTGCAAGGTGCTCCCGCACCTGTAACAACTCGTCCTTCTTTCCCCACTGGTCTTGGGCAACGCACTTGTATTCTGTTGGCCTCTCTGGTTGTGCTGGTACTTAGGTGGTCCCTGTTGTTTGGCTTGTCTCCTTTGTTGTGCACCATTACTCTGCACACAGCCTGAGTGTTCCCTGTGTCTTTTCTGGCTGCTTGCGCACATCTTTTTGATAATTCTGCTTTCTTGACTAAGGCCCAAACTTCCTTGACGGGGGCATCGCCATTCACCCATAGCTTCTCTTGTATCGTCGTGTTCGACGTATGCATGATAATTTGATCCCTTACCAGTTCGTCGTGCAAGTCGCCAAATTTGCATGTTAGTGCCAGTTTTTGTAATGCCGCGACGTATTGTCTATGGTTTCTCCACTCTCCTGCTTCCTTTGGAAGAAATTGCACCGGTTTATGGTCACACTACCACAGGCCTGTAGTGCGCATAGAAGTCCTCTATTGCATGTCGGAACACAACCGTGTCCGTCGCATCTCTCTTGACTTTCACCAGGTTGTCAAATACCCTTAAGCCCTCCGGTCCTAGATTGTGTAGGAGAATTTTCTTCCTTCTCGGGCTGGAATATTCTGCTTCGCTCTCTTCCTCCAGAGCCTCCAAATAATTCAGGAAGTATCGCTTCCAGTCCTCCCACGGCATTGTGGGTTCTCCTCTCTTTGGGAGGAAGGGCATCATGATTGCGAGGGAAGTGGACGGTGTCGCCATTTTCTCGTTTCCCCTTGGGGCCACCTGGGTGGGAATGCTGCGGCTGGGCGGGCTGCCAGGTTCTTGCCTGGCGTCCGTGTCTTCTTCTTGGTCTTGTCCGCTGTGTACGCCTCCCGCTGCACCTCCGGTGTCCAGAATTGCCTGCCGACCAGCCCCGTGCCTTCTGCTAGGCTCCTCACCTTGCCCCAGCTGATCCGCCAGCTTTTTGCGGCAGTGGGTCGGTGGCGGTGTTCTTGTGAGCCCGCACCTTTTTCCTGCCTTGTTTTCTGGGTTGGGCCTCGTCTATGGCCCTATGGGTTGCTTTGCGCATGTCGTGAGCGCTTGTCCCCGAGTCTGCCCTTGCTGCGGGGTGTGCCACCCTTGTGTCTTCTGGAAGGTGTGTGTGTGATGCCTACCTGGCTGGTGGGACGCTTCGTGGCCTCTGCTTAGCGCCGGCCTTATGCGCTACTGCTTGTCCTCTGCCGTGCTCCGAGGGTGCCCCAAGTCTCTGTGGCGGTTCGCTTCCTTTTCCTCTTTTATATTTTTATTTCTTTTATGTGGGCTCTCTTCGGCGTTTTCACCTCAAATTTTTCTTTAAGTGCTTCTTTTACTTCCTCGCCGTGTCTCACCGCGTCGCCATTGTAGGAATGCCCTTTGCCGCTCAAAGTATACACGGAGCCAGAATAAGTGTTCTACAGGTTTATTTCTCGGAGCGCCGGGGCAGCGCGCCTTTGCTCTCTGCCGGCTCGGCGCCTCACAAAAATGGCCGCCTTCCGGTTCCGTTTCACCCCTTCCGGTTCCGGCACTCGCTCCGGAAAAGCTAGACCGTCACCACAAATGACTTAATTGAAAGTGGAGTAATTTTGTTTGCCTTGAAGAAGATGGTAATAATAAAATATAATGTCAATCATGCCATAATATTTATTTATCGCCCGTACACTCTTTGAAGTAGCTGACACACTACAAATCTTACCTTATATTAATAATACATTCATCGTACTACAATAATGTGATAATCTAATAGTGGCTACAAAAGTCACAAAATTGTAACACCCCACTGCATCCCATTGCCATTGCACCCCAGCTATAGTTTTGATATCAGACAAATTCCCACTTTCATGCAACTCTACCTGAAGTGTATTGTTATCATTAGCAGAGAACAGAAGAATATCCCTACTCGATTTAGTCAATTCTTCAGTCAGATAGAGGCCACCACAAAGGCCTTTCAAGACTCAGGATAAGGAAGTGGGGAGCTTCAAGCAGAAAAGATGGCTTCTCTGATAATGACTTATGATCAGTGAATATGCTCTTTCCCCAGCCACCGATGGTACCATCTTGAACTGAGGCAGGTAGAGACCTCCATAGACAGACAGGTTGATGCAACAGAGCATACAATGTTGCAATCAAATCTGCAAAGAGACTTAATCCCTCATGGCAAGTGGCAAATGCAGACAGCCCCTGAAAGCGGCTTTACTAATGGCAGATTAATGTTGATACGAAGGATCTAAACTGCGAGTTGGGGAGGCCGTAGTATTACCTACTGTGCGGCCAAGTTCTGTAATACACTCCCTGCACATATGAGAGAGGCTAACTCTCTCCTCTCCTTCAGAAAAGAATTGAAAAGTTGGTTATTTTCAATTAATCCCAACCCCCTTCCAGATCTCCTCAGGGTTTGCGTTCCAGTTCAGCGCCAAGACACCCCAGAGTATTCGTGTGCTTTAGAAATCCCATTAACATTAACAAAGGAGATGCTAAGGATTCTTGCAGGATTCCACAACCCCGATTCGACCACCACAGTGATACCACATGTTTTCTAATGCAGAATTTCATGAGCGAATTGAAGTTGGATATCTAATGGCCCAGTAAAAATCTTCCAAACCTTTCTCCCAAACCCATGTGTCAGATTTATGACAAGGACTAGTCTCAAGAATTAGTAGATTAGGGATCCTTTGATCCTAACTGAAGCCCTATATCAGACCACTTCTACAGATATGGAACTTTGGGCTCAATTTAATATTGGCAGATGAAGTATTATCCGTTGGCATTGTGGAGTACCTTATGACCGCCATGCCAGGGTACTTTGCCATATTTAGATATATCAGTCTAGCCAGCGGACATAGAATGCATTGCTAGGCACCGCGTTCACAGTGGTTCATGGAAATGCATTGAATGTTTGATGAGCAGCTCTGTCCTCAAGACAGAGCTGTACATGAAACTTTCAACTTTTTTAAATTTCAGAAACAAAACCCCAAAGCGGGATTTTATTTTTGAAAGTGAAAATGCACTGCAACCCTCATCATGGGCCTTATCTCCCATGGGGAGAGGGGTATTTTACAGTTTTCACTGCCCCTTACTGCCAGGGTCTTCCTAGCGGTGACGGGCAGTGAAAACTGACCTGTATATCTGTCCATCTACATTAGGTGAGTGGACACAGGTCAACCTCCAACGGCCCTTACTTCATTGGGCCATTGAGGGTGTAACCATTGTGGAGACGAAAAAGTCTCTGCTGCTATTACACCAAAGATCCTCCTGCAAAATTGGGTGGGTGGACGATTATGCTAGCGGAAAGGGTACTCTGTCACCGTTGCGACAGAGCACCCTTTCCACTACCATATAAATTAGGCTCCAAGACATGTCATCTGAGAGAACTACATGCTAATCTCCACTAGTCTATTTCTTGGAAAAGTGATTGCAAGAGTAGTCCCCACCCACATCACTAATTATACTTAGGAAAAGGTTCAACTCGAAGACAAAAATCCAGTTTCCTCCCAGGTAGAGGCATGTAGTCTGCTCTGTTATTTACATTGAATGATCATAGACTAACCACTGGCAAAAATTTGTTGGAAGCTCTGCTACTTAAGGATCTATTAGCGGTAGTCAACAATGTTGATCGTCAAACATTTCCACTAAAACTTGAAAAGCTTGGAACCAATTGAAGCCCATTAAAATATCTTTTCTTAGCTTAAAGATCAACAAAGCCTAGTAACGTAGACACGTTTCACCTTAGACCTTCCCACCCCACAATGTTTTGTCACACAAAGCACAATTATCTCTCCACTGATTTTCAATCTCTACACCCAATCTTCTCAAACCTGGAAAACCCTACATAAACCCATCTAGACTCGGAGAGTGCCTCCAGTGCCTCCATGCCATCTACTTTGCAAAGATGTATTTATTAATTATTTATTTATATCATTTGTAAAGCACTACTGCCACCTAACAGGTACACTGGCACCATTGTCTTACTGGGGAGGAGGAATGATAAGTTCTGTGCAGTGTGACAGTCCTAAAACTGTGTAGTACAATTTTAAATGATTTTAGGGAAAACCCAAGTTTTGAGACCCTTTCTAAAATGCATTAAATCAGAGGAGAGTCTCAGGGTGTCAGGAAGGTTATTCCATAGCCGGACTGCCTCAATCATGAAGGCCCATACCTGTGTATGTTTTTTCTAAATTTGGCCACACAGACCACATTGGCTGAAAAGGAGCCTCAGCTCCTACTGGTGACGTGCCATTTTATTTTCTTTTGCAGGGGGTCAGACCAAATCCATGTAAAGATTTAAAAGCAATATACAGGTAAATCTTTCAAAGAGAAAGATACTGAGGATCTATCTTCTGGGTCTGTTCAGGGCCAATTTGGACAAATTGAACTCTATGAAACAGATTCAGCTGGTAATCTGGAGCTCCTACCAGCAAGGCGCTACAATAATCTAGCCTGCTTAGGATCACACTATGAACTACAAGTGCTCTAGATAACCAAGCATCTTAGACTTAACTGAATGAATGATTGAATTAATGCATGTTAGGATTTGTTAGGAGTACACTACATTATGCAAGGTCTGTAGGCCTTCTGAAAATACTGAGATCATGACCTGTGGACCAAGACACAATCACCAATTTGCCAGCAAGATCAAGAGAAGAAACCTGGGAGTGATAATGGGCTCAAACCTATGACTGTCTCCACATGTTAATGGAATTACAAAAAGTATCTTTTTACACCATGTGGACAATAGGACACATAATCTATTGTGTAGGATATTGTTAGAAATGGGTTTTCTGGTTGACTAGGGTATGTTTTCAGGAAGGACCTGAAAACATGGTTGTTCACCTCCACATAGGTCCCCGATTAATATAGGGCACTGAACCTGTCCACACACTCTCGCGTCAAGACGCCACAGCAATCGAGCGCTCTAAAACATATAAACATAAACATGCACCTAAGCCAGCCAGAACTCACCACTCTAGTCAGGGTAAGGGAGATACACATGCAAGATAACCCTTGCACACACCCTTGGTGGCTCGGGACAAGAAGTCAGGCTTATCCCAGAGGCAATGTGTAAAACATTTGTGCAACACACAGACACACTACTGACACAATAAATACACCACAAAAGAGAATCCGCACAGTTATTATATAAAAATATCTTAGACATAGTACATAACACATAGACGACAATCACATAAAACATAAACCACTTTGCTAACTAGGCAGTTGTAATAACATGCCCCAGAGCTTCGCCGCATCATCAGCTGCTCCAGAACCTGATTGATTGATTTATGACATAGTAATTAGTGCAATAAAGTAAATACTTGTAGGTTGTACACATCAGGAAAACATCCTACACCATCACTGTACATATTATGCAAGTCCGGAAATGATACTTGTTATCCTATCATTACAAGGTATAAAACAACAGAAACCATAATAGCAGGACATGAAATGCAGAAATTAGGTTCAGAAGAGAAACAAATAGTTTCCCAAAACATCACCAGTAAGTACTTAGCAAGGTATGTAGTTATAAACCGTAGGCTACAGGAACACCTTTGCATCTACTATGTGTATTATAGTACTTTGCAGCAAGGGGAAATGCTGAGCGGTACCTCAGTTGAGGAATCCTTCCCATTCGGCTAGTGGGGCCAACAATGCCCTCAAAGGTATATGCAAATGGAGAGGGGGTGAGGCACACACCAATTCAGTGTGAGAACCTCGCTGGCTCCCCCGTGTCTAGCCAGACTTTCAAAGTATACTCCCAAAGCGAGTCCCCTTTGGGACATGCACTTTGCCAGGAATGGTGGAGAGGCAGGTGCAGAGGTATCCTGTTTGCCGAATTGCCAAGTAGCAGGTGACCGTGAATGTGCGGTGCAGCTGCCTCAGTCCCTCTTCCTCAGGTAGCATGTTGGAGACCTCGGCCAGTCTCATGGTGCCATGACCCAATCCTCCAGGCCTCCAGGAGTGGTGTGGACACTATACAGCTGCCAGGCAACCTGTCCTGGTAGCCTAAAGTCGTCAGGTCCAGAGGTGCGTCTGGGCAGCGTGTCTCAGGGCAGGGACATGCCGGTGCCTCGCAACACTCACCACTCCTCCTTATCACAGTGTGAGGGGCTGCTTGCTCCAAACAACACTCTGTCCTCGGTCAGAGCGGGGCGCTGGGGGTCAGGTCACGCCATACTTTTGCCTCACCCTGCTTCTCTCTCTCCGGCGAGGGAGGTGGCGCAAAGTGAGTAAACATGCAGGAGGGGGAATCCCTATGAGCTCCCAGTGCTTTTTCTTGGGTGCCTTAGGTCAGTGCTCACCACACAATTCAGACCCATATGTTGCTCTTGTCAGACTGTAACAACTTCAGGAAGCACTCACCACACTGATGGACAGAGAAGCGCTCACCACGCATTTCCCTCTCGGGCAAGACAGCAGTCACAGGGAGATACCAGGAGCAGACCACAGCTCTCACCACATGCTCAGCTCCTGGGACAGCATGGGGGCACACAAACAGGGGAACAGGCGGCAGGCCAGCACATCAGGCAGTATAGTAGTACCTCCTATAGTCCCACAGGCAGCAAGCCATACAACACAGTAGGCAGTCCCAATTATGGTAATTTCTGGCAGCACAACAGTCCCCTGGCAATGTGCAGCATGTAGGGCCAGCAGCATTTTTTTTAACACACTTTATTGGGTTTTTCAAAGTTTTTGATCTTATACAAAAATAAGCATATTTGGTACATTTGTTATAGTAGAATGCATTCCAGATACATTACATTTTAGTCAATGCTTTTTAGTTGTCACATTGAGAGTACCTTTTGGCATATTACAATGTGCATATACATTAAGCATGGGTGGATTTTGCGAATCTGGGGTTCGCGAATTTGCGTATTTGCGAATTCGCAATCCGCAAAATATGCGAACTCTCGCGAATTTGCGAATTTTTTTTGTCTTTGCAAGGGTTTCTGCCAGTTCGCAAGGGTTTTGTACCAGTTCGCAATTGCGAACTTACTTGTCGGCTCGCAACGGTCGCGACTTTGTTGTTTCTACGTCTGGTTCATCATCACAGGTTCACAGCACCCTCTGTTTCACCACTGCCACCCTCTGGTTGACCCATGCCACCCTCTGGTACATCACTACCACCCTCTGATTCATCACTGTAGATTATGGGGGGGGGGAAGCAAGCACACCTGCCCTGCTTCAACTGACATGAATTAATTTCTGGTTCATCACTGTAGATTATGGGGGGGAAAAGCAAGCACACCTGCCCTGCTTCAACTGACATGAATAAATTTGGGGTTGAATAATGTGTCACTGAATTTAAACTTCCTGTCTGGCACCTGCTTCCTTATCTGTAATTTGCTTTCTGTTGCAGTGCAATTTTTTTTCCCAGGACCTTTGTGGCCTACTTGTAGCTATTCTATGAGCCTGCTGTGAGGGTCAGAGCAGGGTCATAGAATAGTTGCAAGTAGGCAACTGAACTTTGGAGGGGCCCCTCAGGAAGCACTACAGGGACTGGTTACTAATGATGAGTTTGAACTTATATTACTTGTATCACCAAGCAAAAAAATCTGCTGCGTGCGAATTTGCGGATTTTCGGTAAATTCGTGAGAGTTCGCGGATTGCGAATTTACCGAAAATCCGCAAAATCCGCGAGCGGAACGGATGCTTAATATACATTCCGTAAGCATCTACAAGACAATAACTAGATATAACTGCAAGTCCATTTATATAACTCTTGAACTTCCAAACTTCCCCCCAAGACCTCTGTTGGTTCTGCATTGTGGTGGCGGGGAGGGTCCCTACCTCCAGTGCAGTTTTGTACAGCTGTTCTTTTTGGGGGATCAGGGCTAAGAAGGTGGCAAAGAATTCTATTGGTCGGCTATCAAGGCCAGTGGCCCTACTTCGTGGCAGTTCTCGTATGGTTTCTTTTATTTCTGTTCTAGTGATGGGGCCCGACAGATCGTCCAGGTCTGCCAGATCCAGCTGGGAAAATGTTAGGTCACTAGAAAAGCGTGTAATGGTTTGTCAACTATCTGGGAGGGATCTGATATAATGATTCATAATATATGCAAAATGCCTCATTAATTTCTTGTTGAGTGTTCACAGTGTCTGCCCTCAGTGCGGTTATTTTATATACTGTTGCAGTAGGGGGTCCGTCTCATATTATACGTGCCAAGAGCGTGCCTGACTTATCAGCCTCGGTGTGTTTTATCTGGGTATATGATTTGTAATCTATTTGAGGGTTTCCAGAAGTTCAGCATCTTTAATGCGGGCTGATTCTTGTTTTAGTTTGTTTAAAGTATCTTCAACTGCTATGAGGTTATTGTGTATCTCCTGCCTAGCTCCTGCTGTGGTGCTAATGGCTACTCCACATATTACACTTTTAAACTCATCCCATTCTATGTGACGTGTGGAGAGTGAATTAGCATTCTCCGTGAAGTTGTTTGTGATGCCCTCTGCCAGCATACTCCAGAAGACAGATTCAGCCAGCATTTGCGGCCATAGTTTCCAAGTGGGGACCGGGATGGGGATTCTACCCTAGGCTAGGGTAATTTACAGGGGGCTGGGATCCGAGAAAGTCTTCCCTACGTATGTGGAATGTGTAACCTGTGCAGCAAGGGAAATAGAGCAGAGTATCCTATATATGCGGGTGTGGAGTTGGTGGGTCGGGGAGTAGAACGAGTTCTCTCGCCTATTTGGGTTTTTCAGGCGCCATACGTCCCCCACTGCCCACCCATCTGCCAACCACATAGTGCCTCCGCTTGCTTAATGGATCCTGCACCCTGGACTAGGAGATGTGAGCGGTCTATACTAACGTCCAAGACAGCATTGTAATCTCTGCCTAGTATCCACGGATAAGCTGGAGTTAAGACCCATGAGGAACTTATCTTGTTCGAAATTAAGGGCATAAAGGCTAACCAATACCACCTGTGCACCATCCACTGTGCCTTGTAGTAGAATGTACCTCCCTAGTGGGTCAGTCCGTTTTTCTAGTGCCTTAAACAGGAACCCATTCCTGATCCTGATTGTCACGCCCCTGGCAAAGGCTGAGTATGATATGGAGAATACTTGGCCTCTCCATTTCTTACGCAGTTTAGTTGCTTCGGATCCAGTGAGGTGTGACTCCTGTAAGAACACCTTGTGTGCCTTGCATCTGTTCAGCTGTGCATGTATTCTATTACACTTGTTTATTGAGCCCAGCCCCCTCACGCTCTAGGTGATTATTTTATATGTGTCCAGCATGTGCTTTTGTATTTATGTACGCTGCGCTCAGCAAACTAAAAACACTATTACAACAAAAGAAGATCTCCTACTTGACGACACGTATATAGGATCTGTTCAACCATAAGTCAGCTGATGTACCCCCAGATGTACTCACTTTTTCTACCACACTGAACTCATATATATGTAAAAATGTCAAGTTTTTATGATCTTGTTTCCTGAAGCATTTACAAAAATATATTTAAAAACAATAAAAACAATTGAAAAAGCAGCTTTACTGTACCATCAGTGGGAACCAAGATAATAGAACAATTAACAATTAACAGGTTATAAGTTGCTTTCGCCTTGAGGGGGTGGTTTCTACTGACCTAAGTGGTTAGGTGAGTAGCGTACGAGCCCACTGTGGCCTGGACCAAGTTAGTTTTCTAAGATGTACAAGTCGATACTGGAAAAAGAATACAAACATCACAATTGGCAGCCAACCTTGGGTTACCTTGCATAGTGTCCAGTCTGTGCCCTACAGGTCCCTTCTTCTGGTACCATGCTATCCCAGGAAATCATCTCCAGTCTGGGGAGTGACTGTTCTGAATAGTGCTAGACTGTTCCACGAAACAGAGTGCGCAGTGTTATCCTCTGAGGAGTCAGAGGTTGAGTGATGATTGCAATCCCTGAGCGTGCTTGCCGCTATTATCGCCTCCGCATGCCCCTGCATGGCCTGCTCTGGGGTGGGGTTACTGGCCTGGGATTTGTTGATGAGTTTATTGTGGCATGATCATCGTTTCGTAATATTCTGTGAGCTCCGAAGGATGCTTTACGAGGAAGTCCCGGACGTCATCAGGGGAACATGACTTCCAGCCATTTGTCTGCCTTTTCTGAGGTGTCTAAGAATTTCATTTTTGGTCATGAATGACCTTCAAGAGGGCTGTGAACAACAGTGCATATTTAAGGGTCAGAGATCTGAGCTACTTTTTAATCTCTTGGTGCAAAGAGCGTCTGCGTTTACCGGCATGGTGTAGTCGGGGTAAAGCGACACCCGCTGCTTTTCGTAGTGAATTTGAGATCGTTCCCTAGCTTTCTGTAGCAGCATGTCCCGGTCCCTAAAATGTAATATCCTGGCAACCATGGGGCGAGGCGGAGCTGGTGGGTATTCTGTGCGCCCTCTATACTCAGAAGTCTGAGAGGCCTTCAGGGGCCACATGTTCGCGAAACCACTGCTCCATGAACTTAGTGCCGTTTTGGCGTTCACATCGTTCTGGCATGCCTATGACTAGGACATTGTTCCATTCAGCGTCCTTGACCCTATCCTGTAGTCCTGATACCTGCCATTGCAGTTGTACTATTTGCTCTGCATCCTTATTTTGTTGCGGTATTATTTCTGCTAGGGTGAGTTTGGTTTCCTTGACAGTAGTAGCCAGTTTGTCATGATCTGCTTTCAGAAGGGTGAGGCCAGTTGTTAGGGAGCCAATTTGGTATTTTTTGCATTTCCTTGAGTCTCTCACCTCCTGTAAGAGAAGGTCTAACTTATCCGGGGGTGACTGCATAGTGGTGGGTGGCACACAGTTCAAGAAGGATGATTGGGAGAGAGTATCTGTTTCCTCCAGGTGCTGCGTGCTAGTGGTGGTGGCTTCGAGCACTTTGCCTTTGGGGCACCCCATTTCGTGGTATTTGCTTGTATAGCACTAAGTAGTAGTCTGTTATACCTGCAGGGTAAGTATGCCAGTTGGTGCATGTTTTTCTCCCCCTGTTCTCCTCAAGCATGCCACTCCTATGTGGGTTACTGAACCCAAGTGATCTGTGGGGGGTGAGGATCTCTGTTGCTACCGGCGGAGCATGCTGCACAACACTGGCGCCACTCCTGGTGTGAAGCCTCAGGCCGACATTGTTGGCGTGATGTCCCCGCTTCGGTGCGCCTTTCTTTCTCCTCCTTGGGAATCTAGGTCACTCTCAGTGGCACCGCGGAGCCAGGGGGGGCAGCAGGGGCCCCGATATTTGTTTATCAGGCCCTCTGTGTGGAGAGTAGTAAATGCTGCGCCCTATGCAGCGTCAGCCTGCCGTCAGGTCTGCAGTTGAGTTGGACGGTTCCACCCGGCTCGGAGTCAGGGCATGGGCCAGTTCTGTTGCGACGAATAGACCTGGCGCACACAGCATCCCAGTGCCTCACCCGATCAGCCCCTAATAAGTACCTGTGTGACTCCAAATGCAGGCCAGGGCTGTGTCAGGATTCCTGCACAGCTGCTCTCCACTCGTTCCCAGGCAGAAGGCCCAGCAGTTGACTTGGGCGTCTCAGGGGGGCTCCAAGTGTTGCAGTGCGGCCACCAGGCCTGGTATCTGAAGCCAGGCATCCCCGCCAGGGTATTATGCTCCATCCTGGTTGGCCAGCACTCAATGGCCGCCCTCTACCCAGGCTGACCCGACCCGATGCATCAGTGCACCACAGTTATGCGCTCTGCACTCACCGCCTGTGCTCCACGAGGTCGTCCGTCAGATGTGAAGGGGGCCCTCTGTTGTCTCGCTGCATGCAGATATGGGGAAAACCAGAGTGAGCAGCCAGGCCCGGATCAAGCCTCCGCTCCGCCTCCGCTCGGCCACATACTCATGTCAGCTATCCAGTCTCGGCCGCTGGGGGGGGATGAGTATGGGACGATGCACTGCAGATGGTCTCTGCCACCCCAACAGCACGTCACCCCCGCAGTCCAGCACAAGTACACCGCCTCCAGACACCGGCAGCACATGCGGTTCTCCTCCGGCACAAGATCCCAGGCATTGCTCAGCTGTTAGTGGGTCATCAGTCGGCACCAAAGCGGTCAATCTGCACCTCAGCCCCTCCTCTGACTCACTGCCAGCGTTTCAGGTGTGAAAGTGAGCCAGTCTCGTAGGATTAAGCAGGATCCGTTGGTCCGGGCGCGGAGCTCACTCACTTTGCGTCCGCCATGTTTGGCTGTAGCCACGCCTCTCAGGGCCAACAGCATTCATTACATACTGGAACAGCTGTGAGATACATTTATACCATGAGAAAACCACTATCAATACATTCATATCATTCACTCAGTAAGAAAATTGATAGACAAATAATGGCGAAGAGATGTCTAACTTATGGCTTGCATCCTGGAGCGCTGTGATATAGTCTATCCCTGCAGGTTGCAACTATTGCATTCGTCCTTTTTCAATATAAAAGATTAATGTAATGGAGACTGTGCGGGTAGATCCCTGCTTTTCTCTCTTTTCTCCTCTTTTTGCCTGCTAATCCCTCCCAGTTGCATAAGACTTTCGGAGTGATCACCTTAACTGCCTTAAACAGCATAGGACATGGATTAAAAAAGCGAATGAGCTTGGGGAAATGTAGATATAGAGCATACGCCAAGGTCGTGATTGCCTATCTAATGTACACGTGGCCAATCATGTCAACGATATGCTTACTGTAACCCCAACGGCGTATAACGACACCAGTATTGCCTTCACTATATCTGTACTGTACATACAACATTTTTTAATAAAATCTTTTGAAATAAAAAAAAAAAAAGAAACAGATGCTGCTGATGTCAAATATTGCTTTCTGTATATTTACTTAAAACTGTACTTTACTTAAATAAATCGTTCCTGGGCATTTTCATAAAAACACATTCTTTAGATAGGTTTTCTATCTGTAACTAGCAGTTCGAGAAATTCTTTGGATAAAACCTTGAATTGTAATGTTGTGGCTCGCTGACAAGAACGCTGGAGTACATTTCTGGCTGCTTGAAAGTTGTACTACCGTGAGCCACGTAATCACAGGAGGCATGATCATAATCCTAAAGGGATGGAGAGAGCAAGGTATTAAGACAACGAGGCCAACCCACAGTCACCCGTCTATGAAATGCGCCCGAAGGAATGGATTAGGGGTACTTATGTGGACTGGGCGTGCACAAAAGGACAGATCACAAGGGGAAGGAGCCTGTTCTGTGGCCTGCTGCATCCTGCAGGCATGTAAAAGGTCAAAGGTCGCAATTCCGAAGTGTGAAGGTTAAGTGAGGAATGTAGTTATGGCTGAACAACATCACCTGCATTGAAGAATGAACTTCCAGAGCTGGTCACTAATGTCACTGAGCCAGTGCAGTGAGTCTGGCTCTAGTCAAAACATGCTTCAGTTCATAGTACACAACAGCAAATTTCTAATAAACATAAAACAAAAAATATAAAAGAACGTTCCATGTTTTTCGCAGCATTTTTATGAATAAGCTTCTGAAAGAGCTCAGGGATGAAATATATTGACAGGGCTTTGCCATATGTTTACCCTGAAAGTAATTCATATATCACTTATCTTTATTCATTTTAAAATAAATGTAAAACCTCCTACAGGCAATCCGCCTGGAAAGTTAAGGCAAATCACCCCTCCAGGAGTGAAAACCACGCCACATCTTTAGTATAAATAACTTCCATCTTCAACTAGAGAGACCCATCAATGGGAGACTCGTCACCCAAATCCAGTTGTTACCTAATAAAACAACTAACTGCAAGTAACATGCAAGCCCAACTTTGTCTATTGCACTACTTTGTTTACTGCACTGCACGAGATCAGCAGTGGCAGACCACACAGCCCTGGAAGATGCAGCCAGAGAACAAAACTCGCCATCCACTGCTACCTAGATAAACCCGGCTCCCAAACCAGAAAGGACTTTCCTCTACTCCTGCACTTCTAAATATTTCACCTACAATGATTAAATGGGTGGATCAGACAGATACACCATATTAGATTTTTCTGTAAAATAACTACTCCATTGTGTGTCCATAATATCCCCTTCTGAATATCACCTACTCTCTGGTGACCAAAATTGTTCCTCTGTTTTATGGAAACAAGGGGAACCCAACGGATAGCTAAGGACCATGGGTATAACTTCGTTATAAGAAACAATGGAGCCTAGCTTATTCAACATATGTACAATGTAGTATAGAAACACAATGGAAACTATACAGATCAAGATATCCTGACCCAGCCGGGACAGGAATTTATTCTCAAAAATCAATGTCAAGTATACAGTACAATAATAACAAGACACAAGCCTGTGCCGTACTGACAGAGAAAAGGGAAGATAGAGGTAGGGTGAAAAAAAGGGTGTTTTTCAGGCAAGGAAAAAGAGCAAAGACAGGGCACTGCAGAAAATTCAAAGATCAATAGCAGTGTCGCCTGGAGTGGAATGTACACAAGCTTTTTAGACAATAATGTGAGTGTCAACCCACTCTTGGGTGTCGACGTTACGATCCCTATAGCTCTACTAGATGCATGGGATCATCATCAGGACTTATGCAATAACAAAACATGCCTGAATGAGACAAGCCTGTTTAGGAGACAAAACAAAGAAAGAAAAATTCTTTAAAGATCCGTTAAACACTAAGGAGTAGTTTGAAAACTAGACGCCCACGTTGTAACACATTCGAAATCGCAGTGCGTAAACCAGTGCACGGTGTTTGTGCCAAGTAGAAAAGCTTCACATTGCTATTTTCACAATATTCGGAATCGCAGTGGCATGCGTGAACTTGATTTGTCTACAGGACTGTGTGGTGAAAGTGATTGTTCAGTTCGTATACTGGTCTTAAAACAAGTGCAGTGATAATGCAAAGTTGCACTTCTTTAATACTTTGTCTTTTTAAACCGGAAAAAGATTGGCCTGGAGGGGCTAGATAATTAAAATGAAAAAATAAACCATACCTCTATGGTACGAGGGGAAGCCTCACAATGGAGGTCTCTTTTACTTCTAGGAAGAGGCGGAAGTAGTAGCGCCAGGCTAAGGATAAAATAACAGCCTGTTGTTGGAAAATCAACCTTTTATACCTTTTCTACAACGATAGTGAAGCATAGACCGCCTGCAAAATATGAAACATACCAAGCGGTTGTGTGTCCACGTAGTTTAAGGTGGAGTTCAGTAATTGTGGTATTTCGGTAGTTTAAAATCTCAGCGCCCGTCTATGTTTGAGTCGGGTGGCCGCACTGAAAACAAAAAATGGGTCAAGGATTAAGGTGGGATAATGGAAGCTAAGGCATAGCTGTTCCGAGTAGGAACGGTAGGCGGTTACCTTTCACCCTCCATATGCGAGCGAGGGCCGGAATCAGAAGTTAACGGAAACAATGGCTCTATACTTCGGAAGTCAGCAATGTGACAAGTGTCCGCTGTAATAAGGAGAGAGGAAAAAAAGGAAACTCGGCTTAGTGCGATGCTAAGGGCAGGGGCCAATACTGGACGTGACTTATAAATAAAAAAACTACTTACGAAGTCACAAATGTGGCTTGCCTCGCCCTGGGGTTCAACAATGTGGAAATCACGCGCTGCAATAAAGAGTTGAGTGTCAGCTTAGCGCGTGGAGAGTCAGCATAACGCATGACTCGATAAGGGGCCCATGTAGCCTGCAATCAATACCGCATTACTTACTTAGTCATGATGCGACTACGCCTCTCCCAGGGGTGCTCGGACAATGCCGGTTTCAGTGTAGGAACATGTCCGCTGGAGCGGGTTGTATAATTAGCCCCGGTCACGTGCTGTTAAAATGGGTGCCATCTTGGAACGGCTATGGCGCTTAGGTAGCAGCCATCTTGGAGTGGAGGGTGGGAAGTATACTTAAACTGGTCACTTGTTGATTAATGTGGGTGCCATCTTGGAACGGCTATGGCGCTTATGTAGCTCCCATCTTAGAGTGGAGGGTGGGATGGACTAGTCAAAGGGCTGTGAGGCTGCCTAGACTAAAGAAGGTTGATAGTGACAATGTGACAAAACAAGAGTGACAATTGTGAAAAAGTGACTGGTTATTTACAAAAACAATTATTATCATTCATTCAGCCCAGATGTCAAATTGTATCCAGAATGTCTCATCATCACGTTGTGATCATTTACATCTTTACACATGACGTATTTGTAACCAACTTTTTTGTTCCTGGAATATATTTACATAAATCGGACGTTCAATCATAGCAGTGTTGTCCAATCCTCGCTTCGATTAAGACCTGTATGGATTGTGTTGAATTGTATAATGGATTTTAGTTCCTCCCTGTTGAGCAGTTGTTGTAAATTACCACCTCTCTGTGGTAATTTGACAGTTTTCAGGATGGTCCATTTCAAGTCGTCTGCTGAATGGTTCATGCTGGCAAAATGTTCAACCAATGGGGCATTCAGGGTTCCACAGCGTATGCGGCTCCGATGTTGGCTTATTCTGGTCTTTATTTTTTGTGTCGTTTGCCCCACATACATTAGAGGACAAGGGCATACAATAGCATAAATCACATTGCAACTGTTGCAGTTCGTGAAGTCTTTCATGTGGGTTGTGATGTTATTGTGACTGAAAGTGCGCCCCTCAAGTGTCAGATCGCAAACAATACAGTTTCCACATTTCACATGACCCCTCAAAGGTGGCAGTCCCCAGTTTGACTCAATAGTGCTGTTTGAAGGTGGTGCTGGGAGGGCTGCACGGACAAGATGGTCTTTTATGTTTCTACTCTTTTTGAAAGCAAACAAAGGTTTATCAAACGTTAGTAGTCCTGAGTTGAGGGTAGGCCAGTGACGGAGAATTGTTTTTCTTATTTTGTTTGAAATTGGAGAGAAGGTTGTAACACAGGCTATTCTCTCTGAACTCGGTCTAGTCTTGGGTTGGAGTAGCACCTCCCTCGGGCAGTACCATGCTCGTTTTGAGGCATTTCTTACTATCCTGTTCGGATAACCTCGTGTTTTGAGTTTCGAGCAAAGTACACCTGCTTCCCTGAAGTAATCAGTCTTTGAAGAGCAGTTCCTTCTAATCCGAAGGAACTGCGAGTAAGGGAAAGAATCTTTAAGGGCTTTGGGGTGGTTACTGTCGTATCTTAGTAAGGTATTCCGTTCAGTTGGTTTCCTGTATAGGCGAGTCAGTAGTTCGCCTTCCTCATGGTAAATCGTGAGATCAAGAAATGCTATCTCAGTTTTGTGATGTGAGAGAGTAAATTGTAAGTTGTCACAGTTATTATTCAACCAATGTAGAAATGAATTTAGAATTTCCCTGTCACTATTCCAAATCAGAAATATGTCATCTATATAGCGTCGCCAGACACCAATGCTTGTCTTGAATGGGTTGGTGTCAGCTAGAATAGTGCCTGTCTCTAGTGCGTCCATGTACAGAATCGCCAGGTGGGGAGCAAAAATTGCTCCCATAGAGGTGCCTTTTATCTGCTGGAAGAACACACCGTCAAAGACAAAGTAATTTGTAGTGAGACACAGTTCTAACAGCTGTAGTATGAACATTCAGGCATGTTTTGTTATTGCATAAGTCCTGATGATGATCCCATGCATCTAGTAGAGCTATAGGGATCGAAACGTCGACACCCAAGAGTGGGTTGACACTCACATTATTGTCTAAAAAGCTTGTGTACATTCCACTCCAGGCGACACTGCTATTGATCTTTGAATTTTCTGCAGTGCCCTGTCTTTGCTCTTTTTCCTTGCCTGAAAAACACCCTTTTTTTCACCCTACCTCTATCTTCCCTTTTCTCTGTCAGTACGGCACAGGCTTGTGTCTTGTTATTATTGTACTGTATACTTGACATTGATTTTTGAGAATAAATTCCTGTCCCGGCTGGGTCAGGATATCTTGATCTGTATAGTTTCCATTGTGTTTCTATACTACATTGTACATATGTTGAATAAGCTAGGCTCCATTGTTTCTTATAACAAAATTGTTCCTCATCAGCGTTATATGATAAGCCATGTTCCTAAGTCCGGTGACTGGGATGACCATGATGGAGCGGCGCATGTGTACTTGTTTAAGACCTCATATGGGTCATATCATTCCGCAAAAGATTGGAAGGCCTTGGCAGAATGTCTGCTTTATAAATAGGTGTACCATAACCTAACACACTTCAAATGTAGAAGTTACAGAAACCCTAAACCCTAAACCTTGCCCAATGATGTCATAAAGACATCCTTGGAACTTGCTAAGTGGTATGCTCCATCTTTAGTGAACGTATTCCCTCTTGGATAGGACGTCAAACCAACCGTTGCAAGGATCAAGGATAAGAACATATGTATAATATTGATATCGCAGCATTCCTGACAAACTCTCTGGGAATTGCAGCCTCTCTCCCATTGGGTCCATCACTCATGCAACATCCAAACTAGACCTACCACACACAGCTTCAGCAGCAACATTTATAATACACCAAGTTAAAAATATATAAAGGGGCCATTACGATTACCTTGCAGACCATATCAATCACCTTTGTGTTCTTCAAGTGCTAGTTACCAAGGAAAAAATCCATGCACCCAAAATGAGCACATTTGCTCCAGTGTAGCCACTAACATCCTTAAAGTGATCTAGGGAGTCAAAAGTGCCAGCAAATGCTAACCATGTAAATCTGACAACAACTCAAAACGGTATACTTTCATACAATAACCAAGTTAAAATCACTCAGTTCATCACAAATAAGTCTGATGTGTTCATAGTTGTTTCTGGATTGATTCTGTCATAGATGAAATTCAATGGTATGCATGTATGTATTTTTATATGTGTGTTACTTACATTGTGAGAACCTAGCCAAAAGGCAGTGGACCACACTGCAGCTTCACAAGCAAAGATAAAGTCAATACATTATTGGAACTCTGGATGGGTTCAGGGAGCACAAGTGGAGGGAGCTGTGACTCTATTGTGATGAAGTGCTCTTTCGAGAGGTTCGTGTGCAGCTCTTTCAAGCCCAGGACAATCCTGATGAATATAGAGATGCTATTACAGAGCTGGATGATAGATGGGACATGACTGTTGTATTCTTTTTATTTTCTATACTTCTTCACCTCCAGTCTGATGGTGTTCTGGCTGTGGGTTTTCCGAGAGCCAACACAGATGGCCAGCTTGTCACCCTACTAGGTCGTCTTGATGTCTTTGAAAATGATGCACATGGCTGTGAAGATGGTGAGGGATTCAGTGGCATTCCTTCAGGATAAAGGTGGTATGGTCCTATTTCTTAGGGTCATTGATGAGATGTGCTGTGGTTTGTAGGATTCCTTTGAGGGTTGGCCACTGTGTTGAGAAGAGAATGTCCGAGGAAATGTCTCATAGATTCATATCCATTGTTAAGTGCACCTACTGGGAGTAACTAATAAGAAAGCAGCGGTCTGATTTGGCTTTGGGGTGGCTAATAATTTCATTTTTAGCTGTCAACAGCATACCAGCTTTTGAACATTATTTAGATAAGGCGATACAGATCCTGACTAGGGCCCTTTATATAAAGCTACCAGTCAGGATCCTGCTGCTCGCATCATTTAGAAATGGGTGGGGTTCTTCTTCTGGTCATTCCAGAAGTTGCCATAGCAACATTGAGTGGGTGGAAGACGAGTCACATTTTCTGTTCTTCATTCACTGTATGTAAGCCCTATTAGAAAATGCAATTGAGATTAGGAGTGGGTGGAACTCACAGAGTTCACTCTGTCGAATTCCGCAAAGTTACCTAAAAACTCCACAAGATGCCATGGAATTCCCTGAGTAGCGGTGTTTGATACTTTGCACTGCTCATGCTGATTTTTAGTGCCAGACACTTGTCTCACACTGTAAAATCAGCACGAACAGCACCACGTACCACACCAGTGGGTGCTGCTTCTTTTTGCCACTCAAGTAGATTTTCTACTCAAGCATCAGCTTTCTCAACACAAGCAGCAGCTTTCTCAACGTGAGAGATATTTAAAGGTTCTTTGGTGTTTCCTGAAGGGCCATTGCCTAGAGCTCCTTAGGGATATAATGAAGGAGGGGACAATGTAGTTAATGAGATATAGGATTCTGGCCCAGAAAAAGTATGATATAGGGCTTATCGGTTCTTGGATTCTGGGGCTTTTCAGGTTCAAGGTGTAGGAGTGTTTGCAATTCAAATCCTTTTTTCCCTCGGTATTTGCCTACTGTCAGGTCATGCACTGATGCAGGCTGCATCAGATGGCATAACATCATATCCTCATATTTAAGCCTCCTACACCAGGTATCATTCGACCTTGTACCACACCAGGCAATAGACTACCTTGTACCACGCCTGACAACAATCTATCTTGTACCAGACCAGGCAACAGTGTGTCATTTACCACACCAGGCAACTGTCTCCCTTGTACCCCACCAGGCAATAGTCTACCATGTACCTCACTAAGTAACAGTCTGCCCTATACCACACTAGGCCAACGTCTACCCTATACCACACCAAGCAACAGTCTAACTTGTATGATACCAGGCAACAGTCTACTTTGTACCTCATCAGGCAACAGCCTACCTGGCATCAGTCCCTTGTCAGCTTGTTTTAGAGACATGCAATGATGCATGCTGCATGCTGCAGGTAAGAAAGACCATCAGCTCTAAGAACTCAACTTCAAGTCAGTAGAAAGGCACTCCTCTCCTACACCAAACACTGATTTAGAAGACAAGGTTTTTTCCTGTTTGCACTAGAGATATGCATCTACAGGTGCAGCTCTTCCACTAAGGTGGAGGAGCGACGCCCCACTGCTCTTTGAGCAGGAGAAATAATAAATGATAACAACGTAGGTTTGGGGCTGGGTTAGGGCGGGACGGGGCAGGAGGCACAGGGGGAAGAGTGGTTTGCACACTCCAAGTGGGCATGACTGCTTGGCCAGCAGTCCTGGCCCGGCCAAACAGTCATGCATACTTTGCATGTTCCCCACCAGACTGCATTACACAGCCTGGTGGGGAACATGCCCCGGCTCCCAGTCCTCCTCTGGGCCTCATTATTAGTGCCCTAATATTATAGGAGTTAATACCACACCATGTAAATACTGCTACAACCAAGTGCAGTATAACATCTTGTAAAAAAGTGAAATATTATTTGGGGTATGTTGTCACCCACCTCAAGGAGTAATAGTACAATTCTATTAGAGTGAACCCAAGAAATCAGTAAAAAGATTACATTATAAGAACAATTTTTATTGACATTTTTCAAAACATTCTTTGCTGTCACCAGATCAACGCAGTAAACACATATTCCATCCCGTTAGCCCCCCATTCCATTCCGACCCACAGATACAGTGTCCAGCCTGGCCATCAGCACTCGGGCTTCAAGAGGTCTATACTCCGGGACTTCTCCAATGGCCTCCTGATATGTGGCAAGTTTATGAGAGAGTTGCAAATATTGTAAACAATGGGATTTATGCATATTGAACTCAATCTGCAGTTCTCTGAAGAAGCGAATACCAGACCTGGGCCAGACATCGCCTAAATGTGATAAACCAATGTGGTGCCAGGCGTGGAATCTCTTCAGCCATGCTACCTATGCCAGCCACCTGCCTGCCCTCAGCGTAGCCTCCATAGTAAGTTTGTGATCCCAGGCCAGTGCAGCGCAGTGCTGCCCTCCAAGTCTGAAAGACCACCGTGATTGGCTCGGGCAAGTGTGTGGGGATTGGTGCACCATCGAGAATGTGTGTGATGTTGCCCAGCCCAATCAATACCACTTCCCACAGAAACACCAGGTCCTCCCAGCACCCATTGAGGCAGTTGTTTATTACACTTGTGTTGCCCAATAATACAGGTGAATGTCCGCCATGGCTACCCCATATCATATGAGGCCTGGATACACTTGTTAAATGCCACCCTAGGTGTCCTGCTAGACCAGAGAATTGAGACACTAGAGAGGTCAGTGCACTGAATCAGAGCTGTGGAATGTGAAGGGGGAAATTCTGTAGCACGTCAAGCATCTGATGGAGGCTCATCATTTTAAATAAGCTGATCCTGCCAATCAGGTTGAGTGTTAATCTTCTCCACCAGGGCAGATCTTCCCTGGTCCTCTGCATCACGGGATGGAAGTTGAGGTTCTATGTGAGCTCAGGACCCCTTGATATGTCTACCCCTAGATAGAAGCTAAGGCGGCGTATAGGGATTCCTGGATGCCAGCTGGCCTCCTTTGGTGGGCATCAAGAGGGATTTGTCCCAGTTGACCCTGAGGCTGTGCCAAAAACAGAGAGGATGTGTATCAGCCATGGTCCCATTTCAGCGGGCCATGAGTGGAACAGAATGATGTTGTCCATGTCTAGTGCGATCCTATCTTCTGTTGCCACCCCGCAATCATAGCCCCAAATCTTTGTATGACACCAGATCCAGGCCGCTATTGGCTCAATCACCAGCGCAAGGAGGAACTGTGATAATGGGCATCCCTGGTGAGTGCCTCTCCTACTGGGGAACCTGTGGGAGACTATTACATTTATTCTCACCTGTGCCTGTGGGGATGCATAAAGTAGCTTGACATAGGCCTGGAACTAGGGCCCCAGTCTCGCCAGCGTTTCCTCTAGGAATGCCCAGGGCAGGGTGTTGAATGCTTTCTTGAAATCAATCAGCCTAAGCTCCACTGAACCCCCAGGAAGCGAATGCAGTCCAGAGCTAACTGGACTTTCCGAATACAGTGGTGCATACTGCGGTGGGGAAGGAATCATCATTGGTCCACTTGAACCAAATCAGGCAGCATCCTCAGCAGTATGTTAGTCAATGTTTTAGCATACATTTTAACCTCTGTATTATAAGTGAGATTGGGCAGTATGAGGTACACCACTCCTGATGATGGCCTGGCATATGCAAGACCACCAGTGTGGCCAGTTCCACATTCTGGTGGAAGCATCCGTTAGCAACCACCTTTACATACATGTTTAGCTTGGGGGCCAGTAGTCCCTACGAAGTCTGCGATAGTACTCCACTCGGAGGCTATCAGATCCGGTGTTTTGCCACAGTTGAGGCGGGATAACGTGCTACCCACTTCCTTGATTTTACAAGGTTGGTCCAAGTCATCCATGTCCTCTTTTGATAGCCTAGGCAATAGGATTTCTATCACTAGGGGGGTGTTTGATTCACACGCTCTGCGAGGGTGCTCTGCATAGAGATCCTCGTAAAAATGGGCAAAAGAAGAAACAATTGTGGGGGCCATTGACACTGCCGTCCTGCTCCCTTTTTGAATACTGGGGACTATCCTAGTTGCAATATCTTTGGTAGCTAGCCAAATAAGCAGCTTGCAAGACTTGTCTCCCCACCCATATACTCATCAGGTGGAGGTCATCCAGCACTTCTGAGCCAGGTATAATTTGAGCAAGGATGCCCTCCTCAGCGCTAGATGGTGGTGCACACCCTCAGTCTGCTGGTCAGGTGCCCCCCTTTCTAAGGATAATATAAAGGATTCAAGTTCCAAAATCCTCACAAGTTTCTCTTGTTCTTGGCCCTGGATAGATCCATACATTCCTTGCTCCCCCCCTCCCCCACAGAGTACCCAGAGAGTCCATGGTTCCTTTGTTGCAGGGTAACCAGGGTGTGATCAGATATCCCAAACAGGAGTACATATAAGCCTGTGGTGTGTAGGAAATTGGGTGCCAGCAGAAATAATTTATCAATGCAGGACAGACCCCACAAAACCCTCTGTGCTGCCCCAACAGTCCCCTGCCAGTCCTGCTCCACCATAATGTAATTGAAATCCCCCTGATAATCATGGTCCCATGTGCTAGGGCTAGAACAAGATCCCTAAGGCATGTCATCGTAGAGCGGCCTAGAGCAGGAGGACATAGGCACTATACCCTCCAGGGTCACAAATCTGTCTCATCCTGGTAGACCTTAGATATCACCAGGAGCAGGTTTTGGTCCAGAGTATGATCACTCCCCTGGAACCCCAGGTGCGTCCTGCATAAGAGACTTGGCCATAACTATTGCAGGCCAGGAAAGGGCTCTTAGTACCCTCGAGCAGGGTTGCCTACAGCAGCAACATGGCTGGAAAGTGCCTATGCATGAATTGCATCACCGCCCGCTTAATGTGATCAATCAATTCCAAGTCATGATATTGAAAGCTACCATGGTGATGTATTAGCTGAATCAACTCGAGAGCATGGTCATACCCCTCCAGGCCCCACCCAACAGGGTGTCCTCCTAGGTGGGCCCTGGGCAGGGACACACAGCACATGAGAAACATGGGCATGGTAAGGGATGTTGATGGTGACAGCATACATACAAAATAAAGAACCAAAGAAAATAACTACCCCCACCCTATACTTACCTCCCAGCAGAAGCTGGGGGTAAGTATGGGGCCCATCCACCCTGAACTCAAATTGGGAGAATACTTGGGTTTTGACTCAAGGCCCCAGTGCCAGTGAGCCCAGACACCCTCTGTCCAGGGGTAACATGCCAAAACTACAGTAGTTGGATGCGCTGGTGATGCTGTGTAAACAACAGAAATATGGCGGACTCATCAGTGGCAGCATTGCAGCCTATGCTTCTGACCCAGTCTCCCAGAGCCTGATTTCTTTACGGGGCCCCTGGGTGGGCCCCTGGGACCTGGGCCTAGGACCTCCATCTCCTGGTGCTTCCCATCTGAATTTGTGGTGGTCTTCCTGTCTGCCGTGCCCGGGTGGTCCGTCTAGGCCTCCTATTTTGCTTACTTCCAGGTTGCTGTCTCAGGTCCCATCCCCTGGCCACAGGGAGCTGTTCATCCAGGTGGTTCATACGCCTTCAATGGGTCCTGCTCTATGAGCCAAGTCCAGGCCTCCTCCGGTGTGTCAAAGAAGTGTGATTTTGAATCATGCAGTACTTTTAGATGCATTGGATAAAGCAGCATGTAGGACAACATCAAGTTGTAAAGCTTATGTTTCACCTGGTCATAGAATTTCCACTGAGTTTGAACATGGCGGGTATAATCTGAAAAGATCATAACCTCACCAGAGTTGTGTGTGAGGTGGCCCTCAGTTCTAGTCCCCCTCATGACTGCATCCCTGTCCTTATAGTTTAGGAATTTCACTATCATAAAGCAAGGTGGGGCCACTGGAGGGGCTTCTGGACCAAAGGTCTATGAGCCCTTTCGATGATAAAACATGAGGATCAATGAGTCACCTCAAGCCAGCAATGGATCCACTGCTCCAAAAAGGTTTTTTGTGTGGAGCCTTATACCCCCTCCGGGAATCCAATAAAGCGAAGGTTGTTCCTACTGGTCCTGTTTTCAACATCTTTTGCTTGGTCCTGGAGAGATTTGGTTGATTGTGTAAGGTGGGTAACCTCTGTGGGCAAACCTTTTACTGTGTCCTCCAGTTCGGTGCTTCTACCTTCGGCTTCTGTGACCCGGTCCACAGCAGAGCGGAGATCCTTGTATAACAGTGCCACATCTACCACCACGTCTTCAGTCTCCGTTTCCAGAGCCTCCTTAGATTCCTGGATGTCTTGGAGGATACTGGATGCTCAATCTCCCCTGGGTTGGCCCAACTCTTGGGAGTCCCCACCAGCAGTGTCCTTCGCACTTCCTATGGGAGCCGTGTATTTGTACATTTTAGTTTTGGCTAAGGGCCCTTGTTGCAGCCCATGTTTGCAGACTTAGGAGGCATTTAGGAGAATTAGAAAAGGCCCCACAGAAGGAAATGTCCATCTCACCACTGCACTCCCCATCTTGTGCCCCGGGGTTTAGCCAAGCAGGGGGTCTGACCCACCTGCTCCAGTGAATGTCGGACAAGGCAGCACTAGCAGTCAGAACCCAGGCAGCCCAAAGCACCCCCCCCTTTTGCCCACAGATCAAATGTAAGTCACTAGACTCAGAATGCTCCTATAGGACAGCTGGGGGGATGAGCTAGCCTCCACAGATGATCAAGTGGAGCAGCCTCTTCTGTCCCAGGGGTGCACCAAGTGGGTCCTCACCACCCCCCATATAATTAAACTGGTATTTGTGCCCCCCTGCACTCACTCATGGAGTGAAACCTTGCCTGGGCCTCAAGAGGGAATCACCCTCATCCCACTAAATTGGAGCAGAGGGACAGTGGCCCTGGGTTCACCCACGCCTTCCTGCCTGTTTGCCTGGTGGTTGCAATAGCAAGTACCCTTGTGGGGGTACATAGCGCCATACAGAATCGGGCCTCGCCTCTGCACCGTCCCAGGGCTCATTCACTGTAGTGCTTGCGCCAGGCCAGCCTGTCCCACCCACTCCCATGTGACCCCGTAGCTACACCCCAGCAGCTGCCGATAGGCCCCCTGCTCAGGACCACCCAAACTCTGTGCCTCCTGCCCCACCTTGAGTTGCCTGGGGTTTGAGGAGACCTCAGCCGCTCTCCCGCTCTCCCTCCGGGTGGCCATGATTGCTCTAATCCAGTGCTCGAAGCATGGGCCACCGTCTTGGATACGATACAGCCCGTGCATCTCGATCAGTTTGCTGGTGCTCCCGCAGCGCTCCTGCAGCACTCCGCACTGTTCTTTACCCCCGCTGCCATTCTGGGCTGTGGGTCTCTGTAGAGAGCTGACTATGGTACTCCAGCACCAAAATGATCACCTCATAGGTCAAGTATTGACAGGAGTTCAGCTGTGCATGACTGCCACCTTGGCCCTCCAGCCACACTTCAGAAATCAGTAAATTAACCTGACCTCAAGCCCAAGGCAGCTATGGCACAGAGCAGACAGACTTACTTTGGCAATGTGTTAAGTATTTATGAAATATCAAAACAATAATAAAGGCAAAACACTAAACAATGAAAATCCTGAACTGAACTGAATTAGAAACTCATAACAGATTGTATTAACCACAATGACCATAAAGCAACAAAAATCCAATAATGGGAATTGGAGATATCAGTTTTTAAAGTTTTAACTGAACATGTTGCCAAAAAGTGCTAAGGCCCAGCCAAGGCTTTTGACTAAGCATTGGCGAATTTTGCGAATCTGGCGTTCGCAAATTTGCGTATTTGCGAACTCACAGTCCGCAAAATCCGCGAATTCTCGCGAATTTGCGTATTTTTTTTTTGTGTTTGCAAGAGTTTCTGCCAGTTCGCGAGGGTTTTGTACCAGTTCGCAATTGCGAACTTACTAGTTGGCTCACAATGGTCGCAACTATGTTGTTTCTACGTCTGGTTCATCATCACAGGTTTACAGCACCCTCTGTTTCACCACTGCCACCCTCTGTTTCACCCATGCCACCCTCTGGTACATCAATGCCACCCTCTGGTTCATCATCACTGTAGATTATGGGGGTGAAAAGCAAGCACACCTGCCCTGCTTCAACTGACATGAATTAATTTGGGGTTGATTTATTAATGTGTCACTGTTTTAAAATTCCAGTCTGCCACCTGCTTCCTTATCTGTAATTTGCTTTCTGTTGCAGTGCAATTTTTTTTCCAGGACCTTTGTGGCCTACTTGTAGCTATTCTATGAGCCTGCTGTGAGGGTCAGAGCAGGGTCATACAATTGTTGCAACTAGCAACTGAACTCTGGAGGGGCCCCAGTCAGGAAGCACTACAGGGAATGGTTACTATTACTAATGATGAGTTTGAACTTTTGCACCTGCTGAACAGCAACTGTAATGCCCCAAACAAACATAGGCAACTGAACTCTGGAGGGGGCCCTCAGGAAGTACTACAGGGAATGGTTACTAATGATGAGTGAACTTTTGCACCTGCTGAGTGCTTTCTGCAGAACAGCAACTGTAATGCCCCAAACAAACTTACATATGAAAGTTGATTTCTAATCCAAAAGTGATCCAAAGAGAGTCAAAAGGCCTCATATCCAAAATAGTGCAGGCAAATGTCAACCAGAGGAGTTATTCTGATAAAAATCATGATTTTCAGAAGGTCTATGCTGCTTGCTAGTGGATTTCTTGTGCAGAATTGCAAATTTTGTAATTTCGCGAGTGCAAGATTGTTGCTGCCCGCCGCACCTACATGTTCGCAATTGCGAACTCTCGCGATGCGTCGCCAAACTCCCGCGGGATCCCGCAGCAAGATCCAAAATGGCGCAGCACTCGCAAAATATCGAGAAAAACAACTCGGCAAACGCTGAATGACAGTAAGTGAACGCCGCACGCCACAAAATTGTATCACCAAGAAAAAAAACTCCGCTGCGTGCGAATTTGCGGATTTTGCGGGAAATTCGCGAATCTCGTGGATTGCGAATTTACCGAAAATCCACAAAATCCGCGAGCGGAACGGATTTTCCGCCCATGCTTAATTTTGACTTCAAATATAGTCTGCAAAATGGAAGTCAAAATCTTTCTTTAGGATAGCAGGTGTTATCCAGGAAGGTCTCACCGAAGTTTGATAGGTGTTGAGCGAGGTCCTGCTGAAGCCATCGATTTCTGAGGGAAATGCTCAGGGATGGAAATGTCAAACTTTGCTCTAATGCCCATCGTTGGTTAGATACTTTTGTTGTCTTCAACCAGTAAAGATTTTCATGTTGTTACTAAGGGCCTTGTCCTGCTGAAGAAAACTGAGCTCCATTTCAGAGACTTAGTGCCTGATTTATAGTTTGGAGGATGAATACTCCATCATAAACATGGCGAATATCCCATCTGCCTTATTACAGTGCTATAGGACATAATGCACTTGTAATAAGGCAGATGGGATATCTGTCACATTTGTGATGAATTACTCACCCACCAAACTCTAAATCAAAACCCTCAGTCTCTTAAATGGAAATCAGATTTCTACTGCGTGACAGTGTTGTAGGTTGGATCCAAGGGGGGGCCATGGGTTCTCAGAGGGCCCTCTGAAACAGATTTATTTCTGCCAGTAAGATCCAAGTGGGAGAAAACTATTTCTTCAGCCCAGCAAAATCTCACCTTCACTGGATCAGCTCTGGTGGTTTATCCTGGTTCTCCAGCAGCTGAAAGTCAGACATTTTCAAAGTCCCAAAAACTGTGGAGTGGTAAGCAGAATTTTTGCAAGCCTCAAAACTGTGTGTGGTAAGTTCCTTTTTCCTCAGTTCTTCACTTGATTCGCTGAGGCTTCGATGCCGCTCTTAAAACTTCAGTGCTTGGTTTAGCAAATGCCTTCTGCAGGGTCCAGTGCAGATCCAGGGGTGACTGGGCAACTGGTCATCTAAGAAAATGTGGTTTTTCAGCTAGTGGGTGGGGTTAACTAGTGGCTTCTCCTTAGCCAATGGGGTAGACGTTCCAAGGGTCAACCCTACCCCATTTTTTACAGTTCCTGTTTGCCCTACTACAAACAATCCCCAGTGCACCTTACACCCAAAATCTAAAATGGGTAAACCCTTTCAAAATTGTGCATAACCTGTGCATAACAGAGTTGTGCCCATGGAAATTAAACTCCCTTTCTTTTGTGGTCACTCAAAACTGCCTCTGGTGATAGCTTCCCTCCTACTTGATTTGGAGTCAGCCTAGCCAGAAGAACAAAGGTTTGCCTTCCCTCGGTTTCATATTTTCTTTTCTTGTGAAAGGACAGACCTTTTACAAGTTAATTAAGAGCCTGGTCACATCTTAACTAGCCTTCCTGCAAGGGGAAAAAACATATCTCTACACCTAGGCAATTGTTTCTGCTCTTGGAGCAGAGTTCAGACCTCATTGCGGTCAAGCAATGGCAGACAAGCTCACTAATAGGCGATTGTTAATTAGCCATTGGTGGTTCAGACAGGTAATAGGTAAATTTCCCAAAATTACTTTTTCCTAATAATTTATTAAAATTCTGATTTTACGATAAAATTTTACTTTTAATAAATATGAATTATAGCTTTAAATGGCTTTGTAGATTTTTTCTTTCAAAAGTTACAGAATAAAGTTTATTATCTGAACGTAGGCATTTTCTAGGATTTACCTATGGCCCTGCCAGTGAAAACTGCTTTGGAGGCTAATCCCTGGAGGAACATGACAGCTTTAAATTCTCTTGTCCCACTTTTAAATATAATGCACAACACCTTATAGGCAAAAAGGTGCGCCGAGGGGTGAATTATTAATATTTAAAAGCAGTGTTTCCATCCTGTCAAAAAAGGATATTTTGACTGGTCGGACAGCAAGTTTTTAGGCTGATGTAGTCTAGCTACACATGTTGTACAGTGGTTCTGGGGTGGCCTAAATAGGTCCAGAACAAGAACATATATATATATATAAATCTGTGTGTGAACTGGTGTTTTAGTGCGTATACTTTAGACTAGACACTTAATCAATATGGGAGCAGAATTGTAGGGATACATGAATAATTTTTATTTAGCTTTTTTAACATATTGGTATTTTAAGAATACTTTTAGGTGCTCACAAAAGTGGGAAGGTGTGTATTGTGACTGAGTGAAAGTGACATAGAAAAAACCTCACATAAACAACCAAAGGGACTCCAGAAAATTATATACAATTGAGGGATTTTTGTTGGGAGGGTCGACGAT
Organism: Lissotriton vulgaris; assembly: GCF_964263255.1. Lineage (NCBI taxonomy): Eukaryota > Metazoa > Chordata > Amphibia > Caudata > Salamandridae > Lissotriton > Lissotriton vulgaris. The sequence goes on along the minus strand of NC_141698.1, from coordinate 936,334,820 downwards.
GTTTTGATCTTTTAGTTAGTTCAGATCATTATCAGGATAGAGTGAGCGGTCTGAAATCTCTTTTTTGGGATCAGAACAATGATGAGGGAGGGGAAGAAGGATGCGACTTGGTCCCTCAAGTGGTTGCGTGGAATCTCAAGCCTGGGAATGGCGAATAGGCCAAGGAGGATGGACGCTAGAGTGGTTGTCAGATGAGTAGTAGGGAGGTGTTGCTCACTTCTATAAATTCGCAGGTAGAGGGAGTTCTTCTGCAATTTGTAACCAATCAGGTAGATGAATCACTTGTACTGTTATTGGGGCTATTCAAGGAGGAGGTGGTGTATAAGTATTTCAAATGTTGTCATAATAAAATCAATTGCGCGGTCAGCTGGTCGTCCAAGCTGTGTCTCTGCGGACTGTATATTGGCCCTGGAAGTCGGAGGTTACAGCTTTCCGAGGCGCTTGGAGCAATGATTGGATTAGGGAGCTGGCAGGCACAATGCGTGGCCCGTGGATCAAGGGCTGAACGTACCCTAGGAGATACTGTCTACACACACTATCTTGCCATGCATTAAAGGGGCGTTTGCAGTGTGAAGATAAGTGGCATTACGAACCGGGCATCAATCGCCGTGAACGGGGGCCTATAATCACCTTCCTGGTCTTCGCATTACATCTACTGCTGCTCCCATATTGATTAAGTGTCTAGTCTAAAGTATACGCACTAAAACCCCGGTTCACACACAGATTTATATATATATGTTCTGGATCTGGACCTATTTAGGCCACCCCTGAACCACTGTACTCTTAAAACATACTACAACCCTAGGTTTGCTTTTCGGGGTACCCTTGTTCTCCTACACTACATCTAGCTACACGTGGCAAGACTGAAGCTCTGTTTTACCAGCCCGCCCTGTAAATGGCACAATAGATGCTGCAGTCCATAGGTACAATTTAACTTCCAGGCCTTTGCACCTTGTACAAGCTACATATAGGCAAGTTAAGTATGTTAATCAGGATTAAGCCAATTTAGCCATGTTCAAAGGTATAGCACAGGCACTTTACTCTTGTTGAACAGGGGTAAAGAGCTCAAGAAATAGCAAAAAATGGGTTGCCAAAAAAGGCAAAAAATCATGCAACCAATTGAGCCAGGTTTTACCTGGTGAAAGATGTGCAGGGAAAGAGTGAAGTTTTACTGCCCCATTTGAAATCCCAATTTGGGTTAAAACTTTTGCTTGCACCCAAAACAATTTTAGACTGGGACTCAGAGTGGTGCCTTACCTGTGATATGATACGAAGATATGTGCTGGCCCTATTCAGACCAATAATGTAGAAAGTGGAAATCAACCACAATCCTTTCCACTAAGTTGAGGAAACGCTGAATGCTACAGTTATAATATTGGAAATGTCAATAAATTGCTGGCTACACCTTAGTTCAAAGTGACATCAAATGTGTAGGAGAGCATTTTTCATATATAGAAATGGGAAGTAAGAAGAGCTTTTAAATCAAACATAAAAACACAACATGATCCAATAATGTATGAGGGGAGTCAATTTGCATGAATATTTATTTGACCACATCTTGGCTCGGAGAGGGTTGAAATCAAACTCATCCAATATGTTACCACAGAAGTCGTATTCCAATAAGTACTCCTGGGATAGAAATGGGTTTTTATGACTATTTTTGCATCCGCCAGCACTTTCGTAATACAGAAGGAACCACAGACGCTTCTGGAGCGCCTACCATTATATGGGTTGCGTGTGTGTGTTTTATACCCACAGGACCCAAATGGGCATTTTGCCATGTACATTGAGTTGTTGCCCCAGGCAAATGATGATGTGCCCTTGCCACTACACATGTGCTTTATTGCAGACTCAGATGCAGGGACAAGGAGGCTGTCCGAGGGTGCACCACACCTGAAGGGACACAGTTATTGGGTACTTCCAAGGGAATCCCTTGGTAGTGGAGCGTGGGGTTCCCAGATATCCCTCGTGGATTATCCCCAGCAGCAGGTGCAGCCACACCTTTTTGTCTTTTCCTCAAAGTGTCGGCTGTCTGTCTGCTTTGAATGATGGACACCTGTTTCGAATCCCCAGTCTGGCTTTTTATGCTGTGCTGCCCCAGTGTAGGGGCATATGTGCTTATACTATGGATATTGCTTTTTATATGTAAGATGCCACCCTGTACCTGTCTGTGGTGACCACACCCCAAGCGGCAGCATGCCTTTTCACATAATACCGACCCAGATGTCTACCATTACTCACCGAAAATCATCTCAATCTTTTTACACAATCGTTCTTTACTAAAACTTACAGTTGCATGGAACAAGCTCATTGCATGCCTTAACTCCAATCTAATCAATGTAAAAGTTACTTTCTACTAGCCGAAGTCACGGTGGCAGAAGTCCTGATGGAGTAAAACGAGTAATGTACTGGTGGTGCACTGTTTCGCTTCGTCTTAATCCCTAAAGACATATTTAAACCATACTGACAGTATTATTACTGAATGTAAACTATACATGCATCTGTTGTAACACCATAGCCAATTTCCAGCACAAATTGTGCATGTTCATAGTTTGCATTTGCCATTATTCCCCCCTTTTACCTGCTTAGCTAGTGGTAACTGCGAGCGCACATGGAATAAATTTTTAGAATTGATGCATGCAACATGTACGCCAAAACGTTGTGTTAATGTTATTTGCCTTTTTTGTGTTGATATGTAAATCAGCTGCAAGACCCAGAAAACGCTTGCCATTGTTACATATAGTTATATGAATCCTAAACACTCTTTCACAATACACCTCATTCATACTACCATACATACACACATTCTAACATTTATATATACATACCATTCATACATTTACTTACTGATCTACACACACTCTCCACTCAATTAGCATAAACACTGATGTAAACACAAAGAATGCAGGACGTTGTAGGTGTATTTATATGAGGTCATGGAATATACAGGGAGGTGGAAGACGGAATTCATGCGAAACTGAATGCTCAGGCAGTACTGTTGTATGTGGGCCTATTTATGTCAATAAACAAGTTTTTGAATTACGATGTTGGTCTGTTTCTCTTCATAACAGCCAGGTCATTTGTGACGTTTTGCCGCAGGAGTTTGCACTGTAACATAAATTCCCTCTTGTAATCTTATATGTTACCTGAGAAACAAGAGATGGGTGAGACACACTGTAGTAATAATCTAGTCAGATTTAAGATGAAAAGGTCTTGATTTAGTAGCAGCACGAATGACATCCATCAGTATCAAACACCAACCTGTACTGAGCTTCAACAGACACCAGAACTAACTAACAAACTCTAGAACTAAGAACATTCTCAAAGATAAACATGTCTCATGCACAGGCATGCGACCACAGCAGTAGACTTAAAGGAATAGTAATGAATAAGAATATAACTGACCATATACAAGTGCTCTGCAGCCAACAGCTTAAAATGACCAGTCACTCAAAGTTCTTATTTCTGAAGCTTTCTGCGCGTGCACCTGCAATGCCGGTGCATAAAGTCATTTGGTTCTCTGTTTGCATTTGACATGTGGATGACAGTAACCTGTGCTTTTACTCTCATACCCAGCAGAATACTGGAGGACATTACAGGAGGAACAACATTCTAAACACCGCCATTGTTATGAGCGCGCCACTGGAGCTTGTCTCGTGTGACACCAGCTCCTTTTGGGAGGGAAGGGTGGGGAGGGGAGCAGACCACGACCAGCTTTTGTGTGAAAAAGCCCGGAACAGGTGCACAATAACAATAAAAATCCTCGGCCAATGCCTTACAAAATGAAACCTCACTAAATAAAACATTTACAGATACTTCGTCACCCCCTCCCCGCCCCTAAACATTGTTTTAACCCACCCGTACATTACAAAAATATAAACACTATAATTCCATGCATAACATATAAATCTATAAAACCAAACCATCTGTTACACAAAATTCCCCTGCCTGCCCCTTCACCACTTTACGCTCACCCAACCTCTGTAACTACCCCAACAATCAACCTGCCTAAACAGTCCCTGTTGATGACCCAGCTTTAAAATAAACAACCAAAAACTCTGCCAACCCTAACAAACTTCCACTAATTCCCGCCACCCAGAAAGCCGGGGGGGGGGAGAAATTACCCCCCCTTTATGCCCCCCAACACAAGAAACTCAGCTATGCCTCTCTTGAACGTTCTTGTACATTCAAACACCTCGATAAAACTTCTAGAACCTCCAGCAAATAAAGGTCCATACCCATCCTGGATAAGTGAACCCCATCTCCTCTGAAAAACTCAACTGACTCGAACCGAATATCTCTATGAGTCACTCCCCCAAAACCTAGACTCCTGCAAAATCTTGAAATCTCCAAATTCAGCTTTCTACGTGCCCTGTCAATTGCCCTAGGTTTCAGAGCACCCCTCCAAACTCTCCGTGGCACCAGCTCCGTCCACAAAATGTGGCAACCCGACCACTGATCCCTCAAAAGAGCCAGATCTCTCTTCATAGCTCTTAATAGCACCACACCTTTTACCCCACAAAGATCAATCTCCCCTAAGTGTATTAACAAAACGTCCGGGCACTGGCCCCCAACAAGCCACTTATTCAAAGCAGGTACCAATTCCTTCCACAACATTCTACCCCTCCCTTTCCAAACAATTTTAAACAGCGCTCATTAAAACTCAACAATTCTCCAAAATAAGAACGGCAAGCTTGAACATGAGCCCATTTGACGAAAGACTGCCTCACTATCCAGATGTTCAATTCCGAGGAGCGAGGGCCCACTACTGAACATATAACAAGAAAAAGAAATTGAGATTCAAGGCAACGAGGGTGACGCAAGCGCTTCCCTCGCATTACCTCTCACATAGCGCTGAAAGCAGTTGGATGACCAGTGCCCTACCCGCATAATCTCTCCCCTAGACCAGCCCTGATTGCATGCTTCCGTTGCTGCCCCAATTCTAAAAGAATGCGTCCCAAACTGTACCCGATCCAAACCAATGTTCTTCAATGCCTTACACAGCATCATGAGCAGCTGATCTGTCACCCGACTCCCATCAGCGTGACGAAAAACCCTGTCACTCCCCTCTCGTCCTGACAGATTCTTCCAACGCTTAGCCCAATGTAAGGGGCATGTAGATACCGGAGACGCCGCCTCCAGCCATACATCCTTCCCTAAGCCCCTCTGGTCGGTTTTTGCGCTGGCCAACCAAATATGCACCCCTCGCTCCGCGAAAAAGACTTCCTGCCAAGTGATACCCTTCTTTGACCTGGAACCTAAAAGTTTGGAGACCCTGAAAGCCCCAAAAAACATCCAAACCATAATGGTAGAAAATAGACATGACTCAAAAATGCCCCTACAAACAACAAGTAAGGCTTCCAACAAACGCGCCAAGGTCTGCCATGACAAAGGCCTACAAACTAAACGCTCCCTGCCAGCTCCCTAGCCCAACCTTCCAACATCCGCTTCCCCACCTTCCCTGCAGAAGGGGAGTAGCCCCACAGCAATTTCCCCATAAACGAGATACCTGCCAGTTTCCCTGCGATAGTGACTTTTGACCGGCCTTTCTCCATGAGGTCCAACATGAACTGTATCACGTCCTCTAAACACCCCCATCCCCCTTCCCGGCGACATGCACCTGACGCTATGAATTCCCTCCATGCTAGCGCATATGCTGCATGTGTGGAAGTCAACAAAGAACCTACCACCAGCTGTATGATCCTACGTTGCCTACATACCACAGATGCTCCGGCATTGGGGTTGGTGTCTTGTCCGCATCTTTGGCCAGTTCACGGAATTTCTCCCACTGCGAACAAGACAAAGCATCCGCAATGTCATTGTCCACACTGGGGATGTGGAGCGCCCTGAATGCAATATCATGACGAAGGCACCCAAGCACAAACACCCGCAACAATTTTAAAATCTGGTCATCTCTTGCTGACTGCCTGTTGATGATTTCCACCACCGCCATGTTGTCTATTCGAAACAAGACCTTCCGATGTGCCAGCTCCTCACCCCACAATGTCAAAGAGCACCGAAAAAAGCTCCAAAAAGGCAATGCTCCTCCCACCATCTTTCCACTGTTCAGGCCACCTCTCCCCACACCACATACCCTGCCAGAATATGCCAAAACCATCACTGCCTGCCGCATCGGAGAAAATCTGCACATCCCACTGAAAGTCGTCCTCCCTGGCCAATGGTATGTCGTTAAATGAGTGCAGAAATACATTCCACATCCGTAAATCTTCCTTGACTCCAGCGGACAAACAGACATGGTGCTGAGGTAAGTAGTGTCCCACCCATGCTCGTCCCAGTCTTCTACAGAAAGTTCTCCCTGCTCTGACAACCCTGCAGGCAAAATTAAGATGGCCTAACAAATTTGGATGTCCCTAACCATCACTTTGTCTTTTGCTAACATTTCCTCCAACAGGTACAACAGCTTTGCTTTCTTATCCGCAGGTAACCGTGCTTGCATCTCCACTGATTCAATTTCAATTCCCAGAAATGACATGATCATACATGGGCCTATTGTTTTCTCAGGTGCCAAAGGTACCCCCAACTCTCCCATGTGCTCATGGAATGTGTCCAGCGCTGCCTGGCACTCCATGGAGCCCGGGGGACCGACAAAAAAGAAGTCGTCCAAATAGTGTGTTACCAACTCATGAGAAGAGAAAAGCGTGGCTCAATGGTTAGAGGGGCAGACCCTGATGCAGAGGTCTGGCCCGGGACCAGAGTTCAATTCCCACCTCGGTGGCTCTTGGACTCAATTTCCCCGGACCTGATAATTCTCGCCTCGGTGCCTATTCTAATCATGGGTCCCACTCTGTGACCCTGGGCAATAGCTTGCTTAATCTCCACAACGGCCCCAGCAGCGCTGTGGATGCCTGGCTTCACCTTGGGGGTGCCCAGGAGTGGACATTTCACAGGAAAGCCAGGATGGGTTCCACAGCGGTATGAATACAGCGCTACGAGGCCTTCGGGTAGAAGTGCGCTATATAAATACTCTACATTTACATTTACATTTACATCATGACCAGTGCGTTGTGTAAAATAACACTGTAGAAAAGTGCTGAAGCACTCGAACAAAGCACGAGACATTGAACAACCCATCGGTAGGGCTTTATTCAGATACCATTTACCTTCAAACTGGATTCCCAAAAGACTCCAATCATCCGGAAGGACATGAAGCAACCGAAATGCAGATTTTATGCCGCATTTCGCCATTTCTGCAGTTGCGCCCGCGGTCACAACTAGTGACATAGCAACGTCAACTGAGGAATAGGACACTGATGCTGCTTCTTCATCAATAAAATCATTGACTGAAGATCCCTCAGGCCACAATAGGTATTGTATCAGTCTGTACTGTCCCACCTCTTTTTTGGGGACCACCCCTATTGGGGAAACAATCAAGTCTTCCACTGGCCAATCATCAAAAGGACCTGCCATCCTTCCTTCTCGGACCTCTTTATCCAATTTGTCCTGCACCTCTTAACTGTGCTCCTGTGCTGACTTCAAATTCCATGCCCGCCTCCTCCACCGTGACCCCTTGTAACCCAGATCAAAACCCTCTTCAAAACCGCCCAATAGTATCTGTCTGGCTTCCAAGTCCCCATACTCCCTCAACCCCGTCGTCAAAGCTTCCAGGTTAATTGGCGTAGGAGCCCTTTGGCCCAGACCCCTGAGATCCTTTTCCTCCCCTACCACCTTGGAATTGCTGTGTGGGCCCAGACATGCTAGCACTTGACTGTTGCCACTGATGGCCTCCCTGCTACTTAACTCCCCAACATTTGACCAAAGGGTGTTTCTTTCCACACTGGGAGCACTCGTGCCTGAACTTACAATACTCCTTTGTGCACATGCCTATATTAAACTCCCAACCAAATAATTTCTTTCAAAGAACAAAATCTGTACTAAGTAAATTGTTTAAATGAGCTTCTTCAATCAATAACGCTCTATTGAATCAATCAATTTTAGCAAAAAAGCAATTTTCAACACATTAATTATTGTCGAAAAACCTGACACAAACCAAAATATTATTCGAAACAGTTCGGAGTTTAATGTTTCACTCCATTAAAACTCAATAATTGAATATATACACATTTTTACATTTATATACAATTCGGACTAACGGTAAAAAGAAGAGCAGTCAGCTTCTAAAAGAGGTGCAGAAAAAAGAGAAAGAAATAGTGATTGTGATGAGAAGGGTGCAAGCCTCAAAAGAAAATTAGTGACAAGTGAAATAGAAATTCGGAATTGTTTATGCTGTACTCAGAATCCAGCTAGTTATTTTCTGAATAGGCCACAGATAGTTGTTATTATCTCCACTCATTTATACAGTCACAAGTGACATGTATAATGGTTTCCAGCGTGGTCCTATTTGTATAGCTTTAAAGAAAGGCGTCGACGTTTCGACCCGTCTTTTGGTGCGTGGGCAAGTTGGAGCCTCGACCTGCGGGTCTTCCTCAGGACGGATGTTGCACATTCGTTTTTACCGTAGACTTCACACAACAGTATCCTAAGTTAAAATTCATAAAAAGATTGGTGGTCAGGATTTTGGTAGCGTATATGGATTTTAACTTTCCATAACGGATATGTTTCTTACCCAATGGTTATTTATGGGCTGCCTCCATCATCCTATTTCGGATATGGACGAATGATGTAATTCGATCGTAGAAACCCACCTGTAATTAATAAGGCATGGGTGGTCTATTACTGAATTTGCATGTGAATCGACTTATGGTAACATGTTTACCTAATTTACCTAATGCTGCCTAATGTAAAACTAGGAATGCTTACCCTGAACTGGGTGGGATGACGTCTATGTTGATTATCCAGACCTTGATAGTTAAAATTCAAGCAGAACGTCCATGGACACTGCATAGGAGACAGCAAGATAAGGGGTATATTGAGTTTCTAAATTCCCCACTGCAACAACCGTGTGGACACTATACGTTATTGAATTGGTGCATACCTTCCGTGTCCGGCGTTGTGCATATCAAGTGTCAGCCAGTTGGAATTTTTGCAATTGTTCCGAAACAGTTCCCGATTGAATAAATTACCAGGCGCTGAAAAAAGATCATACGCAGTAGTTCAGTATAGTGAAAAAGGACGTTTAAATCGTGTGCGGTAAGGGATAGCGAGTCGTAAAGTAAGCCTACCTCTCTGACTCGCGTCTGTTGCCGCAGAAAATGCCGAACTGCCGTGTCAAGTTCAGGCGCGACGTGATGGCGTCACACACACGTGTTGTTTTAAAGCCTTTCAATGGAAAGGGACAAAAGACTGCCCAAAGGTGATATTCAGTCCTACATGGATGATTGAATTAATTTAACAGATTCATGTGGAGTAATCGGTCAGCCATTATTCAGGATGGACACTTGTTTGTTGATTTCTTCATATTCATTGAGTCCCCGCTTGATTGTGTCGAAAAAATGTATAAAACGACACTCCCGAATACTTAGAATATGGCTAAAATCTCCCCCCCTAGGGTTCAGAGACACCTTTTCTAGGATACACCAGGTCAAGCTGTCTGGGGCATGGTCAAATCTCATAAAGTGTTCAACTAACGGTGCTCCTTGGGTTTTGCATTTTATCCGGCTGATGTGTTGTAGTATCCGACATTTGGCTTTTTGGATCGTTTGCCCGATATATGCAAAACCACATGGGCACGTGATAGCGTAAATAACGCCAGAAGAGTTGCAGTTACTATGATCCCGCATCACATGTGTGTGGTTGTTATATTTGAACTCTTTGGTTTCTTGAGTAAGCGGACATACCTTGCAATTACCGCATTTTACGTGTCCTCTTTTTGGTGGAATTCCCCACAGTACTGTTTGGCTAGGTTGACTTGCTGTAGGGAGGAGAGCCCTTACCACATAATCCCTTATATTTTTAGCCTTTTTGAAGGCATGCAGGGGCGGGGGAGCATTCCCTATTTCATCTGCAATCATGTGCCAATGTTGGTTTATTATCTTTTTAATTTTGTTGCTCTTGGTTGAGTACGTGGTTACGCAAACCAGTTTTTCATCAGTGGCCTTTTTCTTTGATGTACCTAAAAGGTGCTCTCTGTGATTATGCCACGCTCGTTTTCGTGCCTCCTTCAGGAGCCTAATGGGGTACCCTCTGTCATGGAGTCTTTCTAGAAGGCATGAAGATTCATTGAAAAAATCTTCTTTCTTTGAACAATTCCTCCGCAACCTCAGGAATTGACCAAAAGGAAGGTTATCGCTGAGGTTGCGGGGGTGGTGGCTCGTATAGCGGAGTAGGGTGTTTCTCTCACTGCTTTTTCGGTAAAGACCAGTGTATAGTGTTCCTGATTCAGCATTGATCGTTATGTCCAAAAAACTTATTTTCTGTTTATCGAATTCTACAGTGAATTTTATATCATCAGATACTGTGTTCAACCACTGATGGAAAGAAGTTAATTGCTCTGAGGTGCCATTCCAGATAATCAAGACGTCGTCTATATATCGACGCCATAACCCTATATGATGGTAATATGGGTTATTTTCATTGAGTATATGTCTATGTTCGAAGGCATCCATGAAAATTATTGCTAGGTTGGGGGCAAAACTAGCCCCCATCGCTACTCCCTTCGTCTGGACATAAAATTTCCCCAGAAACGAAAAATAGTTCTTTGTCATGGCCAGAGTAAGGAGTTCGATAATGAACTCCGTTGGTACGAAAGTGGGTGCAGGACGTGAGTTAAGCACTGTTTCAATTACAGTCAGAGCTAGGTTTTGCGGAATGTTTGTGTATAATGATTGAATGTCCATTGTGGCCAGCAGATTTTCATTGGGATCATGGGCACGGCCATCCAATAGTTGTGTTGTTTGTAGTGTGTCCTTTAAGTATGTCGCAGTATTTTCAGCCAAAGGTTTTAAAAAAGTGTCGATATATTTACACAGGGGCTCGAGCAGAGAACCGCAACCAGAAATTATTGGTCTGCCCGGCGGGTTCTGCATTCTTTTATGGACTTTTGGGAGGGTATATATGGTAGGCATTCTGGGGTTGCGATTATTCAGATATTCAAATTCATGTTTGTTTAGAAAACCTAGCTCTAGCCCTCTTGTTGTTATTGAAGTGATTTTCTTAGAGAGTTCTTTAGTTGGATCACTCCTCAATTTTTCATAGTTACCCTCCACATTCAATTGGTCCAATATCTCTTTTGTGTAGTCGTCATAGTTCTGAACTACGATCGCCCCACCCTTGTCTGCGGGCTTTATAACAATCTTTGTGTTTTCTTTCAGAGTAGTAAGGGCCTGTCGTTCTGCCTTTGTGGCATTATATTTCACATAATGTCGTTCAGATAATGTTTTTTCTACATCTCGTAGAACAACTTGTTCGTACGCCAGAATTTTTGATGGCATTTGGTGCGCGGGAGGATTGAATTTGGATGGTGGCCTCAAGCCACTACCCGTGAGGATGGGGTTGTGTGGAACCTTTAGAAAGAAGTGCTTAAGTCTAATCTTTCTAAAAAACTGATGTAGCTCAACTTTGAGGTTGAAGGAGTTTGGTATAGCTGTAGGGACAAAGGAAAGACCCTTTTCTAGGACACTTTGTTCATCCAAATCTAGTTGGTAAGTTGAGAGATTAATTATTGGGTTTTCGATTCTATTCATCACCACCTGTAGTGCTGTCTCCTGGTTTGTATCTCTCCATGGGACGTCTGCTGGAATTGTGTCGGTCGTTTGCTTTTTCCTCTCCCTCGGTTCCAAGACTGTGTTCGTGCCCCCCTGGGTCTCCCCCAGGGGCGCCCCCTGCCTCGTGGTTCCCACCATTGATCCTGTTCTAAAAAATCAGTTTGATCTGAAAAATTGTTGGAATTGGCAGTGTTACTACTGGTGCCTGGTTGTTCTGAGTCACTATCTGTGTTACTGCCAAAGGATGATCCGGAGAAGGTAGTGTATTTCCTATACCCTCGTCTTCCTCTGCTTGAATATGTACCTGACTGTTCCTTTGTGTAGTACCCTTCCTGCAGGTATGGGTATGTTAGTTTCTTGTCATAGAATTTAATGTCTTTTGCAACTTTGTCCAATTTTGTGGCTTGGGTATATAACTCAAACTCACGTATAGTCTTCTCTACTCTCTCCAGAGCCTCTTTGGCATTAGTTAGAGCTTTGTCTTCAATAATTTCCTTTTTCAGCTCTGCGATCTCTTTTATTAGTTTCTCAGCCTCTACCACAGCGGTCTCTACCCCTAACACCATCCAGTGGCGTGAGCATGTATTGGAGACAAAGCTGAAACTCTCCTTAAACTTGGGGTTGTCGATAAAGATTGCTGGCTCGTTTCTGACTCTAAGTCCCACCGGGATCACATTGGATTTAAGATATTTTGCTAGGGTGTGCCCGTGGAGTCTAGTTCTTATTAATTTCTTTTCCAATCTTTCTAACTTTGCAACCTTTTCATTGAGAGTAATGTCAATATTTCTGGTGTCGTTCCCTAGGAGCACGCCTGCTCCTTCATCACTTAACAATTTGTCAATATAATCTTCACTGTATGACAGCGTTTCTTTTTCGGACATATTACAATACGTCACGCACGAGTATACAACATACAAGACTTCTCAAACATTCAACACTCAGTTTATCAACATGAAAAACCCTCGCAGGAATCCCTGCACAAGGTAGCCATTACTGGAATGGGATACCCATTCCAGTAATGGCTACCTTGTGCAGGTACCCATTCCAGTAATGGCTACCTTGTGCAGGGATTCCTGCGAGGGTTTTTCATGTTGATAAACTGAGTGTTGAATGTTTGAGAAGTCTTGTATGTTGTATACTCGTGCGTGACGTATTGTAATATGTCCGAAAAAGAAACGCTGTCATACAGTGAAGATTATATTGACAAATTGTTAAGTGATGAAGGAGCAGGCGTGCTCCTAGGGAACGACACCAGAAATATTGACATTACTCTCAATGAAAAGGTTGCAAAGTTAGAAAGATTGGAAAAGAAATTAATAAGAACTAGACTCCACGGGCACACCCTAGCAAAATATCTTAAATCCAATGTGATCCCGGTGGGACTTAGAGTCAGAAACGAGCCAGCAATCTTTATCGACAACCCCAAGTTTAAGGAGAGTTTCAGCTTTGTCTCCAATACATGCTCACGCCACTGGATGGTGTTAGGGGTAGAGACCGCTGTGGTAGAGGCTGAGAAACTAATAAAAGAGATCGCAGAGCTGAAAAAGGAAATTATTGAAGACAAAGCTCTAACTAATGCCAAAGAGGCTCTGGAGAGAGTAGAGAAGACTATACGTGAGTTTGAGTTATATACCCAAGCCACAAAATTGGACAAAGTTGCAAAAGACATTAAATTCTATGACAAGAAACTAACATACCCATACCTGCAGGAAGGGTACTACACAAAGGAACAGTCAGGTACATATTCAAGCAGAGGAAGACGAGGGTATAGGAAATACACTACCTTCTCCGGATCATCCTTTGGCAGTAACACAGATAGTGACTCAGAACAACCAGGCACCAGTAGTAACACTGCCAATTCCAACAATTTTTCAGATCAAACTGATTTTTTAGAACAGGATCAATGGTGGGAACCACGAGGCAGGGGCGCCCCTGGGGGAGACCCAGGGGGGCACGAACACAGTCTTGGAACCGAGGGAGAGGAAAAAGCAAACGACCGACACAATTCCAGCAGACGTCCCATGGAGAGATACAAACCAGGAGACAGCACTACAGGTGGTGATGAATAGAATCGAAAACCCAATAATTAATCTCTCAACTTACCAACTAGATTTGGATGAACAAAGTGTCCTAGAAAAGGGTCTTTCCTTTGTCCCTACAGCTATACCAAACTCCTTCAACCTCAAAGTTGAGCTACATCAGTTTTTTAGAAAGATTAGACTTAAGCACTTCTTTCTAAAGGTTCCACACAACCCCATCCTCACGGGTAGTGGCTTGAGGCCACCATCCAAATTCAATCCTCCCGCGCACCAAATGCCATCAAAAATTCTGGCGTACGAACAAGTTGTTCTACGAGATGTAGAAAAAACATTATCTGAACGACATTATGTGAAATATAATGTCACAAAGGCAGAACGACAGGCCCTTACTACTCTGAAAGAAAACACAAAGATTGTTATAAAGCCCGCAGACAAGGGTGGGGCGATCGTAGTTCAGAACTATGACGACTACACAAAAGAGATATTGGACCAATTGAATGTGGAGGGTAACTATGAAAAATTGAGGAGTGATCCAACTAAAGAACTCTCTAAGAAAATCACTTCAATAACAACAAGAGGGCGAGAGCTAGGTTTTCTAAACAAACATGAATTTGAATATCTGAATAATCGCAACCCCAGAATGCCTACCATATATACCCTCCCAAAAGTCCATAAAAGAATGCAGAACCCGCCGGGCAGACCAATAATTTCTGGTTGCGGTTCTCTGCTCGAACCCCTGTGTAAATATATCGACACTTTTTTAAAACCTTTGGCTGAAAATACTGCGACATACTTAAAGGACACACTACAAACAATACAACTATTGGATGGCCGTGCCCATGATCCCAATGAAAATCTGCTGGCCACAATGGACATTCAATCATTATACACAAACATTCCGCAAAACCTAGCTCTGACTGTAATTGAAACAGTGCTTAACTCACGTCCTGCAACCACTTTCGTACCAACGGAGTTCATTATCGAACTCCTTACTCTGGCCATGACAAAGAACTATTTTTCGTTTCTGGGGAAATTTTATGTCCAGACGAAGGGAGTAGCGATGGGGGCTAGTTTCGCCCCCAACCTAGCAATAATTTTCATGGATGCCTTCGAACATAGACATATACTCAATGAAAATAACCCATATTACCATCATATAGGGTTATGGCGTCGATATATAGACGACGTCTTGATTATCTGGAATGGCACCTCAGAGCAATTAACTTCTTTCCATCAGTGGTTGAACACAGTATCTGATGATATAAAATTCACTGTAGAATTCGATAAACAGAAAATACGTTTTTTGGACATAACGATCAATGCTGAATCAGGAACACTATACACTGGTCTTTACCGAAAAAGCAGTGAGAGAAACACCCTACTCCGCTATACGAGCCACCACCCCCGCAACCTCAGCGATAACCTTCCTTTTGGTCAATTCCTGAGGTTGCGGAGGAATTGTTCAAAGAAAGAAGATTTTTTCAATGAATCTTCATGCCTTCTAGAAAGACTCCATGACAGAGGGTACCCCATTAGGCTCCTGAAGCAGGCACGAAAACGAGCGTGGCATAATCACAGAGAGCACCTTTTAGGTACATCAAAGAAAAAGGCCACTGATGAAAAACTGGTTTGCGTAACCACGTACTCAACCAAGAGCAACAAAATTAAAAAGATAATAAACCAACATTGGCACATGATTGCAGATGAAATAGGGAATGCTCCCCCGCCCCTGCATGCCTTCAAAAAGGCTAAAAATATAAGGGATTATGTGGTAAGGGCTCTCCTCCCTACAGCAAGTCAACCTAGCCAAACAGTACTGTGGGGAATTCCACCAATAAGAGGACACGTAAAATGCGGTAATTGCAAGGTATGTCCGCTTACTCAAGAAACCAAAGAGTTCAAATATAACAACCACACACATGTGATGCGGGATCATAGTAACTGCAACTCTTCTGGCGTTATTTACGCTATCACGTGCCCATGTGGTTTTGCATATATCGGGCAAACGATCCAAAAAGCCAAATGTCGGATACTACAACACATCAGCCGGATAAAATGCAAAACCCAAGGAGCACCGTTAGTTGAACACTTTATGAGATTTGACCATGCCCCAGACAGCTTGACTTGGTGTATCCTAGAAAAGGTGTCTCCGAACCCTAGGGGGGGAGATTTTAGCCAAATTCTAAGTATTCGGGAGTGTCGTTTTATACATTTTTTCGACACAATCAAGCGGGGACTCAATGAATATGAAGAAATCAACAAACAAGTGTCCATCCTGAATAATGGCTGACCGATTACTCCACATGAATCTGTTAAATTAATTCAATCATCCATGTAGGACTGAATATCACCTTTGGGCAGTCTTTTGTCCCTTTCCATTGAAAGGCTTTAAAACAACACGTGTGTGTGACGCCATCACGTCGCGCCTGAACTTGACACGGCAGTTCGGCATTTTCTGCGGCAACAGACGCGAGTCAGAGAGGTAGGCTTACTTTACGACTCGCTATCCCTTACCGCACACGATTTAAACGTCCTTTTTCACTATACTGAACTACTGCGTATGATCTTTTTTCAGCGCCTGGTAATTTATTCAATCGGGAACTGTTTCGGAACAATTGCAAAAATTCCAACTGGCTGACACTTGATATGCACAACGCCGGACACGGAAGGTATGCACCAATTCAATAACGTATAGTGTCCACACGGTTGTTGCAGTGGGAAATTTAGAAACTCAATATACCCCTTATCTTGCTGTCTCCTATGCAGTGTCCATGGACGTTCTGCTTGAATTTTAACTATCAAGGTCTGGATAATCAACATAGACGTCATCCCACCCAGTTCAGGGTAAGCATTCCTAGTTTTACATTAGGCAGCATTAGGTAAATTAGGTAAACATGTTACCATAAGTCGATTCACATGCAAATTCAGTAATAGACCACCCATGCCTTATTAATTACAGGTGGGTTTCTACGATCGAATTACATCATTCGTCCATATCCGAAATAGGATGATGGAGGCAGCCCATAAATAACCATTGGGTAAGAAACATATCCGTTATGGAAAGTTAAAATCCATATACGCTACCAAAATCCTGACCACCAATCTTTTTATGAATTTTAACTTAGGATACTGTTGTGTGAAGTCTACAGTAAAAACGCATGTGCAACATCCGTCCTGAGGAAGACCCGCAGGTCGAGGCTCCAACTTGCCCACGCACCAAAAGACAGGTCGAAACGTCGACGCCTTTCTTTAAAGCTATACAAATAGGACCACGCTGGAAACCATTATACATGTCACTTGTGACTGTATAAATGAGTGGAGATAATAACAACTATCTGTGGCCTATTCAGAAAATAACTAGCTGGATTCTGAGTACAGCATAAACAATTCCGAATTTCTATTTCACTTGTCACTAATTTTCTTTTGAGGCTTGCACCCTTCTCATCACAATCACTATTTCTTTCTCTTTTTTCTGCACCTCTTTTAGAAGCTGACTGCTCTTCTTTTTACCGTTAGTCCGAATTGTATATAAATGTAAAAATGTGTATATATTCAATTATTGAGTTTTAATGGAGTGAAACATTAAACTCCGAACTGTTTTGAATAATATTTTGGTTTGTGTCAGGTTTTTCGACAATAATTAATGTGTTGAAAATTGCTTTTTTGCTAAAATTGATTGATTCAATAGAGCGTTATTGATTGAAGAAGCTCATTTAAACAATTTACTTAGTACAGATTTTGTTCTTTGAAAGAAATTATTTGGTTGGGACCATTGTTTTTTCTATATAACGTTTCACCCAGGTCCTTGAACCTTATTGGGTTACCCCATTCCAGTAATGGCTATATTAAACTCCCAGCACGCTCCTGACCCAGATTGTGTATCTGTTGCACTCCTCACCCTTCACCGGGTGGGTTTCCCCTGAAAGGGCCGGTACACTAAAGGTAAACCACTTTCTGTAAATATAGTTTTACCCCCCGCTGGTGCCCCCATTGTGGGTTGCCATAAATCAGAGTCCAATTCCCACCACTTTGCCTCCGGAACCCAAGCCATACGGGCCCTGAACTCCTCATCATATTGCGCCCATGCATACCCACTACCCGTGATCTGCGCCTTCCGAATTACATCCATTGATTTAAAAATAGCCACGCAGCGCTCAGGAAACTTTTCACAATATACACTAGCATATATAAAAAATGCTGCCGTCCAATTTTCAATTGTCAACGGCACCTTAGGCTGCTTGGCCAGCTCATACTCTTCCTCCTTAGACCCTAATTGGACCGCACCTCCCTGTGAAGTAGCTTCAAAATTTCAACGTATTCCCCCTTCCAGATGCCCTCTTTAGTGGCTAACATCAAATGCGCACCCAGGGGCTTTGTCACACCCATGTAGGCCAGCTTTTTAAACTTTAACTCTTTACTCTGTAAAGGCTCTTTACCTGGCACTTCTGGTTCCGTATTCATTCCACTCTCCACTTTAGTGCCCGGTGCTACCACATCACCAGTCCCCATACGTTGATCTTTAACATATTTACACTTATGGAGCTTACCACCCAGCTCCTCCCGTACTTCCTCACCCCCTGTCCCCACTGTCACCATTTTTGGTTTGGCCCGTGGGACAACATTCTCACCTGGCTCCAACAAGACTGCCCGATGAGGTGCCGATCTCAATGCCACTTGCTCAACAGGGTCCACCGTCCGAGGAGCCCTCACCGAGGGGCCTTGCTTTCTTCTGGGTCCCAACGGTACTGCCCTCATGGGCTGCACCGCCTCTGGTGCCTGTAAAACCCTAGGAGACACATGAGAAGGCACCCCCCCTCCTCATCTTCCCTCCACTCCCCTTCTTCGGGGCTGTCCTCATCATAATCCAGTACCACTGCTTCCTTTATCTGTAGAGGATCTATAGCAAAATCAACACCACGGGGTTTCTCAAACCCCACTTTGCTGGAACCAGCCCTATTGGCCCCTGTCTTCGATCCTGGTGGGGGAGCCGACTGTACTCGACAATACTCCCCCTTGCGTTGACCTTGTAGAGAGTCCTTGTCCGATGGCTTAGCTGACCACGGAGACCCGCTTGTAGTTGGGGCCAGCGAGGTCGTGTCTGACCTTCGTATGCTGGCCGCGCCGGGATCCCCCGCCGGTACGGTATGTGCCGCGCAAGACTCCACCCTCCCTTCTCCTCAGTGCAATTGGGCCGCACCTCTCCCTACCGAGTCTGCTGTCCAGCGACGCTCACTACCCTGAAAAGAAAAAGTTTGGACTGGTGTGCTGGGACCTCCAAAAACACTACCTGGCCTACTTTCCTGTCTGTCCAAAAATGTGCTCCCCCCACCTTAAATGCGCCCTGCCCTGGGCATGGTGTTCTTGTACTCACCTGTGGGATGGAGGAGGGGAGGGGTCCCCACCCACCTTATCCCCACTCCCTTCTAACATTGCCTATACCACCGCGGAAGAAGGACCTGCAATCTGGCTAACCCTCCCTCCCCCGACACCCACACAGGAGCCCACCCTCCCCCTTTCCTGGTCCCCTGACCTTCCTACACCTCCTCTGCCAAACCCGCTCCGGGGGGGCTACAAAATTCACTGCGACCCTCAACATCCATGCCCCGCACCCCTTCTGACCAGGACGGGAAAACAGCCAAGCCCTCCCATGCTTCATCCCCACCCACCTGTGTTAAAACTCCAATACTGCTCCCCTGGCCCCAGTGTCCTGCCTCTGAACAACCTCAGAAGAATGTCGCCACCCCACCCTCCAACCTGTGCCCACTCCCCTTCACCCGCCGAGCTACCACTCCTAGAAAAACCTCACCCCTAGGGGAATGGGAAGGAGAAGATAGAAGGGGGCTGAAAGTATCCCCCCCCCACAGCCTGCAAACCCAACTGAGCCCCCATCCCTGCAGTGCTCTGAAGAAGAGGAAAATGCCCCCAAAGAACCCTCCCCTGTATGGCCCCCTCTCCCCTGCCCACTACACCGACATCCTCTAACTGCCCAAACCTGCCAGATGAGGAAGCAGAAAGATTGAACTGCTCCCCCCCTAACCGGCCAAAACTAAAGTGCTCCCTCATTGCAGGCGAAGGAGTGATATAGTCTTGCTGGTCTGACTCCCCCGCCTGTGTCCGCCACGTGCTGGCTTCCTGCATGAAACCCTCCTCCCGCCCGCTCGCAAACACCACCGACACCTCCTGGGCAGCTGACAACGAGGCCGAGTGGCTCTTGCTGCCGTGCCCGCCCCGCGCTTTCCTCTCCGTGCGGGGGCAGACAACGCCCTCTGTCCTGCGAACAAAGCAGAATCAGGCTCCCCTAATACCAGAGCAGCCGCATTCCCCCCGGGGCCCCCCTCCCGCCTGCAGACCCTCCCGCGCTCACCTCATTACCAGGGGCCTCACTGCCTGATTGCACATGGAGCGCCGGGCGGCCTACCTTTAACGCGGGTTGCCCCGCTCGGTCACAGGGTTCAACCGAGGACATTTGGGAGAAGTGCACACAGCTACCTCTGCTGCCACACCCTGCGAGGCCTGCCCGCAGGATGCGGCGGCCCACCCACATCCCCAATTACCAAATCCAGATGCCCAGCTTCACTCAGCAGCCCAATGACCTCGAACACTCTAACATCATCTGCCGCCATAACTTATGAAGTTATAAACTCGCTAGTAAATGCAAAACAAACTGACTAAACCTGAAAAAAAATTCCTAACTAAAGCTCCCAGCCACCAGGTCACCAAACCTAAAATGGTGGCTGGGAGCAGTAGCCCAAGGCATTTATACCTTGGGCTACATTTGGGCTACAAAAAACCAGCCCAAAAACAAAATGCCTGCTTGCTGCCTGCTAAAACCCCTCCCCGCCACCCCTCCCAAACTGCCCGGGGGGGCGGGAGGGGGGGACGCCTCCCTGCGGTCGGCGACCCCCCCAAGTCCCCCTTCTGCAGTTTTGTGTTCGTGGGAGGTTCATCGGTGTGTGAGGCTGTACGTGAGGCTGTCTGCCCCCATGCAGTACCATGAGCCCCTCTTGCATTTAGTAGCACCAGCGCCTGTTGTCTATGCGTCCCTTATGATGTCTGCGCCCATCTTCGCATACTCGAACATGTGACGCATTATTATTCAGATCATGATAGATACCACATACACAATGTTACAGTTACCTGGTTATAAATATCATGGACCCTTTAAATGTTACATAATATGTCTCACTTGTGCCAAAGTAGTATTACAATAAACGCTTCTGTGAAAGCCAGGCACGTGAACATTAATTACACGTTAAAAATAACTTGGCTTCATCAAACTGATTTTTTTATGAAGAGAAGTATCAGTGCTTCATTTAATACATTCAAAGATGCATGTTCAATCCTCTATATATAGAACTATAGAAGGTGCTATGAACTACGGGATGCTTTTCACTGAGGGCTTCTGATAGACATCAAATAGACATCGAGAGCCAAGCTCAAGTTCCCTGGTATGTCATTCAGAAACCCAGGTGAAAACCGTCCATCTAATTCTTTTTTAAGCCAGCTATATTTTTCTTTTTTGTATGGCCTTCAAAAACATCTGCCCCAACTTTCAACGGCTATGCAGGGGCAGAAGAGTAGTGGGGAGCCTTTCATAACATGGACATTCCTTCCTGTCATAAAAAAAGAACAATAACTGATCTCCAGCTACCTATCCATATCTCTCAGGGGCGGCTCCTACATGTGTGCGGAGGAGTGTTGTGAGAAGCAGAAACATTAAATGGTATTTTAAATACCATTTTATGTTTCTGCTTCTCGCACTGCGAGAAGGCAGAAGAAGGGTTTGGTTGAGGGCGGGTGAGTGGATGTTCCTGCAACAGGATAAGGGAAGAGTGACTAGCCCGATATTGCAGGCCTTGCCTGTTTGGTCCACCCTCAGGGGCCGACCAAACCAGTCATGTGCACTCTCCATTTTCGCCATGTAGGCTGCGTGCAGGCTGCACGGAGAAAATGGGCTCCCTATGTAGTATGGTTTAGGGCCTCCTTTCGCGTGCATGTTATGTTAGCATGGCTTATTAGAAGTTTAAACGCCATTTTACCTTTGGCTGCTTTTTGCACACAACCCTGCATAGTTGTTTTTGCAAGTTAGCTTTCACGAAGGCCTATACATGAGAAAATGTGTGTTTCTCGACATCTCTAGACATACATCGTGCCCCCAGTCTGTGCACTGAGTGCTGAGCCATCAAGGTTATCATAACATGTGAGCCTGTTTATCGGCATGTCCGTGTAACACATTCTAGACACAACATTTTGGTAGCTGCAAGCCAAGCAAGATTCTGGCACCTTTATAATAGCACACTTGCCATAATTTCACACACTTGGAAGATTCCAGGGATGCAGAGAGCCTTGCTGATCCAGATGTAATTTACACTTGCTGAGCGGAAAGGTAATGGGGTCCCCCAAAACAAGCTCACAAGACCTTTTTTAGTATATAATACATAGTTCCTATATAGGGAGAGTGTTAAAACTAGGCGCTATATCACGTGTTTGCACTATCATTGTAATATGATTCCTCCTTTTGTATTTTATGGAGCTGTAACCATGCTGACCATATTATTTTTAATCATATGTCTGCTTATGTTGACTAAAATACTGCGCATGAGATCACGTCATTAAAATAAATATATATATAATAACCTTACTCTGTCTTTTTTTTAATCCTGCTGTGGACTGGTATGAGAGTATAACAAAAGAGTGTTCTCACTTGCCACGATTCCTGAGATGGTCCTACGTCGCATGTTCTAGGTTGTCTAATCATTGGTTACTTTGCTATAGGACGAAGAGCTAATGTGACACTGATTGCTTGCTGGTTGGGGTTTCTAGGTACTAAGGTGAGTTTCGGGTACACCACAATTCACTAATGTCCTAGGTCTCTATGCACAGTTCTGTGTATGAGCAGAAATCCTTGCAACACCCAAAGACGCCTGTGCGGTCGGCTTCCCAGCTAATCACAATGCTTCCATTGTAGCGTTGTGATTGGTTTAAAGGAGGGGAGGGAGGCTGCCTGCTTCCTCTTCCTGCAGAGGCAGGAAAGCAGGAGCAGGCGCTTTAGACAGAGCCTGGAAAAAGTGGAACCTGGTAAAGGTACTTTTTTATATAACCCCCCCTCCCTGCGCAAACCCCCCTCCCCGTGTGACAACTTGCCCGTACACCCCCTGTGCCCACCCCCCCACCAGTAAGCCATGCCAGCTGCGACTGCCCTCTGTGCCATCCACCACATCTCCCACATCAGCTGTACCCTCTGCAAGAGGAGCCAGTTCTGCGCTGGCAGGCTCTCGGAGAGTGCTGTTAGAGCATCCGGGAAGTCCTTTATGATATAGCAACAGTGGGTAAATGCTTTTGTGAATTTTTCTTCTTTTTTCACATGCACATAAAATGCACACAGAATACATACAGTAGATTACATGGCAGTATTCTTTTTTGCAATTTATTACAGCAATTTCAGCCTTACAAAAAGTAAATGGCCCACAAATGGAAACATTAAGTTTAAAATGTTATTTCCAAGAACCTTTTGAAAACTAATACTTTTAAATACGCTCACTTACACTTAGGGCTTGCCAGGATGTGATACAAAATTGTACTAAATGTACGGAAAGTAGTATTCTTTGCATTTAGCACAATTTCAAGTATAGAGAAAAGGTGAACGACAGTCATTGAGTGTTTTGTTTTCTCATACCTTTTGCAAAACTTTATTGTTGAAATGGTCGTGGGCTAGGGTGACCAGACATCCTTGATTTCCCCGGACAGTCACGGTTTACTGAGGACTGTCCAGGTTTCCCGACTCTTAAATTAACTATAAATACATGTCCCGGTTTTTGTGACAAAGGTCAAAACAGCCTGATTAGGACACTTGAAAGTTATAGATTCATTAAGTAATTTCTCTGTTACTTTCAGGCAGTGCAAAGGGAAGCCGCTGCATGCCCCAGCAGAGGGAAGGAGTGCAGGGATTTTCATACCCCGGCCCTTCTCCCCACTCTGTCTCCCCTCTGCTGGAAGCATGCAGCTGTTTTCCCCCTGCACTTCATGAAAGAAACAGAGAAATTACTTAAGGATAGTATATACCTACTTAAAGTGGAGATAAATAGACACACACTCACATACACGCACACACATATAAAGACACCCACTTCTGTCCCTCTCCATATAGCAAGCATTGGGACAGGTCAGACATGAAAGTAAGGCTAAATCCTTTAGTTCTACTTTTATGTCTGCCCTGTCTCGGTTTTTACTTATTTATTTTATTTATTTATTATGAAGTTTTATATAGCGCTAGCCAGACCCGGGGGTATCGGAGCGCTTTACAACAGTCGAATTGCATAGACCAAACAAACATTCACAGTAAGTGCAATGAAGGTATCATCTCAAAATCTGGTCACCCATATTGTGGGCTCTTCCCAGTATAAAAAAGTAAACATTGGCTAAAAGCAAACTGTAGGTTTTTATCTAAAAATATTAAATTTCAATAGTAAATCCTGGCCAGTGGCAGCTTCTACACTGGAGAATTGGAGGGTTGCCCCCCACCTCGAGCCTCCACGTGTGTATGATTTACAGGTCCCAGACTGTCCAAAGAACTGCGCTCAGGTTACTGCATTTTTCCATTGGGGCTGGAGTGGGACAATGAGGCAGGTCCGGGCCAATCCTGTTGACTGATAGTAGCAACCTCAGGCAGGTGGGCGGACATTTTGTGTGCATATCAGGTTGGAAAAGTCTGACTGTGGCCAGCGTGACATACACATTTCAGGCCCTGTGCCTGAGGCAACAAAGCACAGCCTTATGATCTCCTTTGGAGCACTGGGTTCCCCTACTCCAACTAATCCTTGTGTTGCTCTCATGGAGCCTTAAGTATAAAAAGTATCAGAGCAAAGTCTGGATTAGTTCAGGTCAGGTTTGCTTACAAGACAGTGCAGGCAAGGGATGATTAAAAACATGACCAATCAATCTGTGCCGTTGTTTTGAAGCCACAAAGGGACGGGTCATGTTTCTTCAAAGGTGACTCAATGGTGATGCGTTTCTCCTCATGCAAAGTGCCAGTGAGTGAAATTGCAAGAGAGGAATGGAACATACTAGTCGTTTTTTTGTCATGCATACTCCAGCAGAATCTTCATCCTGTTCTTTACTTTACATTATAACATAGCTCATTTACAACATTTTTCTCTTAAAATACCAGTGCTTCAATAGGATTCTCAGGCACGCCATCCTATGCGAATGGCTTCATAGCACTGTTTGAAGATCAACATATTTACTATGATCAAAATTGGATTGATGTTTTAGTTAGGTACTTACAGTAGAGCAACAACATATTTTTAATTAGGCAGCTGAGAAACTTGAAAACAACATTAAGCTATTAAATTAACAGACTGAAATAATTAAATTCAGTCACACCATCAGATGCATCAAAGTGTCATTTTTAGATGTAATCGTAACCCTTCAAAAGGACAACATTACAACCAACATTTACAGAAAAGCTCCTTGCAAGAACAACAGGCTTCATTTCAAAAGTTTTCATCCTGAATCTTTGAAACAACATCTGCCACACTCACAGTTAACGTGCATTAAAAGAATCATCTCAGTTTCACAGACCCTGCACAAAGCAATTCATGAACAAAATATGAGATTTCAGTGCAGAGGATACTCATAAACAGTAATTAAATGATCAACATGGTTTAATAATTTTCCAGATACCAACTACTCAAAAAACAAAGGAGACCAAGACACACCAGAGTTACTTTCATTTCCACATTTTCCACCAGTAGTCCAGGAATCAAATGTGTCACCAAACACAGATGGGGGAAGTTACAGCTTGAAGCAGACATCGGCACTTTATTCAAAAATCCACCACTTTTTGTCTATAAAAGAAAGAAGAATCTCAAGCAATTGGTCACTCATAAGTCAGGTCAACCATCCTAGGTTGTCTCTGTCACTAATGCATACATTGCAATATTATAATACAATGATCTACTCTACTATATCTACATAGAGGTATCCCAATAAAATTTTGACGCGGCAGATACTACAACACCAACAATTGTATCTTCTTGACTAAATGTCCTTTCAGGCTTTTATATATTGGCACGACTGAAAGGAAGATCAAGCTAAGAATTTCTGAAAACAAAAGTAACATCTGTAACACATCTGATAAACTTCACTTTCTGAAAACTTGAACCACAATATCTTATTGTTGAAGCTTCAGATAATTAAATAAAAAATAATCCAGAAAGAGATACCAAAAATGCCTTGTAACAAAAGGAACTATATTGAATCCAAAGGCTTGGTACATTGCGCCCACATGAGTTGAATGACCGGATTCAAACACATTTTTTGTTTAATTAATGTATGCACATGTGTAACATCTACTTCAGTTAGAAGATGTGTTAGGTATGTTTCTGTTAGTTTGATACATAGATTGCTTTTAACTTTTCTGAGATATTTTGCTTTCTTCTCAAAGATGACCATTAGGGTCATACTCATACATCACTGGTTGTTATTTCCCAGGCACATCTCATTAACTTACTCGGTGTTTCATAATTTTTATACGCACACTATTGGTTTCACACTACAACATCGATACAGCGTCATTCGCTAAGACATTCCTCGGGTTCTCACACCATCATTGTTTATGCGCTTCTTAACCATATTTAATACTTACATAACAGTTGTGCAGTATTTTCAAAGTTTTCCGTTCATTCTTATTACTGTTTTACATTCCAAGATGGCTACCACATTTTCTACTAAGTCACAAAAGTTTTAGTGTACCTCATGTGATGCCTATTTTAGTCACATAAAAAACATGTGAACAGTATTGTTACAAATAAGTTGTGTTTTTTAGAAGGACGTTGGGTGACATCCGGCACAATTCATCACATTGGATAAGCGCCAGACTTTACGTAAAAATACATTTTGCATGTACAATGGAGATGAGGGATATGTCAACAAATTCATGGATGATGATATTTACTGATTCTATTTGTATTCTAAACGCACTAAACACACTGCGCAAACATCACTTCGGGTGGCACGTTCACTGTCTTGCTGTTCAAGCAGTTTCATTTTTTTTTTTTTTATTGGATTTCACAGTGATTTCAGAGTTTGTTTTCTGGCAGCACTTTGACACATGTATTAACCTCATTTTTCATTAGTGCTTCCACTTTTGACAAGAAATTTGCATTTTTTCATAGAATTACATGGCATACCGATTTGGCTCACATTCCCCCAGACAAAGGATCTTGCATCCAAAAGGCATTGGGGTTGCCATTTAATATAAGAAAAGATTCACCACATTGTGTTGTATGCCATGCATAGTCTGCATTTACTAACTGCATTTTTTCTATGGAATTGGACTTTGTAACTTGTTTACAATTAAATGAAGAAGGAACAATCATTCTTCAGTTATAACTTGCCCTCGGCTTGTATTTACTTGGTTTTAGGCTTCACCTAACACTTCAGTGTGAATTGGGACTATATTTGTCAATTGACATATTGCTTATTTTCATAATATAATTTAAAACACAATTGGGTTAACACATCATGTTTAATCAAGATATTGAAATTGTAGTGCCATTTACATTTATATAGTGTTTCTTAGCCCCGACGAGGCATTACATGCACCACATAACTGTGAGGCTCATGAATCAATTGCAGAAAGGGCAGGTTGGATTTATGTATGAGAGTATAATCCATATACTGGTCCACCCAAATTATACAGCAGTGGAGTAACAAATGATATGGCAGGGTTGAATAAAATATCAAATGTGGCATATTTTGTGATAGTATTACTTAATCATTTTATAATTTTTGTACATTAATACTCTCTGTGTGAAGGTTTTCTCTTATTAGTACCAGTTTAACTCACAAACACAGTAATAAACAACAAAAAAGTGACGAGTCTACTTTTGTGAAGGGTGTTCATCTGCACTGCAACACGTGTAGCCAAGGTTTTAGAAAGATGATCAGTCAACCATTGCGAAGGGCCTTTATCTGCATTGCAACGCTTGTTGCAGAGTTTTCAGTAAAGTTTTGATTTTTTTGAATTAGTTACATTTTGTTTGTTAAAATGTGCAGATTGTGCAGCAAATGATACATTATGTAACACATACATACATATGATGAAAATGCCACAACTATAAAAAAAATGTGTAATTTCAGGGGCCCGGCCCATGAGTAACACATATTATAGTAAAGTTAAAAAAACTGTGCTTCATTGAAAACTGTTATGTTACTGCTTCACAAATTTGACAGCTATCTCATCTGTCTTGTTACAAGTGCATTATATATAACTACACTTGCAAAAGGTTGGACAGGATATCTGCCACATTTGTGACAGGATATCTGCCACATTTGTGATAGCTGTCAAGCAAACCCTAAACCTGATCCGAAGTCTAATATATTTGATGGTAACTGTAATAGGAACTTTTTTTAAACTTTTACAATTATGAAGTTGTACCTTAAAAATTAAATGAATGGTTAAAAACAACATATATATTTTTTCAGATGCATACACTTAACCCCTTGTTCCTGTGCCCCGGGCTTCACCTACCCATCTGAGTAAGGGTGGGCCACCACCAGAATGCATTGTATCATTGGGGTTAATTAGCACTGCATGTGCTTTTGTTGCTAGGAGGACCTTCCTAGTTTTGCACCACTGGAGGTCCTTCCACCATTTCCTCAGGTCGTCCTTCAGCACTTGAAGACCCCCTGCTGGTGCACTAACCTGGCAATGGTTCATCATATTCTCTTCTTGTTCTGTGACTTACCTACAGAGAAGATGATAAAAAACAAAATAACATAAAGACATTAATAATAATGTTTACCTACACAACACCAGCTAGGTCTCTCTCTCTCTCTCTCTCTCTATATATATATATATATATATATATATATATATATGTATATATGTATGTATATATATATATATATATATGTATATATGTATGTATATATATATATATATATATATATATATATATATATATATATATATATATATATATATATATATATATATATACAACACCAGCTAGGTCTCTCTCTCTCTCTCTCTCTCTCTCTCTCTATATATATATATATATATATATATATATATATATATATATATATATATATATATATGTATGTATATATGTATATATATATATATTCCTCCCAAAACTTCCCAGCAGATGAGTATATATATATATATATATATATATATATATATATATATATATATATATATATATATATATATATATATATATATATATATATATATATATATATATATATATATATATATATATATATATACGACACCAGCTAGGTCTCTCTCTCTCTCTCTCTCTCTCTCTCTCTCTATATATATATATATATATATATATATATATATATATATATATATATATATATATATATGTATGTATATATGTATATATATATATATTCCTCCCAAAACTTCCCAGCAGATGAGGCCGCACACCACACAAGTAAGGAACTTCCTTTATTTGCAGTAACAGCCAGCTTACGATCCCGTTTTCCAATCCTGCCAGCCTGACACGTTTCAGAGGGCACCGCCCTCCTTCCTCAGAGGCTTTCGGACAAAAAGTTAATTCATGCCTAAACACGAGTTCCCTGCATGCTTTTAAACATTTTACATTGGCCTCAGGTGTGCCTTTTACTCCTCGTTGTTCACACAAAGCATGCTGGTCCTTGTAGTTTCAATGCAGCATAATTGCACCCTCCAGTGGGGTCCGATCATCCAAAATAATTTAGGATTGTCTTTCTAGCCCTCCATTGGGCCCCCGGATCGTACTCTGCCTGTCAAAATCTTTCCTTGTGTGCCTTATCACAAAGGGAAATAATTTCCCCTTGTAAGCATTCATTCCATTCTGTTGAATAGTGCGATCCCTCCACCGCCTGGAAAACTCTGTGTTTAAACTCCTCCCAAAACTTCCCAGCAGTATGGGCAAACTCATTCTGTTAGACAATCATAGAGATACTGTGACTGTCTCAGCCGTAAATCAATGGGCCACTCTATTCCATCGTAGCTTGCAATCAAACATTACAATTTTACATTTCAAAACAAAATGGTGCTGTTAACAAAAAGTAGAAGAATTTTTTTCGAAAAAAAGATATTTTACAATTTCATTTTAAAAGACCTGCCAGACATATATTCTCTCATCATTCTCCCTTGTTTGTAAGAGAGGAAAACCAAGGGAAAAGAGAAGATCTAGACAAGATGTAGAAAAAGAGGGAGAGAAGGAAAGAAAAGGAAGTCAAACTGAAGCGGCCATTCCAGGGTTACTTTTAATCAGCGTTACCCTTAATGCATTTGTGATTACCACAGCATATTATCATATAAATGACCACAGTTCCTCTTCACTGTTAAGTCCCCAGGGTGCACCAGTTTGCAGCTCTATAATGTGCTTCGCTTCCAGTTGACGCAGCGCCTTCACCCTGTCTCCTCCTCATTCAGTTATCGGGACATGATACAGACAAAAATAACTGCGCCTATCAATACGTGACTCATGCATCCCTGCAAAGTGCCTGGCTACGGGATAGGCACTGTCGCGATTGAATACTGCCTGTGTGTGCTCCAGTATCCTCTTTTTGGCAGGATGGATTGTACTGCCAATATACTAGAGACCACATGGGCATACCAAACAATGCACCACAAAACTAGTGTTGCAATTCATTAGTTTCTCAATAGTACACTTTGCTTGCTCCCAGGGATTGAATATTCCTTCACTTTGACACTATTTCTGCATGCCTTGCAGGAGGTGCAGGGAAAAAATCCTACTGCTGGTGTTTTAGTCACTGTTTCCACAAAGTAACCACATACTAGCATATCTTTCAAAGATTTACTTTTTCAATAGGTAATATCGGGCCTGGTAGGTAACAGATTACCAATAACACTATCTGTCTGTAGTACTTTCCAGTTCCTTTCAACCAACTCTCTGATTGTTCTAGATGATTCAGATTAGAAGCCCGAGATTAATGTCACAACTTCCGTGTCGTTGTCAATTTCAGACTCTGCAGTTGCTCTATGCCTTAATAGTGGTTGTCTCTCCGTAGATTGTGCCCTCATGGCTGTTTCATGCAATAAATGATTTTGATATCCCCTCTGCCTAAATATGCTCAAAGATTCACTTGCAGCTTTAGTGTAATCTGGGAGTGTGCAGTTTCGTTTTAATGCAACAACTCCCCATAGAGAATACTATGATTCATGCTTCGGGGCTGCTGGCTTTTGAGTGCAGAACCGTATTCCCTGCAGTAGGCTTACTATACAGTTTCATGCATATCTTGTCTTCTGCAACAAACACTAAGAGATCTAGAAAAGGTACTTCTACTTTACTGATGTAACTGGTGAACTTGAGATTCAGTAAGTTGTTATTTAGAATGCTGATGTCCTCCTCTGCTTCTTTGAAGGTGCCCCCCAGACAATGAAGAGGTTGTCTATATATATCTTTTTTTTTTACCCACCTCTCATTGTCCTCTGCCCAGGCCACGTGCTTCTCCCACCAGCCCACAAAGAGAAAAATTGATGCAGAGTGAAGTGAGATTATTTGTAGTTTCACAGTTCAGTGTTGGGCTAGTGTAAGTGAGATGTGAAACCTAGAGTTGTTTCGGTCTCCAATACAAGGGTCCATTGTACTATGCCTCAGCAACACTGTGTGAAGTAGGATTCCCTCAAACATATGTATGTCAATATTTGTAATACTGAACAATCCTAGCCTCCTTCTGGGGGTTATTGAGTACATGCAATACTATAGGATTTCTAAGTAGAAGCTTTAGGCCATTATAAAATATTCAGATTCATAATGAGACATTTTCAATTAAGGGCACACAACAATGCTACATCATATTTGAAATATGATAACAAAAAACCTTTTCTGTTAAGCAATATTCTAAGTTAGCTGATTCCCTGTCACTCCACCAAGCACCTTCTATAGAGTTGGAGCTATTAGGTACAAACACATTGGCGGTGCAGCACTGCATTGTTTATAACAGATTCAAAAACAATCTCTGAACATCAGAGGTATTCTAACCACTAACAATCTAACCATCTTTAGAGGTATGTTGTGCCACAGTCAAGTGAATCAGCTGAACCATTGTGGTCAGCAGACAACGACCACTTTGCAGTGCTTTGAATGGCTAATATATACATCACTCTATTACCAAGCCTAGAGATGTGTGTTTTTTTCTTTAATACAAATGTGTAGCCCTTGCACTTTTCAAGTAACAACCAACTCAATGTTATGCGTGATGATAATGTGTCTAAAAGAAGTGTGTTACTTTTTACTTTTCGGCATCATTGAAGCACTGCATTGCGTTACAGATAGAGAGCAGGAATGCATCATATCCACTAACATATGGCACATTCCTGCCCACTCTCTGCACTGGTGCACGTAGTGCATCCCAGTGCCAATGCAGGCACCCTTGTTCGGGTGCAAGGGTGCCTCTGTTACAGACAAGATTGTTTTTGTTTAAGAAGGGATGCCTTGCTGCACTAAAACAATCCTCTCAGGACTTTGTCTCCGTAATTGTGTGGTACATAAGGTAGCACATGTAGAAAAAGGAAAAAGTTAGGAGAAATATACCTCCTTGTTATGCCTGGCCTTGGAAGGCATAGCATTTTGATTTATTTCCAGGTTTACTAGTCTTGATAAATTTGGGAATGCAACAAAATCCATAGGTGGATGCATGGGAACACCAATTCTCCACTCATGTAACACCTTCCTAGGGCAGAGTAATGTAAGGCAATGATTTATACTGCCTTGCTTTATTTCAGATTTGCCAAACCACAAAGAGCCACACCAGTTATTATTATTATTATTATGGAGTTTGTAGAGCGCACAGCCACCCCCAACGGGGGTGTCCTGGTGCTGAGGTAGATGGCAGATGGCAGATGGCAGATGACAGGCGCAGAGAAGAAAAACTTGATGCTGGTGAATAACCAGCTTTTCAGGGCATGCCGAAAAGTTAGTTTTGACTCCCATGAGCGGATGGAGAGTGGCATGGCATTTCAAAGTTTAGTGGTTCTAACCACGAAGGCTCTGACACCCGTCCGGGTCTTACGAAATAGTGGAATAGCAAGGAGACAGTGGTGGTTAAATCTCACGGTCCGGTCGTGATGCTAGGGCTGGAGTCTAGCTCTCAGGTAGGCCAGGCCTAGTCCCCGGAATGCTCTGAATGCCAGGGTAAGGGCCTTGAATTCAATGAGCTTGATCAAAGGTAACCAGTAAAGATTCCTTAGGTGGAGGGGGTAATCGAGTGGCAGAAAGGTATTTGACAGATCAATCTGGCAGCAGCGTTTTGTATGATCTGCAGACGCCGAGTCAGATAGGCGGGGACACCCAGATAGAGACTGTTGTCGTAGTCCAGGTGGGATGTGATTAGAGCATGGACTACTGTTCGACGGCACTCCAGGGGAAAGAAGTGAAGGAATTTCCGTAACGTGCAAAGCTTCCCAAAGGATGAGGAGGAGACGTGCCTGATTTGGGACTAACAGGAGAGTTCATTGTCGAATCTGAAACCGAGATTTGTCACCGAGTCAACAGGCTAAGGAGTAGGATTCATCTCCAGTGGCCACCAAAGCACATGGTGGAGCGGTGATTTTTGGTTAAAAAAGAGTTCCTCGGTTTTGTCTGAGTTAAGATTGAGACAGTTCAATAACATCAAGGCCTAGATGTTGGCAAAAGCAGCTTCAAAATGCTCCTCGAAGGAGAATACCAGTTGGATGTCATCCGCGTAGGAGACCACCCTCACTCCGCAAGATTCTACCAATGCCGCAAGAGGCATGAGGATGGCATTAAAAAGGAGAGGACTCAAGGCAGAACCCTCTGGAACCCCGTAGAGCAAGGGTTTCTCATCAGAGATGAAAGGACGAAGAAAGACTTGTTGAGACCGGTTTCCCAAAAAGGACCGGATCCAGGACAGGGCCGTACCCTGAATACCTAAGTCTCTTAGCCTATCCTTAAGAATAGGGTGGGCAACCGTATCCAAAGCTGTGGACAAATCGAGTAGAACAAGCATATCTGCTTT
Source organism: Lissotriton vulgaris (assembly GCF_964263255.1). NCBI lineage: Eukaryota > Metazoa > Chordata > Amphibia > Caudata > Salamandridae > Lissotriton > Lissotriton vulgaris. The sequence goes on along the minus strand of NC_141698.1, from coordinate 936,301,144 downwards.
GCCCAAATCAATACTCTCGCAGATACTCTCAGAAACTTCAAAGAGGGCAGTCTCTGTGCTGTATCCTGCTCTGAAGCCAGATTGAGAGTCATGGAAATGATTTCTAGATTCCAGATGATTGGAGAGTTGCCCTTGGACTATTTGTTCATGAATTTTTGCTGGTGCAGGTAAAAGAGAAATGGGTCTAACATTTTTATAAGCAGCAGTGCCAGCAGCAGATTTTACGAGGATTTCAGAAGAAAGGCCTGTTTCCACACTGCAGGGAAAGTTCCAGAACACAATGAGGCTTTGTGTGGCTTGAGAAATCTCACTGAAGCTCTTGCATTGGCTTACGCCAACTTGCATGATGCAACAGCAATGCAAGGGCTTTGTCAACTTGGCCTAAATTGCCAGCATAGACAGTGAAATATATACACCTTTAGCAAGTGCAGCAGTATCCATGGGTACCTCTAAAACCATTCAAAATGTCCTATTTGAACACATGCTAGAGATATTAAGAACCTATATTATTAAACAGTTGTGAACCACTGATCTTGGGACTATACAGGCTGATGACACCACTGATGTGGTCACTCAAACACTCTGGGGCCGATTCCGATCTTGGTTGGCAAGCACTCCGACCGAGCCAGATCTGGGGTGTTTTCCGACCGATCCGGACTCCTGCAGTCTGTCCGAGTGAGTACGATGCGGCCCTATGCTGTCAGACTTGATTCGGTCGGACTCCCATAGAAGTCAATGGGAGCCGATCGTACGACACATACATGGGCTCCCATTGACTGAATTGGTACGTTGTGGACACGTGCCATCCGCACCATACATGCCTGTGTTGGGGAGACCCATGAGTCTCCCCCTGTGTCTGAGACGTAAGGCTGCGGGTAACCAAAGCCCAACTCTGGGAGCTATTGCGAGCCGGAAGCTCCGACTCGATCCGGCTGTCAGAATCGAGCATCGTACTGGCTCGGTCAGAATTTGACTTCATTGCGCGCCATGGTTAGCTTACGGCCGAGACGTACAGAGCGGTTCAGACCCGGAAACGATTGGGACGGAGATTTTGCGCTTGTTCGCATCATACTTCGACGTTCGGACCCGTGTACGAACCGGATGGAAATTCAGCCTCCGAATCCGATCCGCTAATGCCGAACCCGATTCGGTGTCCTTCCGAAGAAGATCGGAATCAACCCCTCTATGGTAATCTTACAGTATACTGACAATGACAGTAAAGTGGTCGAGAGATTCTATTGATTCACACATTCCACAGACCGTAGTGCAGATGTATTGCTAAAACTATACTCACTTACCAAACTTGGATTTTCCAGCGCACCCTCAAAAACAAAAACAAATTGCTTCAGTTTTGGTGGAATTTTTGGTGCAGTACGAAAAATAATTAGATCTGCATACCCAAAGGCCCAATATGAGCACTGCTATGGCCACCAATTGAATCTTGTTATCTAGCAAGCAGTCGAAAAGTTTTGCAAAGCCCAAATGTTTTTTCAAATAGCTTGCATGCAGTAGTTTCCTCTCGTTCACCCAAAAGAAGCAAAGTTATTAAAGACATTGTGGCCAAAGAGATCTACAACTCATTGGAACTTTCAGGTAGAATCTAGATATTCTACGATGTATACAAATGAGCTTGAAAAATTCTTTGACACTCTAGAAGTCAGTGGTAACTTTGTATCCAAAGCCCGAAATGGAGTCTGTGATTTTGCCATACCACTAGAAGGCAGGGAGCTCTAATTATTTCTATTTTTGTGTCATGAAATAATGCCTTGTGTTTATATTTTGTACAACCAACTTCAAAAACGAATAGCAAAGAACTACAATTCAGTTTGTAACCAGTATTAAGAAAGTTAGAGAAGGATTTAACAACTTAGACAGTAGATGACCCTGTGATTCCTCTTTTACACACCTAATTTGAGACACTAAATTTCAGCATTTGATGACTGTCACATTAATGCATAGTGACCAGTATGCACATTACGATGTTTCCTTCCCCGGACAAGCACTGAAGGAGGATGTAGAAGCTTACCCTATGCATCATTAAAAGAACCTGAGAAGTGAGTTCTCTGTACTGAATGGAATGCATGTATTTTGGCAGGCCACAGGTGTCATTTGCTTGCATGCTTTAATTCAATATACTTAATATAGAAAAATCACTTACAGAGCCAGTGACTATTAAAAATATACATAACCACTTCTATGGCAACAGAAGAGTCAGAATGGTATTTTTCAACTTCAAACAGAACTACAATATTTTTGAGGAATACCATGTTTGAGAAAAAAAAATAAGGGCCCAATGTATAAGTTGGCAGATAGCCCGTTATTCTGCAAGGGGGGGTGGAGTGGATTACTCCATCCCTCTGGTAGAGGGAATGTCCACCGTATTTATAAATGGTTGCCAACCTGGTTGTTATTTATAAAGCACTGTCAGGAACAGGGGTCATGGCGGTTCCTGTCAATTCTTTTCACTGTGCGGAGCAGGGCAGTTGGCTTTTTGTTTTCAAAAAGAAAATCTGGAAACTGGATTTTCTTTTTGAAAATAAAAAAGAAAATGCTCCACTTGTCAAGGGAGTTGTCTCTCTTGACGAGGGGGGAACTTATTCATATTTTAATGTCCCTCACGTGCAGGGTTTGCCTGGTGGTGATGAACATTAAATAACAGCTATCTGTCTGCCCATCCTAATTGGGTGGGCAGACATATAGCCAGTTCTCTGACAGCCCTTACACCATTGGGCCGTCGGAGAAGAGTGGATATGGCGGTATCAGATTAGTCACTGCTGAAACCAAACCAATGATCTGATTGCATCTAAACTGAGTGGGAAGGCCTTCCTCTTGATGGAAAGCGTACTCCGTCACATTCCGATGGAGTATGCTTATCGCCAATATATAAATCAGGCCCTAAATGCATTAGCGATGGTCTCAATATATAGAGACCTTCTTAAGAGTATCACAGAGTTTAATGTATAAACTATTTATACCCTTTGTTCAATTTACATATTTACCTGTAAGGTATATTGCTGTTTTTTTTAAGTGAAATCGTATAAAAAGTTGTTTAACATAAACCACATGACAAGGGGTTAAATGTGTTCAGTCGGAAAAATCACAATACCTAGACCTTTTAGTGTCTCTACTGGCAAATGGACTCAAATAAAAATAATTACCAGATGCTAAATATTGTTTCCCCAAGTTAATGATGAGGTATTCTTATAACAGAATGGAGCACGTACTTTCTAATAACATATGTTTATTTTTATCACAACCAGACTGTAAAAAGAGAATTAGACTTAGTTTTCATAGAGACAATGGAGGCATTCGCCATTTACGAAATGTACTCGCATAGTTTATTATTTTATGAATAGAACTTAATTTGCTCAATGTTGTTATCAGATGTTACCTAATACTTAAAATACATCTACATTTTGAAATGACCACTCTTGTTATGAGATCATCTATATGCTATGAAGAACTTTCGGTTTCACCAACGGCATCCAGTGCAGAGAGCAGGTATGAGAATTCAAAATATGACTTGTGGCACTGTGCACTTTGCAACAGTTACTGTAAACTATTTAATGCTCCTGGATAACGTGGCACTTGTTTACCTTTGGAACTATTTCAGGACAATACCTTTAGAATTGCTTTAGGAGCCTTATTGTTTTTTCAGCACAATGCTTTAACTAAATTACCTTTAAAGTCTTTCATTTGCCCCTCATTTTTCAAACTCTTTGTGGGGGAGAGCGCTTCCCTACTTCCCTACTCTACATACTAACTTACTAAATCAAATTTGCCCCATCTATTACACCCCACTACTTTGAAAAGTCACCAGCTGCCACTCCTCCTGGCACTGAAAAGAATTACTTTGTTTATGGATGTGCTCATTGTGAAAAAGCAGGGTTCTATCACTTACAGTGAAGTAAGCCAATAGCTAAAGTGTACTGACCCACTGCCTCATGCTGTATGCTGTAGTGGACAGAAGAGTTATTCGGTAGCGTACATTTAATTTACCCTCACCACACTTATTATTCACAGTGAATATATCAAACAAAGTTATATCCTACATGGACAATAGCACCAAATAAATGAAAAACACAAAAAATGACATTTATCACACCATTCTATACATTAACAAGAACAACATGTAAATATAACAAAATAACCCTACAAATATCTTTACTAGAGTCTTCCATACAATTCGGGACAGACCACTAGGAGGTAGTCCAGGTGACACACTTCAAAGTCAGTCAACTGATCCAATGTATTCTAATGTGACACCCTACAGTTTTAAAGCATCACTATAGTTCTATTGACTCCTCCTTGTCAGTGTAGTCGACGTGACCATGTTTCAGCCTGGGGAACAGCCTTTACAACGCGGGTATTACCACGCGCTACCATTACAACGCTGCTATTACAACGCAAGTCGTTACAACGACTTGCGCTGGAGGGCGCTGTTGGATAGGGAATAGTTTAATTTTCTATTCTAACACCTTCCCTACTGTAACGTGGGCTGGAGTTGGAATAGAAAACTATTCCACTATCCAGCGCTTACAGCGCAAGTCCTTGTAACGACTTGCGTTGTAAAAACAGCGTTGTAATGGCACGCATGGTAAAAGCCTGCGTTGTAATGCCATAAAACCTCTAGCCTATTATCTTCATAGGCCTCCTCAGGACAGGGTTAATACATTACTATACAAAACCAAAGCATTACTACCATCATACGCCATGTGTGGAGCAAGCTGGCCGAGAATCGTGACTGCCCAAAACCACGGGAAATGCACATAAAAACCAGAAGTCCTATCAATACCTTAATACCCACAACTCCAAAGTGCAAAAACCAAACATGCACTGAGTGCTATACACAACAACTTCACACTACCACTTACACCCTCCTTATGAGGTGACTCTCCTACGCAAATATCTTGTGTAGTCATCTCGTGACAAAAACAATAAACACCTTATAGCCCCCTACACAACTGCCGTATTCGACACACTAAAAAACCTACATCTGTATTGCATCTGGTAAACACAGACTCATGATGTCCTTTGCACCTTGCGCCACAGAAGTGTCTAAATACTCTACTGGAACCAGGACGTTTGGAAAAACCAATACACAAGTATATCTCAATTCAAACCATCATACACAAGGAAAGTGTGAGGGCTTCAAAAGTAGTCCCCCTTCCCATTGTAAAGTTATTTAACTTGTACGCTTACACTCACCACAGTCCAAAAGTCTCTTCATTGGGTTTTACTTCATGGCCGCACTCCAAGGGAAATCCTCAAAAGGCGGCCACCCGCCGCGGGAATACTCGCATTCTAACTATCTGTGGGCCTACATACGAAACGGTCTTCCTTAAATCGTGAACACAAAAAATTCAGGCACTATTCCTCCTTCCATCCGACAAGGAACAGAATGATTTCACTACTAAGTGAGTGCTCCATTCTATACACTCACCTTAATCTGTAAATTAATTGTTATGTCCACTAACGCTCGCGCTCCATATGCATGTACATGAGATAAGCAACATACGCAAGCCTGCCTCCTCATCTAATGACGTCTCTGAGGAGCGTGCGTGGTACGCAGCAGGGGCATGGAAATAAACAACTCCCTTCCGCTGTCTACAACTAGCTGTGTTAGTAGTTTCGGCCGCAAATTTGTTTCAATACACTTTTTACAGGCAATGCCATAATCGCGATGTCTCTATACTATAGAGTCAGTTACTTGGTGCATTTCCTGTGGTTTTGGGCAGTCACGATTCTCGGCCAGCTTGCTCAATGCATGGCGTATGATGGTAGCAATGCTTTGGTTTTGTGTTTTGTACAGTAGTGTATTAACCCTGTCCTGAGGAGGCCTAAGAAGATGATAGGCAGAAACGTGGTCACGTCGACGACACTGATAAGGAGGAGTCAATAGAACTATTGTGATGCTTTAAAACTATTGGGTGTCACACTAGAATAAATTGGATCAGTTGACTAACTTTGAAGTGTGTCACCTGGACTACCTTCTAGTGGTCTGTCCAGAATTGTATGGAAGACACTAGTAAAGATTTATTTGTAGGGTTATTTTGTTATAATCACATGTTGTTCTTCATGTTTAGAAAGGTGTGATATATGTCATTTTTGGTGTTTTTCATTGATTAGGTGCTATTGTCCATATGGGATATAACTCTGTTTGATATATTCACTGTGAATAATAAGTGCGGTGAGGGTAAATTAAATGTACTCTTCCGAAGAACTGTTTTGTATCTATTCCTTTAGACCACCTGTTTTACTTATAATTACGTCCTATACCCAGGTATATAAGGGTCATTTGGGTATACCCCTGTTGTCTTTGACCTGTAGTGGACAGAAGAAACATTTGGATTACACAATACCATTCCAATGGATGAAAAGGCTGGCTGAAAGCCCTATTGAGAATGTATATTAAACATATGGATTTAGTAAATCAAAAGTTCTTGGCTAATGCAAGAACTAAAGTGCAGTAATTCTGTTTCTCCGCATAGGTAATCCCTGCCCATATGCCCCAGCAAAAAGACAGAAGCTCTTAAATTAATATTTGTAGTAATGCTATGACTACCAGTGATAATGCAATAATATGATCATGGTATTACTGCGAAAAAAAGATCTAATTACCTCTAAATGACCTGCACTCTGCATAGTAAGTCTAGAGCGAGGGATTCAAGAGCTTATTGGCAAAAAATAGCGACATATTCATGAGGTCACTCTATTTCGGTTGAGTTTGGATTTTAATATAACCTTATGAAGCTCATCTTTTTAGTGATATTGTAGATGGTTCCTACTTAATGTATTTAAGGGAGAGGTGTGGCGCCGGGGCCAGGGTGACTGACTCCGGAATCTGGTTCGATCCCCAGGGCCGGCGGCAGATTAGCCCAGGACCATGTGACTCTGGGCAATAGCTTGCTTAATCTTCCCGACGGCCCCCAGCGCCTAGAGACCCTTACGGGTGATTGTGCGCTTTACAAATGTGGATTATTATTATTATTATTTATCCAGAATAAAATGTTCATATTTTCTAAGTTCTAATTGTACCAATATCTGCTACAGCGTGCTGCGAACAAGCTTGAGTCTCTGCAAATCCAACTCAGCCATCCATTCTTTTGAAAGTCAGTAAATTGAATACAGTGGAGCCGCGGTAACACTGGTTATTTACAGCACTTAGAAGAGCAGACGTCAAACTCTATACAAATAATAATAAAGAAGAAGAACATGCCATCAATTGCTCTGTAGGTTAAGACAATAGAAGGTACAGAAGAAGATACTGAAATATGTAGTAGTTGGCAGGATCTATATTGTATCCTGTTTATCAAGCAGGCAGGCTGTTAGTTTCCTCTACCAGTTGCACAGGAAAAGAAAGCGGCTCATACCTGAGAAAGAGCTTAGAAGAACTGTGTTTCTCAAAGTATCAAAGAATTGTCTCTAAATGGGAAAATACATGTTCTTACCCCTTTTTTCCAGATTGTTTGTTAGTTATTAAGCTTTGCATTGTATTCAGAGAGCGCAGTTAAAAAGAACAATTGCAAGTCAGTCGATCATTCGTACACTAATCTCAGGTATTTTCTTTTGTCTTTCATCCAATTTCCCAGCGAGCAGTGCCCAGCGGAGCAATCAGTCCCTGTGAAATCGTAATGTGGAGTCAATGGGCCGTGTTATATGAAGCGAGCACTGGGAGCTCCCATTTAGGACACGGTGTCTGCCAGTTTTGGGCTGACTGCTGTCTTAAATAGACGAAGAGCTGGAGTAGAGATGTTTTACCACCTTAGAAAGTAGTAAATGGCTGCTTGGTCTGGGAACATTCAAGGCATGTGCTGAATTTGTCTGAAAATGTAGCAGCATTTGTTGAAAAATATATAACATATCTAAATTAAACAACAGAACATAGTACCATAGCATACACAAAGCACCAGAACAGCACAATGAAAATATCACAGGCCATATCACAACAAAACACCTAAAACAGAATCATTACATTGCAACAATACAGCACAAATATCCAGCAACACAAAAAGCAACAGAACACATCACCACCACGACAAAATGCAACACACCAACTATGCACAAACTTCATATATCACATTGACATCTCCATCATCCTGTTTTCATAAGATTTTGGTAAAAGGTAGTTAGACCAAGCACTGCCTTAACTTACCAACAAGGATATGAAATAGAGCCAGTCAAAAATATTTTGTGATTAGGCCAATGCACTGAGATGTAGTGTGGGTTTGACATCTGATCTATTTCCAGGCATCCAATAACAGTTTAGCTGTGCAGTATGATAAGAATGGAGTAAAGGGCCGGTTCCAGAAATTGTTTTATCTTATGTTATGTTATTTTATGTTATATGAGTTTATAAAGCATACTGTTCCCCAAGGGTGTCCTGGCGCTGATCAATGTCTACCTGTAACCCTCCATCCCTGAGCCCCGACTGAGACTAAGCTGAAATCAACCATGTCTTCAGACCTTTCCTAAATGAAAGGAATTTCGTGGCAGACCTTAGATAAAACGTAAGGTCATTCCTGCATTGGTGGGTCTAAGAACAAAGCTCTCTCTCCCTAATTGGCCTTTTTCGCCCTAGGAACAACCACCCGCTTTGCTTCCATTGAGCGCAGCATTCTTCCGGGGACATAGCAGTGAATGCACTTTTTTAGGTCTTCCGGGCCAGTCCCCCTCAGGGACTTGAAGACCATGAAGAGAGCCTTGAATTGGGCTCGTTGTTTGATTGGGAGCCAGTAACGGTGATGTAGGCCATTTCTGACCGACACAAACTTCGGGGTGCCATTAAGCAGCCTGGCTCTCGCATTCTGTTCCATCTGTAATTTGTTAAGATGTTTATTATTAATGGTCAGGGTTATTACAATAATCCAGATGGGACACAATGAGGGCTGAGACAACTATTCTGAAGCTTTATTCCATGAGGAAGAGTTTTATTTTCTTCAGTGTTCTCAGGGGAAAAAAGCTGGTTGACACCACTCCGCTGACCTGGTCCCCAAATGCGAGGGTGTATCCACGATCACCCCACATTTTTAACCTTACGTGCAGGTGCTGGGGGAGGCCCATCTCACTGGGCCACCATGCTGGAGACCAGAGGTTGGGGTTGTTCCCAAAAATAATCACCTCTGTTTTGCCTGCACTCAACTTCAGGCAATTGGCAGACATCCTGTTGGTTATTACTACCATGCAGTCATGGCAGCTGGGGTCATTTTCTGCTTCTTTGCCTCTCTGCAGAGAGATAGCACGATATGCGTGTCATCTGCGTAGGAGGTTAAAAGTAGCCCATGCGGGTGTGGCTAAGATGGCGGCGGACTAGGACGTCTTTCCCAGTCCCTCCGGCGCCGCCCAACTTTTAGCGTTGTGTAGCGCCCTACCTGGTGCCCATCCACGCCACTGACGGGGTGCATCTATGCCCTCTTGCTATCCTTGTTCTGGAGGTGCCCTTCTTTTTGATCGAGGTGCGGGCATTTAGCCGATTGGTGCAGAGCGGGCCGGACATCCCCTGTGCCCGACATGCCTCGTGGCCTGCGCAGCGGATGCCGGTACGCCACGGTGCGGCGCATCGCATGCTGTGTGCGGCTGCCCCTGGATACGGGGCTTACGAGAGGAGCAGAGAGTGAAGCAGCCGCTGCTGGGTCTGGTGCGGCGCCTCTCTGCGGCGCTGAGGTCTGCCCCGGGGAGGCTGGAGTGGTGAGCGAGCTCCCGCTACGTAGGCAGCGGTCGAGCTCCCCGGATGGGGCCTGCTTACATCCCGGATGTGAGGAGTGAGGTGGCAGTCGGCCGGAGGTCCGCGAGTCGGCAGATGGCGTGGGGCCCACGCGGGCGTTTCCAGCAATGGGCCCCAGTATTGGTATTGAGTGCGCTCCCCCCCTGGTCTTGGCTCCCCCCTGGACCGTGCTGCATGTGTTTGTGCTGCTTTCCCGGTTTGTGGCCCTGCAGAGCTTTGTCACGGGCCGCAGATCGGCGGGCGGCGCATCGATGGGGCCCTTCCCCCCCACGGAATGGAGGGCGCAATCACGTGGGGCAGGCGTGGGGCCTCCTTTCAGCGTTTCTCTGCTTTGAAGCTTCCCTGCAGGGCCCTCCTCGAGGGTAGTGGACAGTGGTTGACGGCGGGGCCTTCGTGGAGGTCGGGGCATGGCAAGGTGGAGAGAATTCTGAAAGGCCCCCAGAGGTGCCCGGGAGAGAGCTTGTGAGTAGAGAGCTGGAGGGGGGCGACAGCCTGCCTGAGACGGGGCTTTTGTGGAGCTTGTGGAGCCTGGGCCCAGTCGCTACTGCCTGTGAGGACGTTTGTGGGGCCCGGGGGCCCTGGATAGTGGATTGCCGTGACGGCCGCAGCAGCAGGGAGGTGTGCAAGCGGAGGCCCTCGCAGACCCTGTCTGCGGTTGGTGGTTCTGGGGCCAACTCCCCCGCGGCGCAGCCGTAGGGGAGAGAGTGGCGACTCTGGAGGAGCATGACCGGGGCGCTGCCGAGGAGATCCATCAGCTCCAACAAGAGGTTCTCCGCCTGACAGAACAAAACCTGCACTTGCAGGCGCACACTGAAGACCTGGAAAACCGCTCACGGAGGAACAACATCAGGATCCAAGCGGTCCACTGGAAGGGGGAAGGGGATAGCCTGCGGGAGTATGTGGCGGCGTTGTTCAGATGAAACCTGGATGGGGGATGACCCGGACATCGTGCGCATCGTGTTGGCTTGCCGAGGGGTGCTAAGGCTCCTCCACCAGACATTTTAGTCCACGTACATGATTTCCAGATTAAGAAGCGGATTCTTCGCAAAGCGCGAGATCTCAACCCAGTGCAGTTTTGTGGGCACCAGCCCGCTCTTTTTCAAGATTTGGCGGCCTCTACTCTCATCAAACGTAGTAGCTCCAAGCCTATTACTACCTACTTACGGGAACAAGGCATCCCCTACTCAAGGGGGCACCCATTTTGCATCATCTTTAAGTTGAAAGGTAAACTTCTGCAGATCTGCTCTCTGGAGGCGGCTTATGAGGCTCTAGGTTTGGAGAGGTCTGATGCTCAGGCTGGATCAACCGGGTCACCCCCTCGGCGACGCAGGCACTCCACGGAGAGTGGGAATGTCACCTCTGTTGGGGAAGCCAGGTCTTTCTACAAGCCTTTTGGAGAGGGAGGTGCCTATCTACTCAGTGGCGTAGGTGACCGACAGTGAGAGTGCTCCTTGAAAGCTGCTTGCCTGGCCCATGCTGGGTTCCATAGCAGCGTCGGAGGGGGGCCATGGGAGTGTAAGATTATGACTCCTGCTCTTCTTTTCGTCCTCGGTGGGTGGTGGTGCCTCTATCAGGTTTGGGTAAGGTTCCAGAATGGCACCATGTTTTCCTTACGGTGTGATTCTTCTGACGAACATTGGTCACTTCACAAGGCTTTTCCTATATTTCTTCTTTTTTGTGGTTCAGTCCTTTTGTGGGGATGTTGGGGGCGGGTTTTGGGAAGGGGGTTGTTTTTGGGGCTGCAAATCAGTTCTCCGGGGGGCTAGGCGTAGGTTGGGACCGCTGTTCACTTCCAACGCTTCACTCAGTGCTCCTGTCCTAGATAATCGGGCTAGCGCTTCCCTCCCCCTTAGAGATTATGGGTAGAGATTTGAAAATTGTAAGCCTGAATGTTCGGGGCCTAAATAACCCTGTTAAGCGTGCAGCCATCCTTTCTCTGTTGAAGAATGCAGACGGTAATGTGTGTCTGTTGCAAGAGACCCATCTCCTCCCCAAAGATACTAGGAGGATGAAAGACAGGCGATTCCCTGTGCAGCTATGGTCTTTGGGCCCAGCGAAGAAACATGGGGTGGCTATTCTCAGGCGCATTGCAAGATCCTATCCCAAGTTGTTGATATTAGAGGGTGGTTTCTGGCGCTCTGGGTTCAATGGGGGGGCACACATTTGACAGTAGGCTCACTGTATGCGCCAAAATAACGCCAAGAGCCCTTCCTGAAGGCGGCTCTCTCCGAAGTGCTAGCTTCCCCAGATACGTTTGTGCTGGTGGGGGGGACCTGAATATAGTAATGGACTCGGGGCTGGATAGGTCCACTGTGTGCTCACAACAGACAGGGGCCCTGTTGCAGGGGGGAGGCAATGGTTGCAAGACGGTGGGCTGCATGATGTGTGGCGTGCTCAACATCCCCTTGATCGGGACTATACGTATTACGGGAAACAACCTTTACTTCGCATCTTTTACATCGCAGGTATGTTACTTAGCAGTTTTTAGTTAGCATTGACTTTTACTTCGCATGCTTTTACTTAGCATGCCTTTACTTTGCATATGCCTTTACTTAGCATATGCCGTTACTTCGCAGGAGAAGAGTGGACCACGGGCAGAGAGAGGTAAGTGGGGCAGTGTAGTTAGGGTAGTGTAGTAGTGTATGTGTAGTGTAGGGTAGTGTTTTAGAGTTTAGGGTAGTGTTGTAGTGTATGTGTAGTGTAGGTGGTAGTGTTTTAGGGTTTAGGGTAGTGTTGTAGTGTATGTGAAGTGTAGGGTAGTGTTTTATGGTTTAGGGTACAGTTGTAGTGTATGTGTAGTGTAGGGTAGTGTTTTAGGGTTTAGGGTAGTGTTGTAGTGTATGTGTAGTGTAGGGGGTAGTGTTGTAGGGTTTAGGGTAGTGTTGTAGTGTATGTGTAGTGTAGGGGGTAATGTTTTAGGGTTAGGGTAGTGTTGTAGTGTATGTGTAGTGTAGGGGGTAGTGTTTTGGGGTAGTGTCGCAGTGTATGTGTAGTGTAGGGTAGTGTTTTAGGGTTTATGGTAGTGTTGTAGTGTATGTGTAGTGTAGGGGGTAGTGTTTTAGGGTTTAGGGTAGTGTTGTAGTGTATGTGTAGGGTAGGGGAAGTGTTTTAGGGTTTAGGGTAGTGTTGTAGTGTATGTGTAGTGTAGGGGAAGTGTTTTAGGGTTTAGGGTAGTGATGTAGTGTATGTGTAGTGTAGGGTAGTGTTTTAGGGTTTTGGGAAGTGTAGGGGGCGTGGAGGGTAGTGTTGGTGTGTAGGGAATTTTTTTTTCAAAAAATCTTAATGCATAGCAAAATCCTGCGAAGTAAAGTACTGCCAAGTAATGCCAATTTAATGCTTTAAATTGATTTTGCGAAGTAAAGGTATGCGTAGTAAAAAACGGCTAAGTATAGGCATTTGCGAAGTAAAAAATGCGTAGAAAAGGCATGCTAAGTAATAGTATGCTAAGTAACGTCATACATTCACGTTTTACTCTTCAGCTCATAAAACTTATGCTCGTTTAGATCACTTTTTGGCTACGACCTTTCTCTTGCCCCATTTGTCCGCAGCAACTATCACCCCGCGCACTTTGTCAGACCATGCACTTATTTCTGTTCAGCTTACCTGTAGTGGGCAGCGGCCACCGTCGTCTGGCTGGCGTCTCCGAGATTCTCTCCTCCACTCGGAGTCTGCTTTCACTCGCATTAGGGACACTATCACCCAGTACTTCGCCACCAATGATCAAGATGGTATGTCCTTAGAGTCAGTTTGGGAGGCCCTAAAGCTGGTGGTTCGGGGAGAGTTTATTGCGCTGTCTGCGATATATGCTCAGATGCATAGGGAAAAACGCGCAGAGCTAGAGAAGGAGGTGGGTGACCTGGAGGCGATACATAAGAGGACAGGGGCTCCACGCATATGGAGGGAGTTGGAAATGAAGAGACGCATGCTAAAGCACCTTGACCTGGACCGAGCGGAATATGCCCTTTTGCACTTGCGCCACAAGTTTTATCTTAGCGGGGACAAGGGGTGCCGGAAGCTGGCGCACAGGTTGAGGGCACGAGTCAATCATCCAATCCATTAGGGATTCTCAAGCAGTGGAACATACTACTGATTCCCTCATTGTAGACTCCTTTCAGCAGTTTTATCAAACCTTATATAATGGGGAACCTTCAGACCCCGAGAGGGCGCAGCTGATAATTTGGCATCTTGCGGCGTCACTCCTCTTCTTAAGGTCTCGGCAGAGGCTCTGGATGCTAAGATACGTATTGAGGAGGTCATATCTGTGATTGCGCGTTTGAAACTTGACAAATCCCCGGGGCCGGATGGCTTTTCGGCCATCTTTTATAAGACGTTTTGTGTGGAGCTGGCTCCTTTTTTAACGCGCCTTTTTAATTCCTTTCTAGAGGTGGGGGAGGTGACCCCCTCCATGTCGGAGGCTGCTATCACAGCTATCCCCAAGTCCGTGGAGAACCCTGCGGAGTGTGGATCGTATCGCCCGATCTCGCTCCTTAACATTGATGCCAAGCTCTTCGCCAGCATCTTGGCCGCACGACTCAGCCCGTTGATGGATGGCATCATACATCCGGACCAGGCGGGATTTATTCTGACGCGACAGGGGGGAGATAATACTAAAAGACTTTTGCACCTCACAGATTTAGTCCACCGTTCTCATGCACAGGCCCTCTTCTAATCCATAGATGCGGAGAAGGCCTTCGACTGTCTTGATTGGACATATTTGTTTGATGTACTTGAAGGTCTTCGGTTTGGAAGATAACTTTGTGCGATGGGTCGGCTGTCTATACGCGGCTCCGACGGTGGCGGTACGGGTGAATGGATGCAGATGTACCCTTTTTCCTATCACTAGAGGGGCGAGGCAGGGGTGCCCCTTGTCCTCGCTGCTTTTTGCGCTCTATATGGAGCCCTTTGCTCAGCGGGTACAGTCAAACGGAGGTATAGCGGGGATTTGGTTTGGTGCGGATATGCACAAAATCAGTTTGTACGCGGATGACGTGATTCTCTCACTTACGCAGCCCCATTCCTCCTTGCGGCACCTGTCGGCAGAACTGCACAAATTTAGTAAGGTAGTGGGATTTAAAGTTAACTTCTCCAAATCGCAGATACTCAATGTATCGGTCCCTGCAGCTGATGTACTGGATCTGCAGCAGAACTTTGCCTTCCAGTGGGTTCACTCCAACATCCCGTACCTGGGAATCTGTCTTGCCTCATCTATAGCAAGGACAGCTTCCCTTAATTCCAAGCTGTTAGTGGATCAGACAGCCAAATCGATGTCTGACTGGTCCCGTCTCAAACTGGCCCGGTTCGGTAGACTGGCGGCAGTTAGAATGACGGTGCTCCTGTGTATCTTGTACCTCTTTCAAATGCTCCCGCTGAGCTCTCCGCCGGGTTCCATTCAGAAGCTACAAGGGCTTCTTAATACGTTTTTATGGAACCCCAAACGGCCACGGCTTGCCTTATCACTGATTACGGCTCCTAAGTCCAGCGGTGGGATGTGTTTCCCTTTGCTGAAGGCGTACTTTCAGGCCGCCTCCCTGCGATTCATCCTTGAACAGAATAGGTCATGGTCCAGTAAACACTGGAATTTCATGGACCAGACAGTAGCGGGGTGCAACATTTGGCGCGAGTTGTGGATCCCACGAAAACATAGAGCGTGGAGTTTTTACTCTTCCCCGGTGATGTCACCGACGTTGAAGGCGTGGTACCAATTAGTGCAGCGAAAAGGCTGGACTACTTTCCCGTCCCCTATGACGCCCATTGTAGATAATCCGGACTTCCCGCCGGGCTGTTCGTCCCCGATCTTCCAGCACTGGAGGGAAGAAGGTTGCAAGAGAGTGGGTTCTCTATTTGATCTTGATGGCCTAATTCCGTGCCCCCTGCTTTGCCAGGATACTACTCTCTTTTAGAGTCAATGCATTTCCTTATGCACAAGTAACGCGTTGGGTTATTCAACCCCCTAACATTGCGGCTATGTCCCGTCCTTTGATGGCCTTCGAAAGGTGGGTAGTCTGCAAGAAAGATGATCGCAAACGTATATCTGACTTGTATGCTATGATCATGGCACGCCCCAAAGCTTCACATACAAAAGCGCAGGTTCTTTGGGAGACAGAGTTGGTCGCCCACTGTCGTGTAGGGAATGGGAGCAGGTGTTCTACCGCATGCACCACACCACTGCCAATGTAGTAGGTACAGAGTCAGTCTATAAGGCGGTTACTTATTGGTATCATACCTCAGCTCGTATTAAAACTTGGGATCAGAAACACTCAGGCCTGTGTTGGAGGGGGTATGGTTCCCCGGGCACCTTGACACACCTTTTGTGGCACTGTCCGAAGCTAGAGCGGTATTGGAAGGCGGTCCATGACAACCTAGATGATGCTTTTCACATCACGTTCCCTCAAGCTCCTGAGCATGCACTATTAGGGCTTCCACATGTGAAATCGTATCCCTTGCGCTCGCTGAGGGATAGACAGATTGCTTTGGCCTTGTTGGCAGCTCGCCTAGTCATTCTTGCGCAGTGGGGGTCCCCAGACTCACCTGACCAGAGGGACTGGGTCCGACGGCTTTGGCATCTTCTAGCTATGGCGGTACAAAAGGGGGTGGTGATGGACGGAGCATCTTAATCAATCAAACACTCACACCCAGTCAAAAGATCTGGGTTTAATAAATCACCGTTCTTTAGCCCACTCTGCCACCCCAGTTCAGACATGACTATATGCATATCAGTCTGGCCTTGTGCCTCATGGGAATAGTCCAGCCCGAACTGCCAAGCCATGTCTTCCCTGGACCGGAAACAAGCTTCTGAGGACTGCTTTCTGGCATTCCAGCTGTCTTCAGCCCGGCTTGCTTGAATCCAGTGGCAAAGTGAGCAAGGGACTCACGTCTGACCATACCCTGCCACACTTTTGGTGGCCAAAAGCGGTACAAAAGGGGGTGGTGATGGACGGAGCATCTGAATCAATCAAACACTCACACCCAGTCAAAAGATCTGGGTTTAATCCATCACCGTTCGTTAGCCCACTCTGCCACCCCAGTTCAGACATGACTATATGCAAATCAGTCTGACCCTGTGCCTCATGGGACGAGTCCAGCCCGAACTGCCAAGCCATGTCTTCCCTGAACCAGAAACAAGCTTCCGAGGACCGGTTTCTGGCATTCCAGCTGTCTTCAGCCCGGCTTGCTTGAATCCAGTGGCAAAGTGAGCAAGGGACTCACGTCTGAGCATACCGTGCCACACTTATGGCGGCCAAAAGCGGTACAAAAGGGGGTGGTGATGGACGGAGCATCTGAATCAATCAGACACTCACACCCAGTCAAAGGATCTGGGTTTAATCCATCACCGTTCTTTAGCCAACTCTACCACCCCAGTTCAGACATGACTATATGCAAATCAGTCTGACCCTGTGCCTCATGGGAACAGTCCAGCCCGAACTGCCAAGCCATGTCTTCCCTGGACCTGAAACAAGCTTCCGAGGACCGGTTTCTGGCATTCCAGTCGTCTTCAGCCCGGCTTGCTTGAATCCAGTGGCAAAGTGAGCAAGGGACTCACGTCTGAGCGTACACTGCCACACTAATGGCGGACAAAAGTGGTACAAAAGGGGGTGGTGATGGACGGAGCATCTGAATCAATCAAACACTCACACCCAGTCAAAAGATCTGGGTTTAATCCATCACTGTTCTTTAGCCCACTCTGTCGCCCCAGTTCAGACATGACTATATGCAAATCTGTCTGACCCTGTGCCTCATGGGAACAGTCCAGCCCGAACTGCCAAGCTATGTGTTCCCTGGACCGGAAACAAGCTTCTGAGGACCGGTTTCAGGCATTACAGCTGTCTTCAGCCCGGCTTGCTTGAATCCAGTGGCAAAGTGAGCAAGGGACTCACGTCTGAGCATAGCCTGCCACACTTATGGTGGCCAAAATCGGTTCAAAAGGGGGTGGTGATGGACGGAGCATCTGAATCAATCAAACACTCACACCCAGTCAAAAGATCTGGGTTTAATCCATCACCGTTCTTTAGCCCACTTTGCTTCCCCAGTTCAGACATGACTATGTGCAAATCAGTCTGACCCTGTGCCTCATGGGAACAGTCCAGCCCAAACTGCAAAGCCATGTCTTCCCTGAACCGGAAACAAGCCTCCGAGGACCGGTTTCTGGCATTCGAGCTGTCTTCAGCCCGGCTTGCTTGAATCCAGTGGCAAAGTGAGCAAGGGACTCACGTCTGAGCATACCCTGCCAAACTTATGGCAGCCAAAAGCGGTACAAAAGGGGGTGGTGATGGACGGAGCATCTTAATCAATCAAACACTCACACCCAGTAAAAAGATCTGGGTTTAATCGATCACCGTTCTTTAGCCAAGTCTGCCACCCCAGTTCAGACATGACTATATGCAAATCAGTCTGACCCTGTGCCTCATGGGAACAGTCCAGTCCGAACTGCCAAGCCATGTCTTCCCTGGACCGGAAACAAGCTTCCGAGGACCGGTTTCTGGCATTCCAGCTGTCTTCAGCCTGGATTGCTTGAATCCAGTGGCAAGGTGAGCAAGGGACTCACGGACTCACATCTGAGCATACCCTGCCACACTTATGGTGGCCAAAAGCGGTACAAAAGGGGGTGGTGATGGACAGAGCATCTGAATCAATCAAACACTCACACTCAGTCAAAAGATCTGGGTTTAATCCATCACCGTTCTTTAGCTCACTCTGCCACCCCAGTTCAGACATGACTATATGCAAATGAGTCTGAGCCTGTGCCTCATGGGAACAGTCCAGCCCGAACTGCCAAGCCATGTCTTCCCTGGACCGGAAACAAGCTTCCGAGGACCGGTTTCAGGCATTCCAGCCGTTCTCAGCCCGGCTTGCTTGAATCCAGTGGCAAAGTGAGCAAGGAACTCAAGTCTGAGCATACCCTGCCACACTTATGGCGGCCAAAAGCAGTCCAAAAGGGGGTGGTGATCGGCGGAGCATCTGAATCAATCAAACACTCACACCCAGTCAAAAGATCTGGGTTTAATAAATCACCGTTCTTTAGCCCACTCTGCCACCCCAGTTCAGACATGACTATATGCATATCAGTCTGGCCTTGTGCCTCATGGGAATAGTCCAGCCCGAACTGCCAAGCCATGTCTTCCCTGGACCGGAAACAAGCTTCTGAGGACTGCTTTCTGGCATTCCAGCTGTCTTCAGCCCGGCTTGCTTGAATCCAGTGGCAAAGTGAGCAAGGGACTCACGTCTGACCATACCCTGCCACACTTTTGGTGGCCAAAAGCGGTACAAAAGGGGGTGGTGATGGACGGAGCATCTGAATCAATCAAACACTCACACCCAGTCAAAAGATCTGGGTTTAATCCATCACCGTTCGTTAGCCCACTCTGCCACCCCAGTTCAGACATGACTATATGCAAATCAGTCTGACCCTGTGCCTCATGGGACGAGTCCAGCCCGAACTGCCAAGCCATGTCTTCCCTGAACCAGAAACAAGCTTCCGAGGACCGGTTTCTGGCATTCCAGCTGTCTTCAGCCCGGCTTGCTTGAATCCAGTGGCAAAGTGAGCAAGGGACTCACGTCTGAGCATACCGTGCCACACTTATGGCGGCCAAAAGCGGTACAAAAGGGGGTGGTGATGGACGGAGCATCTGAATCAATCAGACACTCACACCCAGTCAAAGGATCTGGGTTTAATCCATCACCGTTCTTTAGCCAACTCTACCACCCCAGTTCAGACATGACTATATGCAAATCAGTCTGACCCTGTGCCTCATGGGAACAGTCCAGCCCGAACTGCCAAGCCATGTCTTCCCTGGACCTGAAACAAGCTTCCGAGGACCGGTTTCTGGCATTCCAGTCGTCTTCAGCCCGGCTTGCTTGAATCCAGTGGCAAAGTGAGCAAGGGACTCACGTCTGAGCGTACACTGCCACACTAATGGCGGACAAAAGTGGTACAAAAGGGGGTGGTGATGGACGGAGCATCTGAATCAATCAAACACTCACACCCAGTCAAAAGATCTGGGTTTAATCCATCACTGTTCTTTAGCCCACTCTGTCGCCCCAGTTCAGACATGACTATATGCAAATCTGTCTGACCCTGTGCCTCATGGGAACAGTCCAGCCCGAACTGCCAAGCTATGTGATCCCTGGACCGGAAACAAGCTTCTGAGGACCGGTTTCAGGCATTACAGCTGTCTTCAGCCCGGCTTGCTTGAATCCAGTGGCAAAGTGAGCAAGGGACTCACGTCTGAGCATAGCCTGCCACACTTATGGTGGCCAAAATCGGTTCAAAAGGGGGTGGTGATGGACGGAGCATCTGAATCAATCAAACACTCACACCCAGTCAAAAGATCTGGGTTTAATCCATCACCGTTCTTTAGCCCACTTTGCTTCCCCAGTTCAGACATGACTATGTGCAAATCAGTCTGACCCTGTGCCTCATGGGAACAGTCCAGCCCAAACTGCAAAGCCATGTCTTCCCTGAACCGGAAACAAGCCTCCGAGGACCGGTTTCTGGCATTCGAGCTGTCTTCAGCCCGGCTTGCTTGAATCCAGTGGCAAAGTGAGCAAGGGACTCACGTCTGAGCATACCCTGCCAAACTTATGGCAGCCAAAAGCGGTACAAAAGGGGGTGGTGATGGACGGAGCATCTTAATCAATCAAACACTCACACCCAGTAAAAAGATCTGGGTTTAATCGATCACCGTTCTTTAGCCAAGTCTGCCACCCCAGTTCAGACATGACTATATGCAAATCAGTCTGACCCTGTGCCTCATGGGAACAGTCCAGTCCGAACTGCCAAGCCATGTCTTCCCTGGACCGGAAACAAGCTTCCGAGGACCGGTTTCTGGCATTCCAGCTGTCTTCAGCCTGGATTGCTTGAATCCAGTGGCAAGGTGAGCAAGGGACTCACGGACTCACATCTGAGCATACCCTGCCACACTTATGGTGGCCAAAAGCGGTACAAAAGGGGGTGGTGATGGACAGAGCATCTGAATCAATCAAACATTCACACTCAGTCAAAAGATCTGGGTTTAATCCATCACCGTTCTTTAGCTCACTCTGCCACCCCAGTTCAGACATGACTATATGCAAATGAGTCTGAGCCTGTGCCTCATGGGAACAGTCCAGCCCGAACTGCCAAGCCATGTCTTCCCTGGACCGGAAACAAGCTTCCGAGGACCGGTTTCAGGCATTCCAGCCGTTCTCAGCCCGGCTTGCTTGAATCCAGTGGCAAAGTGAGCAAGGAACTCAAGTCTGAGCATACCCTGCCACACTTATGGCGGCCAAAAGCAGTCCAAAAGGGGGTGGTGATCGGCGGAGCATCTGAATCAATCAAACACTCACACCCAGTCAAAAGATCTGGGTTTAATCCATCACCGTTCTTTAGCAAACTCTGCCACCCCAGTTCAGACATGACTATATGCAAATCAGTCTGACCCTGTGCCTCATGGGAACAGTCCAGCTCGAACTGCCAAGCCATGTTTTCCCTGGACCGGAAACAAGCTTCCGAGGACCGGTTTCAGGCATTCCAGCCGTCTTCAGCCCGGCTTGCTTGAATCCAGTGGCAAAGTGAGCAAGGGACTCACGTCTGAGCATACCCTGCCACACTTATGGCGGCCAAAAGCGGTACAAAAGGGGGTGGTGATGGATGGAGCATCTTAATCAATCAAACACTCACACCCAGTCAAAAGATCTGGCTTTAATCCATCACCGTTCTTTAGCCAACTTTGCCACCCCAGTTCAGACATGACTATATGCAAATCAGTCTGACCCTGTGCCTCATGGGAACAGTCCAGCCCGAACTGCCAAGCCATGTCTTCCCTGGACCGGAAACAAGCTTCCAAGGACCGGTTTCTGGCATTCCAGCCGTCTTCAGCCCGGCTTCCTTGAATCCAGTGGCAAAGTGAGCAAGGGACTCAAGTCTGAGCATTCCCTACCACACTAATGGCGGCCAAAAGCGGTACAAAAGGGGGTGGTGATGGACGGATCATCTGAACAATCAAACACTCACACCCAGTCAAAAGATCTGGGTTTAGTACATCACCGTTCTTTAGCCCACTCTGCCACCCCAGTTCAGACATGACTATATGCAAATCTGTCTGACCCTGTGCCTCATGGGAACAGTCCAGCCCGAAATGCCAAGCCATGCCATCCCTGGACCTGAAACAAGCTACCGAGGACCAGTTTCAGGCATTCCAGCCGTCTTCAGCCCAGCTTGCTTGAATCCAGTGGCAAAGTGAGCAAGGGACTCACGTCTGAGCATACCCTGCCACACTTATGGTGGCCAAAAGCGGTACAAAAGGGGGTGGTGATGGACGGAGCATCTGAATCAATCAAACACTCGCACCCAGTCAAAAGATCTGGGTTTAATCCATCACTGTTCTTTAGCCCACTTTGCTTCCCCAGTTCAGACATGACTATGTGCAAATCAGCCTGGCCTTGTGCCTCATGGGAATAGTCCAGCCCGAACTGCCAAGCCATGTCTTCCCTGGACCGGAAACAAGCTTCTGAGGACCACTTTTTGGCATTCCAGCCGTCTTCAGCCCGGCTTGCTTGAATCCAGTGGCAAAGTGAGCAAGGGACTCACGTCTGAGCATACCCTGCCACACTTTTGGTGGCCAAAAGCGGTACAAAAGGGGGTGGTGATGGACGGAGCATCTGAATCAATCAAACACTCACACCCAGTCAAAAGATCTGGGTTTAATCCATCACCGTTCTTTAGCCCACTCTGCTTCCCCAGTTCAGACATGACGATGTACAAATCAGTCTGACCCTGTGCCTCATGGGAACAGTCCAGCCCGAACTGCCAAGCCATGTCTTCCCTGGACCGGAAACAAGCTTCTGAGGACCGGTTTCTGGCATTCCAGCCGTCTTCAGCCCGGCTTGCTTGAATCCAGTGGCAAATTGAGCAAGGGACTCACGTCTGAGCATACACTGCCACACTAATGGCGGACAAAAGCAGTACAAAAGGGGGTGGTGATGGACGGAGCATCTGAATCAATCAAACACTCACACCCAGTCAAAAGATCTGGGTTTAATCCATCACCGTTCTTTAGCCCACTCTGTCACCCCAGTTCAGACATGACTATATGCAAATCTGTCTGACCCTGTGCCTCATGGGAACAGTCCAGCCCGAACTGCCAAGCTATGTCTTCCCTGGACCGGAAACAAGCTTCTGAGGACCGGTTTCTGGCATTCCAGCTGTCTTCAGCCGGCTTGCTTGAATCCAGTGGCAAAGTGAGCAAGGGACTCACGTCTGAGCATACCCTGCCACACTTATGGTGGCCAAAAGCTGTACAAAAGGGGGTGGTGATGGACGGAGCATCTGAATCAATCAAACACTCACACCCAGTCAAAAGATCTGGGTTTAATCCATCACCGTTCTTTAGCCCACTCTGCTTCCCCAGTTCAGACATGACTAGTTGCAAATCAGTCTGACCCTGTGCCTCATGGGAACAGTCCAGCCCGAACTGCAAAGCCATATCTTCCCTGAACCGGAAACAAGCCTCCGAGGACCGGTTTCTGGCATTCCAGCTGTCTTCAGCCCGGCTTGCTTAAATCCAGTGGCAAAGTGAGCAAGGGACTCACGTCTGAGCATACCCTGCCACACTTACGGCAGCCAAAAGCGGTACAAAAGGGGGTGGTGATGGACGGAGCATCTTAATCAATCAAACACTCACACCCAGTCAAAAGATCTGGGTTTAATCGATCACCGTTCTTTAGCCAACTCTGCCACCCCAGTTCAGACATGACTATATGCAAATCAGTCTGACCCTGTGCCTCATGGGAACAGTCCAGTCCGACCTGCCAAGCCATGTCTTCCCTGGACCGGAAACAAGCTTCTGAGGACCGGTTTCTGGCATTCCAGCCGTCTTCAGCCCGGCTTCCTTGAATCCAGTGGCAAAGTGAGCAAGGGACTCACGTCTGAGCATACCCTGCCACACTTATGGTGGCCAAAACCGGTACAAAAGGGGGTGGTGATGGACAGAGCATCTGAATCAATCAAACACTCACACCCAGTCAAAAGATCTGGGTTTAATCCATCACCGTTCTTTAGCCAAGTCTGCCACCCCAGTTCAGACATGACTATATGCAAATGAGTCTGACCCTGTGCCTCATGGGAACAGTCCAGCCCGAACTGCCAAGCCATGTCTTCCCTGGACTGGAAACAAGCTTCCGAGGACCGGTTTCAGGCATTCCAGCCGTCCTCAGCCCGGCTTGCTTGAATCCACTGGCAAAGTGAGCAAGGGACTCACGTCTGAGCATACCCTGCCACACTTATGGTGGCCAAAAGCAGTCCAAAAGGGGGTGGTGATCGACGGAGCATCTGAATCAATCAAACACTCACACCCAGTCAAAAGATCTGGGTTTAATCGATCACCGTTCTTTAGCCAACTCTGCCACCCCAGTTCAGACATGACAATATGCAAATCCGTCTGACCCTGTGCCTCATGGGAACAGTCCAGCTCGAACTGCCAAGCCATGTCTTCCCTGGACCGGAAACAAGCATCTTGGAGGACCGGTTTCAGGCATTCCAGCCGTCTTTAGCCCGGCTTGCTTTAATCCAGTGGCAAAGTGAGCAAGGGACTCACATCTGAGCATACCCTGCCACACTTATGGCGGCCAAAAGCGGTACAAAAGGGGGTGGTGATGGATGGAGCATCTTAATCAATCAAACACTCACACCCAGTCAAAAGATCTGGGTTTAATCAATCACCGTTCTTTAGCCAACTCTGCCACCCCAGTTCAGACATGACTATATGCAAATCAGTCTGACCCTGTGCCTCATGGGAACAGTCCAGCCTGAACTGCCAAGCCATGTCTTCCCTGGACCGGAAACAAGCTTCCGAGGACCGGTTTCTGGCATTCCAGCTGTCTTCAGCCTAGATTGCTTGAATCCAGTACAAAGTGAGCAAGGGACTCACGTCTGAGCATACCCTGCCACACTTAATGGTGGCCAAAAGCGGTACAAAAGGGGGTGGTGATGGACAGAGCATCTGAATCAATCAAACACTCACACCCAGTCAAATGATCTGGGTTTAATCCATCACCGTTCTTTAGCCCACTCTGCCACCCCAGTTCAGACATGACTATATGCAAATGAGTCTGACCCTGTGCCTCATGGGAACAGTCCAGCCCGAACTGCCAAGCCATGTCTTCCCTGGACCGGAAACAAGCTTCCGAGGACCGGTTTCTGGCATTCCAGCTGTCTTCAGCCTGGATTGCTTGAATCCAGTGGCAAAGTGAGCAAGGGACTCACGTCTGAGCATACCCTGCCACACTTATGGCGGCCAAAAGCGGTACAAAAGGGGGTGGTGATGGATGGAGCATCTTAATCAATCAAACACTCACACCCAGTCAAAAGATCTGGGTTTAATCCATCACCGTTCTTTAGCCAACTCTGCCACCCCAATTCAGACATGACTATATGCAAATCTGTCTGACCCTGTGCCTCATGGGAACAGTCCAGCCCGAACTGCCAAGCCATGCCATCCCTGGACCTGAAACAAACTTCCGAGGACCGGTTTCAGGCATTCCTGCCGTCTTCAGCCCGGCTTGCTTGAATCCAGTGGCAAAGTGAGCAAGGGACTCACGTCTGAGCATACCCTGCCACACTTATGGTGGCCAAAAGCGGTACAAAAGGGGGTGGTGATGGACGGAGCATCTGAATCAATCAAACACTCACACCCAGTCAAAAGATCTGGGTTTAATCCATCACCGTTCTTTAGCCCACTCTGCTTCCCCAGTTCAGACATTACTATGTGCAAATCAGTCTGACCCTGTGCCTCATGGGAACAGTCCAGCCCGAACTGCAAAGCCATGTCTTCCCTGAACCGGAAACAAGCCTCAGAAAACCGGTTTCTGGCAATCCAGCTGTCTTCAGCCCGGCTTGCTTGAATCCAGTGGCAAAGTGAGCAAGGGACTCACGTCTGAGCATACCCTGCCACACTTATGGCAGCCAAAAGCGGTACAAAAGGGGGTGGTGATGGACGGAGCATCTTAATCAATCAAACACTCACACCCAGTCAAAAGATCTGGGTTTAATCGATCACCGTTCTTTAGCCAACTCTGCCACCCCAGTTCAGACATGACTATATGCAAATCAGTCTGACCCTGTGCCTCATGGGAACAGTCCAGTCCGAACTGCCAAGCCATGTCTTCCCTGGACCGGAAACAAGCTTCCGAGGACCGGTTTCTGGCATTCCAGCTGTCTTCAGCCTGGATTGCTTGAATCCAGTGGCAAAGTGAGCAAGGGACTCACGTCTGAGTATACCCTGCCACACTTAATGGTGGCCAAAAGCAGTACAAAAGGGGGTGGTGATGGACAGAGCATCTGAATCAATCAAACACTCACACCCAGTCAAAAGATCTGGGTTTAATCCATCACCGTTCTTTAGCCCACTCTGCCACCCCAGTTCATACATGACTATGTGCAAATGAGTCTGACCCTGTGCCTCAAGGGAACAGTCCAGCCCGAACTGCCAAGCCATGTCTTCCGTGGACCGGAAACAAGATTCCGAGGACCGGTTTCAGGCATTCCAGCTGTCCTCAGCCCGGCTTGCTTGAATCCAGTGGCAAAGTGAGCAAGGGGCTCACGTCTGAGCATACCCTGCCACACTTATGGCGGCCAAAAGCAGTCCAAAAGGGCGTGGTGATCGACGGAGCATCTGAATCAATCAAACACTCACACCCAGTCAAAAGATCTGGGTTTAATCCATCACCGTTCTTTAGCCAACTCTGCCACCCCAGTTCAGACATGACTATATGCAAATAAGTCTGACCCTGAGCCTCATGGGAACAGTCCAGCTCGAACTGCCAAGCCATGTCTTCCCTGGAAAGGAAACAAGCTTCCGAGGACCGGTTTCAAGCAGCCCAGCCGTCTTCAGCCCGGCTTGCTTGAATCCAGTGGCAAAGTGAGCAAGGGACTCACGTCTGAGCATACCCTGCCACACTTATGGCGGCCAAAAGCGGTACAAAAGGGGGTGGTGATGGATGGAGCATCTTAATCAATCAAACACTCACACCCAGTCAAAAGATCTGGGTTTAATCCATCACCGTTCTTTAGCCCACTCTGCCACCTCAGTTCATACATGACTATGTGCAAATGAGTCTGACCCTGTGCCTCAAGGGAACAGTCCAGCCCGAACTGCCAAGCCATGTCTTCCGTGGACCGGAAACAAGATTCCGAGGACCGGTTTCAGGCATTCCAGCTGTCCTCAGCCCGGCTTGCTTGAATCCAGTGGCAAAGTGAGCAAGGGGCTCACGTCTGAGCATACCCTGCCACACTTATGGCGGCCAAAAGCAGTCCAAAAGGGGGTGGTGATCGACGGAGTATCTGAATCAATCAAACACTCACACCCAGTCAAAAGATCTGGGTTTAATCCATCACCATTCTTTAGCCAACTCTGCCACCCCAGTTCAGACATGACTATATGCAAATAAGTCTGACCCTGAGCCTCATGGGAACAGTCCAGCTCGAACTGCCAAGCCATGTCTTCCCTGGAAAGGAAACAAGCTTCCGAGGACCGGTTTCAGGCAGTCCAGCCGTCTTCAGCCCGGCTTGCTTGAATCCAGTGGCAAAGTGAGCAAGGGACTCACGTCTGAGCATACCCTGCCACACTTATGGCGGCCAAAAGCGGTACAAAAGGGGGTGGTGATGGATGGAGCATCTTAATCAATCAAACACTCACACCCAGTCAAAAGATCTGGGTTTAATCCATCACCGTTCTTTAGCCAACTCTGCCACCCCAGTTCAGACATGACTATATGCAAATCAGTCTGACCCTGTGCCTCATGGGAACAGTCCAGCCCGAACTGCCAAGCCATGTCTTCCCTGGACCGGAAACAAGCTTCCGAGGACCGTTTTCTGGCATTCCAGCCGTCGTCAGCCCGGCTTCCTTGAATCCAGTGGCAAAGTGAGCAAGGGACTCACGTCTGAGCATACCCTACCACACTAATGGTGGCCAAAAGCGGTACAAAAGAAGGTGGTGATGGACGGAGCACCTGAATCAATCAAACACTCACACCCGGTCAAAAGATCTGGGTTTAATCCATCACCGTTCTTTAGCCCACTCTGCCAATCCAGTTCAGACATGACTATATGCAAATCAGTCTGACCCTGTGCCTCATAGGAACAGTCCAGCCCGAACTGCCAAGCCATGTCCACACATGATGGATTAAACCCAGATCTTTTGACTGGGTGTGAGTGTTTGATTGATTCAGATGCTCCGTCCATCACCACCCCTTTTTGTACCGCTTTTGGCCGCCATAAGTGTGACAGGGTATGCTCAGACGTGAGTCCCTTTCTCACTTTGCCACTGGATTCAAGCAAGCCGGGCTGAAGATGGCTGGAATGCCAGAAAACGGTTCTCGGAAGCTTGTTTCAGGTCCAGGGATGGCATGGCTTGGCAGTTCGGGCTGGACTGTTCCCATGAGGCACAGGGTCAGACTGATTTGCATATAGCCATGTCTGAACTGGGGTGGCAGAGTGGGCTAAAGAACGGTGATGGATTAAACCCAGATCTTTTGACTGGGTGTGAGTGTTTGATTGATTCAGATGCTCCATCCATCACCACCCCCTTTTGTACCGCTTTTGGCCGCCATAAGTGTTGCAGGGTATGCTCAGACGTGAGTGCTTTGCTCACTTTGCCACTGGATTCAAGCAAGCCGGGCTGAAGACGGCTGGAATGCCAGAACTCGGTCATCGGAAGCTTGTTTCCGGTCCAGGGAAGGCATGGCTTGGCAGTTCGGGCTGGACTGTTCCCATGAGGCACATGGTCAGACTGATTTGCATATAGCCATGTCTGAACTGGGGTGGCAGAGTGGGCTAAAGAACGGTGATGGATTAAACCCAGATCTTTTGACTGGGTGTGAGTGTTTGATTGTTACAGATGCTCCGTCCATCACCACCCCCTTTTGTACATCTTCTAGCTATGGAGCGGCTATCGCTGTGAATGGATGGAAAGGGGGCGGAATACGCGGAATTGTGGGGCCCATTCTTACATATTCTATCCAGGGACTTAAGGGAGGTCACGTGTCCAAAGTATTTGCAGATTCTTCAACTTATTCCTTTGAAGCCTTGGGACCCTGCCAAGGTAGTTTGAGTGGTTTGAGCGCTGCTAGGGGGGTGTGGGGGCGGCGGAGGGTATAAGGGGGTGGATGAGACTAATGCGGAGGGGGTGGGGCGGCAGGGGGAGGTCTGGGGGGGGGGTGAGGGGGGTTTCTTTTGTCTTTGTCGTTCTCGTTCCTATACTTAAATGCAGTAGATTGGTGTTTGTACGGCCTGCTCATCACGGCATTGCATTCTCCCTTGCGGGGTCGCCCTCCGGGGTGTAGGCCCGAACGCTGTGTCTAAAGCCATTGGATCTTGCTCTGCCGGCCAGTGGATGTAGGCAGCTGAGCTGAGTCATGAGATGTTATACTGCTCAATAAAAATGATTGATTCTCAAAAAGTAGCCAAAAAGATCTTATAAGGGCGGCCAGCGGTCTCACATATATGTTGAAAATCGTTAGGCTAAAGGGAGGAGTCCTGTGGGACTCCACAGGAGAGGGAGAATGGTTTTGATCTGTCTCCTCCTAGATCTACTGTTTGTACTGTGTCGGCCACGAAGGATTTCAGTAGGTTCCAGGCCACACCCTGGACCCCAGCCTTCGATAGACAACCCATCAGCACATTGTGATGGACCGTATCG
The DNA here is from genome assembly GCF_964263255.1 of Lissotriton vulgaris. Classification (NCBI taxonomy): domain Eukaryota; kingdom Metazoa; phylum Chordata; class Amphibia; order Caudata; family Salamandridae; genus Lissotriton; species Lissotriton vulgaris. The sequence goes on along the minus strand of NC_141698.1, from coordinate 936,271,750 downwards.
AAAGCCGCCAACAGATCCAGCATGATCAGAATGGCTGAGCCTCCCTGGTCCACCGCCTTACGAACCTCTTCCGTGGTTTTGCTCAGTGCTGACTCCGTACTATGTCCCGCGCGGAACCCGTATTGAGAAGGGTCCAATGTGTTGTTTTTCTCCAATAACAAGCTTAATTGCATGTTCATGGCCTTCTCCATAGTTTTAGCAGGTATGGGGAGACGGGAGATGGGTCTATAGCTAATGGGATTGCTGGGCTCTAGATTGGGTTTTTTAATAAGTGGCAGGATTGAGGTTGTTTTCCAGGCTATAGGGTAGTGGCCTGCCCCCATTATGAGTTTGAGTAAGGAGGTTAGGGTGTTAGAAATAACATTCAAGGAGATTTTCATGACCACAGCCGGACTGGGGTCCTTAGGGGAACCGGATCTGCACCCCATCAGCAGATTGGTAACCTCCTTGTTCACCAATGTTCTGCCAATGTGTGGGCATTTGCTTCACTTATCTTCACATATAATATTACTGTGCTTATACATTGTAATGTTGTGAGGTTGTGTCTGACAATCAAAATTCCATGCAACATAATCGTCAGTGCTTAATTTGAGCTGGTGGTTGCCAGTGAGGTCCTTAGGCACTCATTTTGGGGGCTGGTAGGGCCCACTGGCACTTATTTTTCCCTATCAGACATTTCCCCAAAGCAACAGAGAGAAAAACACACAAATGAGAAAGAAAAAGACAAAGAAGATTGAAAAACTATCAACAAGGGAGAAAGCAAGAACTTGCAAGACTGAGTTAGAGAAGCAGAGAATGTCTGCAAGTGGATTAAAGAAGCCTGAAGTGGATTGTGGACTACGGAGCCATTGTTTTCGGTGTGGGGACATGCCAAATACAAAGGCACTAGATTGATGCTGTCTTTTGAATACTGCTTTGGGCACCGACACTCATGTTTTTTGATCTATATTTAACAAATACTGCAGCTGAACTGGTCTTTTGATTACTATGTTTGTATGTGCACTAAAGCGGTGAGTGCTTGTGCAGTCATTGCAAACCTCTACAAACTAGTAGGCACCCAGAGAACTTGCCCACAAGAAAGAAGGGACAGTGAAGCGCCCCAGGAAGCATTCTGTACTGTGACTACTCTATCTATGATGTCACCAGGCCACATCTTGAGATTTAATCTATATATGTTCAACCTAGTTAGACGCTACCTGGGGCATCGAGAACCTGCTTTGGCATCCACCCAATGGGTCTGCAACCGCATGTCAGCTTTCTTAAGTTAATGTTATCAGTAGCTCCTGCCTGCAGTCTTCGGCCCACGTGCATGCTGAGGGTCCCCGTAACACCTTGTTCGTTGCAAAACGTAATTGCAGATGGAGCTTGACTGACTGTATGGTGACTAGTGGCCTACAGTGGGTCCAAGGTGTAGGCAGCCTCTCTGATTTAGTAAGAAACGTGTGTTTCGAACGTTCAACCTGTTTCCACTATCCAGTGACTAGAGAAAGCATACTTGCATCTACATTAATTATTGGAGCCTTTTTGAAACATCCTAGACCTGAGTTGAAGAGGGAAACCTTCACATAAGTACTTCTTTCACACATGGTTATCACTTACAAATGTAAACAAAAATAAGTACAACATGGATGCTTGAATTCTGACAAAGTATGAAACGCTGCCCCCCCCCCCTTTCCAATCCTTTACTATTACCTTTCAGTCCATGCCTTACATCAAAACCTCTTTACACAATCTTGAAGTTCTTGTGCAAATTTCTTTCCCTGGTGTAAGAGGCTCGACATCTTTATTGTTTTATCTCTAACACAGGAGATCCGCTGTAGCTACAGTAAACTCATAAAAACGTAACATGGAAAATATAGGCCTTTATTTGCATTTTTGTGTCAGCTTTATATTAGTCCTTGCTGTAGTAAAGGAAGTCAAAAAATACTTCCAGCTAGTTTCCCCTTTTTAAAACTCAATTTTCTCTGGCATTATGGGTCCCTTTACGTATTTATTAGGTTTGTGCGCACTTCAAAGCTGAGACTTAAGAAGGAGCGCTGTGTCACAGAAAGGATGCATAAAAGTGTTTGAACCTCAAGGTAACTACCTCCGCCGAACTACCTCATATTTACCGCAAATAAATGAGTGCCAATAAACTGTGACCAGTAGTCTCACGTGCACACATATTGTTCATCGCCAGCCCTTTGAAGTCATTGTACGGCAGGAGGAGGAGGGGGGGGGGGGGGGTTGGAGGAGGGAGGGGTATGAAACGTGAAAGCATTTGTGCCATCGAATGTCCGACCCCTTTTAGTAAACTGCGGTCTAGCCTCATCTCACGAAGGACCTAGGCTATGATTGGCTGCCCCGCTTTGAGCGTGAGCCCCACGTCATTGGCAGCAGAGTGCAGGCGGCATGGTTTTAATTCACACCGAGCGTAAAACAGTGGGAAGGCCGCGTGCCGTGCATTGATCGCGGATATCGTACAGGAATGCCGCCTGTTATATTTTCTGTAATAATCAGATCAGCATATCTGAAGTTCCTACCTTGTTAGCTGAAATCTTTCAAAAGATGAATCACGCGCTCCATTCAACAAACTTCAACTCTGGTCTGCTGTAGGAGGCTGACAAAGGTCCTAAAAGGGCTTGCGATGTTACAGAGCTTAATTTGTAAAAAAAAACAGATAAGTGCCAGGGGCTTCATTTATGAGGCCTTGCGTCAGTTTTGCGCTGCTGATGCGTCACTTTTGTGACGCATCGGTGGCGTAAAACATGCGCCTTGTTGCGCCATATTTAAAAAGTGACGCATCTAGGTAGATGCGTCACTTTTTAAACCCCTGCGCCACATTATACCTGCGCCAGGTATAATGTATGCAGAGGGGGCGTTCCCCCGCAAAAAGCCTCATAATAGTGACGCAGTGAAATCTATGAGATTTCACTGCGTCATTTTTAGGACGCTGTTGCGTCAAAATCTTGCGCCTGCCTCACAGCAGGCGTAAGACTGACGCAAGCCCTTTCACATGGGGCTTTCCCCATGTGAAAGGACGCATTGCGGGAGTTGCGTCACTTTTGTGACACACTCCAGCAATGCGTCACTTTTGCGCTTACAGATACGTCAGAAATACTGACGTATCTGTAACTCCTTGCGACATGATGCGTCATACATTAAATATGACGCATCAGGAATGTCGTAAGGAGTGCGCATTGAAAAGTGACGCATCGCTGTTTTCACGCAGCGATGCGTCACTTTTCATAAATGAGGCCCCAGGGCTCTGGTCAACAGACCACTGCACCTTCCACCACACTTTGCCCGTGCTATGCTATGCAGCCAATGATAGTAACAACACAACTACTAACAATCACTCTCCTACATGTGTGACAATTTGGACTATTTCAGGCCCCCAAAGGTATAAGAATGGCAGAAAATAATATTTTTTAAATTAATATAGCATTCAAAATTAACTGTTGTTGTGGTCATCTCGAAATGAGCTAGACAGCGCCACCTTGTGGCAGGCTGTCGCAAGCACCGGTGCTGACAATTAAGTGCTGGTGCTGATCACCGGAAAGTACTGGCTCAAATTAAGCACCTAAGAAAAGATGTCTAGTTGCAAGTTCCTTTCGTGGTATAACAACTACCTATGAACATGCACAATTCATGGTACATTAAAAAGTCAGGGGCCCAGTCACTGTCCAAGGATTGCAGAGCCTTGACAATTCCATGTCCCACGCGGAGACGTTTTAATGCACGGGCAAAGTGGGCTCTGGCCTAGGGCACCAGCCTTTCAGGGGGACGCCTGACAGGGTCAGCTCTGTTCTCCAGAGTTTTGCCCTAATGACCTTGAATATTTCTTAAACAGATTGTTTTAAATACTGTTTTCCTTTAATTTATGTACCAGTTGTGTGAGAGTCTAGTACAGCCATTTTGCAGAGAGATGTTGTGTTTGTTTCATGCAATATACATAAAAAGAGTTTCTTTTAGATCAAAACAAGGCCTAACATATAAGAAATGGGAGGATGTCACAGAGATTATTTGCAGTAATATTGGTGAGCTGCTGCTGTGTTATAATATTGAAAACACACTTAACTATCCCTGAATATTAGATGTAAACACATTTAGGGCCTTATTTATGAGAAGTGTTGCATCGCTGTGAAAACAGGAATACGTCACTTCTTAGTGCACCCTCCTTGCGACATGATGGATGCGTCATATTTACTGTATGACGCATCATGTCGCAAGGAGTTACAGATACGTCAGTATTTCTGACGTATCTGTAGGTATCTGACGTATCTGTAGGCACAAAAGTGATGCATTGCTGGGATGTGTCAGAAAATAGACGCAACTCCAGCAATGTGCCCTTTCACATGGGGCAAGCCCCATGTGAAAGGGCCTGCATCAGTCTTCCACCTGCTGTGAGGCAGGTGTAAGATATTGACGCAATGGCGTCCTAGAAATGGTGCACTGAGTTCTCATAGATTTCACTGCACCACTTCTATGAGGCTTTTTGCGGGGCAACACCCACCTTGCATACATTATACCTGGAGCAGGTATAATGTGGTGCAGGGGTTTAAAAAGTGACGCATCTGCCTAAATGCGTCACTTTGTAAATAGGGCGCAACATGGCATATTTTTTGCGCTGACGGTGCGTCACAAAAAGTGACGCACCAGCGGCATAAAAGTAAAGCAAGGCCTCGTAAATAAGGCCCTTATAATTTGAACGAGTGTTCCTTTGCACTGTCAGGGTCCTAATGAAATGTAATAGTGTATTTAATAAAGCGCGTAGCTACTCACACTAGAGTATCCTGGCACATGACAGCGGCAGGAAAACTTGCGTAAAAGACCCATCCTTTATTAAAAAAAACTGCGTTTTAACTTCTTTCTTACAGAGAGTAGGTCTGTGGTTAGTCTCAGAGACTCAGGGAGGCAATTCCACAATTTTGCGCCTAGAAGTCGAGGGATCTGCCTCCAGCGTGGGCATGGGCAAAATTTTAAATGTCTCATTAAGTAAAAGGTCCAAGTTCAACTCCAAAATGAAACCAATCTTGTTCAGTAATCCTTGGTATTTAAGGAGTTTTTTTAAATGGTCAAGAAATGTAGTTTGGTGGTTCCTTCTTATTTTTTAGTGTTCTGGGGGCAGTAACTGTCTCCCAGTTGTTATGCTTACTTGCTGCATTCTTGAACATCTTTATTCCAATAGCTTTAAGAAGCAGATTGTCACTCCCTGAATATCATCTGTCTGTTCCCATGCTTTTGGCAGGATTAGCCACTCTTGAGCCAGGGACTTCTCCTTTCAGAAAGGAAAATATGCTTTCCTCTTGTCAAAAGTGCTTTGTTGCTGTATGCAATTTACTTGGAGGAATAATGAGATTATCAAATCTATGAGAATCCAGGACTTCCCCCATATTGAAATGAGTGACTGCAAACTCCAAAGTCTTCCCTGCCTGATCTCCACTCTCATTCTATTGCAAAGTCTGCGTGTAGTGTGAGGGCTCATAATCAAGACATGCTACATACTCACTACAATTGCTTTCTTTTATCCGTCTATTTTCTTACAAGACTATTAAAGTTTTGATTTGCATCCAGAAAGCTTACCTATTGTTAATTTAGTTAATGTTTTGGCTTTGTGTGCCAAACATATGCAATATAGAGATCACATTATGTACACTTGTGCTGTATGGGCAACTATGACTGGCACAGGGGCTATTTCACTCAAGTCACTGTTACCCCTGCTGTGCAGCAGGTATTGTTGGGCACCATGACAGACTAATACGTTCAAGGTGCACAAGGCTACTCACTACTTTCGAGATGATAGCTTAAGAGTACCTGCAAGTGTGGGTGTCGTCGCTGATTTTCTCCTGGAGCCCCCCGCTGACCCACATACAGATCCATATAGATGTTGAAGCAGGTCCTGATCCCCTTTTCTCGTGGCGCGGTTAAGCATTGGGAAATACCTAGTCTAAATTTCAGAAGACTCAAGTTCACCCTATGGAAATAGGCTAAAGTGTATTCCTGTCAACACTGAAGGGGTGGGTGCTGGGCGATTCTTTGAACACTCAAAAAGAAAGGGTTTTACTTCAGAAGCAAAAATTGTTATTTTTACATTGTATATAAAAGATACACGTGTTTTATTCACATATTACAAAAGTAAAAAAAAGTTTTATGGTATAAAAATCATTAGAAAATACACTTTCCATTTGTTGTTTTCATCTGTTCCCAATCACTTTACATAGCCTTAATTTCTAGAGTATAACATGTTTCAAAATTGCGTCACTAATATTTCCTTTGATTACACCACATTTTGTCCTCTATTCCAGTCCTTGCATTCAATTATAGGCCATTGGATTCTAGACAATCCTTTATTTGTAGGCCATTAGATCGCAATTGATGTCACAGCCAGCCAACACCTATTTTGAGGAATCTTCCGCTTACACCAGTTGGGCTTCTAGTATTCTTCAGGTGGAGATGCGCGGGGCCATCAAAAGTTATATAAATCCAAAATATTAAAATCCTTTGAACCCTCATTGCAGTTCCCATAGTACTCAGAAATTAAAGAGCTCTGGTTGTGGGGTATAGTTTGTATATCCATGATGTGGGGTTTGCCCCAGAACTTTGTAAAATGAGAATTTGTGTCAGTCAGTAAGATATAACCTTGCAATGAGCCACGTCCTTGTTCAAATATTCCTCTCAGAGATTGGATGGCCAAAGAACCAGCTGCTGTACATTCAGCATCACAGTCGGGGCCTTGATGGCCCCTATGGTGATGGAAAATGCAGCCTCTGCAGGTTAACAGCAAGTATTTTGTTTGGGTAGAGGAAGCTGTTCTTGGAAATCAGCCACAGGTCTCTACTGCTGAAAAATGTTTTTTAACTTCCTCACGTTGTACACATTTATTTGATCAGGTAGGTATGTGTGAATGTATGTATTTGGCATTTGTATAGTGCAAACCTGTTCTATTTATTTAGCTAAACCACTGTTTGAGAGCAGAGTAATCTGTCAGATATGAAACAGAATTGATGGATGTGGAAGTTAAATGATTATAAGCAGATCTTGCAATAGTCACACTAGCGGCTAACCACAGAGAGTGAAAAGACAAAAAACAGGTTTGTTTTGTATTTAGTTGGTCGCATTCAGTGTCTCAAATTTTTCCATGTTGAAACATGGATAATCTAGTCGGTGCCCTAGAAAAAGAAAAAAATATATACACTTTGTTAATAGGATTATAAGATTTGTGGAATATAATGTTTTTGAGATTATTTCTTTCAAAAGTTAATTTGGCTTAAGTCAAAACAAGCTATGCTCACCACACCACAGGGTTTATAAATGCCATGCCAAACACAATCATTTCTGCTTTGAAAGATGTGATTGCTTTTTAATGTGGAAATTTCTCAAGGCTGCAAAATGAGCACAAAGTGAAACTGTTTCTTATAACAAAAGTCACTTTCGGAAATGTTCTAAAATTTGCTGACAGTTTCCAGATATCCTGACACACGCTCTGTGCCAGAGAGGTGTAATCCATTGATTAGCACAGCCTGGGAATTATGTTTCTACCCTACCTTTCAAACAGACAAATGTTCCTCAGATTGAGTTTATGCATAGATTTTCTGAAGCACTGTGACAGTTCTGCTTGCCTCACATCTAAGCATTACAGACACAAATAAGAGTGAAATGCAAGTTCAGAAACACAACGACTATGTATTTGAGCAGTTATGGCTTATTATAATTGTTTATATTGCATTAGGGATCCACATAGGTATACTAGCAGAAAATCGAGTTCTAAATATTGTGCTGCTAAAATATTGTAGCCAGTATATTGATTTTTTGTTATGGAAGGTAAATATAAATAGTAGGTATAGATTGATAGTGTTTAACAACACACAGGTCGAGTTATGAATAGTTAATTTATATATCCCTGTATAAACTCACCTTCCTGGTATTGTGGCAGTCACTATTCTGGCAATTTTAGTTTTGTAGCACAATATGTTTGGAGTTGATATGCTGCCATCCAATCATTTAACAGAAGAGATTGGTGTGGCATGCATACTGTGGCAGTGTCTGCTGAAGTGTGTATACTTTGTTTTGGCTTTAGTAGCTCCCGCGTTCACTGGCCAGGCTTAGGTTATGGACGCATACTCCCTTAGCTGAGGTGAAATGCTCGTTTCTGTGGTACCTGGTTGCAGTGAGTCATTGTGTTAGGCAGTGGGTTTGCTGCAGTTCTTGCAGAACAGACTGGGGCTAGCATGCTAAAAGTACTATTAGGTTGCCAGCGTTCCCTGGTTTTTAATTGCTGATGTTCTGAATTTCCTCTGCTGCTAAGAACTGGAACAACATTATGTGCTGTTGCCGGCAGGTCTGGGAAATACCAGCTGGTAATTCATTATTATTTCAATAACAGACCTGCACCACATGTGAGGGTTGTGTGATGGAACCACGCATAAGATTACCAAGCGTTTACCTGTTCCACGCAGTCTGATGAATGCAGGTCTTGACCACAAATATGCCTTTACCATGCATGCCTTAACAACGAATTTTCTGTTCTTAAGGCATGTATGGTAAAGACATATCCTTGGTTAAGAGTTGACAGGTAAGTCTTAACCCCCCGACCTTGCCCCTGCCCTTGAGTCCTAAAACTACCCCCTCCCTCCTGAAAACCAACCCTGAGCCCTAGAAACTTCCCTACCTCCAGTCCTAAAAGCTACCCCACCATCCACTAAGCCCTACAAACTTCCCCAACCACCCCCTGAGTCCTGAAAACTACCCCACCTTCCCCTAATCCCTCAAAACTACTCAGAACCCCCGAGCACTAAAACTACCCTGCCCCCTGAAGCCCAAAAAAGTATTGCGTTCTCTGCCCCTCCCGCCCTGAGCCATAAAACGCCCCCAATCCCCCACCCTGACGCCTAAAACTACCCTCTCCTTCCTAAAAAAACAACCCCCTCCCCCCAGCCCTGAGAACTACCACCCTGCCCTGAAAATGACCCTGATCCCCTGGCCCTGAAAACTACCCCGAACCCACCCCAGCCTGACAACTTTCTGTACCCGTAATGTAAAAAACAAAGAGAGAGTAAGGGTTTCTCCACGGTGTGGAGGGAGGTACTCCTGGTCCCCTAGACCTAAATATATGAAAACAAAAGAGAGGAGTATCACCATAGGACCAGGTAATGGTCCTAATGGAGAGTGGGGAGATGAATGAAGTCAGAAGAAAATTGTTCCTTTTTTAGAAAACCCCTCACTCACCAACCTGGTTGGTGACATGCTTCATCATCGTTCCTATGGTGATACTCCCCTCTTGTTTTCATAACTTTCTGAACCCCCCAGCCCTGAAATCATCCCGAACCCCCATCCTTAAGAAACAACCCCAACCCCCCCCCACCACCACCTTACCCCCGCCATGGAAACTACCCGAACCTCCTCAGCCCTGAAAACTACCCAACCCCCTTCCCTGAATACTACCCTGAACCCCTCAAACAATACACGCTGACTGGTCATGGCAAGGGTGGTAGTGCTTGCGTACTCGGAACACGAATGGATGAGGCCACGGTGTTCCGACTGTTTCCCACATGTGAGCTCTCAAAAGGAGGGAATGTTCATCTATAGCTGGTGCTGCTCCGCTACTAAAGGCTATCTACACACTAATCAAGAATGCTGAAAAGCCACCCCTCCCCCTGAGCTCAACCGTGACCCTGGCACCACTCACACAGAAACCTCTATCTGCTGATCCTCCCTGCCCAGCACCAAAATAAACTGCTGTTTGCTAGGGTTCAGTGTCCTAATTCTGCCTGTAAATCCTCCGCAGGCCAAGGACTGTTGGTGATATCTGGTGCTCACCTTCTGCCTCAATCTTGAGCCACCCCCGACAACAGGACTGAAGACCCACCCGTCAGCATATTTCAGAAGTGCTGTGCAGGCCGACCTTACAACATGGAACACTCACACATTTGTCTCAGGGAACAGAAGATGAAGGGCTACAATTCTTTCTTGCTTCCAGGAAGTGATTTCCTGGCTGCTTTATTTTCAAAGTTTCTGGTTCTCAAAGAACATGCCAGGGTGATCAGCACGCTGAAGGCTGCTATCAAGTTGCTTATATGCATCTGAAAAGCAGCCTTCAGCGAGCTGTCACTGGGTATGCACAGCTTTTTTTTTAAGTTGTGATTTTCTGTTCCATCTTTCACTCTGAATACACAAAAGAATACATACATTTTGAAAACAATTCCAAGTAGTACATGACAGTGCACAGTGCACATTTACTAACTTCTGTAACTTACTGTTTGTTTTTAAAATATTTTACTTTGAGTGAGTTCTTAGCACACTTATTCATTTAAACGTGAAAGAGATACATGTGATTTAAAGTAGCTGGTAATATAATAGAGTCTGTATCTGTTGGTTTTGAGCCTGATTGTGTGTATTTCTATGCAGGAAATGGGAGGTGTGATTAGGTGTACTCAGTCCTGGCTTTAGGACAGTGCAACCTTTGCTGACGCCCCAGGGTTGCTGCGTTTTGAAATATCTTATGGGAATAAAAGCGCCTTCTGTAGAGTTCCTTGTGCCCAGCAATTTTCAGGCAATAATAAAAATGTCACGATAATTCTGGTGGTTAATGTATCTATTGGAGAGATGTGAGTTTTATCCTGGCTAGCTTTGGCTCATCATAGTGTTCCACAGAGGGTTAATGTGCCTGCTGCAAAGAACATAAAACATGCAGATCACAGAATTGTAATTTATGTAGGTAACGCAGTGGGTTAATGCATTGGTCTCAGATAATCTTTTGTTATTTGCAATTCATGAGTTATAATCCTTTTACTATAGCACAGTGAGCTATAAACTGGCAGAAAAGAGCTGCATGGAAACTGCTAGGCATAAGTTTCGAACATTATGTTTTCCCCCCATAGTTCGTTATCTTGATGCTGCTAAAAGGGGCTCATTGGGGTAGAAATACATTCTTATTAGTAAAGCCAACCCCAATCACTGTGTTACCTTTTAAATTCTGAGTTTGTACTTCTCCGGATTCATGCTGAAAATATACTGCCTACCAGTAAGGATGGTATGTGACTCCAACACCCTGCAGTCCTCATTGTCTTATGCAACACTTTCTATGTATTGATTTATACACTTGGGGGCATACTTGTAGAGTGGTGGTGAGGGAATCTGTAGAAACGGAAGTCACTGGGGGCACCATCAAAGACTGTTGCACTTGAAGCCACCGGAGCTAAAACAACCCTGGCCATACTTGTTCATTGTTGCCTAGGGCATCAAACACCCTAGGGGGGCTCATGCGCTGAGGCAGTGAAAGAGGCCTATCATCACAAAAACACAGGAAGGTCACGATGACATGGTTTGTGCACTGGTAGAAGGCATGGAAGCAGGCCACACTGGCCCACCTCTTAAACCTTGACTTGGCAGCTACAGAAAGCTTACTGAGTGGGCAAATCACAGTGGTTTCCATAAATCAAGCCACCTGGTTGACTATCGGGACTGGTACTCACCACTGCGCCTTCTAATGAAGAGTAAAAACATCAAAGATTAAAGGCAATTGTGAACTTGTGCCAATGAGTATGCTAGCTTGTATCTGTTTCCTTTCATCTGTTTGTTGTGTAATGTTTTAAAATATGTACCCTGAGTAAATATTTTTGAAAATTTCTGAAAGTTACACGCAATTCGTTACTTACTTGTTCTAGAGCTACACCACGGACTCATGATTTTGGATAGTGAACTTGTACGTAGATTCAGATTTTCTCTATGTTCCAGACCTTTAATTTTAGCAACAGTGTAATATCACTTGCCCTGTGAAACAGTTAGAATAATTGCAATGTATTTAATAATCGCAGAAGAAGTCACTTCAGCTTCTGTTACTAGTTGCAGTTTGTTTATTTTAAAAAATTTTTTATTTGTTTGATTTTTTGTATTAGAGTGTATTTATTTATTGAGGAGTTTGTTGTGAAGCTACATGTCACTTTAGGGTTACCGAAAAGGGATGTGCAGCTCTGAATACATTTTTAACATTGTTGTATTAGGAGAAATCTAGCTGAATGAAAGGGGAGATCTTTTTCACTTCTTAGACAGATCAGATGACTTCAGCTGAATACTATCTGGAGAGTCGAGCTTTCAAGAACTGTCATACTTTATTTGACATACAACTGATTTACAATGCTGAGTGGCAGAGACTATGAAGCACTTTCGTGCACGAATTCTCTGCTAAGCTCTGACTCTTCATTACTCTTCTCACTAGTAGTCAGCTGTCTGAGACCCTTTCAATTTGCCATGGTGGGAGCCATATTTCTACCTATGTATGTATGCGGTATTTGTATACTGTTAACCAACCGATTGTATTGAAGCTCTGTACAGGTTCAAAGGCAAATAAATATATAGTTAACAAGTGAGTGGAGAGCAAACTTTTTTCCAAGAGCAACTTTCTTCATTGAACTTTGTCATCCTACCTACCATGTGCCCTTCTGAGATCTCACAACCCTACCATTGAGGGCTCGCCCTCACAATCTTTGTCGTCAAGTAATAGTGACAATCCTCCATCCAAAGGTTGCCAACACTGGAGACAATACATGGCACTGAATTTAACATAACCTATCAAAGGCCAGAAAGCACCCTGTTTTATTTCTGGGGAACCTGTATGTTGCCTAGGTTTTCACCTCTTTTCACTTGTTTTCTTCTTTCCATAGTGTGGTTATGTTCATTCATCTTCTGGTGTGTAAACACAACGGCTGGTGAGATCCTCAGGCTACCTGCTGAAACAGTTCACAGCCCTTCCCTGTTCCATGCCTGGACGACCTTCTGGCTGCTCACCACCTCTATTAATGGTAGGAGGTTAAAGGTCAAGGGGGCTTGAGCATGGTTCTCCCCATCTGACCTGCAGGGACTGCAGCACTGTCTCCTGAAACCCTTTCTTAGGCTCTATACCAAGTGCCTCAAACAACTAACACCTGCTCACTGCCACTACCTACCAGCAGTCATATTTATTGTAACTCCTATGAAGATTTAAAAAATATGTAAACACGCAAATAAAAGAAATTATTAATAGATTTGAAACTTTAAGAAGTAGTTTTCAAAAACAGCTATACAGAGAAAAAAGAGGTAGAAACACAATACTACGTTGTTACACCACATCCGCATAATGTATCACAATGATTACTGTAATTTAAACAATTTCGAAAATGATACGAACTGTATTGGAACACAAATGTGCATAACAATGCACATTTGTGTTCCAAAGAAATCAAGGCGCCATTGTTAAAATGCATTTAATTCATGCAAAATAGCTGGAGGAAGATCTGGTAGGCTTTCAATAACAATAATGCAACAAGCATTGGAATGGCACCCTACTAAGTGAAGATACTAGCAGCCACTGGTAATAAAAGTGCCTTCAAATATGTAACATTGGTGGCAGTGGCAGCCGTCTTAAGTAAAGGGTGGTGGGACAGGTGGGGTTGCACAGGAGACGTCACGCGGGCAGGAATGCAATATTTAAAAAAAAAAACAGAACTTACCTTTTGCTGCCGGCTGCCTCCAGCATTGCGTCTCATTGTGCCGCCTCTCCTGTTCTTCCTGGTCCCAGCTGCCCCTAGGACAGACTCCCTGTCTAATCCCCGTGCTGCAGAGCAGTGCGGGGATTGGTCTGATCCGGCAGGAAAGGCGCCTTGCTCAGACCAGGGAGTCTGTGAGGTTTCTCCAGCCCAGCTGCTCAATGCAGCGGGGCTGGAGAAAACCTAAGAACTCTTCCTCCTCACTACCATGCCTCGGTCCGGCTCCTTCAAAAACCGCTAGCTATGAGCCGGCACATGTAAAATAAAAGGATGCAAGAACATCCTTTTATTTTACATTTGCTGGCTCTGAGCAAGGGAGTGGGGCGACGCTCCTTTGCCATTGCCGAGGAGACGCCACTGATTGGGGAACTATATTTTATTGAATGTATACATGTGCACAGCTGCGGCCGGTAGTAGGAGTACTGGCTGGGCGGTGACGTGGGGAGGGGGAGGGGCTGGGTGGGGGGTAGTAATGTATGGATTACGGAGTTTAACAGGTAAGTAAACATATAAACAAATAAAAACGAATTTTGTTGCACGCACTGCATCACATTTGGTGATTCAGTGCACGCAACGAAATTAGTTTTATTTATTTATATTTTTACTTACCTGTTAAACTGCGTAATCCATACATTACTACCCCCCACCCAGCCTCCCCCTCCCCTCGTCACCGCCCGGCCGGTACTCCCACTACCGGCCGCTGCTGCATGTGCACAATCAAAACGCAGTCATACAAAGTGAAAGTACCCTTGGTTGAAGTGAGCTGACACGATGTCTGTTACTGTTTGCTGTAGTGAAAGGAAACATCATTTGAGTGACATTTGACAATGGATGTGGAGGGTTAACTAAAAGTCACCTATAGGCATGCATTTTTCTTATGAATTGTTTGGAAAACATGAAGCCAGCATACAGCTAAAGCTGTCTTAAGGCCAGACCTGAAAAAGGAGAGCCACATAAATAATACTTAACTATGATGGAAGTATTTCCAAATGATTCAGTCGAGGTTTTGGCAAGCCATGAACCTTAGGACACTGTCATCAAGAAGTAATAATGATTTTGTAATATGCTTTGGAAATACTGTAAACAAATGACAAAATCTTAATCAAAATAACATTATAACGATAATCTAAGACATTATGAAAAATGTACAAAACACATCCAAAAATACTCATAAAATATCACAATAGAGATTTTTTATAAATTTGCTTAATGATCTGCTCTAGTAGGAACATGTAAAGTCTAATTAGTTTTTGCTTTTACAAACACACCAATACAGATTCTCCTACCTATGATTAGCAGGGTTACATCTTTAATTATAAAGTATCATATTTGTCTTACTCAAAAAACAAGCCTCTATTTGTGTATTCTTGCAAATCTTACCCAATACCTCAAAAACCCTTCATCACAATAGTACTTCCTTGTACAGTGCAATCATCATAATTCTTCCATCAGCTATTCATAGTTCATGGCATGCACTAAATTATTTATGTTTAGCATACAGTAACATGGACTAGTCTTGTAAAGATATAGTGACGCACACAAGAGGTTTTGAATACTGGGTCAAGTTAGTGCGGCCCTATATGCCTCACTCCAATGACGCAGGGTAAACAGGACCTGGTCACTCCTGCTACACGGTATGCTGCCATAACCTAGTGTGTGCAGCTTAACTCCTGGTGAATGCGGTAGCCTACCACCACTATGAGAGTATCGCTTTGGGCGCCCAACAAGACTGCAATCGGTGAGACAGGCCTATGTCATGGCACACACGCATGATCCATGTTTGTTTATGACAAAATAATCAATATTAGGGATACAGACACAAGTATTGTTGAGCACTCAGGGCATGGGTGCACATCTCTTACAATGCAGAGGACTTTTCCATCCCAACAGAGTGGGATTTTTCTTGTGTTGTGTTTTCACCTTATTACTGTTTGTGTGCTGCATAAGTACTTTACACATTGCCCATCAGTTAAGCCTGACTACTTTTGTGCCAAGCTACTAGGGGGTTAGACACAGGTTAATTTAGTGACTATTTTGTGGTTCACTTCAACAAGCATTGTGGCTGTTTTTTGAGCAGGGTTTCATCCTTCTCAAACAACAACACAAGTTATACCAGTCTTTATGTAGTGATGGTTTTTCAAGTTCATGGACCATCTCCAATATACATATTGTCTTAGAGTTTGCATTTGTTTGAAATTTCGGATTTCCATTGGTGAGCAATGCCCACGGTCACCCACAATGACCAGTAGATATTTAGGAGAGTATTGCATGTTAACTAGGCAGTCTTCCATACATATTGTGTTTCTCTAGAAAGCCAATAGAGCAAGAATTCGAATGTGTGGTCATACTCTCTGTGGGCTGAGGTAAATCAGGCTGCCCCATGTGTAAGTGTTTGTATGTGTGTTTGTTGGTGGATCCCTATGATCTGTCTTTAGGGAGCTTCAATGGTTCACTTTTAATCCATGTGTTTGCTTCACTTTTAATAGTACCACCATTTGTACTAATAACTATGAATCTGACCCTAGGATATACCTTTATATTGATAGTTCAAGTTATGACTTATATTGGGTTACTTTTCTCGCTCTATATGTGTAGGTACACCTGCAGCTTTTTTTTTACCAGAGGGATCTCCAGCATTTTTGATTTTAGGCTGTTTTGTACCGCGCTATCCTCATTAACATCAGAACTGACAAACAATTATGTGTTTTTCTTTTGAATGTGGATCAAGTCAGGAATAGAAATTCTAGATTTAATGTGTCACGGTTTAGAACATTTAACTATATGCAAGGAATATAACATTTTGTTCCTATGAAATCATGAGGTCCATTTGAGTCTCGTCTGTGTATTGGTTTTGTTAGATACAGATTGCAAATCAATTCTCCAAATTCTTCACATTCAACAATGTGGGTTTGTTAACTGTTATTACCATTACTCTGTGGGCTATTGGTATATGTGGTGATTTTGAATCTTTGAGTTTTACCTTTTGCATCCATATTTGCAATACACTTCTTCTCCTATGCCTCATTGAATTATTTTGATGAGGGTCTTGTGGTTTGCCGTATCAAATGCTGAAGTGGGCTTCAAGTGAGTGAGCAGGCAAACCTCTCCTTAGTCGTGAAAGTGCATTAAATCATCTATGATCTATAGGGTGGCATTTCAGTGCTGCAGTCCACTCTGTATCCTGCCTAGTATTCCCCTAGTATTTTGCTTTCTATGATAAGTGTGTTGGCCTGATAGATAAAACTCTTCTCAATGGTATTTCCAAGGATCTTGAATTAGATGATTGGGAAAAAGCTGTTAAGATGCTCTTGGTCTCGTGTTGCCTTCTTCATCAGAGTGATATCCTGGCTGACCGTGAGGATCTTTGAGAATGTGGCTTGATTCTGAGAGGAAGTTAAGATTTTGAGTCAGTGGGCTATTTATTAAGGTAAGGCCTATTTTATGGGACCTCTACCATTAACTCTCCAATGCAATTCATGTGTTTTAGGGTGCTCCCTGTTTTCTACATGGCTTCCACCACATTGTGGTGAAATCTCACCAATGTGTTGAAATGATTCCTTCTGGTGTGAGAGTAATACATAATATTAAAGGAGTTTGAGCAGACTTCTTGCCTCATCTTGGGGAGTTTACCTTGGCATAATTCAGTTTACTCCAGACATTATTCCAGTTTGATAAGGATCATTGTAAGAGTATTGCATTCGAAGTTCATCTTGACTTTAAGACTGATACCTCCCATAGACATCACCAACCTATAAACGAAATACAATTAAGTGGATTTTGTTTGCAATACCAGCTTTATATTTGAGTCACTATTCAGTAATGCAATTACGCATGGGCCCCATCTTCTTTAATTACTATCCTGTTCCTTGTAGATAAGATGACAACACATATTTTCATCTTATAGATAGTTTATCAGTGAACAGAACTTAGTGATTATATATAACATCTGCCCTCATGCCTCAACACTCTTAGACTCATACACACTGCTAGAGAAAGAAATTGTATTTTCTTTAAAAACTCTTTGACTTGTATATTCACAGTGGTACTGAGGTCATGCACTCCAAACCTGTTTTCAAAATAAGTTCAAGATTAATGACTCACAAGTGCCAATTGTATTTGTATTTACATCTCTTTTGGCATTCTAGTTTTTTTATAACTAGTCTGACACCCATGCTGCTGTTCTGCTTTAATACACAGTGCTGGGCAGTTAAAATAAACACTCGAAAGACACAAAAAAGCAAAGGCCCAGATATTCTGTCTTTAAAAAACAAAATATTCTAACAGAAACACAGTTTAGATTAGGCCCAGTGCTATTACCCTTACCTTAAATTTACATAACGTCAACAAATGCTGATAGAATAGACAATATTCCATCATGTTTTGTGTTCCACTGACTTATATGGCCATTCACTTGATTAAATTATAATAGAAAAATCACACTTCATTCTCACCTTGAAAAAAAGTCCATTTCCAAAATATATGAGGCATAATGAGAAACAAATGTACTCCACGTTTATTAAATATTTAAAAGTTTTTGAAATTTAAATGTCATTCGTAGTGTTTACTAACTTTGCCTTTAGGTGAGTGGACAACGTTTTGTGGATTTTGTAAAACTTTGCATGTGGAAGAAGTTACATGCAAAAACCTTCTTTTCATTAGAGTTATTAAATAAAAGTGAGGTTTGCTGAGTAATTTTATGTGCAAAACCTGCATTATGAGAATTTTGAACCCACAATTAATACTTTGCTAATTTCACCTCAGTTGCAAATCCTGCACTTAAAAAACAAAAGAGAGTCATTTATTTTGTATAGGAAAAACTTTGCACGTTTCTTTTACCTTGGGAAATTCTTCAGATATCAGTAAGTTAGTCTTTCCCATTGATTACAGTATGACCTTAATTGAAGTCTGTGTGTTTGGCTATGTTATACACATTGGGGAATAATAACTTCCTCTGGATCAAGATATATCCCATATCAAGCACAATTTTGTCTAGTATTTTTAATGGGGCTAAAACTCACTCCAAAAATAAATTTCTGAAGTATGGCTATGACAAAACGAATAATGAGTTACACTTATAAAAATACCATCAGAGGTCAATGTTGTAACCCTACAAATCCCATACATATAACACTCTTACATGAAGAGATGGATTCTTATTTAAATGGACTTAGAGGTGCTAAATCATATACATTTCAACAATAGATTTGAAAGCAATGTATAGGACAATCCATTAAGAACTTATCTTTTACCCAAAATAATTCAGTTGACGCCTATCTTCAAAGTTAATAACCAAAAAGAATCCACTCATTCGGTATAGGGCGTGTCCTCCAAAATTGGGGAACACCTTTGTTGTTTTTGGTCCCCTCACACACCAACAGGCCCCTTGGTGTCATGCTTCATCATCGGGGTCATCGTATCCCTCTACGGGATACGTCGTGCTGCGACCGACGGATACGCGGGAGCACTTTGAGATGACTATGTGTGGTGTGGATGGGGTATTGAATTGTGAGTGTATGGTGGGGTTTAGATCTAAGTGAGTGAAGTTTAAAAAGTACCTGGCTCATGGGGTAGCAAAAAAACTTTTAATGGGCCCCAGGGCTGGTCCTATTAAAAATGGAGTGTGGGAGGTTGGAAACGCAAACAATGTGCACTACCTCCTCTCTGTGTACGCACACAGAGAGGAGGTAGTGCACATTGTTTGTTTGTTAAGACAGACTTAAGACAGACTTAAGACAAACTTCAGACAGACTTAAGACAAAATCCTAACTTAAGTCTGTCTTAAGTCTGTCTTAAGTTTGTCTTAAGACAAACTTAAGACAAAATCCAAACCTCTGTGAATACCAAAAGTGGTACGTTCATTCTGTGAATACCAAAAGTAGTAAGTGCATTATGTGAATACCAAAATAGTAGTAAGTTTAGGATTCAGTCTTAAGTTCATTCTGTGAATCGGGCCCGACGTCTTTCACCTGTAAAGATTTGTAAGCAACAGGCAGGCAGATTTGCACAAGATTCACAAACATTTATAGTTAACAGGAGCACACTTTGTCACAAAAGCTGATATCCCCCTCCTTCTGCTGTGACTCAGTGGGTGCCTTAGGGGCTCCTTTGATTGTAGTGAAAGAGGTACCGAGCTATTGGACTGAAAGGCAGACTCAGGTAGTCAGTGGAGACTGTGAAGGTGGAACCATCGGGGAAGAGAGAGCATGGGGGAAAGTCAAAGTGCTCAGGATCACAAAGGGTGAGGGGAGACGAAAGGAGAGACAGGCAGCAGAGCGGAAGAGAGAAATAAAGTAGGCTACACAGAGTGAAAGCAGAACAATGAAAGGCGAGCAGTGTCAGTAAGTGATGGATATGCAGGGCACGAGTCAAGGGTACACGCGGGTGGACGGCATCCCCCACTTATTTCACAGGGTGGACGCCGTCCACCCTGTCAAGGAGTTGGGCCCCACTTAAAACCATGCTGAATTCGTCCCGGTGTAATTTCTAAACACTAGGACTCTTTCAGCAGTGCCTGCACGTTGTTATCTGCTTTCGGTCGCAATAGTGTGCAGGTGAGGACGGGGTTCTCTTATTTCTGACTCCTGCTGGGCCCATAACAAAAGCTGAATCTCAGGGGTCATCAAGCCTCCTTTTGTTGGAGTTTCCTGGCTGGCAGCAGTCAGGAGCCTCACACCTGATGCAAATGCAGAGGAGGGGAAACAAAGGCTCACACCTGGCTAACACTTACAGCTTTTCACTTTGTTCAGGCCCTGTTTAGGGGATATGCATTCACTGTAAGAATGTAAGATGTGTTGATCTTTCCAAGTATTTGCACAAAATAATTAGCATTTATATAGCGCTTACTACCCCTGAGGAGGGGTTGTAATAATTTAAATATCACTATTTCTTTTAAAACACTATGTCTATAGAAAGCTTAATGCTGAGAAAAGGTAACATTGTTTTATGTGTAGCGTACAAAAGTGTGAATCTTCTACCTAAAAGGTTTGCAAGTATACTCGAAATGTGCTCAAATGTACTCATGATACACCTGCTAAACATATATGCGAGGGCTTAAGATCTAATGACACTTCGTACGATGCTAGTTCCGGTGATGTCATGCACTGTGATGTCACACTCTGTGATGTCACGCGCTGTGATGTCACGCGCTGTGATGCCACTTGCATACTGGTTAACCATGTTAGTCCCCCCACTTCTTTTTCTAGGACTTGAGCCGCGTGGGTATGGTTAGGGGGGTGTGGGATCACACAGGGGGCGTCTGAAAAGGAGAGAAAGAGCACAAAACAGAAGACAGAATAAAACAGAGGCTGCAAAAAGGAGAACGAAGGGGCTCTTACAAACTTCAGCAAGAAATGCTGTCTTTTTTTGAGCGACAAGAAAGTACAGAGCTAACAGGACCAGCAAGTGATACCAAAAATGTACAAAGTAACAGGTGTTACAATATGTTCCATTCTGCAAACAGTCAGACCTGGGTTAAGGCCAGATTAAAATAAGGAATAAAAAGTGCTCCTCCTCCTATTACCTACAGGTGTGTCTCAGGAGATCACAGGGTGACATGGGAAGGTGGTTTTGGTCCCCAGAGGGTAGATATGGTGGGGGGGATCATGTTGGACATACCAAAACTTGAAAGACGCCCTTATCCTCTCCATCCTTTTCCCTGGAGGCCAGTCTGAGACGCACTGTGACGAGGGATAAAATAGGCTATACGCTATACTAGAACACTTTACGTGCTGTAACGCACCATTTCATCTTGAAACAGAGTAACCAGGCTTATCAAAATCTAAAAGAACACAGCGCACACTCCACTGGTTTGTATTCAACTTCCATCTCTATACCATCATAAACGGAAGCCATGGCAGATTATGCAGGGTAGACTTTTTCCCTGTAATTTGAAAAGCACTGATACTTTCCGAAAACAAGAACCTTTACCAACAATTCTCCCTAACACAGATCACTAGGGGTAAGCCTACCAGCATATGGCACCAGCCACCTATATCTAATAACGTCACACGATCCAAACAAATATGTGAATTCCTAGCCCTTAGATTACAACTGAACTGAGAAACAATATGATGTATCAACAACTAAGCAGACAGTGTTAGCTTTCCCTATCAGAAAACGCTTGGCATGACATTCTAAGAGCCTTTAGGCCCTGTAACATTGAAGATGTCCAGAGAAGGCTTCTGGGCAGGCTCATAATTTCAGCCGTGGTTGTCTGACATAAGAGGGTAATTGCCCTTGCAGAGGTTTAGCCCAAAAATAAGACATAAAATGTGTACATTGAGCAAATAAAAGAAGTAACCAGAAATGTATCCAAAAGCGTATTTGTGGTGTCCAGATGTGCATGTGTGCAGATTTATTTTTCAAACCTGGGTGACTTCTGGTAAGGGACCATCAAAAAGTAAAATGCTGGACTTTTGGCGAGGTGGTCATTCATAAAATGAAAATTGAGGGGATTCACTTATGGAAAAAGGTAACAAATCCATGTTTTTGTAGTGAGTGAAGTGTACAGGTCAGCAATAGAGGTTCGTGAAATTCACATAATTTCTTTTTGAGTAATTACACACAATTTTAGAAAAAGTACACAAAGGTGAAAGCTTGCCCATGTTGATATATTTTAGTGATAAGCGTGTACTTGCCTTCATTTTGGACACCAAAATGCATTGCGCACGAAAAGAAATATTTAAGAACCACAAGTGCTGCGAACAACAATTCTGTTCGGGTCATTCGTGTTGATCATGTGCTGAGTTTGAGTGAGGTTTACCCAAGGCGCACACCCATATATCACAGAGCAGCATCTCTTCCAATAAATACTTTCACTCTAATGTCTACAACCAGTTAGCTTGTGTGTATTCTGCTTATATGCAATGGCCAACACCTCAAAAGTCAATCCTCAGAGAACAGAAGTGGTGTTATCTGTAACACTGGTCTAACCATAGGTACATATTTAGCAGGAACATCTGACTCAATGAGGCTCAACTGAATTCCCCCATCATTACTAACGATCGACTGTGAGTCTATAGGAGCTGATGTGCAGGCTGAAGGCTGACACTCTGACCACATCTGCAAATAACATGCTACTCCGACCGCTGCAATGGTTCATACACGTCTGAGTGTTTCACAATTACTCATTAAGTTAAAAGCATCGAAAAGTGTATTCGATGCATAAAGTTTATAAATCGCTTTTTTAGTTTTCATTTTTTCTTCCTATGAAACTTTGGTTGTTACTTTGCCTTCAATTGCCATTGTTTCCCAGAAGTTGGCAGGCTTTCTTTTAATTCGAAAACCTAATCACCTCATTATGTACAATTTGACTGAAACGCACGAGTGTATTCAGCACTTACATTTTAAAAGCTGATCTTCATCTAAGACAATGTTCAGTGTACAGCACATTCATTAAGAGATGCTCAGCGGGTAAAGGAAAACAAAGAGCTTTGAAGTCTTGAAAGGTGACACACTACTCTGCAAATAACAAGAATCCCATATTCCAAGTTACCCAGTTCAAGAGATGTATGACGTGCCAGACGCTCAATCAAGGGCTGGGAATAAATACCAATAAAGAAAATAAGGGTCAATGCACGAGGCCGATTGCTTCACATAAGAAACGATGTTGGTGTGTTTAGCCAAGTGGTTTAAATTAAAAACAATGTCATGGTGCAAAGCGTGGAGGCATCTTTAAAAATCTACTGAACAGAAAAAGTACATTTTTGCAAGACATTTGAAGCAAAAGTGAAAAGATGCAGCAATAATAAGAGGTTGGTTCGCCTTTGTAAATCAATAACTTTAAATCCCAATGGTGTAGTTCAACCACTGCGCTCTTGACAAAAAGGTTCACAAATAGACTTCATCTACACTTGGAAGACGTAAGGAGATAGTTCCTCTGAATGACTTCACTTTAAAAACATGCTAGGAAATGTAAAGCAAGGAAACGCGACGTCATGTCAGGAGAGACCAGGGAAGAAAACCAACTTCAAAAAAGGGAGTTAAAATCAACTTGGAAGGAAAACTTCAATCAAAGATTGTAGGAAAGTGTCTCTGTATATACTGCACCAAAGTAAGGCACAGTGTGCACAGAGTCCACAGTCCTCAGAGGTTTGGCAGAGGCTAAAGTTAGATATAACATTACTCTCTAAAGTGGTAGCTTGGTCGAGCAGTAAGGCAGTATCAGAGGACAATGTAAAGCATGTGTTGTACACGCTCAGTTAACAAATGGTCTCAAACACTCGAGAACTGAACTCTAGGCCAATTGTTTTGTATATAAAAATATATTGTTTTATTTTATAACCGCAAGTAGGTATAAAAATATTTTCTCAGAATGAGATGCTACAGTTGAATACTTTCAATGAGCAATAGACCTTTAAGGACAATAGATACAGTTGTTGCAATATGCAACACAAATGTCAACACTATAATAACATTGAGCTCAATGAGAAGTTTTAAGTAAATCCAATAAAATCACTTCACAAATGTTTTTCTTACTCAGGGCTGGATCCTGGATTCAGCCCTGGTGCATTTTCTGTAAACAGTGGAGACGAATCGTTTTTGTTACACAGGCGATTTTTAAGGAATATTTGTATGTTTTGAAAATCGACACTTGGAAGACATTTTGGTAAAAAACAAGCAATGTTATCCTATGGAGGAAAATTAGATTAGCGATAAATCACAGTTGTACTTACTTTTCATGGTCAGTGCTGGGCACAAAGATCCAGCACTAGGATCTCTCCTGGTAACAGGTGAGTAATTTCGTTTTCGTTGATATGAGGATTTTTTGTGAATATTTTAAAGTTTCAAAATTCAACACAAAAGAATTTCCAAGTGAAACCAGTCAATGTTACCCTATGGAGAAAATGTAGGTTATCGGCTTTCAGGTAAGTACTCGACTGGCTGAATTAAGGTTCTGGGGGTAGAATGAGGGGTCCCCCAGGTTCAGGTAGGTACAGTTGTTACACCCTCGGCGGCACAGGGGCAGCCGGGTGCAGAGAGTGTTGGCCCAATGTTAGCCGATGGCAGCAGGTGGGCTTTAGTTGCTGGCTGCTAGCAGGCAGACCACTCGGCTGTGGGAGATGGGCTCCTGGTCACTCACACAGGGCAAGTGGGGAAATAGTTTAGAACAGATGCTGCACTTCCAGTGGCACTTAGGCGGCTGGGTGCAGGGTGCTTTTGGGCCGTCGGGTGCCCAATGGTTTTCAATAGGAAAGCTTCAAAACGAGCAAAGGCTGCAAGCTCAGGGACCAGGATTCTTCAGGTGCGACCACCATTTCGAGAGGTAAGTTGGGAAGCTGTAGGTTAGGTAGGCACCCCTGAGGAGGGCACAGGGGCTGCAGGGCGTCGGGTGCAGGGGTGTCTTTTGGTGTTGGGAAATCTTACCCTCAGCTGGTCGCAGTTGGAGGGGATCCCTTGTTGTGAGGCTGCAGGCGTCGTCAGGAGCGCCGTCAGGAGTGTCGAGGAGGGTCTTTGGGTGCTGGATTCTGGGTCACCGTCACTGGGGGGGGACGTCTTTGTGGTCTTTGTCTACTCAGGCACAGGCTGGGCTTGGCTGGTGCATAGTGTGCTGGATTCGCGGTTCCTGGCTAGCACCAGGGGTTGTTGCTGTTTGAGCAGAACCACTGCTCGTGGAGTCCCAGGCTTTAGATGAGCAAGGCAGTCAGGTCCTCTGGGGTTTTTGAGGTTGCTGACCACTGGAGAAGCCGAGGTTTAGCAGGAGCAGGTTCAAGGATCGACAGGCCTGTAGGGCTGGGGCCAAGTCAGATGGTGTCGTCCTCTTGTTAGCAGCTGCACGGCTGGTCTTCTTTCTTCTTGTTCTTCTTCTTATTTTGGAATTGGGATCTGAGGAAGGAAGGTTCAGGGTACCCCTAAATACTAAATTTAGGGGCGTTACAGGTAGGGAAAGGTCATGGACCAAGGGGTCCCTTTCCTAGGGGGGAGAACACCACCTATCCTGCCACTCTTCAGTGGAAAGTGGGCAGGAGCCTAGTCCTGATTGGGTAGTGCTCTGCATCCTCAAGATGGCGGCAGCCCGGAGTTGTGCTTCACCTCGCCTCCCCCACCTGAGGGGTGGAGTTGTCAGAGGCTGGGACAACCCCTTTCCTCACTTAGGCTTTCCTGCAGGTCTTCCCGCCAGATTGGGGGTCAGAACCGGTGGGGACCAGTTGCTGAGTACAGCAAGTGGTCTGGAGAGGCTCACAAAGGCGGCATGCCTTTGAAGCCTCCCTTGCCCATCCTGGGGTAGGAGATCTAGCACCTCGTCCCAGGATGTGCATTGTTGCAGGCCCAAGAGAGCGGATGGCTCTCTGCCCAGGGGTCCAGCAACATGTCTACTGGGTGGCAGCCTAAGCAGCTTCTCAGTCCGGACCCGGGTTGTGGATTAGTTTCAGGGGGCAACTCTAAGTTGCCCTCTGTCGTGCATTTTACATTAAATATAACACTGGCATCAGTGTGGGTTTAATGTGCTGAGAAGTTTGATACCAGACTTCTCAGTCTTCAGAGTAGCCATCATGGTGCTGTGGAGTTTGCGATGACAATCTCCCAGCACCATACACTCTTAATGGCAACACTGCACTTACAGTGCCCAGGAATGGACCTGGGTACTGTAGGGGTATAGGGCTCATGCACCTGTACCCACACCACTGGCATAGTGCACCCAGCTAGAGGGGTGACTGCCAGTGCATTGTGTTTGTGGGCATGGTACACAGGGATGTGTGCCATGTTGACTCTCTGTTTTGTTCTGCACCCAGACACTCAGCCTGTTACCAGGAGAGATCCTAGTGCACAAAAAATCCTCATATCAACGAAAACGAAATTACTCACCTGTTACCAGGAGAGATCCTAGTGCTGGATCTTTGTGCCCAGCACTGACCATGAAAAGTAAGTACAACTGTGATTTATCGCTAATCTAATTTTCCTCCATAGGATAACATTTCTTGTTTTTTACCAAAATGTCTTCCAAGTGTCGATTTTCAAAACATACAAATATTCCTTAAAAATCGCCTGTGTAACAAAAACGATTCGTCTCCACTGTTTACAGAAAATGCACCAGGGCTGAATCCAGGATCCAGCCCTGAGTAAGAAAAACATTTGTGAAGTGATTTTATTGGATTTACTTAAAACTTCTCATTGAGCTCAATGTTATTATAGTGTTGACATTTGTGTTGCATATTGCAACAACTGTATCTATTGTCCTTAAAGGTCTATTGCTCATTGAAAGTATTCAACTGTAGCATCTCATTCTGAGAAAATATTTTTATACCTACTTGCGGTTATAAAATAAAACAATATATTTTTAAATACAAAACGATTGGCCTAGAGTTCAGTTCTCGAGTGTTTGAGACCATTTGCTGACTGAGCGTGTACAACACATGCTTTACATTGTCCTCTGATACTGCCTTACTTCTCCACCAAGCTACCACTTTAGAGAGTAATGTTATATCTAACTTTAGCCTCTGCCAAACCTCTGAGGACTGTGGACTCTGTGCACACTGTGCCTTACTTTGGTGCAGTATATACAGAGACACTTTCCTACAATCTTTGATTGAAGTTTTCCTTCCAAGTTGATTTTAACTCCCTTTGTTGAAGTTGGTTTCCTTCCCTGGTCTCTCCTGACATGACGTTGCGTTTCCTTGCTTTACATTTCCTAGCATGTTTTTAAAGTGAAGTCATTCAGAGGAACTATCTCCTTACGTCTTCCAAGTGTAGATGAAATCTATTTGTGAACCTTTTTGTAAAGAGTGCAGGGTGTGTGTGTCAGGGTACAGGGCCTCTAAGGGTGGCACAAAAAGTGCTGCAGCCCTTAAAGTTTTTCCCTGGTCACAGTGCCCTGGGAACCTGTGGTACCATTTACCAGGGGCTGATCTATGGCCAGAGATGCCAATATTGATTTTGGTTTTGGGGAAGGAACGCAGGCCCTGAAAGCCTGATTGGCAGGGACCCAGGGCACATCTATTCAAAGTGCATCCGAAATCCAGCAAAAAGGAGGGGTAGGGGGTACTGCAACAGAAACCCACGTTCTCACCAAGATGTAAGCACAATATTAGTGTGATGCAACACAGTGAGTACATGGATTTATAAGAAAGCAGATGAGAAGTGAAACCATTCATGGGCATCACAATATCATCATCGTAAATCTCTGCCGACCCCACACTCAAAAACGATCCCAAATGATTTGAAAAGCACTCCTCATAATGTCCAAACAGGGGCAGCTCCACCGCTAATGCGGAGGAGCTTCAACCTACTGCCTTTCAGCCCTGCAAAAAAGGAAAAATATATTGATAATAATGCAAGGTTATTTTCATTTTAGTTTTCGTGCTAGGGTTAAGCTAGGCAGCCCAGGGAGGAGGAGTGGTGGCACTCTCTAAGTGCCCATGATTGTTTGGCCAGTCGTCTTGAGCCAGCCTGTCATGCCCCCTTTGTATGTCTCCACCAAGGCTGTGGCAGGAAAACCATCTGCTTCGAGACAGCGGAATCAAAGGAAATGGTGTGCAAGGTAACCTATTTCCTTCTTTCCATGCAGTCTCCCACCTGGATCCTCTCCTCAAGGTGCCCCTTTCACAGCAGCAACCTGACTCCAAAGAAAACAAACCTAAATCCGGGTAAGTCCATTTTGCACTTATCACCAATTGACTGGTCTGGCACATATGGTCAAGACTCCAGTGATGGGAGAACTCGCACAAGGCATTTTCTCACATGTGTCATGCGTCATGCATATGTGTACATTTTACACTTGTTTAGTCACAAAGTACACACTTGCATCGAAGAATATGAAAAAATATTCCCTGCTGAAAAACACTGCCGCAGGGCCGGCGGGGACATCGTTATAGACCGCAGACTTGACAGTGTACTTGGGACAGCTACCGCAGCAGGTTGGCGTACAGACGGCTAACCCCGTAATCAGACCCTAAATGTTGCCAAAGGTGGGGGGTGCAGCAGTATGATGCGTAATGGAAAAAAGCTAACACACAAATGTAGTGAGATGGGACCTGAAAAGGCATCTTTTCTTGCCACTTCCTATATGCATTTTAATTCTTTGGTATTCCACAAATGGATACTCCTGGGTGTGGACTCATATTCCTGGAGAGTGAGTACAGGTAGTGCACAAGCCTGTGATTACTGTCCATATAGTGTGACCTGGTCCTCGTGGTATCACTCTGTCACCGGCTGTCCCTATAGCCTCCTATAATGCAGCAAACTACTGCAGCTAACATACGCCACACAGACAGCAGCGCACACAGATTTTTCAAAGAGCACACTAATTAATAATTAACTTTTTTTCTGAACTCTGGATTTTCTGGACTCAGATGCCATCATTCCAAGAATGATGGATTCAGGTGGGATCGCTATTTCCGCAATGCAAAATGAACCCAGTATTGTGAGTTTTCTCCTAGGAAAATTATAATTTGCCCTCAACTCAGAATAAAGGCCTACATATTGTTAAAGTATAAGTACCACATGAAATGCTAACTTGTTTGCCACACAGTTATGAGTGTTGGGGTGAGTGGCTCTCTAGGTTATGCAGGCTTCAATGACAACTGAACAGAGTTTTAAGGGGCACAATTGCAATTTTGTCGGGATGGTCGCGTTGAAACTCTAATAGTCTGCCCCATATGAGGATCATAAGTCAGTGTTGGATGACTATGAGCATGTTCAGATTCTGTATCAGTAGTTTATCAAGAACAAGGCCCTAATTTTGAGTTTGGCAGACTATTCTGTCACAAACATGTTGGAGTACCCTGTTCGCCAATTTCACAGTCCGCCCACTCAGTTACAAATTGGATGAACCGATAGACGTGTTCCTGCTGGCTCTGTGGTCAGAAAACATACTTCAATGGGTAGAGGGGGTAGGGACTTTCGAAGTAAGGGCAGTTAGAGCAGATAGTCTGGTGTACTTTTTTTCTGTCTGTCACGACCTGCAAAATAAATATTGACTCCTAACACCTTGGGAGAAAACTTCCAGTGTGGGCGGGGTTGACGGAGGGGGAGGGACAATCAGATGTTTTGTTTTTTGGAGACACACATTCAGCTTTGGGAGTTTGTTTCTAAAAAAACAAAAGGTTTGGTGCTTTGCCAGCAGAAACATGGCAGATATGTACCAAACGTGTTGTGCCTTCATACAAGCCGCTGTAGTGGTGAATCATCTGAAGGCACAGTGTCACCACAGAATCTGTGGTTAATGGAAGGATGCCACACTGACAAATTGAAGTCCATCTACCATACTTAAATTAGGCCCGAAGTCTTATACAAAATGTCAAATCATGGACAATCACAATATTAAATAAAATAAGTAAAGAAGCCATGAACGTTTTGACTTAATTTAAAACCCAAACATCATTTTCTGAATAAAATACATATTTGTGTAATCAATGACAATGGATAACTTGGAGGAAATTTAATGTGAACCCTTAGATGAAGATGATATATTTTAGGCATTATAGATGTGTTTTACTCAAAGGGCCTCGTCACAAGTCTGTCAGGAATACCAAATTGGTATTCCAGCAACATAAATTATCCTTACAGCAAGTGTCAGTAATTTCGAAAGGAGGCATTAACAAGGAACTAATGTTTGCCTCAGAAGGTTCTCAGAGAAATTTGAAAACAGGAATATTGCGCCCAATTAACAGTGTAATTCACCATTAATGGGCACCTTCTTAGAATTACTTTTTAATATATCGGCAGATAGCATTTTAACATTATGAAGAGGAAATATAGAATAACTCAGTGTTATCAATTTATTTGCCAGGACTTCTTGTTAATGTTGATACCAATACCTTAAATTAAATACAACAAAGAGGGGGGAGAGAGAGAGACAAGTGGATTCGGTCTCCCTTGGCAATATGATTAAACAAAATGTAATCCACTCAGAAAAGTGGTTGTGATACCTAAAGTGATGTGGAGCACACAGTGTTGTTTAAATGCCCCTCACACACCAACAGGCCCCTTGGTGTCATGCTTCATCATCGGGGCCTTCGCACCCTTCTACGGAGTGCAGCGTGCTACGACTTACGGCTACGTAGGAGCACTTGGTTGTGAACTATGTGAGGGTGTGTGTTTAGGGAAGAGATGTGAGTTCCTGAGGTGAGGTGAAAAAAGGGAGGTTTAAAAAAATACCTGGCTCGTAGAAAGTGAGGTTGATTGTATACGAATTAGGGTATATCAACCGGAAAGTGCCAACATGTTTCGGAGTGCCAAGACTCCTTCTTCAGGACAAGGATATGCACGTTATCCTCACCTTACTCACATGGGATGTCAAAGTGTATTCTACAAAAATATGAAGTAGTTGAAATGTACCTATCAATGTTATTTATTGGATAAGTTCAGTTGCGCCCAATTGGCGTTGAAGAAACCCGTGGAATAGAAAGACATAATAAACATCACAGTCGGATGTCCAGGAACTGCTTTCAAAGTAAATGGAGGGTAAAAAGAACCCAAAACCAGGTTCAGGGACCCTGTAAAAAAAGACATTGAAAAGGACACACAATAAACACAGACATATATCTACATAATGAATTGTATTCCCCCAGGATGGTTGAAGGGGGGAGGCTTACTTATAGTTCAAAGTTAGAAGACCTCATGAGCCTTAGCGTGGTATTGGGGGATTCCTTCCTCACTGCTCAGTAAAGCAACCTAAAGGATATTAAGGTTGGGTTTCAGGTTGTATAGTAGTAAGGTAAACAGAACATAAAAAAGTTACAGAGTGCTCCTCCTAGATGTGACCCAACTCACGGTTACTGCATAGCCAAATCGCCTGCCTTCCCCTCAACGCTGCTCCGGTTATCTATTTTATACTCCCGTGTAGTCAATTAAGGGAACTAAATTGGCTAGTTAACCACGGAAGTACGCCCAAATATAGGTGTATTGGGCATACGAAACCGGTGTTGCGCGGTGGGAAAGGGTGCGGTTACTGGAGTGGAGTACGCACGCGTAGGTCGCTAGTGTAGCAAGATCTGAGCATTCGCGTGTGTGGCACCCGGGATAATAATAAGACGCGCATGCGCTAAAGATTAGCGCAGATGAATCGCGCCCCCTGAGTCAGTGCGCATGGCTAACAGCAGTTATTGCCGGCCGAGGCTGATGTGTTACCAAACGTGTGAGATTGTTTCAAGGAAACTGGGGCCATGAAGTGATCGCGCCAGTTAACATGGCGCTGGTAGTCTTGGCTGTCTCACTAGA
Organism: Lissotriton vulgaris; assembly: GCF_964263255.1. Lineage (NCBI taxonomy): Eukaryota > Metazoa > Chordata > Amphibia > Caudata > Salamandridae > Lissotriton > Lissotriton vulgaris. The sequence continues at coordinate 936,240,092 of NC_141698.1, read as the reverse complement.
GGGGCAGCGCCGTAAGTGTGCTTCTATCTTAATAGGATGTAAGACCCTGCATAGTGAAATTTGAAGGGAGCTACACAATAATCGCTAGTGTTCACATGATTTTGACTCATACTAATGGCTGGCAGTTATTGAAGTTTATCAAGAGACCAAGCTTCTAACATTGTGACTCAGGTGTAAGTTGTCACTATGTACTTAGCGTAGTCATTTGTCGGGATCTAGACAGACGCGCCTGCATGGAACTACGGTTACCGGCGGTCCTGGGCGCGGAACTACATTACCCAGAGTTCCCGGCGGCTTCCGGATATCTGCCGGCCGCCCAGGAACGCCGGTGCCAGTGATTCTTTGTTGGTCTCGAGGACGCGGCTGCTCCTCGACTACTGCTCCTGTTCGTGGCTGGAGGTTGTCGTCTGACCGGCTGGTCTTTGTTCAGGTCAGGCGGGTGCCGGTTTAAGCGCGCTGGCTAGCGTGCTGCGCTTGCTGTACTTTGAGGGTTTCTCGTTTTCACGGAAACCGAGTCTGTTGATTGTGGTATTGTTCCTCACGGCTGCAAGGGAAGACTTTGTTGTTACCCAGCGCTACGCTCTCCGGGAACAAGCTTCTTGGGAAGGAGAGCATAGGATTAAAGGACTCATTCCCTTCCAGTGGCGGAGTGCAGGGGGGTATTGAAGGACCTTCGCACTGCCGTCACGAACTTAAGACAGAGGGTAACAGTGCATGGTGTAGTCACCAGAAAAGGCAAATACCAAAGCGGAGTGTGGTAGTGATGGAACTACACACTGCCGTATTTGGGTAATTAAAGCTGTGCAGTTTTCAAGTAGCGGAGTGTAGGGGGGTATTGTTGGACCTCCGCACTGCCGTTACGAACTCTTGGCATATGGTTCAGTGGCATATATTACTGTTTGACAAAGCAATTACCAAAGCGGAGTGTAGTAGTGAGGAAACTACACACTACCGTGTTTGGGTATTCTGTGGGGGATTTGATATATATCGGAGGAACTTATATGTTGCTGTGTAATACAAACAATAGTATAAACTACAGCCTTCATCCAAGCACAGGAAGTGCCTTTTCATTTTTACGTTATTTGGGTCCGTGTTCCAAGCTCATACGTTATCACAGTGGGTATGTGTATGTCTGTTATCTTTAGGCTTTAGGTTTCACAATATAGGTTTGATTGTAACTCTGTTCTTTTGTGTTGATCAGGGAGGAAGACGGGAGTTACAGCAAAAGGGAGGTTTAGTGCCAATTACATTCAGGTGAATACATGTTGGTGTGTGTTAGTAAGACTTTATGAGAATAGGGTTTAGCCGTGTACTAATCTGTGTATTTTTGTCTTCCAGTTTCTTTATCCCTGCTGCCCCTTCCTTCTCCTCTTTATTCTTTTGGGTTTTTTCCCCTTTTGGGGTTTTTCCCTCGCCGTATCGTCTGAACACCCTGTGTTTATACTTCAGGGTGTTCGGAGGGTCCGGAGGTGGAGCATTGTTGCTGCACGTGAATCCTGCGGAGTGCCAAGCCTTACAGAATCACTGGCCCACGAAATACACTCTGCCCGATTCATATGTAGCCACAATGGCGTCCATGGAGGATGTGTTACAAGCCTTGGTTTTGGTACAACAGGAGCTGGCCTCCTCCAAGGCTGAGACCGCAGCTTTGCGTGAGAAGGTGGAGCGTTTGAGTGGTAACCCATTCAACGCTTCCGCATCTTCTTCTAACGTTCAGGTTACTGTACCCCCACCCATTCCCTTGGCTACTCCTGAACGGTTTTCAGGGGATCCACGTAAGGTGCATGTGTTTATGACACAGGTGCTCATGCACTTTTCCTGTAAACCATCCTCGTTCCCCACTAATCATTCAAGAGTGGCATTTTTAATTTCTTATTTAATTGGGGATGCAGCTGATTGGGTGGTACCCTTGGTGAAACGTGATGATGCTCTTTTATCTAGTTCAAAAAAGAATTTGAAAGGGTCTTTGACCGAAGAGCTACTACTTTCTGTGCTGATCGTGAGTTGTTGACATTAAGACAAGGTAGAGGAGAGTTGATAACATACCTAACGGCCTTCAATAGGCTGGTGGTAGAAGCATCATGGCCAGAGGAGAAAAAACTATCTTTGTTTTATCAGGGGTTACATGATGATTTAAAGGATGTTGTAGCGCAGGTGGATCCTCAGCCCAATACCTTTGAGGACATGGTAAACCTGGTGTTAAGGTTAGACAGTAGATTAACGGACAGGGGTAGTAACAGAAGACGGTGGGAAAGAGGAGCGTACTTTGTTGAAAGGAACCCTAAGAAAGCATCTGGGGGTACGGACGCTACGTCGGAACCAATGGAAATAGGGGCTCTTAGAGCACCATTGTCCAGAGAAGAGAGAGAAGCCAGAAGGGTACAGGGCTTATGTATGTACTGTGGTAAGAAGGGGCATTATGTCCGGGAATGTCCTTCTAAACCAAAAGCGTCAGGTACTTTCAGTAGATTTAAGAAAGTTGCGGTGTCTAAAACTGTATCAGATACCGAGCAGAAGGAGGACCGCTTATCGGGAGGGGATGGAGAACAAGCATGGAAACTTACCTCCCTGTCCTCTTCGGGTGATGAGGAAACAGAGCCTCACCTGGTGGTGGTGATGACGCTAGAATACGAGTTAGAGAGGTGTCAGGTAATGGTGATGGTGGATTCAGGAGCGACTGGTAATTTTGTAGATGAAGGTCTGGTAAGACGTCTAGAATTGCCTCGAGTTCCTAGGGAGACGCCCGAAGACGTGTTGGCAGTGGATGGGCAGCCTTTAACCTCAGGTCAGATAACGGAGAGAACTGGTGATTTGGGGCTGTCAATGGTGACGCATGGGTGTGTGCATTCTGAGGTGTTAACATTAAACATCATCGATGCCCCTCAGTACGAGATTATTTTGGGCATGCCATGGCTGCATAAGCATAACCCTGTGGTGAATTGGCAGGAAAAAACTATTACGTTCGAACCAGAGACCTGTAGGGACCATTTAACTCCTTGTATGTCTGCTAATGTCACCGTGTTAGCCACACCGTTTTTGGCTGCCACTGCTGCAGAAAAGGATGTCAAGCTACCGTTAGTATATGCTACTTACAGTGATGTGTTCAGTGAGGTGAAGGCAGAAACTCTGCCCCCTCATCGAGAATACGATTGTCGAATTGATTTGGTGGAGGGGGCATCATTACCATCATGTAGGGTGTATGCTTTGTCGGTGCCTGAGACCTCCCATTTGAAGCAGTATATTGAACATTATTCTCGATTGGGTTTTATTCGCCCCTCTCGCTCTCCCGCAGCTTCCCCTCTTTTCTTTATATCAAAAGCCAACGGGGACTTGAGAGCGTGTGTGGACTACAGAGCATTGAATAAGAACACCATTCGTAATCGATACCCTCTTCCGCTCATTTCAGTCTTGCTCGACCAGGTGAGAGAGGCCAGGATTTACACCCGTTTAGATTTACGTGGGGCCTATCACCTGGTTAGAGTAAGAGAAGGGGATGAGTGGAAGACGGCGTTCAAAACACGGTTTGGGTTATATGAATACCTAGTGATGCCTTTTGGGCTTTGTAACGCCCCTGCAGCTTTTCAGTTTTTTATTAACGATGTGCTAAAGGAATACGTGGATCAATTCGTGGTGATGTACATAGACGACATCTTGATCTACTCTCAGGATGTTTCATGCCACAACAATCATGTCTGCAAGGTTCTGGATAAGTTGAGAGAACACCATCTGTATGTGAAGCTGAGTAAATGTGAGTTCGGGGTGCATGAAGTAGAATTTTTGGGTGTGAATCTAAGTCCTGAAGGATTACAGATGTCAGAGAGGAAAGTACAGGCGGTGAGGGATTGGCCAGCCCCCAAGAATGTAAAAGAGGTACAGAGCTTTTTGGGGTTTGCCAACTATTACCGCAGGTTTATCGTACATTTCTCCCAAACCGCTGTCCCTATCACCAGGCTATTACGGAAAGGGAGGTCTTTTGAGTGGACAGTGGAGGCTGAGCTCGCTTTCCAGGCATTAAAAAGGGCTTTTACTACAGCTCCTGTGTTGGCCCATCCAGTTTTGGAACATCCATTCATTGTTGAAGCAGACGCCTCGGATGAAGCCATAGGGGCAATCTTGTCTCAGAGAGATGTACAAACAGGTCAGCTTCATCCTGTGGCCTACTTGTCGAAAAAACTGAGTCCTGCTGAGGTTAATTATTCAATCGCAGAAAAAGAGCTTCTGGCGATAAAAAAGGCTTTCCAGGAGTGGAGGCCGTACCTGTGGGGAGCAAGACAGGCAGTAACTGTGTACACAGATCACAGGAATCTCCAGTACATGTCCGCAGCTAGGCACCTTACACAACGGCAGATGCGGTGGATGTTGTTCTTTTCCGAGTACAACTTTGTTGTGACATTTCGTCCTGGCTCGGAGAATCGAAAAGCGGATGCTCTTTCTAGACAGGGAATCCCTACCACACACAATGCAGAGGAACAGTCCATACTTCCTTCCACGAAGGTGGTTTGTGTAGTAAGAGCTGAGAGGTTTCTGGAGGACATCAAAGACTCTAGGTCCATGGAATGTTGGGTTCGTTGGGCTTCCGCCAAACCAGGCAGGAAGATTAGGCATGGTTTACCCTTCCAGGGAGAGTGCTTGTTTCTGCCTAATTTGGAGATAAGGAAGAAGGCATTCAGTTGGTGTCATGAAGCGCCTGCGGCTGGACACCCAGGGATCACAAAGACCGTGGATTTGCTTAGAAGGCATTTCTGGTGGGAAACTCTAGTGAAGGACACCACTCAATGGGTAGGCAGCTGTGACGTCTGTGCTAGAAGCAAGGGGGAAACATCAAGAAAGAAAGGGTTGTTAATGCCAATGCCCACGCCTGATCGCCCATGGTCAAACATTAGTTTGGATTTCATCACGGGCCTCCCAAAAGATCAAGGGAATACCGCAGCGCTGGTGGTTGTGGACAACTCGACAAAAATGGGCCATTTCGTACCTTGTGTGAACCTCCCCACAGCTAGTCAAACAGCACAGATAATGGCATCACAAATTTTTCGTTTACATGGCATTCCAAGAGTCATTGTATCCGATAGGGGGCCGCAATTCATCGCTCGTTTTTGGAGAGCATGGTGTAGTGCCTTGGGCATAGAAGCAGCACTATCTACTAGCTTCCACCCACAAACCGATGGACAGACTGAACGTCTAAATCAGACTCTAAAGAAGTACTTGCGGTGTTACTCTAAGGAGGCTCATGGGTCTTGGGTGGAGCTGTTGTGGATGGCGGAGATGGCATACAACAACGCTTGGCATAGCTCCATAGGTATGTCCCCATTCAAAGCCAATTATGGGTATGATGTACGTACTTTGCCGATCGATATACCAGAAGAGGTGAACGATCAGCCCTCGGTGAAGGAGCGGGTGATTCTGATGAGGAAAATACACTGCGCAGTGCAAAAACATCTGCTAAAGGCCAAAGAAACATACAAAAGGTGGGAGGACAAACATAGAATACCCGGTCCTCAGTTCGAGGTAGGAGATAAAGTGTGGCTCTCAACCAAATATATACGTTTCAAGCTCCGAAGCGTGTTTCATCCGCGCTTCATTGGACCATATCCTGTGGTGCGCCGCATTAATCCTGTGGCGTACAAATTGAAGTTGCCAAACACGTTACGAATCCACCCCGTTTTTCATGTCCAGTTGTTAAAAAAGGCTCTTACCTCACGCAGAACGGCACCTCCGGTGCTGGCCAAGGATGGGAATCTGGAATATGAGGTGAGATCGATAAAAGACTCCAAGTATCGCAGGGGTGTGTTATGGTACTTGGTGTCCTGGAAAGGTTACGGGGAGGAAGAGGATTCCTGGGAACCCGTGCACAATGTCCATGCTCCCAGAGCTGTGAGAACATTTCATGTAAAAAACCCCGCCAAGCCGGGGCCTAGGAGGCGCTTGGGAGGAGGGCGTACTGTCGGGATCTAGACAGACGCGCCTGCATGGAACTACGGTTACCGGCGGTCCTGGGCGCGGAACTACATTACCCAGAGTTCCCGGCGGCTTCCGGATATCTGCCGGCCGCCCAGGAACGCCGGTGCCAGTGATTCTTTGTTGGTCTCGAGGACGCGGCTGCTCCTCGACTACTGCTCCTGTTCGTGGCTGGAGGTTGTCGTCTGACCGGCTGGTCTTTGTTCAGGTCAGGCGGGTGCCGGTTTAAGCGCGCTGGCTAGCGTGCTGCGCTTGCTGTACTTTGAGGGTTTCTCGTTTTCACGGAAACCGAGTCTGTTGATTGTGGTATTGTTCCTCACGGCTGCAAGGGAAGACTTTGTTGTTACCCAGCGCTACGCTCTCCGGGAACAAGCTTCTTGGGAAGGAGAGCATAGGATTAAAGGACTCATTCCCTTCCAGTGGCGGAGTGCAGGGGGGTATTGAAGGACCTTCGCACTGCCGTCACGAACTTAAGACAGAGGGTAACAGTGCATGGTGTAGTCACCAGAAAAGGCAAATACCAAAGCGGAGTGTGGTAGTGATGGAACTACACACTGCCGTATTTGGGTAATTAAAGCTGTGCAGTTTTCAAGTAGCGGAGTGTAGGGGGGTATTGTTGGACCTCCGCACTGCCGTTACGAACTCTTGGCATATGGTTCAGTGGCATATATTACTGTTTGACAAAGCAATTACCAAAGCGGAGTGTAGTAGTGAGGAAACTACACACTACCGTGTTTGGGTATTCTGTGGGGGATTTGATATATATCGGAGGAACTTATATGTTGCTGTGTAATACAAACAATAGTATAAACTACAGCCTTCATCCAAGCACAGGAAGTGCCTTTTCATTTTTACGTTATTTGGGTCCGTGTTCCAAGCTCATACGTTATCACAGTGGGTATGTGTATGTCTGTTATCTTTAGGCTTTAGGTTTCACAATATAGGTTTGATTGTAACTCTGTTCTTTTGTGTTGATCAGGGAGGAAGACGGGAGTTACAGCAAAAGGGAGGTTTAGTGCCAATTACATTCAGGTGAATACATGTTGGTGTGTGTTAGTAAGACTTTATGAGAATAGGGTTTAGCCGTGTACTAATCTGTGTATTTTTGTCTTCCAGTTTCTTTATCCCTGCTGCCCCTTCCTTCTCCTCTTTATTCTTTTGGGTTTTTTCCCCTTTTGGGGTTTTTCCCTCGCCGTATCGTCTGAACACCCTGTGTTTATACTTCAGGGTGTTCGGAGGGTCCGGAGGTGGAGCATTGTTGCTGCACGTGAATCCTGCGGAGTGCCAAGCCTTACATCATTGAGCCCAGAGGTGTCAGTCCCAAGGCGGAACACCCACCGCTGTTCTTTTTCAAATAACCCCGACTCTGTGGGTAGCTGTTCAATCACTGTCCACTGTAAATCATTAACACAATGTTGGTTTTCAAGGAAATGGGCTGCCATTTTGGTGGTTGACTTTTTGCATCTAATGTTACTTTTATGTTTGTTGATCCTTATCTTGACTTGTCTCGTCGTCATTCCCACGTATTCCTTTTTGCAGGGACATGTGATCAGGTACACTTCATTTTTGCTGTTGCAGTCGGTAAATGTACGTTGTTCCCAACTGGTACAATTTGCAAAGATTAGAGTCTGGCTTTTTTTAGTGAGGTGACAACTGTTGCAATTGCCACTCGGGTGATGGCCCTGTATTCCTTGTAACCTCGTCTGTTCCACTTTGTGTGTAGGAGGTCTAGTATGGACAAGCATGTCCTTTAGATTCCTCCCACGTCTGTGGGCAAACAACGGTTTCTCCAAATTCAGTGAACCACTTGTCAGTGTCCGCCAATGTTTGTTGACTAGTTTCTGTACTTGGTTAGTTACTGGACTATAGGTGGTGACACAGACAGTTCTGCTCAGCTGGTCGTCTTTTTTAGGCTTATCTTCCAAGAGCGCTTCACGGTTGTTATTCCTGGCTCTTTTCATAGCTTTGTAAATGACATGATTTGGGTATTTTCTTAGTCTCAGTTTTATGCTTAGGTCCTTAGCCTGAGTTTTGTAATTGGCTATGTCACTACAGTTCCGGCGTAGGCGTAGGAACTGTCCATAAGGCAAGTTCTCCCTCAGGTGACGGGGATGGAAACTGTCAAACCTGAGGAGGCAGTTCCTCGCCGTGGGCTTAAAATGGGTCTCGGTTTTCAAGAAACCTGCTTCATGGTAGATATTGAGATCCAGGAAAATCATTGACCTGTTAGACATTTGGTGGGTGAATTTTAAGAAAGAGTTCTGGTCATTAAGCCATTGCATGAACTCGGTGATTGAATTGCCATCGCCTTCCCAAATCACCAAAATGTCATCGATATATCGTCGCCATGTATGGATTCTTCCCCTGAAGGGGTTGCTGAGGTGGAGAACTTGGAGGACTCCAGGTGGTGGACATAGAGTCCCGCCAGGCTCGGAGCAAATGTGCTCCCCATGCTGGTACCATGGCTTTGCCAAAACAGGGTGCCTTCGTATTCGAAAAAGTTTTTGGTTAGGGCTAGTGAGATACATTCCATGACAACACCACGAGGGGTTTGGTATTTCCATCGGTCAGAGTGGAGTACTTCTTCAATAATCAGAAGTGTCTCATCATGTGGGAGGCTCGTGTAGAGACTCTCCACGTCAAGGCTCAGAAGCATTTGTGAGTCAGGGTCAAAGGGGTGGTTCTGTAGTAGTTTCAGCACAGCTTTTGTATCCCTTATACCAGCCGAGGACATAATAAATATATATTTTTTTCCTACGAGCCAGGTATTTTTTTAAACCTCACTTTTTTCACCACACCTCACGAACTCACATCTCTTCCCTAAACACACACCCTCACATAGTTCACAACCAAGTGCTCCTACGTAGCCGTAAGTCGTAGCACGCCGCACTCCGTAGAGGGGTGCGAAGGCCCGATGATGAAGCATGACACCAAGGGGCCTGTTGGTGTGTGAGGGGCATTTAAACAACACTGTGTGCTCCCCATCACTTTAGGGATCACAACCACTTTTCTGAGTGGATTCCATTTTGTTTAATCATATTGCCAAGGAAGGCCGAATCCACTTGTCTCTCTCTCTCTCCCCCCTCTTTGTTGTATTTAATTTCTAGACAGCGCACAGCTGTGGGAGCCCCTTCCCAATTGTTTTGGACCACACTAAGACAATTTGACATACACTACATTGAACACCCCGAATACCTTCCCAACCTCCAAATACCAACATGGAGGACGATTATGGCCTGACTTTCAGTGAGGACGACATCGTCAGAATTCTCGCAGATGTCAATTCTTTTGAAGGGCTAAGCAACAGTGACCCCAGCCCAGCAGTAGCAGACTGGGATGAATTAATGAACACGAGAAAAATTCAAATATGGGCTGCCCTGCACGGCCTTTTGATGAGGGAATACCTATGGAATAAAATAGCCCCGCAGGGTCTATTGGTAAAGAATGAACCCTTTATTTTCCAGGATGACCTCGTTTTTAAAAAAGCGTGGTCTCTTATCTTCTGGCATTGCACCAGAGACTGGCTGGTATTAATAGTACAGACCGCCACAAGAAAATCTTTGGAATTAAAAGTGGAAATCCAGAAACTTGAAGTACAGTTAAAAGCCTTCATCTCATCAGCAGACATAAAGAAAGGGTTGGAAGAACTCAACCAGCAGATGAAGGAGTTTGAGGCCACTTTAAAACAAAGTAAATTTAACAAGTTAAAAAAGGATAAGGACCGCTTCACTCCTGAGAGATCCTATCCATATACAAGAGCTGACTATGCGATGAAAGACAACGTGAGTGACACAGACAGTGTAGGTTCTGATGGCAGTACTACAAGCACCAACTCAGGTGTCTTCCAGCAAAGAAAACAGAGGGGAGGTTTCCGACAACAGAGATCTCAGTTCCCCCGCCAGAGAGGTTGGCGAGGTTTCCAGGGTCCTCAATTCAACCCTTACCAGAACCCCTTTCAGTTCCCACAATACCAATTTGGCCCACCACAGATGGGACAAATGTATCCCCACTGGGTTTCAGAACAACCCAGTGTACCCCAAAATGCTCAGACTTTTTTATCCTGGGGCCAGGGAACCCGCAGAGGGAGGAACAGGAAGGGCAACAATGTGAACTGGCAACCGGCAGACGAAACGACCCCAGGGTCCTCACAAGGAGTATGACTGCAAACCAAGCGTCAACGATCAAGAGGGGGACCTAGTTATCAACATAACCCCATGGCCCCTCACCGATTTACAGCAGAGGGTATTGAATAAAGGCTTAGGGTACGTCCCTACTAATAAACCTGACACCTTTCTGTTACACAAGGAAATCCAAGATTTCATAAGAACCATTAAACTAAGGGCCTTCTTTAAAGACAAAGAACCTTCTGAAGATACCTCTGACACAGGTCTGAAACCCAAGTCTAATTTCACACCCCTAGACAATCAACTCCCTGTGGAGGTGCTGGCATTTGAGAAAGCAATCATGCACAAACTCAAAAAATTGGACACTAGGCAGAAGGTGTTCCAGAACATGAGTAAACTTGAGAATGAGGCAATCAGAGAGCTGAGACTCAACAAAAACCTAACCATAAAACCTGCAGACAAGGGTGGGGCAGTAGTGATCCAAACTACCACTGGGTATGACAAAGAATGTCGGAGACTCCTCTCTGATAGAAGGAATTATGTTATGTTATGTTATGTTATGTTATTATCATTTATTTTGCGCACAGATGCTCCAGCTAAGGAGCGTCCTGGCGCAAGGAAAAGGTGAACATAACACAACGCAAAAGGAAACAGAAAAGTGCAAAAAGTCAGTATAAGAAGAATTAAAACAGGTGAGTTTTCCGGCCCTACGGAATGCTAATAGATCCTCTAACAGGCGGATTTCCAAAGGGAGGGAGTTCCAGAGAGCCGCAGCTCTCACACGAAAAGAGCGACCGCCCATCCGGCTAAGCCTGAACCGCGGGATAACCGCAAGGGATTGCCCAAGAGATCTGAGAGAGCGAGTCGGACATAGGCGGATAAGAGATTATTGAGAATCTCAGGTGCCGACCCTTTTAAAATTTTGAAGGCAAGGCTAAGGGCCTTAAAGTGGATTCGACTTTTGATCGGTAACCAATGTAGGGACCGCAGAGTATTGGAGATGGGACAGGACCTCGGCAGACCCACCACTGCTCTCGCAGCCGCGTTCTGTACGCACTGCAAGCGAACAATCTCAGATTGGTTAACTCCCAGCAGGAGCGAGCTGGCATAGTCCAGCCGGGAGATAATCGTCGCTTGGATAACCAACTGTCTCGTCGGAGCATCAAAAAATTTGAGCACCGGCCTTAGCCCACGCAGGACACCGAAACAGCATGCCGCCACTCTCTTAGTGTGGGTAGTGAAGCAAAGGGTGTGATCTAGCCACACTCCCAGGTTTCTAAGTTCCATCACTGGTGTAGGGGCCGGCCCTAACTACAGATGCCACCAGATGTCCCCCCAGCGATCCGCTCCCCTCCCAACGATCATCACCTCCGTTTTTTTTTTCGCGTTCAGCTGGAGACAGTTGTTATTCATCCAGCTGGCCACCTCTCTCAGCCCATCTCGGAACCTGGGGGCATCCTGTTCGACATTCCCGCTGATCGTGACCGCTAGCTGCGTGTCGTCGGCATACGAGACCATGGTTAGGCCCCATTACCTGGCGACATCAGCCAGCGGCCGCACGTACAGGTTGAAAAGCGTGGGACTCAGCGAGGAGCCCTGAGGTACCCCCAGGTCCAGCTGATGGAATTTTTTTTTTTTTTTTTTTTTTTAAACCTTTATTTGTAAAATGCACAATACACTGCGTCTGCCTACAACCCCTAGGGGCCGGCCGCTATGACATATGGGAAAAGAATAAAGCAGTATAAATGGAACAGAACGCCATTAGAGCTGTCAATGAGCGAAGAGTAATGTATGTGGCATAGAACAATAGCATAAGGATATAAAAAGGTTTAATTTTATAATTTTGTCGAATGCAAGCCTAAAACTACAAAAAGAGTCAAAGCCACTCACTGAACAGGATAGTTATTATAATTTAGGGAGCATCCGGGAGGTGGCGTGATAGTGGAAGCATGTGACAGAAAACAAGTGACCACCATCCAGGAACCAGGATCAACCACTATGTCATATGAAGAGACGATATAGTAAACTCCCTAATAAGACCGGACCCCGACCCCAAAGGAAGCGAAGAGATATAGAAAAAGGAAACAGAAGAAGAGAAGAAAAAGAAAGAGGGCCATAGAAACAAAGAGAAACATAAAACACATCCCATCCCCCCACCCTGCATACCAGCGGAAGGCCACGGCCCACCCCCCCCCCCATAGGCATGCCTGTCGCCCCAAGAAACCCACAAGTGGGAAAGAGAGTATATAGAGTGAGAAGAGCCATCCCACCCACCAACTCTCAGAGAAGGCAGGGAGGAGCTAAATTCGACGTAATCTCGGTCACCACCGGTCCTATTAACATCACACACGCAAATTACCATCAGCTTAAGAGTAGTAGCAATCCGAAATGTAGGTGGGGAGAATAATCTCAAGTAAACGAATAAATCAAACAAAGAACAGTCACATCATAGTCCCCGCCCAACAATACATACGTTACCCTTAAGAAATCACCGAGGACCAGTAGAAATTCCCAAGACCACCATCATATATCCCCAGCCGCCCGATCCCGGGCCCCGCGACCAATACAATACCCATAATCACTATCCCCGGCAGTCCATCAGTATCCCAGCTGTGTAAGCAGAAACAGACCGTGCACAACAGGAAACCACCCCAGCCCCGCCCCCCTCGATGCGAAGCAGCAGCATAGTCCAGCCTCATGGTAGACATCTTGGATGAAGCGAGCGAGCAAAGTGTCCACATCAGAGCGGGGGGGTGTCCGTAAACGTCCATCCAACACACAGCCATAATGGTAACAATAGAACAGGAGAACGTAGCGCCCTCCAGCACATACAGTCGATAAAACCACCCTCGGCCATCTCTCCTCGGATCCCGACCCGACACCATAATAGCATACGCCATCCCAACAGTTCCACTTTCCCGTCAACCATGTAGCATCCAACCACGTTTAAAACACATACAGTGTTAGCCTTGTCCCCGTCGATCCAGCCCAGCAACGAAGTCCAGGCGGGCAGCGGCCATCTTGGGCATGAGGTGCAGATGTAAAGACCACCACCAGTCCAAAAGCCCCTCGCAGAAATCCGTCCCACGTAGTGCAGAACACTCAGTAGCTACCCAGCAAAGGTGGAAACCCAGCAGCAGTACCTGAAGGCCGAATGGCCAGGGCCGTTGCAACATCATCTTGGCGGAGCAGGGGGGCCCTCCGGGGGACCCCAAGGTGGACACGGGGCAAGTCGACCAGCAAGCGCTCTCCAGCCGGTAGGCAGGATCCAGCGTCGCCCTCCCCAGCGTCTCCAGAGTAGAGGGCCCAGCAGCCGAATCATCCGGGGTGTAACGTGTCACAACACACGGCGGGGTACACGGGTCCCACCCGCCGGTCGCCGGGTATCGCAGATCCGGCGGGGAACCGCCAGCAGCACAGTCGTCCGGGAGCCCACCGGGCATCACTCCATTTAGACGGTCCCTCAGATCACGGGCGCGAGCCCGCATAGATGTCCGCAGCTCGTGCAGGGCAATGTAGACATCTGCAAGGGCGATGGACTCCACAGCAGCCGAGTCCCGCACCCAAAGGGGGTCGCCATGTTGTCGTCCACTGTAGTGGCTGCCGGAGCCCATCTCAAAGGCGAAGCCGATAGTGTAGGCAGTGGGCGCAATCACTACTAAGCCACGAAGAAAGTTTAACTCCCGCCGTCCAGGGTCCTGCCGTAAGCAACTTGCCTTTAGGAAAGCGTCTCGTGGATCCCCCGGGGGGTACCAGGCAAGATGAAGGGCGCCCGGTAAAATGGCGTCCGCTGCAGCGCCAAAGGATAGTGGAATCACCCAGCGCCGATCCTGGGACTGGTGTGGGATACAACGTATCTCCTGAGGCAGTATCGAACCAAACAGGGAAGAGCGGGCCGGACGGCACACTGTAGCAATCGTTTGCAACAGTAGCACAACAGCCTCCGGCCCCTCTCGTCACAGGCGTCCGCGGCTGCTGAGTCAGGGGGCAGCCTCACCGGAGAACAAAGGATCCGATCCCTCACACGCCGAGGCAGGGCAGGTCCAGGGCAAATCTCCGGTTCCACAACGAGCTGATCGGCGGGGAGCCCACCATTCGAGGCAGAAGCCCAGCGCGGCTCCGAAGCGCCGGTTTTCAAGCAGGATAGATATCAGGATCCGCTGCGCTTCGGACAGGAAGCGGGCAGGTTAGCGGAGCCGAGGAGTCAGGCGGCCATCGCGGTCTCTGGCGTAGCTCCTCCCCAGCTGATGGAATTTGGACTGAAAAGGAGGGGTGGCAACGCAGAAGGAGCGATCGCTAAGGAAGGAACGGAACCACTGCAGAGCAGAGCCACAGATGCCAATGTCCTCCAGGCGGTGCAGGAGGATGCGATGGGACACCGTGTCAAAGGCAGCGCTAAGGTCTAATAAAATAAGCGCTGCCGTTTGACCTGCATCCAACACACTGCGCAGATGTTCTACCATTGCCAGAAGGGCGGTCTTCGTGCTGTGACCAGCACGGAACCCATTCTGCGTAGGGTCGAGGACATTGGCCCGGGCCATATGCTCGGATAGAGCCAAGTTGACGTGAGCCTCCATGACTTTGGCCGGCCAGGGAAGCAATGAAATCGGGCGGTAGTTTTCCGGTTTTAAAGGATCCAATGATGTTTTTTTCAGGATCGGGGAAACCACCGCCTGCTTCCACTTGGGAGGAACTGTCCCTGAAGTCAAGGAAAGGTTAATCAGCGAACACACTACAGTGCGCCCCTGAAAAGAGGGATCTCTAAAGAGGGCAGGTCTGAGCGGGTCCGCAAGAGAACCGGACTTGACTCATTGTGCCAACTTGACAAACCCATCCCAGGAAAGAGTAGGGAGAGAGTGTAATGCCGGGCAGCTGCGAGGGCCATTTAGAGGAATGAGTGGCAGCGTCGTACTGGGGAACGACTGATAAATGGTCTTAACTTTCTCCAAGAAAAAAGCGGCCAAGGTCTCACAATGGGAGGTAGAACCGTCCACTTGCGGAACCGCTCTCTTAGCCATCAGATTTTTAAGGGCTTTGAAGATGGTCTTCGATGGATTGTGGCTGTTACGGAATTCCGTCGCATAGAACGCCGCACGGGCTCTACAACTAGCTTGATGGTAGAGCTTGACGGAAGCCAAATACGCGTTTTTTTTTACGACATCATGCGTCTTCTGCCACTCCCTTTCTGCCCGTCTACATGAACCCTTTAGAGCGCGGAGGGCACTGTCATACCAAGGGCTCGACTGCCTGGAGCTGGATTTACTTGAGATGATGGGCACCAATATGTTGAGCGCCTTGGTAATCCAGCTGCAGAATTGGTCGTAGCCCAAGGTGACGTTGAGCAGAGGGCCTAGTAGCTCTTCAGCCATGATGTAATGTAGGTCCTCTAGCCTGAGCTTATTCCAGTGCCGCTGAGGGATCCGCTTAGGAGATGGAATAATGGGGGTTTCGGGGAGAGGTAGCCAGACGGACACCAAAAAATGATCGGTCCAGCCCACTGGAGAAATAGCCAAAACTTGGACATCCGGTAAGTTAGTAAAAAACGGGTTTAAAATGTGACCAGCCACATGTGTAGATTGAGTGACAAGTTGGGTCAGCTGAAGGGCCTCCAAATCCGCCAGAAAACCACTGATAGCCGAGGTCTGTTGATTGTCAAAATGGAGGTTGAGGTCACCTAAGATGCAAAAATTGGCGCAGTCACTAGCTAGCGTACTAACCGCCTCAGGGAAAGCTCCCCTGAATGCTACATCACTGCCTGGGGGGGCGGTACACGACCATCCCAGACAGCGTGAACTGGGGACTGATGGTGATCTTAAACAGGGCGCTTTCGCACCCAGCAATATGCAGACCCGTCCAAGTGCACGCAAAAGTAGATTTTATAGCTAGGGCAATACCTCCACCTCTGGACAGGCGGTTCCACGTAAAAAGTGAATATCATGGGGGGCAGGCCAAATTAATTATGGCTGCGTCTGTGTCCTGGAGCCAGGTCTCAGTGATGATAAACAGATCTGGCTCCTCGTCGGTGATAAGGTCCATGATAGACAGATGATGTTTAACCAGAGATCTGGTATTAAGGTTTAATATCCGCAGACCATGAACACGACACTTGCTCAGCTGAGGCACACTTATACCTTCCCGTGGAGCTGCAGAATTGTCATAGTCCCGAATACCCGCTGGCTGGTCGAGCGACCATCCTTTGCAGGCACATTGATAGGGGCCACACAAGGGATGGTTCGGTGCAAAAACGCACCGCGGGAGGGACTGCCCAATCGCCCGGAGCAATGCACTGGTGTAAACAATCATCCTACCTCCCAATAGGTACTAAACGGGAGGGGCCCGCTGCGCCCAGCGCGTTCTTAGCGCGGACGGGCGCAGACGGGCAGGACTCTGGCAAGACTCCGGCTAGCGACGGCGTCCGGCTGCGCGTTCCCGCTGCGCGGAAGAGAGCGACTTTAAATAGGCGGAGAAATGGTGGGAGGAGCGCAAGGACGCTCCAAGATGGCGCCCGCCGAAAGACCAGCGTCCCAAACCAATATGGCGCCGATCGCCGATCCCCGGACCACCCTCAGAGCCCGGGCCCACCAAAACGGTGGTGTATTTTCCAAAATTATATGCAGGTATGAGGGGGGGAGAGAGCCCAGCCAGTTCCACTAATAAAAGCTGAAGAAACAAAATAAAATGGTCAATAATTCAAAAGCAGGTATTATTAAAAACTAAGCGCTAACAAACCGCGGCGCGGTAATGCGGCACCTTTTCCAGGCTGCCCGCTGCCTAAAATCGACTTAAATAGGCGGAGAAATGGTGGGAGGAGCGCAAGGACGCTCCAAGATGGCGCCCGCCGAAAGACCAGCGTCCCAAACCAAAATGGCGCCGATCGAAGATCCCCGGACCACCCTCAGAACCCGGGCCCACCAAAACGGTGGTGTATTTTCCAAAATTATATGCAGGTATGAGGGGGGGAGAGAGCCCAGCTAGTTCCACTAATAAAAGCTGAAGAAACAAAATAAAATGGTCAATAATTCAAAAGCAGGTATTATTAAAAACTAAGCGCTAACAAACCGCGGCGCGGTAATGCGGCACCTTTTCAGGTTTTGGTAGCAGACCCCACTGAGTGCATACGAATACAGATCGAGGGAATGATTGAGGAAGCCCTGGCACATGACTGGCTTACCAAGAAAGAATCTGAGTTCCTGGTGCAGAAAAATCCTCGCACCCCCTATTTCTACACTATACCCAAAGTCCATAAGAACCTGGAAAACCCACCAGGTCGCCTAATTGTATCCGGCATCTCATCCATCCTCGAACCTTTGTCAAAGTTCGCCGATGCCTTTTTAAGACCCTTGGTGCAAGCCACTGACACGTACCTAAGGGATACAAAAGCTGTGCTGCAACTACTACAGAACCACCCCTTTGACCCTGACTCACAAATGCTTCTGAGCCTTGACGTGGAGAGTCTCTACACGAGCCTCCCACATGATGAGACACTTCTGATTATTGAAGAAGTACTCCACTCTGACCAATGGAAATACCAAACCCCTCGTGGTGTTGTCATGGAATGTATCTCACTAGCCCTAACCAAAAACTTTTTCGAATACAAAGGCACCCTGTTTTGGCAAAGCCATGGTACCAGCATGGGGAGCACATTTGCTCCGAGCCTGGCGGGACTCTATGTCCACCACCTGGAGTCCTCCAAGATTCTCCACCCCAGCAACCCCTTCAGGGGAAGAATCCATACATGGCGACGATATATCGACATTTTGGTGATTTGGGAAGGCGATGGCAATTCAATCACCGAGTTCATGCAATGGCTTAACGACCAGAACTCTTTCTTAAAATTCACCCACCAAATGTCTAACAGGTCAATGATTTTCCTGGATCTCAATATCTACCATGAAGCAGGTTTCTTGAAAACCGAGACCCATTTTAAGCCCACGGCGAGGAACTGCCTCCTCAGGTTTGACAGTTTCCATCCCCGTCACCTGAGGGAGAACTTGCCTTATGGACAGTTCCTACGCCGGAACTGTAGTGACATAGCCAATTACAAAACTCAGGCTAAAGACCTAAGCATAAAACTGAGACAAAGAAAATACCCAAATCATGTCATTTACAAAGCTATGAAAAGAGCCAGGAATAACAACCGTGAAGCGCTCTTGGAAGATAAGCCTAAAAAAGACGACCAGCTGAGCAGAACTGTCTGTGTCACCACCTATAGTCCAGTAACTAACCAAGTACAGAAACTAGTCAACAAACATTGGCGGACACTGACAAGTGGTTCACTGAATTTGGAGAAACCGTTGATTGCCCACAGACGTGGGAGGAATCTAAAGGACATGCTTGTCCATACTAGACCTCCTACACACAAAGTGGAACAGACGAGGTTACAAGGAATACAGGGCCATCACCCGTGTGGCAATTATAACAGTTTTCATTTCACTAAAAAAAGCCAGACTCTAATCTTTGCAAATTGTACCAGTTGGGAACAACGTACATTTACCGACTGCAACAGCAAAAATGTAGTGTACCTGATCACATGTCCCTGCAAAAAGGAATACGTGGGAATGACGATGAGACAAGTCAAGATAAGGATCAACGAACATAAAAGTACTATTAGATGCAAAAAGTCAACCACTAAAATGGCAGCCCATTTCCTTGAAAACCAACATTGTGTGAATGATTTACAGTGGACAGTGATTGAACAGCTACCCACAGAGTCGGGGTTAATTGAAAAAGAACAGCGGTGGGTGTTCCGCCTTGGGACTGACACCTCTGGGCTCAATGACTCTATTCCTTGGAGCCAGCTACGCTAAGTACATAGTGACAACTTACACCTGAGTCACAATGTTAGAAGCTTGGTCTCTTGATGAACTTCAATAACTGCCAGCCATTAGTATGAGTCAAAATCATGTGAACACTAGCGATTATTGTGTAGCCCCCTTCGAATTTCACTATGCAGGGTCTTACATCCTATTAAGATAGAAGCGCACTTACGGCGCTGCCCCTCTAGTGAGACAGCCAAGACTACCAGCGCCACGTTAACTGGCGCGATCACTTCATGGTCCCAGTTTCCTTAAAACAATCTCACACGTTTGGTAACACATCAGCCTCGGCCGGCAATAACTGCTGTTAGCCATGCGCACTGACTCAGGGGGCGCGATTCATCTGCGCTAATCTTTAGCGCATGCGCGTCTTATTATTATCCCGGGTGCCACACACGCGCATGCTCAGATCTTGCTAGACTAGCGACCTACGCGTGCGTACTCCACTCCAGTAACCGCACCCCTTCCCACCGCGCAACACCGGTTTCGTATGCCCAATACACCTATATTTGGGCGTACTTCCGTGGTCAACTAGCCAATTTAGTTCCCTTAATTGACTACATGGGAGTATAAAATAGATAACCGGCTGCCTCACTCCTCACTTCATCGGAGCAGCGTTGAGGGGAAGGCAGGCGATTTGGCTATGCAGTAACACTGAGTTGGGTCACATCTAGGAGGAGCACTCTGTAACTTTTTTAGGTTCTGTTTACCTTACTACTATACAACCTAAAACCCAATCTTAATATCCTTTAGGTTGCTTTACTGAGCAGTGAGGAAGGAATCCCCCAATACCACGCTAAGGCTCATGAGGTCTTCTAACTTTGAACTATAATTAAGCCTCCCCCCTTCAACCATCCTGGGGGAATACAATTCATTATGTAGATATATATCTGTGTTTATTGTGTGTCCTTTTCAATGTCTTTTTTTACAGGGTCCCTGAACCTGGTTTTGGGTTCTTTTTACCCTCCATTTACTTTGAAAGCATTGCTCTTTCCATAGTTCCTGGACATCCGACTGTGATGTTTATTATGTCTTTCTATTCCACAGGTTTCTTCAACGCCAATTGGGTGCAACTGAACTTATCCAATAAATAACATTGATAGGTACATTTCACCTAGTTCATATTTTTGTAGAATACACTTTGACATCCCATGTGAGTAAGGTGAGGATAACGTGCATATCCTTGTCCTGAAGAAGGAGTCTTGGCACTCCGAAACATGTTGACACTTTCCGGTTGATATACCCTAATTCGTATACAATCAACCTCACTCTGCACCTTTTTAATAATACCAGCCGAGGGCATAATAAATATTTTTTTTTTTCCTACGAGCCATGTATTTTTTTAAACCTCACTTTTTTCACCTCACCTCACGAACTCACATCTCTTCCCTAAACACACACCCTCACGTAGTTCACAACCAAGTTCTCCTACGTAGCCGTAAGTCATAGCACGCCACACTCCGTAGAGGGGTGCGAAGGCCCCGATGATGAAGCATGACACCAAGGGGCCTGTTGGTGTGTGAGGGGCATTTAAACAACACTGTGTGCTCCCGATCACTTTAGGGATCACAACCACTTTTCTGAGTGGATTACATTTTGATACCAATACCTTAACCATGTATTCGCCCTCTAATTGGCATTGCTCATTGTATGACATACCATTTACAATTACTATTAGGACGGGCCTAATAAAACATGGTGTCCTTTTCTTTACTATCCCTAAAATGGAAGCCCTACTGCTTCTACGATTGCCTTACAAATGTGATTAGTATCTGCAGAGACTCCAGTTACCAATGATTAGATGTGACCCACACAATACTTAGGAACTAAATCTTTGACATATTTTTCCTTTGTACTAACTTACAATTACACTCTTGGGAAGACAAATGTCAAAAATACTCAAGATTATTTTGTAGCATACAACTTGCGCGTCATAATACTTTTCTTACAATTATCATTTCTGTATTAACCCATCTGCATTTGTGGATGAGTGCTATTATGCTTCCTTTGCTGGCACGAGTCACATATACATAACTTATACCAATCTGTAGGTCACAATTTAGGTTTTGTCACATCCCCCCACTTGCTGTTTATTCTAATTAACTCTTGGCCGTAACCACAATTTACATTGAGGGGTTGATTAATAGATTTGATTATTCCTCCATTTACTATTTTCAGATATAGCCTACAAGTGACTTCATTTTTTATCAATCAGCATTTGTAAAGTGCAACACTGTCATCCCTAGGGATATCTGGGTGCTGTGTCTCCGTCGAAGAGCCAGATCTTGAGCAGGGAGATCGGACAATAATTTTTTAGATTGCTGGGGTTGGTGGAGTCTTTCTTTAGAAGGGGTCTGACCTCTGCGTGTTACCATCTTCCTGGGAAGGTTGCTGTGAAGATGGAGGTGTTGAGGATGCTGGTGAATTATGGGCAGGGGTTGGTGGGCGCCCAGGAGTGGATGGAAGACATGATGGCTGAGGTGGTCAGGACAACGAGCGGAGGGAGGCCAGCTGGTAATGGTTTGGCTGATGTTCGCTAGTTGGTTGAGTTGAGGTCATTGAGGTTGAGGATGGCGGGTTGGAGGTTGACATTTTTGTAGATGCTGGTGATCTTGCTTTGGAAGTACTTTAAGAGGGTGTCATAGAGTTCTTGGGAGGGGTGGATGGTGTTCTCTATGGCTTTTGGGTTGGAGAATTCTTTGACTATTTTGAAGAGTTCCTTTGTGTAATTGGCAGCGGAGTTGATGCAGGTGGTGATGGCTGCTTTCTTGCCTTTCCTGAGTTGCAATTGATATTTGCTGAGGCTGTTTTGTAAGCTGCTTTGTCAGCTCAGTTCTTAGTGGTGTGCCATTGTTTCTTCAATTGGTGGCAGTTGCACTTGGTGGTCCTGAGTTCTGGGGTGTACCAGCTGCCATGTTAGTAGGTCTTGTTGGATTTAGCTTTCAGTGGGGTGACTGCTGGCATTGTCATTGATCCAGGCTGCGGAGTTCTAGACGACCTGGTTGAGGTCTATAGAGGCCTCTGTTTGGGAGGTGGTG
Organism: Lissotriton vulgaris; assembly: GCF_964263255.1. NCBI lineage: Eukaryota > Metazoa > Chordata > Amphibia > Caudata > Salamandridae > Lissotriton > Lissotriton vulgaris. The sequence goes on along the minus strand of NC_141698.1, from coordinate 936,218,156 downwards.
AGGGACTGTGACCACTGACTTTCGTGACCTTGCTCCAGCTGCGGTCCAGGTGGATCTTATGCCTGGTGATGGTGAGCTGTACATTGGGGATGGTGAAGCACCCAATGGAGGGGTCAGTTCAGATAGGTTCTGTTGTATGGCTGAAACTGATTCTGTCGCTGGAGGTGAAAATGGGGTCAAGTGTGTGTCCGACTCTGTGCGTGGAATCAGTAATCAGTTGGGTGGGGCTAATGTTGTTCAGGTTCTCCAGGAGGGTGATGGAGTTGGTGTTGTTGGGGTCATCGATTTGGAAGTTGAGGCTGCTGTGTAGAAGTTGTGGTGAGAGTTGATTACTAGGGGGCGATGAGGTTGGGGATGACAGTGCAGAATGTTGCTTAGAGCCCCAGAGGTTGGTGGGCAAGGATGCCTCTTATTGTGGTCTTCACCTCAGTTTGTAGTAGGAAGGTAAGGTGTTCCAGGAGATGCGTGTGTTCGTCATTGGTGATGGTGCATCTGATGGTATCCTTGAAGATGATGCCAATGCCTACACCTTGTTTGTTGGTGAGGTCTGATGTATCATCTAGTTGCCTTTGGGAGTGGTGGGGATTCAAGGAAGGGTTGAGCCATGTTTCAATGATGAAGGCAACGTCTGTGGTGAGGGTAGTGATCGTGTCCCAGATTTCTGTGACATGTTTCTAAAGGGAGCGGGTGTTAACCAGGATAAAGTGGAGCAGTTGCGGGGTATTCTTTGTCTTGTGAACAGGAGTGATTCGGGATCTTTTGTTGGTTGTGGCACAGGAGAAATGGCAGTGGCAGCAGGGGTAGCGTCCTTTGGATAGTGGGGAGGAGAAGATGCAGATGTTGTTTCGGTGTCCAGGGTCCAGGTCGAGAAGTTATTGGTGTTATACTGTCGGACGGCAGGTGAACCAGGGATCTTGGTGCTGGGCATTCTCCAACTGCCAATACATTGCCTGCATGTCCACTGTTTGAAACTACTGTGTGACTGTGTAGCAGCCTCCATTGGTGGTCCTGGTGGGTGGCCCTAGTGGCACTGGGTGCCAAGCACGGACCTGGTGAGGGCAGCACAGGGTCAGGGACAATAGGCTGTGTAGGGACAGGGGGAGCAGCAGCTCAGGGAGTGCGGCAGCACTGGGGCAGGGACAGCAGGCAATGCAGGGACAGCAGGAGGGAGGGGCAGCACAGGGGTAGGGACAGCAGGTAGTGCAGGGACAGCGCAGGGGGAGCAGCAGCACGTTAATAGGGACAACAAGCACTGTAGATTGTGTGGAAAGACTGGGGTAGAGACAGCAAGCAGTGCATGGGGAGTGGTAGCGCTGTGGTAGGGACATCAGGCAGTGCAGGGACAGTGCAGGCGGTGCAGCAGCGTAGGGGTGGGGACAGCAGTTAGGGCAGGGTGAGCGCAGGGGTAGGGACAGCAGGTAGCACAGGGGGAGCAACAGTGCAGAGGTAGGGACAGCAGGCAGCTCAGGGGGAGTGGCAGCACAGGGGGAGGTTCAAAAGTAGAAAGAGGTTCCCTTGAGTTACAACTTTCTAAATCAAGGGGGAGGGACAGCAGGCAGTGCAGGGACAGCACAGGGGGAGCATCAGTGCAGTGGTAGGTACAGCAGACAGCCCAGGGATAGGCACAGCAGGCAGTACAGCGACAGCACAGGGGGGACAGCAGTGCAGGAGTAGGGACAGCAGACAGTGCAGAGGGAGCGGCAGCACAGGGGTAAGGACAGCAAACAAAGCAAGGACTGCGCTGATGCAATGGCAGCACATGGGTAGGGACCGGAGGCAGCTCTGGGACAGTGCAGGGGAAGCAGCAGTGCAGGGGTAGTGAAGAACCGGATTAACTCACTTACTGGGTCTCTGTGGCGGGGGAACCGCTCCAGCCTTCCATACCCTTCATACGTAGTAAAAGGAGACACAGGAACCTTCGTCTGCAGGAGGAAAGTAGATTTATTCAAATAGCCTGGGCTATGGAACAGATTCCAAAGCTCGTCAGAAACAAGACAGCGGAGGCTGCTGCTTTACTCCGCAGCTTACAATCCTTTTATACTTTTTCATCTCAGTCCTTTGGCTGTTAGTTCATTGTTCAATCAGTGCAGTGTTTGCAGTTGATAACCAGATCCACACGACGTTTGCAGATGGTGACCTGGTCAAGGCTTGCTACAGTTCATGATTCTGGTTTAACGCCCAAATGAAATGAACACTATGCATAAAGTATATAAAGGCACAACTCCCAGCCTTGGCTGGCGTTATTAAATAGCGCGAACCCGACCAGAAGGTATCAGAACACTTTACATGAGCACCAGTTCCATTACAGATGGGCACGTTCCTTTTTAGGCACAGGGAGATTAAGCGATCTGCCCAGAATCACAGGGTGTTTGAGCCTCACACCAGACTCAAACCTGATTCCTCAGCTTAAAGGTATTCCGCTCTAGCCGTTAATTCAACTGATGTCGATTGACTCCTCTAGATTGCACAGTTCTAAATAAGAGAAGCACTGATTCCCACTGATTGAGTTCTACCAAACCCTGCTTTTACTCCCTGCAAGCCTCCTTGCTGCTAACTCCTATAACCAAAGGCAGATTCACAATATGAAGGATCAGAAATGGTGTAATTTACTGGGAAGGATTTTGACTTCAATAAGTGTGCCGTGCACAAGGTGAGGTCTCTTCACTGGGATCTATTGATGTTTTAAACACCATCATTAGCCAGCTACAATGACTATGCTTCCATTCTATGAATCTCGGTGTGACCTCATGATCAGACGTTTGAGGCACAGGGGGACCACAGATCTTTTCTTCCTCCCAAAGCCAATGAAATGAGTACCATTGAGTTGAGTTGAGTTGAGTTGAGTAAAAGCGCCAAGATGCCCACCGGGTGGATGTGCATCATTATAATGACTGGATGAAATTCTGAAAATTGTCAAACATTCACTCTCAGTACAGAGATTTAGGCCTAAATCTGTCGTTCTTTTGCTCACCATGCCATTCCAGTTAGGACCCAACCATATACTGTTGACCCGGCTCTCCATGGGAACAGTCCACCCCCAAATTGCCAGGCCAGATCCTCCCTGGACTGGAAACAAGCATTCTGGGACCAGTTTCAGGGTATTACCCCTCATCAGCCAGGCAAGCTTGAATCCAATGGTATAGTGAGCAAAAAGACCCATGTATGGGCATACCATGCCCACTCAAGTAGATTATAGCAGCACCAAAAGATGATAGATGGAATGCTGAACATTGTCAGGCCCAGAGTCCTGAGATCTGGGCCTAAATTCATTGTTTTTTTTTGCTTCCCATGCCATCCCAGTTAGGACCCAACCATATGCACATCAGTCTTGGCCCTGCTCCTCATGGAAACAGTCCAGCCCAAACTGCCAGGCCATATCCTCCTTGGACCGGAAACAAGCATCCCGGGACCGGCTTCCGGCACCGCCCCTCATCATAATAATAATACTGAATTTTGTAAAGCGCAAACAGCTACCTCCGGAGGAAGTGTCCCAGCGCTGGAGTGAGCAGTGAAAGTCATAGTGCGAAAAGCCATGTTTTCAGTAGACTCCTAAAACAGGGTTCAGAGGGTGCTTGCTGGATTTCCTGCGGCAAGGTGTTCCAGAGCAGTGCCGTACTTGCGGAAAAAGTTCGGCAACCCAAGCGCACCCTTTTCACTCGAGGGACGTGGAGATGGACCTTATAGTTAGACCTTAGAAGTCTGGCCTGAGAATATCTAGGCAGTCGTTTTTTTAAGTAATTCGGGCAGGTCCCATACAGGGCTCTATAGGCCAGGGTGAGCGCCTTGAATTTTATTCGATTTACCACAGGTAACCAGTGTAGCATGTGCAAGTGAGGAGAAATGTGGTGTCTAAAAGGGACCTGCCTGAGTAATCTGGCCGCCGAATTCTGAACGGTTTGCATCTTTTGCAGCAGAAATTTCGGGAGGCCTAAATAAAGGCCGTTGGCATAATCCAGCCTTGAAGTGATCGTGGCATGAATAATCGTTTTGCTGCAGCTCACCGGGAGCAGTCGAAGAAATCTGCGTAGGCTCCTCAGTTTACCTATGCATCTTCCAACAACCTTCTGTATCTGGGGGGCAAAAGACAGGCCATTATCCCATGTAACCCCCACATTTTTTGCCTTTATGCTGGGAGATGGTGTGGGACCCATCTTGTCCGGCCACCAGAACACAGCGGGGGGTGGGCGCCTGTGCCAAAGAAGATCACCTCCGTTTTGCCCGCGTTTAATTTCAGTTTGTTGGTGTTCATCCAGCAGGCCACGTCGCGAAGGCAGCCCTTACAGTTGGAAAAGGCTGCCTCAGAAACCTCATGGAACGGGAAGACCAACTGGGTGTCATCAGCGTAGGAAATTGCGGTGACTCCCCAATTGGCAATCAGCGTGAACATCAGCTAGGCTAGTTTGAATCCAATTGCGTATAAAACATTAGTATGCATGAATTGTCCTGATTTCTCATACTATACAGAACTGACTATCTCTGCATTCTCATGTGTTGGTTATGTATCCTGTTGCTCTCTACAGCACTCCATTACCCTTCGGAGCACAGTACAGGCGTTGGAAATACCTGCAATAGAATACCTTAAACACATTAGAGCACCATTACATGAAGGAATTCAAGTGGCATTCAAGCATCACAAATGGAGGCCCATTGCAGAGACAGATTATCACCTATACTGGTAGTATCCGGTTTTCCAGACCAACACATGCAAAGCAAACCGTTAAACCATTGACTCCCTTCAAAAATATTTATTTACCTAAAACGTGTACGTAAAGGTCCACGGAATGTACAATATCAGTTAAAAGGGAATGCCTTATGTAGAGTTTGTAAAAATAATATTGTTCTTGAAGTGAGCAGTGCTGGGGAACTAATTCGAATTTGGAAAGTAACACGTCACACATGCCCATGTCGGACATGTTTTTTCCGGCGGGGTGGAGTGGGGGGAGGGGGGGTGGAGTGGGGGTGATATCTGCAAGAGACTTTCTGCGCAGAAAGCCCGACTAACATGGCGCGTGCAGGTCGAGGCACTGCGACTGCACACAGTGACCCATTTTCATGGCCGTCCCTCCTCCCCCCTAACTCCAGCTCGCGCCTGCCCGACTAGAAGCGGCCTTTCATTGAGGTTGAGTTTCTGAGAGGAAAACTGCTTTGTGTAATAACTTTATGGCAAATGTTGGCAGAGGTTCTGCGCTGCAAACTGACAGAGAGACATTTCTGACCACAGCGCCCGAACCACACGTATTTACACTGGCGCGTGTCCACTGTTTGTTCACAGGCTTTCTGTCTCTGCTCAATGCGTTCCATTTGGGAGCCTATGATGTGGCCAAGAGTTTCCACGACATTCCGCTCGGGTAAGCAACTTTACCCAAAACGGTAGTCCGGACCCACTGAGGTGACGTTTTCAAATACCGAATCTTGTTAAATATCGAGGATGAACTGTCCATCTAGAGGACAATCCAAACAGCATGGACAGGAAGTATGCAAGGCACTATGTATCAGAAAGGTGACTCTTTGAGTTAAAGCCAGCCGCTGACATCGGCGGTTCACATAGGCGGTTCACATTTTCGAGTCCAAATCCAGCCCAACTCTGCCTTCCATCATCAGCCCCACGTCTGCAAATTAAGAACTATTCCGCTGGGTAGTGTAAACATGTATTATTTACCACGAGCAACAGCTATATATACGACCAGTTTACTACAATAGAAAATTCACCCACCTCTGGCAGCCCCTCATTCTTTATTTCTGGAGATTGGAACGCTCATGTTTCGCCCCTCCTAGGCTCAAGGCTCTCCACCTTTTCGATTGAACCTCTGTGCCTTGTCTCAACAGCTTGTCCCTGACTTCTCTGCCCTAAATTCTCTCCTTGCTCGTCTTTATTTTCCTTTTATGTTGTATTGTTGAATGTTCTCTTTTTCATTGTTTTTTTATCATATTAACTAGATTGTTCACAAGGTTCTTGAGGCCCTTGTTGATCCTGTCATAATAATAAAACACCTATATTGTGATGGGCGACCTTAGTGGGCCAATACACTGGAACGTTGAAACCTTTGATGTAACTAAAAATAATGCTTATTAATTGTGATGCTTGCATACGACAACTGTTAATAAAGTGATATAAAAAATGCAATTAACAGGCGCCAGTGTGGACGCCCTTGAACAATCTTGCAACTTGTTGAGAGTACCCAGCTTACTTAACCAATGACAACATGGTTTAGACAAGCCAGCTAGGGAAGCTACCAGGTCCGGCCGGTCACATCCTGTCCATCACAAATAGTGGTAAGGAATTTGCCATCTAAAATGCTTTAGAAGGAGTGTGTTTACCATTTGCACTTGCTCATTGGTTTTGCTGGGGCACTATGCATTCGGGTACTTATATAGGACGAAAGTAACCGAGCGATGATAAAGGAGAGTGGTCGATGTCACAAGTACAGTGTTTTTTTTAGCTTTATCTTTTTAGTCAGTTCAGATAAAGACTTCCATCGACAGTTACACGCACTAAATCACAAAATGACAAATTGTTACGATTAATACAAAAAATCCCATTCAAAATGCATGAAAATATATGCACATCGGTTTTTAAAGTGCACTAGGAAGAATTGGCTTAAGCATACTGATTCCTATTTTCTACCCACAAATAATATAATTATTTTAAAGATACATACATACAGATCAGTGCATAAGATACAGTAAAGGAGGTTAATTTAAGCATAGTGAATGCAGGATGCATTATTCACATGGCATCATTTGTGCTGGTGGTTGCAGATGGTGGGCACCAGAGCTCGTTTTTTAGGACCAATTATTATTTATCATTTCCATACTTTAAACCAGCACTAGAGAGAAAAAGGCAGAAGAGGGCGAGAGAAGAAGGGTGAGAAAGACAGGCAAACAGCGACAAAGGGAGGAAGTAGGGATCAACAAACCCCAAGAGTGAGATAAAGATATAGGAAATGCAGGATGGTGGAACAGAGAGGCAGCCTTGCTATTCGGCAAATACACTATTTAGTAGCCCTGGCATCTAAAAGGCATGCTAAGCCATTGCACTTAGTAGGTCTGGCTAATGCCTTTGCTTTTTAGGGCTGGTGTTAGCCAAGACACTTTGGGGCTGATTACGAGTTTGGCGCAGTTGCACTGACTCGCCGCCGGCACAGCTATACCAAACCCTCACAAGGACCGCATGCTGTGCTACGGATTGAGCTCATGTGGCGAACAGTCCTTCGCCTTTCCCATGGTGGAGACTGAAATACAGGCACCGCTATAGGACGGCAAAATAGTTCCAGCACGGCATGGACAGTGATGTCTATGCAGGGTCGGATTGGGATCACAATTCGGCCCGGGCACTGACGAAAAAAGTGGCCCACATTCAAGAGGCGTGGCCCATATTTAAGGGGCGTGGCCCACATTCAAGGGACGTGCCCTTTCATGAAACACCATTTGCACAGACAAGGAATGAAAGTGAGAGGATACTGTTCTTGCACACGACACAGGGCCAAGGTGACAATGGTCTACATGCTGAGCAACTAAAAAAAATAGCAAGGCCCCTTTTTGTCACAAAATTATTCCAGCCCTCCAGCACAGGAGCACCTGAAAAGCAGCAAAGCCCCTGCTATTACTAACCTACTGAGCCCTCCCCAGACCTTCAGCTCAGGAGCACATGAACAGAGGTAAGGCCCCTGCAATTAGTAAATTAATCAACCCTCCAGGCCTAGGGAAAATGTCCTGGCAGGGTAGCACAAAACACAGCTTTCTGGGTCATCCAAGGTAGCCAGGTAGCCAGGGGGGAGGCTAAGTGAAGCTGGTGCATGGGAAGTGCCTTCCCAGTGTGCTCTGGCAGTTTGAGTGTTTACCATTTACTGTAGTATTACCCTTGTACCTGTGTATGGTACCCTTTTGTAACTTGCACAAGTCACTTTTCTCTTGTAACACACTGTTTGCTACCTCTCAGTTTTGTTTGCTTTAGATACTTGCACAAGTGCCACCATTGCCTACGTAACGTTTGTTCTTGTGCTGGAGTGTCTGCCATTAATTGCAGTATTATACCTCTACTTGTATTTTGTACGCTTTTGTAACCTGCACACATATCTCTTTTTCCTCCTGTAATGTATCGTTTGCTCCTCTTGTATTTTGGTTGCTTACTATTGTCACTTTTGATTCATGTAACTTAACGTTTGCTTTTGTAATTTGCCCACTTATAATTTTCTCCTCATGTATTATTGCTGTTCCTAGTGTGATTTACAAAAAGGGGGTGGTGATGAACAGAGTGTCTGAGTTAAACAGACCACTCTTACCCAGTCCAAAGATCAGGGCTTGATCCATCACCGTTATTTATCTCACTGCCCCATCCCAGCTCAGAACCTGGCTATATGCAAATCAGTCTGTCCCTGGCCCAGTGCATCATGGGAACATGGCAGACTAAACTACCAAGCCAATTCTTCACCAGGAAGGAGACAAGCTACCGGGGACCGGTTTCTGGCATTTCAGCCTTCTTCGGCCCGGCTTGCTTGAATCCTGATGGAGCAGTGAGAAAGGGACTCATGTCTGAGTATACCCTGCCACACCTATAGTGGCCAAAAACGATTTACAAAAAGGGGGTGGTGATGAACAGAGTGTCTGAGTTAAACAGACCACTCTTACCCAGTCCAAAGATCAGGGCTTGATCCATCACCGTTATTTATCTCACTGCCCCATCCCAGCTCAGAACCTGGCTATATGCAAATCAGTCTGTCCCTGGCCCAGTGCATCATGGGAACATGGCAGACTAAACTACCAAGCCAATTCTTCACCAGGAAGGAGACAAGCTACCGGGGACCGGTTTCTGGCATTTCAGCCTTCTTCGGCCCGGCTTGCTTGAATCCTGATGGAGCAGTGAGAAAGGGACTCATGTCTGAGTATACCCTGCCACACCTATAGTGGCCAAAAACGATTTACAAAAAGGGGGTGGTGATGAACAGAGTGTCTGAGTTAAACAGACCACTCTTACCCAGTCCAAAGATCAGGGCTTGATCCATCACCGTTATTTATCTCACTGCCCCATCCCAGCTCAGAACCTGGCTATATGCAAATCAGTCTGTCCCTGGCCCAGTGCATCATGGGAACATGGCAGACTAAACTACCAAGCCAATTCTTCACCAGGAAGGAGACAAGCTACCGGGGACCGGTTTCTGGCATTTCAGCCTTCTTCGGCCCGGCTTGCTTGAATCCTGATGGAGCAGTGAGAAAGGGACTCATGTCTGAGTATACCCTGCCACACCTATAGTGGCCAAAAACGATTTACAAAAAGGGGGTGGTGATGAACAGAGTGTCTGAGTTAAACAGACCACTCTTACCCAGTCCAAAGATCAGGGCTTGATCCATCACCGTTATTTATCTCACTGCCCCATCCCAGCTCAGAACCTGGCTATATGCAAATCAGTCTGTCCCTGGCCCAGTGCATCATGGGAACATGGCAGACTAAACTACCAAGCCAATTCTTCACCAGGAAGGAGACAAGCTACCGGGGACCGGTTTCTGGCATTTCAGCCTTCTTCGGCCCGGCTTGCTTGAATCCTGATGGAGCAGTGAGAAAGGGACTCATGTCTGAGTATACCCTGCCGCACCATCAGGATTCAAGCAAGCCGGGCCGAAGAGGCTGAAATGCCAGAAACCGGTCCCCGGTAGCTTGTTTCCTTCCCAGTGTAAGAATTGGCTTTTGTAGTTTGGTTTGCCCTGTTCCCATCATGCACTGGGACAGGAACAGACTAATTTGCATACAGCCAGGTTCTGAAACTGGGATGGTGCAGTGAGCTAAAAAACGGTGTTGGATCTAGCCCTGATCTCTTGACTGGGTGAGAGTATTCTGTTTAATTCAGAGACTCTGTCCCTCACCACCCCTTGTTGTAAATATTTTTGTCCACCCTAAGTGTGGAAGGGTATACTCAGATGTGAGTCCCTTGCTCATTGCACCATCAGGATTCAAGCAAGCCGGGCCGAAGAGGCTGAAATGCCAGAAACCGGTCCCCGGTAGCTTGTTTCCTTCCCAGTGTAAGAATTGGCTTTTGTAGTTTGGTTTGCCCTGTTCCCATCATGCACTGGGACAGGAACAGACTAATTTGCATACAGCCAGGTTCTGAAACTGGGATGGTGCAGTGAGCTAAAAAACGATGTTGGATCTAGCCCTGATCTCTTGACTGGGTGAGAGTATTCTGTTTAATTCAGAGACTCTGTCCCTCACCACCCCTTGTTGTAAATATTTTTGTCCACCCTAAGCGTGGAAGGGTATACTCAGATGTGAGTCCCTTGCTCATTGCACCATCAGGATTCAAGCAAGCCGGGCCGAAGAGGCTGAAATGCCAGAAACCGGTCCCCGGTAGCTTGTTTCCTTCCCAGTGTAAGAATTGGCTTTTGTAGTTTGGTTTGCCCTGTTCCCATCATGCACTGGGACAGGAACAGACTAATTTGCATACAGCCAGGTTCTGAAACTGGGATGGTGCAGTGAGCTAAAAAACGGTGTTGGATCTAGCCCTGATCTCTTGACTGGGTGAGAGTATTCTGTTTAATTCAGAGACTCTGTCCCTCACCACCCCTTGTTGTAAATATTTTTGTCCACCCTAAGCGTGGAAGGGTATACTCAGATGTGAGTCCCTTGCTCATTGCACCATCAGGATTCAAGCAAGCCGGGCCGAAGAGGCTGAAATGCCAGAAACCGGTCCCCGGTAGCTTGTTTCCTTCCCAGTGTAAGAATTGGCTTTTGTAGTTTGGTTTGCCCTGTTCCCATCATGCACTGGGACAGGAACAGACTAATTTGCATACAGCCAGGTTCTGAAACTGGGATGGTGCAGTGAGCTAAAAAACGGTGTTGGATCTAGCCCTGATCTCTTGACTGGGTGAGAGTATTCTGTTTAATTCAGAGACTCTGTCCCTCACCACCCCTTGTTGTAAATATGTTCCTAGTGTGAAGCGCTCTGACACCTTCGGCTAAAGTCCGCGCTATATAAAATCGCATAAATAAATAAATAAAACAAAAAAATTCCAAATATCACCAGGCCCCCACAGCAAGACCCATTCTTCCTCGCCCACTATGCCCTGAATGTGAAGGGCTGTGGGCGAGGTGTTAAGACTAACACCGTTTCTGGGCTGCATGGGCGCCAGGGGGCCGAGGTGCAAATGGCTCAAAGGCCTGAGAAACACCTGGCCCCCAGGGAGGCCGATTAATGCAAACAATCACCCCTCCCCAGCCCAGCCTCAGCTTGATTGCTTGGCAGGGTAGGGGTGAAGGAGAGCCCACAGCTGACAATCGCTGTCTGGCCGCACAGCGAGGCTGCTTTCATTTTCTCAGTCTCTGTCTCCGTGCACTCTGTGGGCCGTTTTTTTTTCTCCCCTTTCCTAGTCCACTCTCTGTGGACTGGGATTTGGGAGAAAAAAAACGGCCCACAGAGGGCACTGAGGCACCGGCCCTTCGGCCCATTCCCGAATGCCCGCCTTGCCAATCCGCCCCTGTGTCTATGCCGTGCTGGAACTTTGAGGGAATACAGACAGGGGGGCACATGTTGTGCCCCCTGAATGTATCCCCATGGCAGGGGGGCCACGAGGGCCCTGTAAGGCCACCTTTGTTCCTCCACTGCCAGCCTTTTCATGTTGGGGCTCCTGCCATGAAATGGCTGGAGGTGTTGGTATTTGTAATATGGTCAGCGGGACTGCACCAGTCCCACTGAACATCTTGCATTGTGACACAGCTGCGCCACCACCAGGGAACAACTGTTCCCTGGTGCAGCCGCAACAACTTTCAAAGTCATAATGTGGCGGACGATGGACCGCCACAGCAAGTCTGCTGGTAAGAAGACCGGGCTCGAAATCAGGCCCTTTGATTTTACTAAAATATGAAGAATATACTTATATACAGGGCTTTCAGCCACCTCTCTTCATCTATTTGTCTGTTCTTGTATCATTCACATTTTGCTTCCGCCCACTACAACATACATCATGGGGCAACAGGCCAGCCTACTTAAGCTACTGCTTAACTTTACTTTGATCGACTGCATTTTGCTCTTTCACAAGGATCATACCCATACACAAGCTAGTTCCTTCAGTGCCAGTGATATGTTTTTTACTTTAATATTGCCATTTTGTTTAGAGCAGGGTGTGATAGCCGGATGCTTCTGGTACGCCTTCCATCTTTATCAGATCCCATCTCCTGACATTGCTGTTGTAAAATCCTTTTAAGGCGTTTTCCTTTTCCTTTCGCCGCACACCATATTGAGTCTATTTGGAACTGTTCTGTTTTAAGCAATCCTCCTATTACTTTTTTCTTTTTTTCTCTCTCTTTCTTTCTGTCTTTCTTTGTTTATGCGTTTGTTTTTTTGTTTCTTTATCATTTCATTCTTTTTTCTTTTTCTTTCTTGCTCTTTTTTCCTTTTATCTTTTTGTTTGCTTGTTTGTTTGTTTGTTTCTTTCCTTGCAATTCATTCTTTTTCATTCATTTTCTTTCTTGCTCTTTTTTCCTTTTATCTTTTTGTTTGTTTGTTTGAATGTTTCTTTTCTTGCAATTCATTCTTTTTTACTTTCGCTTTCCTTTTCTTTCTTTCTTTCTTTCTTTTTTTCTTTCTCTTCTTTTCCTTTATTCTTTCTCTTTTCTTTCTTTCTCTTGCTGTCTTTCTTTCTTGCCTTCTTTCAATCCTTCTTTCCTTCTCTTCCATCTCTCATCCCTTCTCTTTCCTGCATTGTCTTTCTTTCTTTCTTTCTTTCTTTCTTTCTTTCTTTCTTTCTTTCTTTCTTTCTTTCTTTCTTTCTTTCTTTCTTTCTTTTCCTTACATCATGTGGTGTGTCCCCATCATGGAAACAGACACATTCCTACCTACCTAAAACACAAAGGTTTACACTCTACCGCTTCAAATTTACTTGTAAAGGACCAACTCTTTCCAGACACCTTCTATTTTATCTCTCCCTTCTGAGAAGCAGCCACCCTGTGCTTCCTGTCTGTAATGTAACTTCCTCCTTACTTCAAGACCATTCAGCCTTTCAGACTGATGCTACCAGTGTATTTATTATGTGGGTGTTGGTCTTTTTTTCTGCCTTCCTGGGCCACTGCTACGTTTGTGGCCTGAGTTCTGATGGGAATCTGTGCACGCACATTCTCTGCTTGTGTGGCGCTGCTTCTGGTTTTTCACCTCCCCTTGCCTGTCTCCCTACTATGCTTGGGACTGAGGTTGTGGTTGCTGCCCCTGATGTTGCTGTTGGCCTCTGTCATTTGATATAGATTACCCTCAAACAGACGTGTTTGGTATGGGCATGGGCTCTCCCCCTTGTGCTCCCTGTTGGACTTTGACTGGAGGTACCTTCTCAATGATCAGTGCTAGATACCCTTTTACTGGCCGACAGGTGAATTCCCCGGGCACTTTCTCTTCTTGGTCTTAATGCAGGGCATGTTTTTCTCACTATGTTCTCTAATGTCTATAGGATATTCATTTGTCTCTCTGTCTCATTGCCTCTTGTCTGGCAATTGTGTGCCTTAACCTCAATTGTGGGCATATTACTGGCTGTCTGGTACAGTTCAGGTGCTTAGCATGCTTCTTCACTGTTCCCTGGTGGGTTTGATGGGGAGGCTTGTAGGGTATGTGCCATGTCTCTATTTTATGAAGGGGCTGGATTTATTATGTGTGTGCCTTTGCTTCCAGCTTCCAGTGGGCAGTGGGGTACCGATTCCCATTTAAAACCTGCCCTTCCCTGGCAATCTTTCAAGATTGGGGCTAATGTGTCCCTACCCCATGTGGGAGCTTGGGCCTCCTTCACTGAAGAATAAGTTAGCGTTCCTATGTTTCCTGGCTTTCAGCAGGTTTGAAATAATGCACCTTGGACAGCATGCCTCCTGGATTTGGGTATTTCCATGTGTGTACAGCTCCTCATGGCCCTGTAAAATGTGTGTCCTGGATCTGCCTCTCACTTGCTAGGTTTTCCGGCATGCCGCTCCACCTTTTTGTTCATGGCCTCAAGGATTTAACTTGTGACTGCAATTGGTGACACACTGGGCTTGGTCTTGCCTGCCTTTCATCCATTTTTGGGTGACGTGCTTGTGATGTGGGGTTTTATGACTATGTGTCTCAGTTTATGGTCCTTTTTGTTCGTTCACCTTCTGTTTGGAATGGTGGTTTGTGGTGGACTGTTCCCTGTGCTCTTTATGTGTCTGGGGCTGCATGGACATAGCATTTTCAGATTTCCTTGCTCCACCAATATGATTTTTAATCATGGTGGTGTTGGTTGAGGTGTTCCCTTGTGCACACCTCTATGGATTTTTATGGGGTGGGGGCTTTGCCTCCCTGTCCATTCTGTGCCTTGTGGCTCTTCCTGCACTCCTACTTCTTTTGTTTAGTGTGGGGATTATAGGTGGGCCTGCCCATGTGCCCTGTTTACATTTGGATTAGACTGGGCCTGCTTTGAGTGTTCTACAAAAGGCCCTTATATCTCATTTGGCTGTATGCTGGAATTGCTCCCCATCTCTATTGTTTCCTTCAAGCCTGGTCTTTATGCCCCCATATTTTCTTTGTGTAGTCTTGTTACCTGTGCTTTATTGCTGTAGCTTAGGTTCTCCTTGGGGTATATGCTTGTGTCATTGCAACTTCTATTGGCCTAATGCCCACCCTCAAAGATGCTGGAAATAGAGTTGCGTGGTGTGCAGCAGCACCCCTAACATACATATGCTGGAGTTCCAAAGGTGATTGAACCATAAAGAAGATTTTACATTTTGTTTTTATCTTTTCACATTTGTTGTGCTTTCAAAGACAGAGGTCAAGCTTCAGCCTAGTCTTCTGAAAAAGTACTGCTTATTCTTTTAATATGGAGACTGGTGTTTGCTTTTCGTTCTCTTACTTCACAGTGTGCGGATTTTGTGAAGTGAATTATGAACACCATTTGAATGTTGGGCAGAAAACCATCTGACAGTCTTTCGGAGGATTTCCGCTCAACATTCAGGGTTTCCATTTGACTGCCATATTATGATGATGGTGACCAGAGGGAAACCTGCAGGGGGATTCCGCACCTCTTTTGATGGACTCACAGAGCTTGTCGGAAGAGGAGTGGAATTGTAATCCCTTGAATGATGGCAGAGCCAGCCTCGGCTATGCTGTTGGGATTACGATGTGGATATCCAACAGCCTTTCCATGTTGGCCTTCAAATGGAAAGGATGTTGGAAACTGCCTTTTGGGGCCCTAGCAGAGCCCCTGTTCCCCTGGCCCTCCACTATGGAACCTGGAAGGGCACCAATGGTGCTCCCTAAACTTCCCTGCAGCACGGTGCCTGCCACACTGTACATGGATGTTTACAAACATACATTTTTCAAAGGAAGATTATGCTGCAGGCCGTCTCCGCTCACCGCACAAGCTTCCATTGAAAAATTGATTTTTGCGACCACCCTATGGGCGGTCACAACCTAATCCTGCGGTCGGAACTGATGACCTAAGATCAGGCGGTTCCAAACCACAATGGTGTTGGGTGGACAACAGTCTGCCCTGCATCGTAATGGGCTCCTGTGAGACAATGTTGCCAGTGCAAAAGGAAAGGCTGTAGGATGGGGTTTTCTTTTAACACTAAACAAAATTGAATCACTATAAATGAACTCTACAAATATTTCAGATAAAATAAAAAGTTAGGAAAGCACAAATGAATCGCTTTTTTAATAATTCTCAAGCACAATGGAAACAAAGGGCCCTATTCACAATGGTAAACTGAGATTAAAGTTTAACTTTACGAATTTCGGCATTCACAAAAGGCATTTATGAGTAGTAAAGTTAGATTTGTGTCTCAGTTTAACTAATTTTTGGTCTTAAGTTTAACTGGGACCAGAAATCTAGTCTCAGTTTAACTTAAGACCAAAACCTAAGTTAAACTGATGCAAAAGTCTAACTTTACAGCTCGTAAATGTCTTTTGTGAATATTGAAAGTTGTAAATCTAGACTTTGGTCTGAGTTTACCTTTGTGAATCGAGCCCATTGATTTTAATAGGATGAAAACAGATCAAGACACATTACATGGCGATTTGCAAACAACAAATATTTACTGAAACCTAAATTCTACATATTATTGTTTGTGCGCTATATGGTTTTATAAGTAACACTGTAAGTCTGTGCAAATGTAGTGCTCACTTCAATGGAAATTGTGCCATATTTAAATAAGAGTGTGGTACCACACCATCCTTTAGTAATATATTTTTTACACTGTGATACTAAATGCAACACAAGATACATACTTCTGCCTTACCAGTCTCCTGCCAAATAGGTGTGGCTTGTTTGTGACACTTGTTCTTTGTGTGATGCTTGGAGTTTTTACAGTCCCTTTCAGTTCAGTGATGTAACATTAATGGCAGCACCCCCAGTTTGAAAATTTTTCCAGCAATATTATTAATATGTATTAAGGGGCAAGTTAATTGCCATATGTGCCCTATATGAAAACTATGTAATCAAACAGAGCTTGCACACTCGCCACATTTTAATTTGTCAGAACATCTTTAACCTCATAGCTGCTATGGAACGTCCAGCTCCAGTGCTGGACGTTCCATTGCGCAGGTGCAGTTCGAACGTTCAATGGCCGACGGCAGCACTACGGCGGTAGTGGTGCAGTCGGCCGGTGAACGTGCGCAGCACTTAAGGGTTTAAGGCTTAGGATAAGTCCTCCATATTTATCCACTCAAATGTTCTCCTTAATTCTAAAAAGCATTTCATGTACCTGTTGAAAATCTGATGCCAAGTGCTTTAAGAACCACTAAGCTACCACAGCCCTAGCAATGATGACTACAACTATGATTGCAGTTCCCTGGTATAATGTGCTCACTGAACCTCACATATGTCATTCAAACATCATGGGTGCATGCCCTCAAAAACATAAATTTCTAAAGGTTTCATAATAAAGGCAATTATCTAACAACAACATACGTCTGTCTACATCATCAACGTTGACAAGCTATTTTTGCTTTGTAGAAAAAAGGAACACAATATTTAAGGAGACATCATATACACATAAACACAGCATTAGATAATCGAACGGAAAGTCCTACTTCACCATCAGTCAAACTAATATCCCACCAATAAACAGCAGTGGAAAAGGCAGATAGTGAATTACCAGAGAAAGTGGTGACTAAAGAAAGGTGTTTTTGATATATTAAGGCCAATCTCGGCTTCATCAATCCCCTTTTAATCAAAAGCCAAATCTGAGAATAAATTATTGTAAAAATGAGGTTTCTGGTTGGCTAAGGTATACACCCAGGCCAGGAAGAACCCACCATGCTAGTCAGAATAAGCTAGATACACACTACCTGGTACCGAGTGGTGTGGCGTGGGTCCGCATACATAGACATTGACAAGACCGAATACTTCGAACCGAAACATGGTGCTTCTTTTCTGAGGACTTACCCACTACCCGAGTTTTTACAAACACAACCTACTTAAGACCGTTTTTGAATTAAATTATTGAATATTAACAGTGCACTATATATCTTCGCCAGCAACGCTGCATATCAGAAATACTTCGCATGCCCCTAATTCCGGGTTGGAATTATCTCCGGCTGAGCGCTCATACAGATCGATAGACCTTGCTACAGCCCTGAAGAAGTCGCGGAGCAATTCTCCTTTGTGCGACGAAACTCGTGTCGGCTGGCTTGTTCCACCGTGCTTTTACGTTTGAAAAGGAATAAAAGATTCAACTTGATTTAACCATACATTGACATCAACTCAAGACCTTTTCCTTTCATCTGGAAGATACTTCTTGTTGTGTTTCTTGTATATTGTGATTACACGAACTTTACTCTCTCTTATGTGTGCCTAGACGCTTCTTTTCCAAGCTAGATACACACCTCAGATAACTTGTATTCACCCTCTTGTAGCTTGGTGCAGAGCAGGGAAGCTTATCAAAAGAGCCAATATGTAAAACATTTGTGCAACAGACACACATGTACACAGTATCACAATGAATGCACCCAAAAAAGATTCCACACATGTTTGTAACAACAGCATATTATATTTTGAACAAAACAAGACCCGAATTATAAAAATCACATAAGTATTTCTAAAGTTATCCAAGCTTTTTAAAGGTAGACAAATTGCAGAGTATAAATGTTCTAGAGTGTTGAAGGAACACATTGGATCGGGAAACTACTGTCTCCCTCGTTTACTCTGCCTTATTTAAAGGAATGTTAAATAACACGGCTACCACCAAGTCAGTCATCAATCCCCAGCGGGGACGGCTGTGATAAGCCCTCGGATGGTCTTTCGAGACTGAGCTGGAAAGGCAGTCTCAGCCACCTCTCAGTGGGAGCGTGGATCTACCGTGACCTCAGGGAACCAATGGGAAACAGTACCTGCGCCGGGAGCTTAAAAAGAGGCGAGCCGCTGGCGTTGGCAGGTCTTGGTGTGGTAGTCTCCTTTCGGGGGCCACACTGGGAAATTCAAAGTGCGGCGCTGCCAAAGAGGAGGCGGGAACACAGCACTGCCGGGCAACAATCCGGATTGGCTTGTGTCTTCTCTCGGCCCTGCAGTGTAGTCGGATGAAGCAGGGCACACACAGAATTGGAAATCAGTCAGAAAGATGCCTAATCTCTCTCCCAGCTAGGTGCTTGAGTTGCACAGCACAGGCAGGTGATCTAGCATGGTCTCCTTGGGTCAAATGGTAGTTGCCAGACTCACCATGGCAGAGTCCCAAAGCAGCGATGAAAAAACAATGTATTTGATGGTCCTGAGACTTCAAGAACAAGGACAAGCCAGCAAGCCCACGGAAAACACTCTTTAATCAGCACAGCAAATAGGTAGCAGGCAGCAAAGTGGCAGTCTCTCTTGCAGCTCAGCAGTCCTTCTGGCAATGTGCAGTTGTAGAGCCAGCAATGTCTGTTTACAGGTCCAAAGAAAGGGCTGATTTGAAGGGGTCAGAGCCCCATTACTTATATCCAAAAGTGCCTTTGATGTAGCAGGTGACTTCAAAAGAGCCCTCTGGAGTGTACAAGGATACCTTTCCACCCAGTCATGCCTTGCAGGCTACTAGAGGGAGGTAACCAGCCCTTTGTGTGTGGACAGGACTCTATCTATTGAAGTGTAAGTGCCCGCCTCTCCCTGTCCTCCCTGTCCAGGAAGACCCATCAATATGCCAATGAATGCAGATACAGTTGAGTGTATTGTGTTGTGGCTGTCTAGAGGGAATGCACAAATGTAACTGTCACCCAGCCCAACCCAGACGTGTATTGGAGACAGACTGTCAGGCACTTAGAGCAATAAGTGCAGGGATATGTCCACTTTCTAAATGTTACACACAAAAAGGTGGTTGGGCCCAATGGGAGAGAGGGTAGGTAGGGCCACACTTGAAGCACAACAAAATATTCACCTATGCCTCCAGCCTCTGAGTTAGACAACACTTCGTTATGGATAAACAATAGTTTATTAGTTTACCCTTTGACATTGATTTATGTCTTTGACTTATGCTTTAGTTAGCAACACGACTGTTGCACAAATTGAGCTTTCTCTTGTGAATAGCACATATTGATTGTGTTTGAGATGAGTGGAGAGTAGAACTTTTACATAAAATTGCTTCCTCTCGCTCGCTTCTGAATTGTGATTGGTTCTTGGAACTGTTTATTCTTTGAGTTCTGTTCATGACAATCTTTGTCCATGTTATGATGTTGAATATTCTTCCTTAATTGTGTTTGATTGTTTTCATTATCGTTCTTTTTGCACTGTATATATGTACAAATCACTGTATGAATTCAATATGGCTGGATATGAAGTTGATGGTGATCTCATGTCTGTCGTTTAAGAAACAATGAAAAGAATTGTTGCTAACTAAAGCATAAGTCAAAGACATAAATCAATGTCAAAGGGTAAACTAATAAACTATTGTTTATCCATAACGAAGTGTTGTCTAACTCAGAGGCTGGAGGCATAGGTGAATATTTTGTTGCACTTTCTAAATGTGACATTTCTAAACCAGTAAGGTTAAATCCAACTTCACTAGTAAGGACGATTTACCGTTACCAATCCAAAGATATAAAACGTGAAAAAGCTATTCCTCTCTGATCAGGAATTACTGCATAAATGGGAGACAATTACGTTGGTTTCAGTTTATGGGTCCAGCGAGGACGATCCGGATATCTTTCAGTATCTGGATGTGGAGTTGGCACAATGGTCGGAACCAATCATATGTTGTGGTGACTTTAATTTGCATGACCCAGTTAGTTCATTTGTACAACCGGGGACCCAGTATCAAGGTAGAAAGAAAAAAACACATAGAGCTCTGTCGGAAATGGTGCTAAATAATGCTTTGATAGATCCATGGATAAAATGGCATCCGAATTTGGACGGTAGTACTTTCATTTCAGCCCCACATCAGGTCTTAGTTAGGCTGGATTATTTTTCAATCTCAAATAGTTTGGTAACAGGTTCAGGAATAGAAAAACACCCACGTATCATATCAGATCATAGCCCGCTAGTATTAACAGTAAAACTGGGTCAAGTTCAGAGGAAAGAGATACAATGGACGTTTGAAAGGGCTTTGCTGTAGGATCAGGAATATAGAATAACTATGACAAATTGGATTACGAGTTTCTGGGATATAAATAGGAATACAGCATCCCCGGGAGTAGTCTGGGACACATTTAAGGCTAGGGTGAGAGGGGAGACAATGAGTTATGTCTTTTCGAAACAAAAGAGGGAAAAGTTGAAGGTAGAAGAGATGCATAGAAACATCTCGAGAGTCGAAGTTGAGCTAGAATTGGCTATTAGACAACACCCCCCGCTAGATCGGATACTGCTCGAAGGTATAGCACTCAGGGCAGAGGCAGCAGAAGGGATTGCCAAGAAAACAATAGAAAAGTACCTGGCAAGGAAGGAGAGTGTTTACGAGCTCAGTGAACATGTGGGCCATATTTTAGCTGTTTGGACTAGACAGAAAGGAGCGGCAGCAGATATTAGGGAGATCATAGATGCACAAGTAAATATGGTTCAAGAATCAGATCAGATAAGGGAAGTATTTAGGCAATACTACTCAGTTCTTTATGACGCAGATAATGCAGCAGATATGGAGGATGTAGAAAGCTATCTGAGTGAAATACTCCCCTCAAAGCTATCACTGGAGGATAAGGCTCAATTAGAAACAACATTCCAGCTAGATGAGTTTGTTGCAGCAGTAGGTAACCTACCCTCAGGGAAGGCTGCAGGCCCAGATCAGATACCACTGGAGTTTTATAAAACATTTCAAACAATTCTATTGGGGGATATGTTTAATCAAATGCTATTGGCACAGAAGGGAGAGTCAATACCAGAATCCTGGGGAGGAGCTGACATTATAGTAATTGCAAAGAAAGGGAAACCAATGACCACCCCAGGCTCATACCGACCAATTACATTGATGAATTCAGACGTAAAGATCTATTCCAAGATGCTGGCTAAAAGATTATCAAGGGTTGTAGAAAGTCTGGTCTGTCCCTCCCAACATGGCTTCATCACAGGAAAAGGAACAACACAGCATATAAGACAGGTAATAACAATGTTTGATGCAGCAAATACCCTAGGAGACCGTATGGCAGCGCTATTTTTGGACGCTGAAAAGGCATTTGATAGGGTCTCCTGGGGGTTTTTCTGGTCGGTTATGAGGTGGAGCGGAATAGGTGAAGGCTTCATAAAAGCTATACAAACTCTTTATACAAATCCAACAGCTAAGATCAGAGTTAATAGAGGACATTCGGAAGCTGTTAGAATCAGGATAGGGACAAGGCAAGGTTGCCCTTCATCTCCCCTGCTATTTGCGTTATATCTGGACCCCTATCTGCGCAGATTGGAGAGAAATCCAGGCATACCGGCAATGAGTATAAATAGTTGTAGAGTAAAAACACTGGCAAACGCGGATGACTTAGCTATGTTGACACCCAATCCCAGAGATGCAATCAGGGTGACGGAGGAGGAGGCTCAACATTTTGGACAGGTTTCCGGATACAGTCTGAATAGATGTAAAACACAGATTGTTGAGAATAGTTACGTGAATTGTAATGATGACAGAGTTGTTACCTCAGCAATATATTTGGGAGTGGCAATATCAGCAAATTTAGATCAGGTTGTGGGTAATAATATGACCCCGTTAATGTCACAAGAAAAAGGGGATCTGGAGAGAAGGAATAATTTACATTTGTCACTGGTGGGGTGTACCAATGTAATAAAGATGATAATCCTTCCCAAGTTTCTTTACTTTTTTAGATCAATCCCTTTATTCTTTGAGGTTAGTTGGTTTAATACTCTGGAGGCCATTTGTAATAGGTTTATTTGGGCACATGGCAAAACGCGTAGAGCTTATAGGTTTATGTCCCTACCTAGAGAGAGGGGAGGGTGGGGTGCTCCGGATTTCAGACTTTATTATATGGCAGCTGCCCTGCAACATATGCAGGGATTGATAGGTGGAAATGACTGTGATCCAAGGGTTGATAGTTTTTCTACGAAAATATACACAGCGGTAGTAGAGGTGGATGCGGGAAATTGTTTTTTAAATTGTATGGATTATGGATACTTTAAAAGAACAAGGTTTGAGACAATTCTGGCTGCTGTTAAAATATGGAATGCATTTTTGAAAAAGTTTAAATTGGGGAGATATAATCGGTATGTAAGACTGTATAAAAATAAGTCATTCCCTTTGGAAATATATGGAGACCAAATCATGTTGAACTGGGCGGAAAAGAGAGATTGTACAAATTGTAGATATACTGAAACCGGAGGGGTTGGTGCAGTTTATGGATCTTAGGAATAAATATGATTTGAGCAATAGAGATTTCTTTAAGTGCCTCCAGATCAGGAGCTATCTAGCTAATAAACAAGGAGGACCAGGGGGATTTAATAAGAATGGAATTTTGGAGAAAATAAGAATAGCAGGAGATCGTTCGATACGCTCTATGTATGCGAGTCTGGCAAAAGAGAAAACTGATGATTTAGAAAAATATAGTAATAAATGGGCGGATAAAATAAGGGGAGAAATAGGCTGGTTTCAGGAGTCATTAGATTTAGGTCGATCGATATTGTGTGCATCCTCCCTTCAATCTCAGCATTACAAAACTATATATTCACTATATTTTACTCCAGCCAGGATAGCACAATGGGGAGGCACTACGGGAACTACCTGTTCGAGATGCAATGCCGCCGAAGCTGACAATATACATATATTTGCCACCTGCCCGCAACTCCATACGCTGCTCAGAGATATTGAGAGGTTTCTGGGTAGTACATTTGGGATCCAAATTAAGCTTACTCCGTCTTGGATCTTATTAGGGGTTGGCAGGGATAATGTTGGTGTGCAGCAGGAATTTATATTTTGGGCAATGGCGGTATACAGTCTACTGATAGCTAGGTCCTGGTTGGACAAGAACCCGCCGACAGTACAGTGTTGGCTCACCCTCAACCTCACCCTCCACCTGGGACGACTCCTGGTGGCCTCCCGCCCTGGGCACCGCACCCAAACCGACAGACCATGCACGCAACCTGGGCTTCATCCTGGACTCCTCCCTCTCCATGACCAGGCAAGTCAACAACGTCTCCTCGGCGTGCTTCAACATCCTACGCATGCTACGGAAGATCTTCTGGTGGATCCCCACCGAGACCAGGAAGACCGTCACCCAGGCCCTCGTCACCAGCCGACTGGACTACGGCAACGCCCTCTACGCCGGTACCACCGCCAAGCTCCAGAAGAGACTCCAGCGGATCCAGAACGCCTCAGCCAGACTCATCCTCGACATCCCACGAACCAGCCACATCTCCGGACATCTGAGAGACCTTCACTGGCTCCCCGTCAACAAAAGAATCACCTTCCGCCTCCTCACCCACGCACACAAAGCCCTACACGACCAAGGCCCGAGCTACCTCAACAGCCGAGTCAACTTCTACGCTCCCAAACGCCACCTCCGATCAGCCAACCACGCCCTCGCCGCCGTCCCCCGCATCCGAAGAGCGACTACAGGAGGAAGGTCCTTCTCCTACTTGGCCGCCAAGACCTGGAACTCCCTCCCGACCGACCTGCACCTGACCCAAGACCACCTCTCCTTCAGGAAGAAGTTGAAGACCTGGCTGTTCGAGCAGTAGCGGCACGCCCCCCCCCCCCCCCCCCCCCCCAGCGCCTTGAGACCCTACGGGTATGTAGCGCGCTTTATAAGTGTCACTGATTGATTGATTGATTGGCTGGCTAATTTATTAGCATCGTACAATATAGAGAAGGACATATATGCTCGAAAAGGGAAGAGGGGAGACTGATGGGTTTGAGAATATGGGACCCTATAAGGAGATGGAAGGATGGATTAGGTTGAGTGGTTATTTTGTTCTGTTTTATATAATGTTGTATAAAATAGTGAAATGTATTGAATAATATATATCTGTATATCTGTATATCTTTGGTTGGCATGAATTAATGGAAATTTAATTAATGATGAATAATGTATAATGTATAAAGTGTGACTAATTTGAAAAATAAAAAAATATATAAAAAAAAGGAATTACTGCATAAACAGCTATAAGGGAATTACCAATGCTAACCTATGTGTTTGGTGCACCTCACAGTACTGGAAAAACAAAAACTAATTTAGTTGTTTTTCTCTACTAGAACATTCAAAACATAACAGTACATGTCCTACCTTTTACTTACATAGCACCCTGTCCTTAGGACTACCTAGGGATTTCCTTAGGGGTTACTTATATGTAATAAAAGGGGAGTTTAAAGCTTGGCACGTCGTTTTAAATGCCAAGTCGAAGTGGCATTAGGACTGCACACACAGGTACTACAGTGGCAAGTCTGAGACAGGCTTGAAAGGCTACTTCTGTGGTTGGCACAACCTGTGCTGCAGCCCACTAGTAGCATTTACCTTACAGGCTCTGTGTGTATGGGATACCCCAAACAAGGGACTAATAAGTAAGTTAAATAAGTCAATCAGGCTTTCACCAATTACACACATGTTTAGGGAAGAGGCACATACACTTTTCACTGATTAGCAGTGGAAAAGGGCTCAGAGTCCGAAGGCAAACAAAAAGATACAGCAAAACGTGGAGGTAAAAAGCAAAACGATTGGGGGAAGACCACCCTTAGGATGCTTGGTCTAACAATGATGTTTCATTTAATCTGAAGTTGGTCCTATCCTGTTGTCATGAAGAGTAAATAGGTGAAATAGAAGAAAACAGTTATAAGGATCAAGAATGGTGCATATATCTGTGCTATAAAGACTCCAGTCAAGACCATGCCAGTCTGTATTTGAATGTCAGATAACATTCTCACCATCAGAGAGTGGTTATTTCACCTTCCACTCTCTGTGTTACTACCAAAGGCCCCCTCAGCGTATAATACATAAAGTGGTGCTTATAATGTCAGCACCACAGCTACATTTTCGAATGTCCTTACTTTGGGGTTGTTGCTGTGTGTGAAAGAACCTCTTAGCCTCTTTCAACGACCTCTATTACAGAAGCACAGACATTAAGACAACTTCCGGAAAGCGTGATGCCCTTCTGTATGTGATGTTATGTGACGTGGCAGGCCAACTAGAGAATTCACTTGCATGCTAATGCAGAATGGGCACATGACATCTTCGGCAATATCACGCTGCGTGAACTATGCAAAAACTGTGATTCCACCATTTTGCCACTTTTGCAACACAGGTCAAGATTTTGTAATAGATTCACGTTAGTCAAAGGCATGGAATAAGAGCGTACTCCCTCAAACAGTCTTCGAGGTGAATAAGAGATGGAATCCAACTAAATGTTGAAATACTTCCAGAAAAAATAAAGTCATGTGTAATGATAAAACAAAGGCGTTCCAGTGGCTGTACCAACATTCAGCGAATAGTAATATGTCAATGGACGATTGGCTATCAAAGCTGTACATTTTCTATGGATAGCCACAGTGTTCCCCTAGAGCTGTAACTACTAAAGTGTTTTTGAAGACTAATTTTGCTTTAATTGATTTACGAAGTGAACTATTGCCCTCTCAAGTGTGCAGGATGTTGCTTATTCTAAGAGCAATTATCTATACACCTTTTAATTTTCTGTGTATTGTTATCCCACAGAAACGTTTTGTATAAAGAATGACGTAGACATTTTCATTCA
This sequence comes from Lissotriton vulgaris, assembly GCF_964263255.1. Classification (NCBI taxonomy): domain Eukaryota; kingdom Metazoa; phylum Chordata; class Amphibia; order Caudata; family Salamandridae; genus Lissotriton; species Lissotriton vulgaris. Next base: position 936,192,101 of record NC_141698.1, on the reverse strand, counting down.
ATTCTGATTTATATTGGCCATCTTGAAAAAACTCATGCCAAAATCACTCAAGAATTGAGAGGGTTTTCCTCTTCTTCTCTCGAATTTCTTTCTGCCTTAAATAATTGCAGAGTGAATTTTCCTTCATATTTGGGACTTATTTCCTTCCTGCGGTCGATCCAACAGGCATCACATCGTATTATATTGTAGCTTTGATTGAGGGTATATATTTATACAGGGACACTGTAGTCGCTAGTGATCCTGAAAATGTCTGCACTCCTCCGGCTACATGTGCAAATAAGGCCCCTTCTTCCCACAGTGATGCTGACATTCCAGAAAGCTATTATTAATATTAAAATAGCTAATGGTGCCCTGCGAGGTTGATGTTTCACCTTAAATTGAGTTTCCTTGAGAGGTAATTCAGCAGAAAATGTTTCAGGATATTTGAAAATGCTCACTGATTTGTGTGCCTGGACTTTTTAGTGGAAAAAATGTTTCCATTTTCCGTCTGTATAGGTTTTGTGATTATTATTTTCATTCTCATTAGTATCAAAGTTTAGTCCCGAGACACCCGGAAGTTTAGCTGTCAAAGCACCCTTCAGAGAGATTGTGTGTGTTTGGTTTACTCTGTGTCTTGTTCGTAGTACATTTCATTGTACAAGTGGAAAAAGCAGAGTGCCTATACAGTTCACGTGTGAACTTGAAAGCAGCAAACATGTCGGACTATCAAACCCACAATAAGAGAGTGGACATCAGTCTAAGTTGCTGCACTGCGTTGCATGACAGGGCCAGAGCAGAAGAGAACCACATGTACAGAGATATGACACTCTCCTCCCCTCTCCCTAGCACTGGTGCACAATCTGGCAGCCGTGCGCTGTGCACACACCTTTGCACTTTGGCGAAAGGGTTTTTGTGTGAGTCTAGCATAGGTTTTGTATCAAAAGGGTTCCTTTCTAGTGCAAAATACTATGTCTAGATAGGCTTTAAAAATGTCCCCACATTGTGTGTGTGCTGAACAGAGCAGCTCACATACAAAGTGGAAAAGAAATGAAAAATAAAAGTATTTCTTCTTTTAATGCCAGGCTAGCAGTGGAATTATTTTTTAGCACACAACCATGTCTACTATTGTCAGCAGATATGTTTTGTGTCAAAAAGCATTGGGGCATATTATCAAGGGGGTTTATCTCCGCTTTTTTGGCTTTAAAAGCCAAGAAAGCAGAGATAAAATTATCTCCCTATTACCAAGCTGTCGCTAACACCAGTTAGTGACAGCTAATAGGAGATAGCGACCATCTTGGGCCTTGCTTTGCATGTCAGTGATATTTATCACTAATGACATGCAAAGTGGGCGTGCCAAGATGTTAGCGACTGGAAACAGTCCCTAACATCGCTATCTCCTATTACCAACTTTTGGAGATATTCGCGCTAAGCGCGAATATCTCCAAAAGCTAACACCTGCCCCTGAGCAGTTCTTAGCCATGTTATCCAATGGTAGGTGGATAACATGGCTAAGAGCATTTGCTCGGTAATGCATGAATATCGCTGACTTTTCAGCGATATTCATGCATTTCGGCCGTTTTTTATCGCATTTGCGATAAACCTTGTTAATAGCAAGGTTTATCTGCGATAAAAATCGCCGATGTGCGGCGATAATGTTTGTCTCTAAACAAGTTAGAGACAAAAATTATCGCTAGTTGTTGGTAATATGCCCCATAGTTAGTTGCACGGGAATGTCCATGTATAACCCATGTGACGAAGAGTAATCCAAAGCAACGCTTTGCCATGGTTTGCGTTACTTTTCTTTACAAACCAATGCAAAACCCAATTTATGTTGATTTGCAAATTCAAAAAAAGGATTTTGTGTCTGGTCGGCATTAAAAAAGTAACGCAAACCCAATGCAAATCATTTGTAAATCTGAGCCCACATTTTAGAATGTTTCTAGATTGCGTGGGCGCTCCACATGCATGCTTCATACCTTATGGTATCGAGGGGTCGAGAGAGGAGTCACAGTGTTGAAGAGGGTATGCAAGAAGATCTCTGCCAAGTAATGTTTAATAGAGCCATAGAGAACAGGACCCTGCAGGTGTGTCTCTTGGAACAGCATACCTCTTCCGGTTGTATGAAGGGAACTTCCTTTGTTGATGCAAAGAGTGAATAAGGAAGTAGTGATGACAGTGAATGAATTAATTAGTTCACTTTGCAGCTGCAGAAAATCTGTTCCAGGAGGAATATGTGTGGGGAAGAGGACATTAATGTTGACACAGAGATGAATCACATACCAGCGCTTTGAGCTATGGGCTTAAAAAGTATGCAAAGTTACTGGGAGGCAGACATTTGTTTGATAAACCCAATTGACGTTTCTACCCTACTTCCGTGGACGATGCCCCAGCTATTCACTCTGCTCTACTTCATGACACAGACATTCCTTAAATGGAAAAATGAGGCTGTAGAGACTGGTGGATGAAGATGGATCTATATTAATAAGTATAGTGCCAAGCCCTGTACACGTGGGCCTTTGCTGTCATGGAATTCTGCAAATGCTGTAAATGTAGTTCTTCTGAATATCTCTGAACATCAGAGTCAATGGGATGTTGTTTTGGGCTGCCCTATTATTGGCATAGGTTCTTGTTCAGTCAAATTTCAGTTCCAAGATCTGGAGAGTGACCGGTGCTTGGGATTCATGATGTAAGGGCTTTCAAGTGGTAAGCAATCACCAAGGACCAGTGAGATTGGGCTAATGATGGTTGTGATTATCTGCCTCTTGGCTTGATTCAGTGTCACAGTGGGCCAGGTCCCTTGTGGATGCTAGCCCCCATTCCCCCTCTTCACCAAAGATCTGTGATCATGACAAAAAAACACCAAAACCTTCTTCCCTGGGGTGCCACGTCCTGTCACAAAGTTACCAAAGTTTGTGAGGTGGCCAGGCACCAAAATATATGTAATCATAAGGGACTAGCCTATTTGTGCGTGATACAGGACTCAGGACTGTATGGGAAGGAAGGGGAAACTGTTTGGTTTCCTTATGAAGCCCTCACCCAACAACCAAGTTGGTGGCATGCTTCATTATCGGGCCCACCCAGTGACACCTAATGTGTCCCGGGTATGCTTCAATGTCTGTATTACAGCGGAGCAGGTATTTTACTGAGTGTGCATTGATAGTGGGGTGAAGGTGAAAGTTTAAAAGCTATCCAGTGGTCCCAGTACCCTCGGGGTCACCTTTAATATCTGAGCCTGTGGTAGTGCTAAAAGCAAGGCGATGGATGGAGGTGGAGGGGTAATTAGGAACTCCTGCATCCAGTGGGTGGTCTACATGTTTCAGCCAGGCCTTTCATTAATAACTGGCTTCCCTCAGGACCTTAAACTATGTGAGTGTGAGATCTACACTTATAGTGGGTGTGTGATTTTTAAAATGTGTTGCTAGTGCTAAGGTATGTGATAACAAAGTAGAGAGTAAGGGATTTTCCACGAAGTGGAGGGGGGTACTCCTGGTCCCCTGGACTCTGAAACTGTATAAACAAAGGAAGGAGTATCACCATAAGACCAAGCACAGGTCCTAATGGGGTGTGGGGAGATGGAGTGCACAAAAGAAAATTATTCTTTTGTTAGAAGACCCCTCACTCACCAACCTGGTTGGTGACATGCTTCATCTCGGGGTCCCACCCGGACAGCCGAGTGCCATCCGGGTGTGCTGCGACACCTGACTACAGTGGAGCGGGTATTTTTTGTGAGTGTGCTGCAAAAAAGGGTATTATTCACAGGTCAAATATATGTGAAACAATTAATTGCGATGGATTAAATGCAAAGGGGGAGAAAACCAGGGAAATATGTTCATGTAACACTTCTGCAGACCGAAACGCCGTCGCCCTCCACAGCGGAACTCTTGGGGCCCCTACTCATGGATACCCTACTCATCTGGAAATTTGTATTCATGTACCAATAATTGTCGAGTATCCTAAATATGTAAACCTTTGTTTTAAAATCTCACTTGTCACTTGTTGCACCCACCGCCCTCACTGTATATACCAAGTCACATGTCACTTGCTCCGTCACTACAGTGGCGTAACAAAGGCCCCCGCAACTCCCATGGTGCAGGGGGGCCTGAGCTCCAGGGGGCCCCTTCTGCCAAGTACCCTGTCAGCAGAGCTCCTGAGTGTGCTTGGAGGGGGACCCCTTCATGAACTTTGCAGGTGGGCCCCCTCACGTTTTGTTACGCCACTGCGTCACTATGCTTCACTAGCACTTGTGCACAGTATTTTGTTGGTAACGCAGTGCTACTGACCCATGCGCCTGTACATTTATTTATTTATTTATTGGTTTATATAGCGTTGGAATCAACTCTCAGTGGAGTATCTCTGCGCTTTGACACCTGTAGAGCATCAAGAAATAAATGTGGGTGGAAGCTAAATTTCATTTTTAAACAATATTGTTTTCAATTGTTTCCGGAATTTTAAATGATCTGTGCATTGTTTGAGTAATAAAGGGAGTTTATTCCAGAGAGTAGGTCCTGCTATGGAGAGTGCCTTACTCCTGTGTCTGGCTTTCTTAGCCCGTGGTACCTGCAACAGAAAATCGTTGCTGGACCTAAGAGATCGAATGGGGGTGTAAGGGATAAATTTATTTTTCAAATAGGCAGGTCCTTGGCCATTTAGGCACTTGTGAATCAAACAACATGTTTTAAATTTCTTTCTCTGCCGGACAGAAAGCCAGTGTAATTGGTCAAGAAGGGGTTTGGAGGCTGTTCTAGGAGGGGCATTAAGAACCAGGCGGGCCGCCGTATTCTGGATGACTTGTAGTCTATCCAATACCCCTTCATTGGCAGCAAGCAGTAGACCATTACAATAGTCAATCCTGCTTAGAACAAGTGCCTGGACTAAAGTTCTCCTCACCGAATCAGGCAGAAGGGGAAAAACCTTACGCAGTAGGCTGATGGTATGAAAGCACATACCTGAGATATAATTAACATGTTGCTTGAGTGTCAGATCTTGATCCAGACGGACCCCTAAGTTCTTTACCATTGATTTGGTTCGGGAACAACACCCAAGTCGTTGGGCCACCAATCCGGAGACCAAAGCAGTTTAGCTTCCCCAAACAACATAACCTCAGTTTTACTGACGTTGCACTGAAGGCAGTTGGCCGACATCCAATGTGCCACTGCCTTCATACCAGCTGAAAAAGAGCTCTTCACTTCAGCGGAGATAGTTTTGAACGGGAAGAGGAGCTGCGTGTCATCAGCATAAGACACGGGGATGAAACCGTACTTACGCATCACTCTTGCCAGGGGTGCCACATAGTTAAAAAGAGTAGGGCTCAGACAAGAGCCCTGTGGCACCCCTTTGGAGATCTCTACCTCCGCTGACCGATATGCACCCATGGTGACACTCTGGGTGCGGTCGGATAGGAAGCTCTTTAGCCATATGAAGTTTAATATGTCCAACATGCTTGTCAACCAAAATATACTTTACATTTACATAAAAATGTTTCCCTGGTTTTCTCCCCCTTTGGATTTAATATATCGCAATTAATTGTACCACATATACTTGACCTGTGAATAATACCTTTGAGACATTGTTGTTTGTTACACCTCTCCTTAGTGCCGGCGCACATTTAGGCTGGCGAATGCCACACACACACTTTTGCACCACAATGGCTATCTGCATGAGCATAGCATAGGTTTTGCACTGGAAGGGTAGCCTTCCAGTACACAATACTATGCCTAGACAAACTTTAGAACTGTTCCTGCTTCGGAAGAGTGCAATACAGCACAGCACACATGTAAAGTAGGAAAAGTTAGGAGAAATAAATGCATCTCTCGTTTTTAATGCCTGCTTTCGAGTGGCATTATTTTTTGGCGCAAAACCCGGACTACTGTTTTCATTGTTTTGCATCAAAAACCATGGGTGGTCCATGTACCACCCATGGAACACCCCCTTGATGAAAAGTGATGTAAAGCATCAGTTTGCACTGCTTTGCGTTACTTTCACCAAACTTTCTAGAGAACAAAAAGCTATACACTGGAAAGTAAAAAAAACACATTTTGCGCAGGCTTGAATCACTTTTATATGCAAACCCTGTGCAAACTCTTTGTTAATCTGGGTTTACATATGTAATTCTAACCTGAAGGAAAGAACAAAACTTGTATTACATGGCAGACAGTGTGCTCCCCTCACAGACGAAAAATACATGTTTTATGTTTCTGGGTGAGGATTTTTTTCATAACAATGTTTTTTTTCCCTATCCTTTCTTTGAACAATTCATGATTAAGTCGGAATAATTGCTCGCAAGTAAAAGGCGACGTGGCTCTGGGAATCTTCAGGAGAGAGCTGGTGGAGAGGGGAAGCTGCCTGTGCTGAAATGTCATCCATTATCTTCAACTTGCTTTTGAGCTGAGGACAAAATGACAGCAGGAGGTGAGGCAGTCATGTCAAAATCTGTCTGGGCAGGGGGTACTCTTGACACCTCTCTTTTTCAGCACTCCCTGTCAGACTTTAATTTCACAAAATTGTTCCAGTGTGGTGGCTGTATATTTTCAGTGACCTCTACTAGCAATCCAAAGTTTTAGGTTGTCAGACTCCCATAAACTCACTGCAGGTCAGCACTCTTTGCAGGACAACCGGGAAAGTAGGGAAACGTATTTAAAACTGGATGTTGGGCATTGCATCATGTTTTATAAAGTAAAAGAAAGGACTACGTACCTTATAATTACTTTTATTTAAGGACCCAACTGTGTTGTAGAAACACTTTTGTTATGCAATTGATTAGTACCCCAGTCACATCGCAAAAAAGGAGCCCTGTTTGAAGACCAGTCGGTGTGCAATTAGCATGGAACAGTTTGCAAACAGGGCTTAGTACATCACTTTTGATATAGAGTATAGCGTCTTCCATGTAATTTATGTATGTTATTTTGGTAAGGTGCCTTCTTTTGATTTTCTGCAGTGAAAAAAGTTGCCTTATTTGTATTTAGATCTCTCGTGGGAAATAAAAGCATGAATGTGATAATAGGAGGGAAACACCCGTCCTCTGACTTTTGGAGATGTATATTGAATCAGCCAATCAATCCGGATTTATAAAGTGCTGCTAATCACCCGATAGGGTAGCCAGGCACTTGCAGGATCCTGAGGCTTATTCGAACAGCCAGGTCTTGAGGGACATTCGGAATTCCAAAAGTACAGTGATGGTCTTGCGGTGCTTGGGGAGTCTGTTCCAGCTCTTTGCTACAATGTAGGAGAAGGAGCATCCTCCACTTCTGCTTCAGTAGATGCGGCAAGCATGGGCGAGTGAAAGGGAGGCTGAGCATAGTCTTCTCGATGGTTCGTGGAAGTTCAGACTGTGGTTAATGTAGGCAGGTCCTTGGTTGTGTACAGCCTTGTGTGCATGGGTCAGCAGCTTGAATTAGTATCTCTACTGTATGGGGAGCCAGTGGAGTTTCCTGAGGTGGGGTGTGATGTGGGTTCGTCTGGGAAGGCTATGGATGAGTCTGACTTTGTTGTTTTGTATGGTCTGAAGTCTCTGTAGAATGTGTGAGGCGATTCCTACGTAGCTGGCATTGCTGTAGTCTAGTCTGCTAATGATGAGGGCTTGTCTCATGGTGCGTTTTGTGTGTAGAGGTACCCACTTGAAGATCTTACGTAACATGTGCAGAGTGAGGAAGCAGGCAGTGGAGACAGCGTTGATCTGTGATTTCATGTTGAGCGTATTGTCAATGATGATTCCACGGTTTCTGGCGTGGTTGGGGGGAGTGGGCATGGGTCCTAGTTCTGATGGCCAACAGGAGTCGTTCCATGTGTTGCTGCTGTTGCCAAAGTTCAGAACTTCAGTCTTGTCTGTGTTCTGCGGCAGGTAGTTGGTCTTCATCCAGTCAGCAATGTTTGTTTTGCATCTGTGGAAGATGGTTCCGGTGGTGTTGTTGGTGAGTTAGAGGATGATTTGGGTGTCATCTGCATAGAAAAAGATGTTGAGATCAGGGGATCTGACGATGCTTGCCAGTGGGGTCATGTATGTGTTGAAGAGCGTGGGGCTGAGGGATTGGCCCTGGGGAACTCACAAGTGACCTCCTTGGGTTCAGAGGTGAAAGGTGGTAGGTGGGTACTCTGGGTTCATAAGATGAGAAAGGAGGTGATCCATTTGAGTGCATCCCCTTAGGTGCCAATGTGGTGGAGTCTTACGATCAGTGTGCGATGGGATACAGTGTTGAAGGCTGCCGAGAGGTGAAGGAGGATCAAAGCTGCTGTTTCTCCTCCGTCGAGGAGGGTTCGGATGTCGTCGGTGGCTGTGATCAGGCTGGTTTCTGTGCTGTGATTGCTGTGGAATCCAGATTGGGAGGCGTTGAGTATCCGATATTGCTCATGGTGTGTCATGAGCTGATTGTTGATGATCAATTCCAGTAACTGCGCTGGGAATGGGAGGAGGGAGATTGGTCAGTAGTTAGGGTGGTGGTGTATTTGTCGAGGAGGTCGGTAGGTGCGGGTTGGGGTTTGATAAATATAAATTGAACACTTCTTCATTTGTGACCAATAAATGTGTGGGAGCTTTGCACATTTAAAAAACAAATTACATTCTGGTAACCACCACCAATTTAAACAAAGACAATATTTTAATCAATGTTGCTCATTGATTTATTTTATGATGACATTCGGGAGGCTGCAACCTATCTGATCCCCCCAATGGATGGGACTACCCCCCCCAACCGGTTGCTAAAGTACGCAACCTAGGAGTCATATTTGACAACAAAATGACCTTCCAACAGCATGCCAACTCTGTGGTCTCCTCATCCTTTCACATTTTAAAAAGGATCAAAAAGCTAATTCCATACCTACCTCCGTCTGCGGGCAAAACCCTAATCAGTACATTGGTTTTCTCAAAAACAGATTACTGTAATGCCCTCTTACTAAATGCCCAAGAAAAGGTCCTCAACAAACTGCAGACGGTGCAAAATGCGGCGGCCAGGACTCTGCTAACCATCCCCAAATTTACATCTATCTCTCCATACATCCGACAGTTACACTGGCTTCCAGTGAGGAGTCGGATTAAATTCAAGGCTTTATGCATAGCCTATAAAGCCATCCACAACCAAGGCCCACTATTCTTAAAGCAAACCTTCTGTCTGCTTGAGCACTCAAGAACTTTACGCTCATCATCAGCCCATCTGCTGAGGGTCCCACGTACAAGAAGGGCCAATTGGGGTAACAGATGTTTCTCCACTGAGACAGCCAAACTTTGGAACACGTTGCCCCTTCACATTAAAACTGCTCCCACACTCCTCAATTTCAGAAAAAAACTCAAGACCTGGCTGTTTTCAGCATAACTCACTTTCCTCCACAATGAGAGTTCTGTTACGATAGCGCCGAGACACCCTTTGGGTATTTGCGCGCTCTAAAAATCGCATTAAAAAATAAAATTAAAAAAAAGCCATTACCAGAGTGCACTCAATTAAAGATTTTAAGTACGTTATTAATAAAGACATTTAATTAAAAAATAAATCCTACAAATCATACTGTTTATAGTTTCAACAAACTGAACCATATTCTCTTATTTATATAAAGCAATGTGAATGTGCCAGAACTGTAATTCTAAATTTGCATCAAGAAAAAATAGTTGAATAGCTTGGTGACATAAACACCTGACAGATGGATCTGCTTGTAGTTATTAAGAGACACCTTCATATTTTTGTTGGAAAGTTCAATTGCTTTTTTGATCTCATCATTGTAATTACCTTACCAATCTCAATAGTACTGGGGTCTTCAACTTCAGAATGAAGAAATGTTAAGGGCCCTAGTTAGCAGCTTGGAAGAGGCGGGGACCAGCCAGAGATCAGCATAGCTTCTGCAAGTGAGCACCACTGACTGTGTGCCAGAGGAGCCTCTACTGATGCACACTCATGAACAGTGGTTTATCTGCTTCCTTTGGCGTCCCAGCCTCGGAAGGTACACCCTCTTTAAGGCATCCTCCCAATGCATATTTTCTAAGCATGGGTCTACAATGTGATGCAAAGTGGACTGGGGGTGGGGTAAAAAGTAAGGAAGAAAGCTCTCTGCATTTCAAGGTCAATGTGTTTATGTATTTGAGAAATGTCCTGATTTGGGGTTTGTTTCTTAAAAACAAAAAGAACGCAGAACAAGCCTCCATGACATGACAGCCCACCTGGCCTTCATTTCTAACAAAAGTGTTGCTACCATGCTTGCAGAAGCAATTTCAGCAGGAATGGCCTACCACCATATGTTTTACTCAAAATTGAGTGGGTGGCCTGCCATAGGTTGGGCAGAGGCGGTGTCTCCACTGCCCCAGCAGATCCCCTAGGTTTTCACTGCCTGAGTTACTAAGCCCTACCATCGCTACCTTCTGGTTAGATTCAGGTTTAACCTCATTCACTTTACGTTGGGCATTTACCCTAAATGGGGGACTCCTGAAGATACTCCACCATGCACATGCGATAGTTTCTCCAAACAGGATGCGCTGCACCTAGTAATGTTCTGCGAGCATTACTCTGTGCCCCGTAAACAATTCTTAAACCCAATCCTGAAGGAACTAAATTTTGGACAGGTGAGGCCTGCCCTTCTACACTTACAAATGCTTGATTCTGTCCAGGTCACCTATATCGTAGCCAGCTTTTTGATAGGGGCAGCGCGCCTGAACAAAATGAGACTCACATAGCTGAATTTGTTTGTAGGGCTATATTGCCCCTAAACCAATCCTATTTATTTAATAATGCACTGTGGATTGTCTAGAATTGGGGTTGGTCTATGGTCTCATGATATTCATTTTACCCTGTTCTTGTATCATAGATTTTAATTATTTTTAATTATAACTATTTTATTGTGTAACCATTGAACTGCAATCATGTGTATAATTTTATAATTTTACCATGTATAACAACTAATTTTGTATTGCTTTTATGGTTTTTATTGACCGAAATAAAGAAACTTGATTGACTGACACTGCCTGAGTTCGAAGTTGTAACCTGTATATCGATTTTGCAGGTATAATTAGATTAACCAATTTCTTACACACATAGGACGTGCTTGATACATTAACACAGCTGAACCAAAAAAAGTTGCTAAATTAACCTGTGCTTAACCCTTCGGTAGCTTGGCACAATGCCGTCAGGCCTAACTTTTAGGCAATGTGAAAAATATTATTGTAGCACACAAACGGTAATGGAGTGAAAACCCAACACAAAGAAAATACAAACCAACTTAGAAAAATAGAGTACATTTTAATAAATAAAATAATATCAGAACAAAAAAATTGAATTAGTAGAATCAGAGATATTAAGTTTTACATTTTTAATTGAAAATGCCGCCGAAAAGCATACAGCACCTCTCGGGGTCATCTGGTTGCGCTACACCAGGCGAAAGTCACAAGTTAAGATAGAAAGCGTTGTAGCGTGAGTCGAATACAGGGACTAGGTTATTCCCACTGAAGAGTTACCTTCTCAAGTCAGGCATGAAGATTTCCATTCGCAGTTGAGGAGACCGCGAGGAGGAGGCTTTCTAATGCAAAGAGCAGGTGGAGCATCACGATCGGTCACTGCTATAGAGTAAGATACAGTTGTGTCTGGAACTTCGTGTTGGCGGTCATTGCGTCATTGTTGTAGCACAAAATGCAGGTCTCGTATTGCCATTCATCACTGATGGTCATTGTCAGCTTGAAGATCAGGTTTCACTGCAGCTATAAAATAGGTGGTCAATGCGGGTAGCACAGCTTTGGCATGAATGGACCTGTTCGCGATCACGAGTAGCCCAAACTTTAAGATTTTCACATAAAATGTGTTTATTCTTAGCAGCAGCATCAAAACCCCTTTGAAGCACAATTTCCTTCCACCTTCTCAGCTGTCTCTCCCCACCTTTCTAGATCCCTTTGACTTCACCCGCTGGGTGCTGCTGATGTAACATACAAAAGACTGTAATATATTCCCTTTCTTTCAACAGATACAATTAAAAAAAATGGATTAGATGTAATCGATACAACACAACAAATAATTGTAAAATGAAAACACCAACATGCAATGAGCACTGGAAACTATAAAGTTCTCATTGTTTTAAACTGAAAAGAAATGGAGAAACATTTATAAGCTTAATGCTTCATTTTCATTATGGGTAATCACATATGCAATCATCAAACTTCTTTGGGCATTTCCTTATCCTTGTACTGCCACTCATCCCATCCGTTTGTGCTGCCCTACAACTTCCAAACCATGCCTGACATTCCAAATCGTTTCACTTAGATACTTTCGTGACATTCTATCTTTTACCATCCTTCAGTACACCATAACGTTTTTTCACTCCACTCACCTCATTCGGAACTGACCATTTAAATGAACCTTTCTTACCACATGCCAAACACGCACTCTAACAAAATCATCTTTCCTAAACCTTGAGTAACTGTAATTCAACTTTTCCACATGTCTACGAACATATTGCTCTTGATAATGTCCCATCTTTTGTGCCAACAATTAACATCTCCACCTCCCTGCCTTTCCATCCAAGCAGGTGTGACCATAGTACAAGGGACCCTACCTCTCAACAAATAGAACGGTGACGTGCCAGCAACTGAGTGTGATGTTATTCCATAATTCCAAAGCATAATTCAGACCTCACACTTTCCCTCTTAATACATTACAAATCACTAATTGCAAACATTCAGTAAGAACACAATTAAATCGTTCTACTAATCCGTTCTCCCTTTTCTTGTATATGTCATTCCATACATCTTTAGAAAAGACTGAAATTCTTCAGTCAAAAACTGTGGTCCATTGTCCCTTATCGCCACCCTTCTCTCATGAATATTTAACTGCAAAAACCTATTACATTAGATGCTTTAACCTCTTTAGTAAAAGGGTACCTTGGGCCACAAGAAAAAATAATCAACCATAGCCATGCCATACGTCCGTTCCACACCAGTAAACCCAAATGAATCATACATATATATTCCCACTTTTTCACAATGGTACTATGGGAGTTTCAGCCGACATGTGAGATTTGTCACTGAATTCACAATTCATACAATTTTGCACAAATCTTTCAATTTCCCTTTCCATTCCTGGGTACCAAAATTCAACACAGGCCCTCAACTTCATGGCACACATGCCTCCATGAACTTCATGCAATACTGCAATAGTCTTTGATACAAACCCAGTTGGCCAACCAATTTTTCACAATTCTGTCCAGTACTGACAATTCTGACCATAACACTTTGAAAACACTCAAACCTTCCTCGTTCATAACACTAATGGGTAACTCCTCCTGTAAGAATTAAACCAATCTCTGTATTAATTTTGTATCTTTCAATGCATTTCTCCATTCCTCTTCTAGAATAGCACCTCTATACAATTGCGCTATTTCTACCACTATCCACTCATCCGCCTCGTCCTGTTGAGAATCGTCCAAAAGTAACCTGGAGAGATGATCAGCATTGGCAGTCTTGGTGCCACGAACATATGTAATGGTGAATGTATATTCCTGTAACCAATACAACCAAATGGTTATTCGTGGGATAGCTTTGCTTGCATCATACATTAGTACAGGTTTACAAGTGGTTTATGACCGGCATGCAGCTAAAAAGAACTGCCACAAACATAGGCTGTAAAGTATTGCACCCCCCAACCAACAGAACAATGATTCTTTTGGGGTTTCTTAGTTCCCGAACGTCCTCCCAGTTGTGCTGTCCTCCTTTGTTTGTCAAGCTTGATGACAATCAACGGAATCTCAATCAGGCCAAACAGTATCTTGCCGAAGCTTATTATGTAGAATGTGAAACATTTAATAGCAAGCATAGGCAAAAGGTATATGAAGAGAGCAATTTCAACAGGAGGTTCCTTGCATGGCATGCCCAGGAGCAGGCCGCAAGTAACCGGATTAGTATTTTGAGATGTCCTGTAACTGGTACCCGAAGTGAAGATCTAGCAGTTATAGAGAAATATTGCTTCAACTCTATAAGAATATTTATGGTCAACCCATTGATAAGGCATCCTTGGACAAGTTTCTCCAAGAACGGGAAATTCCGGTACTTTCTGAGACCGATAAAAGTAGAATGATGTGCCCTTTCTCCAGAGAAGAGCTGGGGATATCATAAAAAACCTCTCAAATGGCAAAGCCTCTAGACCAGATGGTCCCCCTGCTGAGTTTGAAAAAAAATGTCAGATGTCGTTTTAGAATATTTTTTGCTGGTGCTAATTTAATCTTAGAGGGAGGCCCGATTCCGCCTTCATTCCAAAAAGGGAATGTAGTTTGTTTTTAAAAAAAAGGTAAAAGACTGCGTAGACCCCAATTCATATCGCCCAATCACACTTTTAAACTCTGACTATAAGATCATCACCAAACCTTTAGCCAATATATTCAATGTTATAGCCCAGAATTTGATAAATTCCGCCCAAAATGAGTTTATAGCAGGAAGACAGCTTGGGACTAACACCCATTATCTAGCAGAAGCATTGTATTTTTTCGAGACAAAGAAAATACCAGCCTTGGTTCTTCTGTTAGATGCTGAGAATTTGTTTGACCTTGTGTTCTGGGAGACTTTATTCCATATCCTCAGAAGCCAATAATATTGTTAATGCCTCCGAGGCAGGACAAATCAGTGTAAAAGGAGGGACGAGGCAAGGGTGTCTGGTGTGACCCGTTTTATTCGCTTTTTTTATTGAACCTTTGTCTATCGCTATTCGAAACAATACATATATTCAACTCCCTTTACCTACTATGGGGAAACAAAAATTGTATGCAGACGATATCATGCTTATAATTAAAGGTGGTAAGGGGGTCCAAGTAAAAGTCTTTGAGGTTTTTGAGCAGTTTGAATTGCTCAGAGTGTATAAAATCAACAAACTGATAACGGAAATAATCCAGTGTGAATGCAAGCCTGATGTGTTACATTCTAACATTTTGTCCTGTCTAAATTCTAAACCAAAAAGTTATCTGGGGGTCTATTTCTTGCCTCGAATCGTTGATTTGTATGATTTAAATTTTGTTCTCCTTCTGCTGGAAGTCCAAGATTTACTGCTTTGGTGGAACTCGCTCCCGTTAACTATTATGGGTAGGGTCTCAATGATTAAGATGGGTGTTTTCCCGTAATTTAATATTTATTCCGGCAATTCTGTGGGTTTTAACAGCACCCTTCTCTGCCAAATTAGAGTCCATGTTTACATCCTTTCTTTGGGGAAGAAAACTCCCTGGATTGCACTAAGCACTTTACATGAAGAGGTGGAGAATGGTGGGATAGCTCTCCCTAATCTCAGGTATTCCTATTTTGCATATGTTGCACAATATATGTCTAGGTTTGAATCAAATTTAAATACAGGACTATTCATAAATTATTTTATGAACTTAATCTGTATGGAGCATCAGATTCGCTATCCAATTTTTGAAATCCCAAAAATTAGTGCGTTATAGGTGCATGCAGTGGCTCTTTTATAAAGTCAGGACTTTTATTGAAGATACACAATTCCAATTATTAACACTTTAACCCTGCTATCCAAACTCATTTCAGTATTTGGGGCTAGAGAATCGATCGAAATAATTCAAAAAAATGGCTGAGGCCGGCTTCCGTAAGATCTCAGATTTTATAAGGATCGATAGGTGGCGGAACATTTCCGTAATGCACAATCTTATTCTGAATTATTTACTTCTTCTCGGGCCATTTAATATTCTTATCAGGTTCCTTAACAATATGGATCTGATACAGACAAATGAAGATAAAAATCTGGTATATGCTTTTTTTGAGGAAATCACAGTCAGGAAAGCAGTGGAATGGATTTTTTATAGCCACTATCAGGGGTTCAGATCTCTCTGAGAAAGCAATAACAAAATAGGAAAAACACTGAGATTTGGAGGTTACAGCAAGTATTTGGTCCGAATAAAATAAACGTAACTTTACAACATTAAGGGGAGCGAATTGGTGCTGGTGCTATTCTTCAGCAAATGGCTTCTATATAGAACCCAACATTTTTTACCCAGGGTTTACCCCAGCCAATCCGGTCAGTGTTTTTGCTGCTTAAATCATCCAAGTCAATTGGACGCATATTATATCACAGTTCCCTTCAATTCGGGGTTCTGGAATGAGATTTTTCGTTATCTGGAGGCTGAATGTTTCATCACAATAGACTCCAATAAGTGGCTGAAAGTCCTTGGCTATGACCCTTCTTTACATCTCTCTGATAACTTTATTGCACCATAGACACTTTAGCTTCCCTTTTTAAAAATGGTTTAAGTCAACAGGACAAAAATATGAATTATGACTTATATGTTGATATTTTGCATAATTTATTGGACTTAGTGCACTATGGGCACCTTAGCTCTTTTCAGATCTGGCAGGCGACGTTCCATTTGATCTTTAGTACTCCAAAACACCATTAGTAGCCTTAGTTAATGATATCTCTAATGGCTTGTCTACTCCAAGATTATTCTTTTTTCTTCTGACTATGTAACCTGTTTTTAACTGACGTTTTATGATCAATATGGCTATTGTGTAAGGTTTTTTTTGTTGGATATTTGTATTGTGTTATTTGGATGAATTTGTAAACTCTTGATGGATCTTAATAAAAAATAAAATTTAAAAAAAGCTTGAGGAAAGGGGTTTATTCTTAGAAGCAGTGTACACACCCCGTATCAGCACCATGTCCTTCCACTTCCTTAACAGTCTCTCTCCAGTGTTCTAGACTCCTCTGACCTCACACATTGGGGGCTGCTGATGTTACATGCATAAGAATATAGCACTATCTTCTCCCAAACTAAAGATAGCAATTATTAACTGTAGTAATGTAACTCAGAGTTAGTAAATGGGAGAGATGGGCCTTTCAATTGTGATAAATGACTTTAGGGGGGTTTCACTACCAGGACATGTAAAATGTAAGTACACATGTCCTACTTTTCAAATACAGTGCATCCTGCCTTAAGAGTTGTTAGATCCTACCATAGGGATGACTTATAAGTGTTAAAAATAAAGGTTTAGGCACGGCAAAAGGTTTCTGTTGCCACATCGAAGTGGCAGTTTAGAACTGCAAAACACGCTGCAGTGGCAGGCAGGCCAGAAGACATGTTTTAAAGGGCTACTTTAGTGGGTGGCACATTGAGTGCTGTAGGCCCAATAGTTATTATCAAAAGACAAAGGCTCCTATGGACACTTAATGAAGTAATCTCAATGTATATGAGCACAATGGCAATATATTGGTTTATAGTGATATTGGAGAGAGAAGGAAGCAATTACAACTCTGATTTGTTTTTGAATCATAAATATTTATATAATCCTTGAAATGAAATACTGTTACAAAGTAATACATTTGAACATATATTTCTGAGTGAACAGTGCATAAACGAACCATTGTTTACCAGCACTGATCACTGTATCTAGCGCTGTATACTGTACATATATTTGTAAATGGTCGTTTATATGAAGCATTGGAAACCTTGTATATATTTGACATATATGTCACTAATTTTCTAGGTTCCCTTTTTCACTGGGACACCTTTCAGTTTAATGTATAGTCACACATTATTTAATGTATCTGAGAGCATAAAACGGACCTGGGCGTAGGTGTCCAAAAGTAAAACTGTAGATATTGAAAGTCCAAATCCCCTTTAACCATAAGTATCTACAACTTCTCCAATGCAAGCAAGCAAACATCTCTTACTGGGCCAAAATAGTGTATTTTATAAGATTGCATATTTTTTGTAAAACAGATCTATCAAACTACAAGGGAATTGCATCTATTAAGATGATCTTTCCAAGGAATGAAATTCTCATGATGTTGACATTTCCTGTGATAGTTAAAGGGAAACAATTCTAATGTAATAATTTAGCCCTGATGTCAGTGCTTTTAAATTTTAGGCTTCCAATTTATCTCTTATCTCTTAAAAGTGACATAGATTTCCAAGAATTTGAATATTGATTTAGGAAGAGGATGCAAAACATTGAACGTCAACTGGTCATTATTTATTTCATGGCTTGAATTCTGGCTAACTGTGTACATCAGTTATTGATTTTCGAGGAAACACCAGGGAGGCAAGGTTAGTGATGTAAATTAGAATACCATCCACATACATTACAATCTTACTGAAGCAGTCAGTGAAACAGAATGGAATTATTGCAACATTTTGCCATATTTTGTGGTAAAAGGTACACAAAATATCTTTGAGGAACCTGTAAATCACTATTGAAGTTGAGAGAGAGACTTTTGCTGTTGTTCTGCTGCCTGGACAAAAAAAAGTGTTTTTATTGGTGCCAAATGAGTTTACATGATCAAAAGCTTTGGAAGAATCATTGACCATCGCTACCAAAGGCAGCTCATTTACATGGCTGATGGCTCACGGCAATATCCCCAATAAAATTATGGATTAAGTCCAATATATATCTCTCAGATTTAAAGTCTTTAGTCATTTATTTTAAATGGTGGGCAGAACACTAAGGGCCCAATTATTATGAGGCTCCAAAAGCCTCAGAACTGTGGTCCAAGCCTCATTGCGGTTTCAGTTTTGACCGCTGCATTACAATGCAGGCAGTCGAAACTGAAACTGGCCTGTTATTCAGGCTGGATTCAGACGGGCTTAAGGAGCTCGTCGACCAGTTAGAGACCAGCACATAATCCCAAAGGACAGCGTTTCCGCCGTTGCGATTATGATGTTGGTTTCCGACAGGCTTTTTATGTATGGCTTCCCAGAAACCCCTAGCAGGACCCATTAACCCTGCGACCTCTGGGTCCTATGGTGCCCCCATGTGAATTCTTGCACTGTGTGGCATGCACCGTGAGGTGCCTGCCACACAGTGCAGAAATTCCGACAAACTCCCATTTCTCTATGGGAGCTTGTGCTACGGCTGGTTTATGGCCACAGCACAAGCTTCCATAGGTAAATGTGATTTTGCGACCACACCATCAGGAGCGCTTTTCCTGATTGTAACGTTGCTGGGATCTAGAATACTGCGGCAAGCACTAAGAGGGGATTACATATACAATTGATTTTAACCAGATGAGAATTTGCTTTTAAAATAGTTTTAAACATTGCCTCACCTACTTGTTAGATTTCGGAGCTGTGTTCAATGCTCCTAGGGCTGACTATTTCTGCTTAGGTTATCGCTCTAGTTGCAGCCACAAACACGCCAGAGCCTCCTCACTTGATCATGCTCACTTGGCTTCATTAGGAGCCGACGACACGACCGTGAAGGAGCGCTTTTCCTGATAGTAATATTGTTGGGATCTAGAATATAGCGGCAAGCGCTAAGAGGGGATGGCATGTACAATTGATTTTAACCTGATGAGAATTTGCTTTTAAAATTGTTTTAAACATTGCCTCAGCTACTTGTTAGATTTCGGAGCTGTGTTCAATGCTCCTAGTGCTGACAATTTCTGCTTAGGTTATCGCTCTAGTTGAAGCCACACACTCGCCAGAGCCTCCTCACGTGATCACGCTCACTCAGCCTCATTAGGAGCCGACGACGCGACCGCGCAGGAGCGCTTTTCCTGATAGTAACGTTGTTGGGATCTAGAATACAGCGGCAAGTGCTAAGAGCTAATCTGGCAAGTTCCCTGCCTAATTTTATGGTATTGGGAGATTTTAACATACATTTTGATAATGCTCAACTCCCCCAAATAGCAGACTTTGTCAAGGGGCTTGCGGCCTTCAGTTCAATCAAAAAGTTCCACGGCCAACACATAATAAAAGTCATCTATTGGACCCATTTTTTTCTAATATTCAATCTTTGACTGCCTCTCAACCTATTCCACTACCTTGGTCCGATCACTTCCTGCTCCCATTCACTTGGGCTAGGCAGGAAATAAGTCCCCCGGCCAAGGAAATAAATAAACTTTTTCGGACCTGGTCTACACTTCCATGGAACGCATGGCAGAATGAATTGGAAACCACAAGACCTATATCTCATCCTAATCCTATAATTGCCAATGATTCTTTTAATAGTTGGCTAGAGTCCTCGCTAAACACTATTCTCCCAAAAAAAGGATACAGATAAAAACTGGTACTAAGAGAAATCCCTGGTACTCCGTGGGACTCCGGAAACTTAAGAAAGAATGCAAAGTATTGAAAAGGAAGTGGAGAAAAGACTTCTCATCTAGCAATAAAGTCAAATATAGAGAATCTATTAAATATTGTAAATTAGAAATAAAATCTGCACAAAGCTGCTATTATCAAGAGAAAATAGCATCAGCGGTAAATTCTCAGCACAAAATGTTCTTGTTGCTAAATCACTTCTGACTCCTTCTGTACCCTCACTGATCACAGATAACCCTCAATCTCGGTGTAATCAGCTAGCGGAATTTTTTCAGCAAAGATACAAACTATAATTTCCCTCTGGAAAATGACAAGCACCTGGTATATCAAACTGATCCAATAAAGGAACTGGTCTCACTGAAGGAATTCCCCCTATTGAATCAGAATTTCTTAGTAGAAATCTTAACCCATTTTAAATTGGGTTCACCCTCTGACCCAGCCCCACCTACTATTTTTTATAAGATCAGTAAGACCATTTCCCCCGCCTTATTTTACCTGATTAATGCCTCCTTTCTAACAGGAATTGTGCCTCCCTTGTGGACGCGGTGATGGTCAAGGCTCTGCTAAAGAAGCCCAACCTAGATCCGAAAGATTGGGCGTTCTATCGACCTATCTCCCTGCTTCCTGGCATAAGTAAAATTGCTGAGAAGCATGTAAATTTTTCCTGATCGGGCTTCTTGGAAAATAATGACTTGCTCTACTCTTCACAAACAGGTTTGAGATCGCAGTAGGAAACTGAGACTGCTCTCCTGTGGGTAGTGGAGGAAACCAGGAAGATTCTTGACAACGGAGGCTGTGCTGCATTTATTTTATTAGATCTAAGTGCAGCCTTCGATACAGTCAACCACTCACTCCTGATCAGCAGACTTCGAGATGTTGGATTTAAAGGAATGGCACTGAAATGGCTGTAGTCTTTTTTAGAAGACAGAGTTTTTTCAGTCTTTGAGGAAGACAGTATTTCTAAACTGGTACCCCTTACTTGCGGAGTCCCCCAGGGATATGCATTAGGCCTCACCCTGTTTAACGTCAACCCGAGTTCCCTGGCACATATGGTCACCCCATTTGGGGTGCAGATCGTCACCTATACAGACGATACTCAGCTAGTCATCTCTCTAAATAAAAATGATAACTCAGGAAGGGCTCACACATCCTGTCTAGAAAAAGTGGCTAGCTGGATGGATGGAGGTAAAACAGAAATAATGCTTCTCTGCAAAGTGCCCCCTCCCCTCAATATAGACTCCTGGTGGCCCAACTGCCTAGGTTCCTCCCGACTCCGAAAAAGTCTATAAAAAGCTTAGGAGTCGTACTGGATTCCAACTTAGATTTTAAGGAACTTGCGCGAAAAGTGGCAGGTATCTGCTACGGCCTTCTGCGGATGATCAGGAAAATTCTCCCCCTTCTACCTTTTTTGGTCAGAAGACTGTTAGTATAAGAATTAATCCTGTTGAGACTGGGTTATGTGAATGCTATTTATCTTGGAGCTCCACTGTCCACCACCAAAATATTACAGACGGCCCAAAATTTTGCAGCTCGTCAGCTTTTAAACGTTTCCAAATGATCTTCAGCTAAACCTGCTTTAGCCTCACTACACTGGCTTCCAATCCAGGGGAGGATTCAATTTAAGACTATGTGCATTGCACATAAAGCATTGGCTGGAAAAGGATCTCCGCTGATGCAGGACTTGATTCTTCCCTAACATCCTAAAAAAGTCCTAAGATCAGAGGGTAAATGCTTGTTCACAGTCCCAAAAATCAAATGAACAAGAAGTGGAGGCCGCCTGTTTTCATATAGTGGTGCCAAGTTTTGGAATCTTATCCCCCTTCACATACGCTCTCAATCTAATCACCAGCTCCTTCGTAAACAGTTAAAAATCTTTCTTGTTCCCTGATATGTTATGAATCTGGTTTAGTGTACTCCTTAGCGCTGGGATGCCTTCGGGTAAGCAGACGTTTTACAAGTGCTTCCTCCTTCATTCATTCTGTATGTGGAACAGCCGGCGCATGGTTGGGTGGTTCCGATACTGATTAGGTGTCGGTCGGACGCAAGTTCGCCCTACATTGAAATAAGACCCTAATTAGCATAGGAATAAAAATGTAGCACACAAATTTGCATCAATATTTAGAATAGGTGTTAGCAGCTAATTTTTCCCATTTAAGACATTTTTAAAAGGTTTAGAAATAACCAACATAGCTGCCTCTGCCCAACTTGCAGGAGTGGGTCCTCCCTGAAGAAATGTGGTTTAACACCTTCATTAAAGCCTCTGTGATTAAAGTTAATAATATATGATAAACTTCAACACACTAAACTATCAATTTTATCTTGTGATGGTTATGAGAAAGAATTTAGGAGAAAAGAAAACAGAGTAGTGTACCCGGAAGCTTTCAAAACGTTGCTTAGAAGAAACACATGTCAGCTGTATTATCTCCTTAAGCATTCTTCAACTATATATATCACATCTCAGAACCACATGCTGTTACCTAACAAGTCTTCAATCAAATCTACAATTAATGTCAGTAGTATCATATTGCTGTTTCCGTATGTAAATGGACTTCACCATATATGCTATTACATCAAACATGAACACTGGTTTTATTTCAATTTTGAATTCCTAAGAACTTTAATAAAAATAAATACTGGATTTACAATATTTCCTGTGGATGGTTGTTAAGCTATTGACACTATTACATTGTTGTTAAATTACTGATACTATTACATTGAACTTTAGCCAATCTGGAGTGCTCCAGGCTACTTCATAATTACTTTGAGGATTGTGTTTAACCAAGCTCAGTTTGCACTCTTTGGGTAACAAGGGTGCAGCCTGATGAAGCACCCGAAAGTACACAGTTCCTTTCTCAACATACTTGTGAGGTAGTGAATGAATGTATTTGTTTCAATTAATAAGAATGGTTACAAAGACATACACAATTTATAATATCAATTCTTTACGTATTATTACTAAGAATGTCCACATTTCAATTCATTTGATTCACTTCATACTAATCCAATTACAATATTTTGACAATCGAACCGTTAAAACTTTGGGGCGATACACAGAACTAACATACAACAAAATCCTAAACTTACTACTTTTGGTATTCACAGAAAGCATTTAGTAGTCTTAAATTAGGATTTTGTCTTAAGTTAGGCTTTTGTTTTAAATTGGTATTTTGTCCTAAATTAGGATCTTGTCTTAAATTGGGATTTTGTCCTAAATTAGGATTTTGTCTTAAATTAGGATTTTATCCTAAATTAGGATTTTGTCTTAAATTAGGTATTTGTCCTAAATTAGGTTTTTGTTTTAAATTAGGATTTTGTCCTAAATTAGGATTTTGTCTTAAATTAGGATTTTGTCCTAAATTAGGATTTTGTTTTAAATTAGGATTTTGATTTAAGTTAAATTTAAGGCAAACTTAAGTTAAACGTAAGTTTAATTTAAGACAAAATCCTAAATTGCTGTCATTGGACGCAGAGAAAGCATTTGATGCTGTCCACTGGCCTTTCATCTGGCAGACATTACAGAGGCTGGGGTAAGGCCCTAACTTCATTTCATGGGTCAAGGTACTTTATTGGGCACCGAAGGCTAGGCTGCGGGTAAAGGTGCGATGTCTGCAGAGTTTGCAATAGAAAGGGGAACCAGAAAGGGATGCCCACTATCGCCGATTCTTTTTCCATTGACTTTGGAACCCCTGACGTGCATCATAAGATCAAATTTGATGATACAGAGATTATCAGCACATGGGATTGAAGAGCGTATATCACTTTACGCAGATAATGTAGAAGAACATTACCAACCCCTCATCTACGATCGCAACCCTTTTTTATACACTAGAAAAATATGGAGAACATACGGTTTATAAGACCAACTAGAAGAAATCAGTCCTATCCCAGGTGGGCGGGCCCCATGAGATGTATGACCTCCCAAAGGACCTGCAGGTGTCTATGGAAGGCTTCAAGTACTTCGGGATGTACATATCCACAGATGCCGTGCAATGTCTCATGCATAATATTCTTAGAGTGGTAGCAGACTTCTGTGCGGATTTCGAGAGATGGAGACGGTTACCCCTAACTTTATTGGGCAGAGCGACAATGTACAAGATGATCACACTCCATTAGCTTTTATATATTCTACAGAATACGCATTATAAAATTCCAGAGGCGGTATTTAGTGCTATAGATGAGGGATCTGCACTCTCCTGTGGGACGGGGAACAACCACGCATATCGCTTCGTGCTCTAAAGCACACTCCATATAACGGGGGCATAGCACTCCCGGATATTAGAGCGTAGTATCGTGCTGCACACCTTATAGTCATCAATGAGTGAGGACATCTACTGAGAACTCATCCGACATACGCATTGGAGCAGGGACAATTTGGGACACGCTCACATTTACATTACATATATAGGGGGATGGGAGTCAGTAAATATGTGCAATTGTGACATGCTTGGAATACAGAAAAGATTGGCATTGAGGATATCCCTGAATTTGCGCCGCTACAATATCTTTTCCTGTAAGAAAAGATATTGGAAAAAGCAATATCCTGAACATACACAACACTTATTATTAACATCCCAGATAATCTGATAGCTTTGAGGAAGATGTGGGAAACCCCCTTGGGCATCCTGAAAGACAAAGATTGGGAGGAGGCACTAATGTCCCCGAGAGAGGTAGCCTTTAAATTGAGGTTACCGCTAATTCAATTTAAAATTCTTCATAGATCATACGCAGCAAGAACCCTTCTCTGAAAAATGGGCAGAGCAGACTCCCCAAACTGTACACAATGTAAGACAGTAACTGGTATGTTTGTACACACAATGTGGGACTGTGCACACATACACATATACTGGGCTAAGATACTGAAGGAGTTAAGCGAAATACTGGGGTATCAGCTCCCAAAGGAAACTAAGTATGTGCTGTTAGGCATATCGTCCAATATAGATTTGCCCAGGCGGAGCCTGGCCTTGTGTAACTTAGGGTTGGCGGTAGCTAAGAGGGAAATAGCTAAGAGATGGGGTGCAACAGAACTCCCTACTTTGACGGAATGGAGAGCAGGAATGGATATGTACATGGAGGCGGAACGTGTAACATATAAAATGAGGGGTTGACCCAAAAAGTTTTTCAAGATCAGGCAACCCTGGCTCAGATATTATGGAGCGGAGCTGGAGGATGATCAGGGTGGGTCTGCGAGCCCACATAGACTTCAGGAGGAAAAGAATACTAATGATCATGTGTCAGTGGGGGAGGAGAGATGAGATGCTCAGTGGGAATCACTGCCATGCTCCCAAGGGTGTGTATATTCTTGTGCTCAGACTTGCAAGGATTGTGTGAACAATGGAGAGATGTGCAATGCAGGATGACTTTCAATGTGCCAAATGTTTGTTGGTTGTATATCATATTGTGTACAAATAAAACAATATAAAAAAAATTCAGCCCATCCGATTTTTGGGATAAACAAATTAGCAGATGATAAGGAGTTACACAGGTCTGCAGTTTATAAGTTAAAACGTAAAGGTGCCAATACACAGCCTTGTTTAAGCCCTTGATCCATATACAGATTTTTTGTTGCAGTACTGTTCGTGAGTTTGACTAGTACCCATGTTTTTGTATAGAGAGCAGTGATGGTGTTCACCAGCATACTTGGGATTCCCAGGTTTTGTAATTTTGATCAGAGTAGATTTCTGTTGACACAGTCAAATGCCACAGTATAATCCACAAAACAAGCAAAAAGAGGGTGTTGTCTTGCAAGAGTGGCCCAGTCGACTAAATGAGCCGGGGCTATAGAATTATTTAGTGTTGAGGCTCCGACCATAAAGCCTGATTGGTACACCGGGAGCAAACCTTTCCTTCTGACCCAATGTTGTAATTCTTGTAGTAGGAGACTTGTCTATGCCTTTGCCTCAACATTCAACAGGGCAATCATCCCATAGTTAGTGGGATCCGCTGTATCACCTTTTTTATTGATCGGTTGTAGTAGGGATCCTTTCCAGTCGTTTGGGATTGTGGTGTTAGTAATGCAAAACTGAAATAACTGGGTGAATATAGTCGCCCAGAACTCATATTCCTCTTTAAATAGTTGGCCTGGTAGACTATTCTGGCCAGGGGCTCCATTTAGTCTAATATTCTTTAGTATTGTTATCACACGATTGTGCACGTCCGTAGGCTTGTATACATTGTCCCACTTACTCCGGGTTTGGTTCCAGTGATATTCTGTTGGGTGATAGCTCCTGAGCTTTCACTGCATGACTTGCAATACAATTTTTTCACATGCTTGATCCATATGTGGCTTGAAACTCCGTTGCGCCTGTTGTGGCGATGCCCCTCAAGTGTGTTAATAAAATGCCAAAATTATGTTTGCTTACCTTGCTTTAAAA
Source organism: Lissotriton vulgaris (assembly GCF_964263255.1). Lineage (NCBI taxonomy): Eukaryota > Metazoa > Chordata > Amphibia > Caudata > Salamandridae > Lissotriton > Lissotriton vulgaris. The sequence goes on along the minus strand of NC_141698.1, from coordinate 936,165,765 downwards.
GACTGTGGACGTATAACCATTGACATTCTTGTTCTTTTTTGATTTGTCATATGTTTCTCTTGTGCGTATTTCTGGTTGAGAGCCTCCTGCGATGCTATGTGTCTCCCCTAGTCGTTTGTAATGATGGTTTGCTTCCCTCATTGTCTTTTTGCTTTGTGGTATCGTTGTGCAATTCTATTGCTGGCCACAGCACTCCATTTCTTTATATCTTGAATATAGGTTAGGTGATCTGCCAAGCAACAGGTGGTACAGATCTACAGACATAGTTGGCCATTTTAAGAATGTGGATTACCTGAGCTATTGTTGGTAATTGACTGAAAGTTGTTTTTCCAATTGGCCAGGCACAGTGTGTCAATGTTTCCCCATTTTAGTCTTCGTAGTAATTTGTGGATTTCTTCCCCGGTAGATGAGCCCAACATGTTTACGTGCTGAAGGCTTCTTACTTGTTATAAGATTGTAATAAAAAAGGCAGATGATCACTAATCTGCTGTCAGGGTTGGCAGAAGTCCACAACTTGTTCCTAAGGATTACTACGCATGAAGTCGTAATCAATGGTTGATTTTTGACCGTACAGGGTGCAGGTTAATCTGGCTGGTGTTATGTCTTAGATAGACCTCAAGTGATGTGTGTTTAAAAATGTGTTTAACTTATTACCAGCTGTGTCCCTAGGAAGTTGGTATCTTTGTTTGATGCCAGATTATGTCTGTTAAAATCTCCAGGTATGATTATCTCACAATTTGGGTAATTAGTGGGTAAATCTACAAGTGTACCCACCAGTTCCCTCATTTTACCTTGTTTCGTTGCAGTTGAAGTACACATTTAATAATAGGGTCACTGTTGGATTGCTGTTCACTTTTAAACCTTTTAAGTACACCGCCTGTACCATATCTGTGCATATGTGGATTTTTACAACTTTTGATGCTGCAGTCAGACTTACATATATGGAAAGGTCACCTGATGGCCTCCTGAATAAATTGTGCTTCTTGGCTGGGTGTTGGAACTCCACAAATCCGGGGATCAACAGTGATGACATTAGCCAGGTTTTCTGTAAGCAAAGTAAATCCCCAGTCAGCAGTCGTTCAAAAGCATCAGAGTTGTTTTGCGTTGTTTTCAACCCAGACATTCCAAGATGTTATTTTAAGACTGTTATCTTCCCCTCCTATTGTTGGCCTGCGTGGTCCCTTTGTGCTAGGAACAGCTTCGGTGGAGTCCTCCTTGGGTTGTCGCCAACCAGTTCCAATCATTAGGGTGGCCTACAACTTTTGGTCCCTCCACGATTTTACACCTCGTTGTAGCATTTGTAGAGGCAAAGCGTATCTTCAGATTGGAAAATGATTTGGGAGCTGCTATTGTTTTCACTCATAAAAGATGGCCGACAGGTGAGGAGCTCCGGACGGGAGCTCCCCCGCTAGGGTTTGCCTTTTTGGCTCATATCCCATGGAAACTTCCCCCTCCATGGAACTTTTTACTCACCTGGGCTTCTATTGACTGCTTTCCTCCGATTCTCCTATTTCCCAGGTATTATTTTCGAGACCTGCCTCTGCAACTTCTGAGGAACCATGTGTGTGCCACCGACCGCGGACACCTTGCGTTATTGTCCAATGCCCAGTGAAGCTACCGAGGTAGCTATACGGGAGACTGGCTGTGGATTATCCCCTCAACCATCACCTACCCAGCCGGACATTGGGCACACTTTCTTTCGTCTCTCCGTTCGGTTTCCTTTCACCCCGCCTGCCGACGGCTCACCGAGGATCTGCGATGACGGATGCAATTCAGAGTGGCCGACGTCTGATGGAGATTCCGGGGTGGCTCTGGAGCGGATGGGCTGGGAATCAACCCTCCGGCCATCTCCTGCCTTTCCCGGGTTTAACCGCAGTGGCCTGACCCTGCTTTACCTTCTGGAATGGCGACTGGGACAAGCAAGTGTTGTTTTCCCCATCATGGGTGCAGCTGAGGGTGTTCCACAGCACTACGATCCAATTGCCCCGAGCTTGTTTTTCACTTCTCAAGTCGGGGTAGGAGCGTGCTCTTGGTCCCCGCTGCTGCCCACCCTTTTCCGGGGCTTCAGCCTGGGCGCCCGAGCTGACTTTGCGGCATACCAATCGACGAGTCTGCTGCCCCTGCGGCCCCAACATGTGCATGTAAATGACATGCAGCCTCCTCCCTCCTTGTTCTGGTGGCTGCACCCCCACCCCGCCCTGCCCTGCCTGTGGAGCCAGCTCCCTTGTGGTTTGGATTTTGGCATGTCTCGCCATTTTGTGTTAATGCCATTGGTGCCCGTGACCCAGGTCCTCCATCTTGGATGCTTCAATCCGATTCAACATGCCGCTGAACTATGCTCTGTTTCGCCTGACTTGCTTTATCCTGAGCTGACCCCCCTTGGGTCACATACACCCCTCACATCTTGCTAAGTCACCACAACACTGGATGTTATGTTTCCTGATCTCCTAGCCGGTTTGTTTGACTTTCACATTGACTTTTGGCTCCCCGAAGTACTTTCCCCTTTACCGGTTCTACCTGGCCTGATCTTCTTCCCACCCCTTTTTTACTTTTCCCCCTCTACCTTCTATTCCCCATATGATGTGCGTATATGGTATTCCATGCCATAGTAACTCTGTTACTGTGTAAAACTGTTGTTTTCCTATGTGAAACTAGGCTTCTGTAACTGATGTCAAATTATATCTCGCTAATCCTCATGTAAAGCGCTCTGAAACCTCCGAGTCTAGCCTGCGCTATGTAAAACTCTGCAAATAAAGAAATGAATTGTCAACGTGCCTCTTAGTATGGACTTTCTCTGTAACTGTGTTGTTTTTGCATCAGGTTGGTCTACTGGCATATGCAGGTATTTTTCTGCTGCTGTTTCTTGTACATGTATCCCCCAATTAGCTAGCCCTTTGTGTTATGATAATGTGTTTCAGGCCTCACCGTCTTACTTTTCACTGGATGTGTTGTTAACAAACCAACTGCTACCATTTCTATAGTTGTAATATTCTGTATCATATCATGTCCGATAAGTAATACTTCACTGTTTACGTGGTAAGCAGACTTTAAAGCTGCTGCACATGGCACAATGCAAATCCGAGAACCAGGCACAACCTACAGCAAATTTCACTCAGGATGTGATCGTGGCTATCGAACATGCACACTTCCACACCGCCTGTGAAACTGGTTTATTATAATAATGCTGGCTAAGTCTGGTGGGATAACATATAGGAAAGCTGACAGAGTCAACCAGTATGTCATGGAAAGCATTATCATTGTGCACCAACATTATAGTGCAGAGTTCATGTGTATATACATATCCAGCAGCACCTTGCTACCTCTTGCAAATTTTTATAGCGCAAACTTACTAGAGCGCTTTAGATAGCACCAGGTGCATCATATGAGGACACATTTATTTTTGTTAGGCACAGGGGAGATTAAGTGATTTGCCCAGATTCATAGGATGTTCAGCGTCATTGGATTTTTGTCTACCAGGTGCCAGGAATAGACGGTGTGAGTTAGACATTGCTATTTGCACTATGGTTGAAACGCCCAATTTTAATATTTGATCGTGATTTTAGTTGCATTGTTTTTGACAGTATTTTAAAACTACTTACTGCCTCGCTCGAATCCTCCAAACACCCGCAGTCCTGTCTGCTGGCTCCCTGGTCCACCATGGGTTTTCCCGCTTGATGTGGAGGGAGTGAAGGCGGGACAGCGACATTCTTCCGGGTTAGAGGTCGGGGGCGGGAACACTGCTGGAACACTACTTAGTGGGCTCGGAGGAGACACTCGCTGGATTTTCGTCTACCAGGTGCCAGGAATAGATGGTGTGAGTTAGACATTGCTATTTGCACTATGGTTGAAACGCCTAATTTTAATATTTGATTGTGATTTTAGCTGCATTGTTTTTAACAGTATTTTAAAACAACTTACTGCCTCGCTCGAATCCTCCAAACACCCGCAGACCTGTCCGCCGGCTCCCTGGTCCACCACGGGTTTTCCCGCTTGATGTAGAGGGAGTGAAGGCGCGACAGCGACATTCTTCCAGGTTAGAGGTCAGGGGGCGGGAACACTGCTGGAACACTACCTAGTCGGCTCATGTGTACGTCGCCAAGCGGATGTGCACAGCGGGCGCGCCCGGCCAGGACCAGGGGTCACCCCCCCTGCCCAAATCCCAAAATCATTTACTTACTAGCATAGAGATTTGCACAGCCTAAGAACTAATTGTCACTAGCACTGTAAAATATTGAACTTTGAGGACCCACAGTCCCGCTGCCCTGAATGTAAATTCTCCTACTCTCACTTAGAGTCAGGAATAACTGGGGAGAACGGATGGTTTAGAAGGTGCAGACCAGGACAAATGGAGGTGAATTCAGACACTTCAAATTCATTAGCACGAACTGTAGATCGCTTCCTAAGCATAAGGATGATATTTTTAACCTACTAATGGATCTTAAAACAGATGCGCTGTTTCTCACAGAAACATGGCTTAATGCCAGTTCGGGCCCGGACATTGCTACAGCCTTACCTCCAAATTATACTTTAGTCAGAAGAGATAGGATAAATCAAAGTGGGGGAGGCATAGGAATTATTTAAAAAAAAGATTTAAAATGTAAATGGGAATATTTAACACTGGACAATTGCGAAGCTGGTCTCTTTAAATTAACCCTCACTGGGATTTTGATTTATCGGCAACCAGGAGCGGTAGGAGAATTGGTGGTGGCTCTCCTAGAGGTTATCACCCCACTCCTGTTGGAAGCATCCATTTTCTCTATTCTTGGAGATTTTAACTTGCATTTAGAGGACCGATACTACCCTATGGTTCTCAACCGTCTATCTGACTTAGAAGCCCTCAATGTGCACCTATGTAATAGGGGTCCCATACATGTAGCAGGCCACCCATTAGACTTTGGTAACCTAATGTGTGAGCCTGCATTGCCTATACCTTGGTCCGAGCATTATCTGATCAGCTTTGAAATCAGGATATTAGCCACTAAAGGTCTAGACAGGTCCGAGCCTGCCTGGTTTAGAAATTGGAAAAAAATTAATATAGATGGTCTCAACGCCCAGCTAACAAACTCAAGGCCCAATCTAAATCTAAATGACCTTAGAGTCACAGATCAGAATAAAATCAATAACTGGCTATCTGAAGCCGTGGATACAGTTATTCCTCTCACGAGGAGTAAGCGGAAGTCCTGTATACCCCCAGTCCTGGGGTTCTCTGAAAAGTTAAAAATAGAAAAAAGCAAGTGCAAGAAGCTGGAGAGACAGTGGAGGAAATACTATGATGCGGCCAGTAAGGAAGCATACAAACAAGCTTTAAAGGCCTACCATCTGTTATGTAAAATCTCAAAGGGGGATTTTACAAAGAACACCATTTTAGAGGCACAAATGAATCCCAGAACCCTATTTAAAGTATTAAAGCACTTAGCGGGAGCAACGCATCAACCGGAACCCCCAACACTGTCCACCACACAATGTAATCTCCTTGCAAACTATTTTAATGAGAAACATTTATTCGGATTTTAGTGGAGGAGATGATCCAAATCCAATCCCGATATTGGCACCAACTCCCAGCGGGCCAAGCGAGCTGATTGGTACTTCAGGGTAATTGCTTACAGTCTGGCAGCCATTAGACCCCAACATGTGAATAGACAGTTGGCGGAATTTGTCAATACCAACAAGCTGTTACACCCCTCTCAGTCGGGTTTCAGAGTTGGTTACTCCACTGAATCCACCCTGTTAGGAGTTACGGAAACTATCTATCAAGAGCTGGATAATGGTGGCACAGTGGCACTCATTCTTTTACATTTGAGTGCCGCTTTTGACACCATATCCCATGAAACTCTGATTAAGACCCTAGAAGGAATAGGGGTGAGAGGTACAGCGTTGGAATGGTTAGAAGATTTTCTATCAGACAGGTCTTATCAGGTTTTCTCCCAAAATAATACCTCCAATATTCTAACCTCCCCATATAGAGTACCCCAGGGGTCAATCTTGAGCCCGCTACTTTTCAATATTTATATAAACCTGTTAGCGAAAATAGCAGAAGAAACTGGCCTCACAATATTTTCCTATGCGGACGATACACAGCTGGTGTTCTAACTGTCAACAACAGATAAAGCTAACACCTCCTCTCTCCGCTCTGGGCTACAGAGAATGGCGAATCGGATGCACACAAAGAAATTAAAACTAAATGGGGAAAAAACTGAACTGCTCATTTTTGGAGAACAAAAAGAGCTTTGGGGACCAGCCCATTGGCCTACGGAAATGGGCCCTACCCCGGTAGCGGTGCAATCTGCTCGCAACCTAGGAGTGATAATCGATAACAAACTGTCCATGCACGGGCAAGCAGCCAAAACAGCATTGATCTGCTTTGCTATTGTAAAGTGGCTGAGAAAAATCTTGTGGCAACTCCTTGAAGGGGTGAAAAAAAACATAGTCCAGGCCTTGATTGGCTCTAGATTAGATTATGGGAACATCTTATATCTAGGCGCCAACAAAGAGATCACGCGTCAGCTACAGGTCGTCCAAAATGCGGCAGCCAGGGTACTCCTCCATCTCCTTAGGCGGTCGCATGTTTCTGAACATTTACGTACATTACACTGGCTCAAATGGGCAATAGAGCTAAATTTAAAGCACTGTGTTACATGTTCAGAATAAACAAAGGGGAAGCCCCAGCCTACCTATGTAAACTGGTTCAGAAATATACCCCTTCCTGAAATCTTCGATCACTACATCAGGAAAGATTTGTGGTCCCAAAGTTTAAACGGGTACGAATGGGCGGACGCTCCTTCGCCTATCTGGGGCCTGTTCTGTGGAACTCGATCCAGCTGAAACTGTGTCTAGAACCAAGCTACATAAGATACCGGAAGGGTATCAAGGCATGGCTATTCAACCAATAATATTACTCCTTCTGGTAGAGTACGGATCCAAGGCGCTGGGAAACCCTCAGGGTAGCTGTTGCACCATACAAATGTAATAAATAAAATAAATAAAATTGCCGAGACTCGAACCCACTTCCCCAGATTCGAGGTTGACCGCCCTAGCTGTTAGGCCAACTCCTCTCCCAAAATTCAGTTGAGGCGCCATGGACTATTGCTTCTGTGTGCCATTTCTCACTTTCTACTGCACAATTTAGATTGTTAGTGTACCATAATCGGCGCATTTAAATCCTCTCTCTCAGATTGATTTTAGCCAGGCACTTATGGTGGCCTGGCATCTGTCTGCAAAGTGCATGTTTGCTGCTCTGCGGCTCTCCATTTATGAGCCCCTGCCAAAGACTTCAGCAATGTTTACTTGCTCCTGGAGACTGAAGTTGTTTCTTCCAATTCAGGAACAGACTTTATCTAATTAAAACAAATTAGATTTTTTGTGAAAATCAAAGTTGTGGAGCCTGTAAGAGCGTTTAGCCAATTACTGTATGAATGTAATGCTTTGAAAGGGACAGTGCCACTTTAATAATGCTGGAAAATATATGCAGTAGTTTATGCCAAATTCAGTGACCACAGAAATGTTGAACAAAATAAACTGTCATTGTATTTATGCTCTGTCTGTTTTTTAAACTTATCTGATGGCAGGTAAGTGCAATTAGAAACCACAGGCAGTGATTTACACTTGCTGAATGTGTCCTCTTTTCTTGGTAGCAAGGAATCCTTTAGTTTTAAAAAACATAGTCCGCCCGCCATGAAAAAGCAGGCGGAAAGTGACTTTGGGCCCCACTTGGCCCTTTGCTATGGGGCCTGGGAGGCACCCATGGTACCCCCTGAAACATCCCTGCACCGTAGGTGCCTGCCTGATTTTATAATGGATGCATGTGCCTAGGCCTTTTCTGCCTACTTCACAAGCTTCTGTGTAAAATGCATGTCTGTGACTGCCACAGGACATATGGTCGGGTGGTTCCAAACCGATACGATGTCCGCTTGACACCGTAATTAGGCTCTATATCGTTACTTTAGCTTTTTCTGTGCATTTCTAATTTTTTTTAATGTAAAGTAAGCAATATTTTCTTGCCAATCATAAAGCCAACCCCGACGTGCGTGATATGTCTATACTGCAACCTTAGCCAAAAGGCAAAGATAAAGCAAGTTAAAGTCTAAAAGTGATAAGAGACATAGGGCCTGATTCTGATGCGGCTTGGAAGGCCTCCTCAAGGCATTTGGTCCGTCCAAATCAGATCGGGAATGTGTCTTTCTAACCGACTCGGAAAGGTTTCCAACTGACCGAGTACGATGCAAGTTAGGCGTTAGGAATATCCCAATCTAAACGCAACAGCATTTGGAATGACCCAGCTTTACGGAGCAGAATTGTTCGTTTCTATGGGCCGCGTTTCTAAAGAACTTAGTACGATGCTGTGTTTGGACAGTCTTTCCGAATCATGCCGTCCAACTCGAATCAGCAGTCAGAATCAAACTTTGGGGGCCTGTAGTGGGCCTCCCTGCACCTGGAGCCTTCCCAATCATCCTTGTGAGAGTACTCATGTGTCTTCCCTTACCAGCGATGCACAGTATGGCAGGCACCAGGGGGTGTCCGCCACTGAGTGCCCGATTATCTCCAGCCACCCCTTTCTTCCTATGCATTCGGTCGGAACAAAGGCTTCCATTGAAGTCAATGGAAGTCCAACCAAATCTTATCTGGAAGCATCCGGATGCACCGTACTCGGTTGGTTGTACTCTCCCCCGATCCGATTTAGTTAGAAACCATTCCCAAACCCATTCGGTTGGGAAGCTTTCCAAAACGCATCAGAATCAGGCCCATAGAGGGGTTGTGGATGGTTATTGCATTGTGATGTAGTATTCTTTAAAGAGGTGAATCTGCAACTCTTTCTTAAATTGGGGCTTCATTGGGCAGATCCAGATGGATATGGGAATTGTTCCAGATCCAGAGGGCAGTCTTGTTTCTAGTTTTGTACACATTCTGGTCTGACGTCTGCTGGTGTCTTGGCTGCAGCTATGCCAAGAGTACCAGGGCTTGAACAGCAGTTCTGAAGTTACTTTCTTGAATAAACTGTGTAACGTTCTTTAAAAGAGAGAACTGGACCAGACTGTCTTTGGTTTTTGGCATTGTGATCCTTGAGGAAGAGGCTGGTGTCCATGACAAATCCTAGTGATTTGGCATTTGTTGGAAGACTATAACAGTACTTTTGGCTTGGTTAGGTTTAGTTTGAGCTAGATCTCTAATTAAAAAAAAGAGAGGGGGTGTCCCGACACCCTCCCCAAGCCTTCTTCTGCCTAGGGACCCCATCTCCTGGGTCCACAAGTAAATCAAAAGTAGACTGAGGCCGCACGACCTGTGGCCAAGCACTGTGACCGCCCCCCCAGAGGCAGCCAACCAGATGCTGTGCATGGCCTTTGCCCAATGCACTGCGGGAGACTGGCCATGGCCAGGCCCTGTGGCCAACACCCCTACAGGCAGCCAACCCCGTGCAGGCTTGGTTGGTGTTCAGTTGGACTTCGGGCCACAGGAATCCCATTCCTGGGGCATTTTATTTTTTAATGGGGGGCTCAATAACCCGTTTGCCAAATTCCATAATTAATGGGAGAGGGATGTGCGTCCCTCCTCCTGTGCCTTCATGGGCCCTGGGCTACCCATCCTTGGGACCAAATTCTAATTAAAAAGAGAGGTGGTCCATTTAGCCACCCTCCCCGAGCTTTTTTAGGCCCCGGGACCCCATCCCTTGGGCCTGGCTTGGATAAAAAAGGCCACACAGCCACCCTCCTTGAGCATTATTAGGCCCTGGTAACTCCATCCCTAGGTACTAAAACAGGATTGCAGCACGAATTGCTGATTTTTTTAATCTTTGGCCCTGGGGGCTCCCTCTGCATCCCACACACAGGATCTAGGGAAGCAGGGTATCAATATCCTACCCACTAACATATTTTCTTTTATTGCTTCAGGACAGGGGATATAGGGGCTCATTACAATGGTGAGCAGGTGGTGATTGGGTCCGACCGCCATGCGTGCGGTGGTCCCACATATACAATTATGATGGGACCGCCACCACTGCAGTCAGATTCTGCACTTTTAATATTGCAGCATTGGCTGCTGACAGCAGCACTGCCGCGATGTTAAAAAGAGCCTATTGCGCATTTCACTGCATTATGTAGCAAAATGTAAGGGGTGTACACACACATGCTCCCAGCACAAGGGGGGCCCGCAATGGGCCCCTGAAGACATTCTCCGCCAGCCTTTCAACGACGGTTCAACCGACACGGAAAGGCTGGCTTCCACCGACATCATAATTGTGCCGGCAGAGCTTGCTAGGCTGCGCTGCCATTGTGAGCATGCTGACTGCACCGTCAGGCAATCGTGACGATTGCTACCGGCGGAAAAGCGGAAGATGGACTTTCCATCCGCCGCGATACCCACCGCCATCATAATGTGGCGGGGTAAATCTCATGACGATGGCGGAATGATCGCCACCGGCGGTGGCTATTTTTGCGCCATCATAATGAGCACCTTAGTCCCCACGTCCTGTAATGTCTGCCATAATTTTTTTCATTTTGCTGGCAGCCAATCAGAGTCCTTGCTCCTGCTGGAGTCTGGCTCCAACAGGAGTGAATTGGCTCAACTGGAAAAATCAACGTGGGCCAACCAGAATACTCTATTTTTTAAGGGGTGAGTTTGATGGACCCCACTGTCCAGATACACAATTATTTTTAACCTTAATTTCTCAATAACTACTTAACAGATTAATACCAAATCACAGGCACAGTATGTGTTTTTGGTGTACTTCTGTTCAGCAGTTTTTGCGGTTGCGCTGCGTAAAGAAGTCTATTGAATATGCTTGGGGACATTTGATTTTGGGACCCCCCTTTTTTGACACTCACGTGCCAGATAATCCTAAACTTTCCAGGAAGGAGCTGTGGTGAATTTGCTTTTTTATTTAAAGTTGCTTGATGATTTGTCAAACGGCACTAAAGTTATCAATCCTAACTCTAACTCCCTGTATCTTATTTGGCTCTAAGGACCACATCCCTGAGCCCTAGCTACTTTATGTGAAAAGGGGTCCACATGGCCCCCCAACCTCATTAGGCCCTGGAGACTCCAAACCCCAGGGCCATATTTTTTTCTCACTGCCATTTTCTGCCTAGGGGACTCCATCCATCACTGCCCAATATTTTAATTAATGGAAAGGGGGCCATAGAACCCCCTTCCCTATGCCTTAAAAAGGACTTTGTACCTCATCCGACAGGACTGTGTTTTGTTAAGGGGAGTGGGCCGCTCAACCCACCTCCCAAGCATATTCTGGCACCTTAACCCTAAACCCCGGGTCCTCTATTTTAAATTGGTGAGTGCCCTGGTGCCCACCTGCAACACCCACCATACACAATGTTGTGGTCCATGAGAAAAGCCCCAAGGATCCCGCAGCCCCAGCCAGCTCCCCGCATGCTGGGTGAACCTGCGTTGCTCTCACCCACAGGGAGCAGCTATTGGCTGTCGGTGGCGGGCCATCCGCCATCCTAATGAGCCCTTTAGACATTAAAGTATGTTTGAAGGGCTAAAAAGAATTAATGAAAATAATCCCTACCAAACTCCACATCTGTTTCCTGGGACTACTGATACTCTGTGTTGATTATTAGATTCTTAGTTGTAAATAGCAACAATTTGGAATGCATAGAAGTTTTTCCTAATACTTATATTTAAATGCATTTGAGTAGATTATATCGAGGTACAAGATACTATGTGCAAACTGATCTTAATATTAATATGAACAGATGTGTGTTGCTAAGGTATAGTAGTGACACCTTCAAAGAGGTTACTGTTCAGCCTTTTCACATTTTCTTTCCTTTTTCACACTTCCTTGTGTCAGTAGTTGCATCTCAATCCACTAATGTTCAATCAATTCCTAATAATTAAATATGAGAAAATGGTGTAGTACATAACTGTCCGTCTGCATACCTTACAAATACCTACATTCAAAGGTCAATTTTTACAGACTGGGAGCGTTTTAAGTATATAATGAAAACAAATAGAAAGGATTGCTTAAGGGGGCGCATTCATTTTAGAAACTTGTAGCAGCAGAGATGAACCACTTTCATGTACATATTTAGTCTTCCGCTTAGAAAACTAAATGAAATTATTTTAAAGCAACTTTACTGGCTACATATCTCCCAGTGCTGGCCCATATATCTAGTTTTTTTTGTTAGTACTTTGTGTTTATCTCAGGCAGTTGTTATGGGAACATGGTTTAGTGATATGTGGGTTGATGCTGTAATGACCCTTGTATCTGGTACCAGCAATGATGCCCCTGGGTATAAATTGGCCAGTTAGGAGCTAAGCAAAATGCAGCATTTGGTAGTTTACTGCTATCTGATTTGCAATTGTGAGTATTCTGAGGCAGATCTTTTGAGATTAGTAAGGGCTTCTCCCATGCTTGAACGTGTAGGTTCTCGTAAAATTGCTGCTCTGGAGGATAAATGCAAAAACCACAGTTGATGGATAGAATGCAGAACAATGTCATACATTCACCCCAATACAGAGATCTGGGCCCAAATCCATCGTTTTTTTTGCACTCCACACCACCCCAGTTCTCCTCTGGAGGATAGACATCAATCTGCTCATTCTCATCAATTAGACGATAAAAGATTGATCTGGGACAGCATTGTGTCTGTCATAAATTGTTTTAAGTATTTTTAATTTCAGTACCCATTAGAAGTATTTATCTCTAGCCCATGAAGGTATTAGTTTCATAAGAATTTTTATATTTGCCTAGTAAGGAGGGACATATTGGAACAGAGAAATAAACTCTTGGTCAACATATTCATTGTTATTGCTTTCAACTTAGTTGTCACACTTAGGAGTTCCCTGACCAATAGTAAATGTCTTGTTAAAAAATAGAGGTAGACTTTTTCATGTTAGTGCTAAAAACAAACTTTACATTTTAACGAAAGATTATTTCAATATATATGGCCATTTATGATTCATTTAAATGGAAGTGAGATTCAATTGCTTTTCCAAATAGCACTATCTATTTTAGAAAAAATAAGAATATTGATTTTAATTGCTGCCTACATTTAGAAATCCAGATTGTGTAACTTTACTATCTAGAAGAGGCTGGTCAGCATTAAAAAGGATGAACCACAATGTGAACCCAGAAAGTAGGTTAGTTATTGCAGAGACACACCTTGCCACTTTAACTTAGTGGGTATGGTACTATAGTTAGCATAAAAGGGCGAGTATTGTTTTCCTAGTATACTGACATTGATATGCCAACCAATGCTCACTGCATTGCACATTGTTTTTATTGTGTAAGCTTTTATTCGACAACTCGTGCCATAAAAGCTATAAAAAACACCTGTTGATATAAAAGAACGTACACGGTTAAGACAAAAGGACAATATAGAATTTAGCAGATCAGCAGTAAAAAGCAATTAATACAACATTGGAATAATAAAAAATATAAAGGAGGAGGAAGGAGCATCACAGCATTTCCACGTTTGACGCCTCTTCTAGTGGTCCCAGGTAGCAATACCCGGCTGGCCTTTTTATTGATTTTCCAACCCTCCTCGGGACAGCGTTGTGAAGAGGTTATAAACCATAAAGTCCATGTGCATAACATATGGGTAAAAAGCAGTTGCCATCCTATGAGCCCTTGGGCAACTATGTGTAGTACTCATCCTGTGGGGTGCTGTGGCATTCCTATATGAAGAAGTAACAAGATATCCCTTGATGAAAAACAACTTAAATGTAAGCCCATATATTGATTCCAATACCTAACACATATACTTCATAAACAACAAGATTTGTTTTTAAAAAAAAGTTGTTCACAGTTTATTAAGATCACATTGACAATACAATACATTTGTTAAAACACGCCGCAGAACAATTTGTAATTTCATTAAAAACATCAGCAATGTATATCACAACTAAACAGTTTTTCATAGATCAACTATACACCACATTGGATTTAACCCCTTCACTGCGGCGACATTTCCGCCGCAGTGCTAGGCGGTGGGGGGGGGTCGCACGGCTCACCTGCGCTTGTGACGGAACCGCTCTATCACGCGCCTCGGGTGAGCTGTGCTAGTGACAGAACGGTTCTGTCACGAATGCGCCCGCTCAATAGAACGCGCCGCACAGGTGCGAAATCAGCGCTGCGCAGGCGCGTCGAGCGGGCCGTGAAGGAACCGTTCCGTCACTAGCACAGCTCACCCGAGGCGCGTGACGGAACGGTTCCGTCACAAGCCCCGAAGGGGTTAAGTGAAACAGTACATTGAATTTCAAAACACAGACTAATTATCGTGCTTGTCAACTAAATACAACAAAAGAACATAATGAGAGAGACAAACATAGACACTATTGTCATCATGATTGCACATCAAACATCGACCAATATTTGACTAAAACCTCGACTTGCTTAAGGCGTCTTGTCTAAAGGAGTTAGTTTAGTCTCGTGATTGTGCTGGTAAAAGCGTCGACGCGTTTCGATGGTTCAGTAGATATATACCATCTTTTTCAAGACTATTCGTCTTCTCCTAGATTAGTCACTGCCTGTCACATTACAGGTTTTCCTCTCAATTTAGATTAACTGAGGAGTCTCAGATGTGGATAATAGATGGTGGTCCTAGTCCTTGTCTGTGGGTCTTTTATTCTGGACCGTTTAGTTCCTGGTACCTCGTCTCTCCACAACCGGTAATCTTCTGGTGTCAGCTCTGTTTGCAGACAATTCTAGGAGAGCAAAGTGACCCAGGAAGTGACACGGCGGTGTTAAAAGAAAAACTGTTTCCAGAACTTTGTGGATTTTAACCAAGAGGAAGATACATATGAATAATACATTTGCGGACGTACCGGCCGTCAACAAGTAAGAACATGCTCTTAAGTCCTAACAAACAATAGATGTCGATACTCACAAAAAGAGGAGGGACGAAAGTGAATTATTAGTATAACATGAAATAAGGACATTATCTAAATGGTAACCAGCCAGTGCCGTTATACACGAGAGACACATCGAATAGTCTTGAAAAAGATGGTATTTATCTATTGAACCATCGAAACGCGTCGACGCTTTTACCAGCACAATCACGAGACTAAACTAACTCCTTTAGACAAGACGCCTTAAGCAAGTCGAGGTTTTAGTCAAATATTGGTCGATGTTTGATGTGCAATCATGATGACAATAGTGTCTATGTTTGTCTCTCTCATTATGTTCTTTTGTTGTATTTAGTTGACAAGCACGATAATTAGTCTGTGTTTTGAAATTCAATGTACTGTTTCTCTTAAATCCAATGTGGTGTATAGTTGATCTATGAAAAACTGTTTAGTTGTGATATACATTGCTGATGTTTTTAATGAAATTACAAATTGTTCTGCTGCATTTTTTAACAAATGTATTGTATTGTCAATGTGATCTTAATAAACTGTGAAAAACTTTTTTTTTTAAATCTTGTTGTTTATGAAGTATATGTGTTAGGTATTGGTACCAATATATGGGCTTATATTTTTCATCAAGGGATATCTTGTTACTTCACTGTTGATTAGTACCCTATTCCCCTGGTGTGTTAAGAGGTCTCTCACTCTCTTTTCTACACGCATTCCTATATATGCCTTCCGTCTTTGTGCATTGTGCAGCATCCAATTGCAAAGAATATATGTACAAGTTTCAACCTTTCCTTATCCAATTCTTCTTGAAACGTGGGAGTCTATCACAGCCAGCAGAAAGTAAGTACACGGGTAGTTGACATTTTTCGCTTCCTTAAAAAGTGACAATGTCCTCCTCTAGAAGTACTTAACAATCACATAGTAAATCGTAAAGTAAAAAACGAACACTGTTGGGAACACTGATGATCCCATATTAGACCTGATCTTGAAAGAAGGCTACAAAAAACTCTGCCATTGAAAGTAAAGAGATTGCATTATGCAGACAATAACATATGTTTATGTTATGTTATGTTGTGATGCTATGTTAATTGGGTAAGGGTGACTTTTGTATCATTCACTTTGCAAAGGACATTATTATTTATAAATCTAACTTCCACATACCCTTTGACCATTGTAGGAGAAAAGATGGTGGTAAAATGTATAGCTCATATCTGACAATGTAGAATACAGCATACCGATATTATGGTACTGCACAACCCCCTACACATTTATCACTTTGAGAAACCCACTTGACACACGTTTATGCTGTGAATTCACTTTAGGTCTCATCTCTGACATTCCAAGTTAATCCCTGATAGGGGTAGAGAGTTTCATGCTACTCTCACGTTGTCATTTAGCACACATATGCTCCAGACAGGGGATTCTTCTGTCACTGCAATCTGAATCAACAATCTGTTATCCAATAGCTGCTGTTTCTATACCCCAGCAGGCTGTCCACCATAGAGGAACATAAAAGATCAGATTCCCATAATGCATCAAATCTATCAGATTCATGATGAATCTACCAGGTTTTAGTTGTTTCAAGAGCATCAGTCTGTACTCAAAGCGCAGCTTCTTCAAGTTTATGCTGGAACAAAATGAGGACTGCACAACGTTGCAGGCTCGGAAAAATATTATTTCAAGTCAGTTGTGAATTCTTTCCTTTCCTGCAGAAGAGCAGTATAGCAGACATCTAAAGAGAAATGGAGCATTGCATGGAAATTCTTAGTAAAGGTACTTGTTTTTATTATATACTTTGATGAATGACTACTGTCGATTTCCAATTACTTTAAAATATGAAGCCCCTGAGGATATTTGGTCTGTACATATACTAGATCACTTCCGCTGTATTAACAAAATGTAAACCCTTAGAAATTGTTAGCTCAAATAAAACACTCCGTGCCAGCAGTGGAACATCATCTGTATTATTTCCAGCTTTCTAGGCTTAGTCATGCATTCTTTCTTTATGTTGAAAACCTACTTGGACCAGCCCCAGGCTGGTGTCACTTTCATATTAGGCATCCATAATTGTACTTTCCTCTCTCTTTTGCCTGTGTTGTTGCAGTAACTTGAAAATTCACTCCAAATACTTCAATGATTGAAGTAGTACAGTAAGAGGCAAATATCATCTTCTTACCTGAATACCATCTTCTTACCTGAATACCATCTTCTTACCTGAATAAAGATGGAAAAGCCCGATGCATTGTATGCAGTCGTTACCTACCATGGCTAATCATCTATCTTTCTAAAGAGGCAAACAGCAATATTCCTTATGATTTCATATATTTCGAAAGTCTAAACAATTTGGTTTAAATATTAGCTTATCTAGCTCCTTTGATAGCACAACATTTACGGTGTTATGTGTGTGGCTTTCTGAGCAGGAGTCTGCCCTGAAGGCATCCAGCTAGTACACACAACTCTGTAAATCACTTTATAAGAAATCTTCTGGGTGGCACTTAGCCACCTTTTATGGCTGACAGCATTTCTTTTATAAACTAGAGCTATACGTCTGCAATTTCACACTGTCTTTCTTGCTCCCCAGATGCTGAGGGTTAGTGCAATCTGTTGCATCCAAGTGATTCCTCTGTCAGTGCACACCGATGGGCAGATTTATTAAGCAGTTGCTTCGCCTTTGCACAACACAATGGGGCGCAACGGCGACATAACTACTAAGTAAGATTTATCAAGCCACGCAAGGCTACCTTGTGTGGTCCTGTGCGGCTTGATAAATCTAGAGTAAAGTAAGGCAGCGCAAATCACTGCATTGGGTTAGTCTGCCCCAGGGAGGCTTTCCATGGGTGGAATGGGGGTGTTCCCACACATCCACCACTGGATTTTGGTGCATTCCTAGATTTAACATTACCGGTAGACCTGGGAATGCAGTAAAATGCTACGCCTCCCCAGGTCAGCATTAACAAGGAGAAATATCCTTCTTTCTCTTCTTTTTTTCTTCTTTCTATGTCTGCTGTATTCTGCAACACTCACAGAAAAAGGACAATGCCTCTCAGGATTATTTGTGTGCAGGAAGGTGTCCACAGGAACATGACAAATCAGATTATCTAATAATGCACTCCAGCAATCAGATTCATAAAGAATCTACCAGCCTTTTTGTATGCTGTGTTTGGAAAGCAGTCTTGCGAATCCCATATAATGTTTTGAGCCTAGGATGAGGCACCTGTCTACAAGACTTATTGCTTGCAACATACAAAGAGTGGGCTTTGGAGCATGTCCCTTCAACCATTACCTTATTTACATTAGCTACTTTCACCCATAAGCATGAGACTTTGTTAGCCACATCTTATATAAACCAAGAGGAGTATTTGTCTCTCACTGTGATGCTATTGGCTTCTCTGGTGAATCATTCCACCTCCTTTAGAGTGTTTGTATTGCAATGCATGAGGGACTATTTTACATTTAAGGTTAGATTAAGTCATCACACTTTTATCACATTCATTTCTTTATCTTTATTTACTCATTGTATACAGAGAACAACATTTTTTACTCAATGCAGACACATTTTTAAAAGCTTTTGTCATGGCGCAAGAGAAAGCCTGAACCTAACATAGTCTCCTATTTGCATTTTGTTTACTATGACAGAGAGAAATCTTGGGGGTAGGGCATAGTGATAAGGGAAATACAAAGTAGTTAGAAGGTGAATATGATAGACTTTGATGTATTATTATGTTGGACACTTGATCAGAACCACCATTATCACTACCAAAGCACCACCAATACCAATGTTGCCAATACCACACCACCACCAATATCATCACCACTTCCATCACCAATACCACCTCAAATACTGACAATAGTCAAGTCTTTGGTGACCACATGTAGACCCGTACTTCAGTGTGGAGAGTTGCTGTAATCCATAAATCCTTCCTATATTTCCAAACAATCAGTTTGGGCATAAGGTCAGAAATAATATTCCAAGTCCTTGATATTATCTCAGATGTGATTTATTGATATTATTGAACAGTTATCCAATCCAACTTGGTGTCCTATACCTACAAAAACACATGTTTCACAAATATATTGTCACGTCACCAGGCCAAATCAATCTCTTAACTTCCACTTTATGCTCATAGTCTGTTTCAAGCACCTCAGTAAGGGTTAGAATTAAAGCTGCTTTAATTAGGGAATACGTCTGTCCCAGACACTGCCTCTCACAGACAGCCACATGCTAGTGATATGGAAATGGTCCACATTAACATATTATACGTTTCACTGTAACCCCTATTGATAGTACCACAGACACTAAAATCATGATCACTAATGCACATTCCACCAATACATCCACCACAATACCATTAGGATATTGGGTCATTGTTAAGCACAAGTTTTCCTCTTTTACACTTAGAATCATAGATGCCTCAAATATTAAAATGTGCTCAGGGGCAAATGGAGCTAGCAAATATGGGATGCTGTGTAAGAACTGGAATTGCTGGGTCTGTAGAACAGTCAATACCGCTGTAGGCGTCATGCTTCAAGGATGGATTTTTGTTTCTGCTCTGAATCCTTAAATTTTTATATCTATCGTTTTTTTTACTTTGGTTCTGGTGAAACCAAATCTGTCTTCATGGAGATCATTCCTGACAGTTAATGCATTATCCAAGGGAAGTAAGGTGCCCGCCAAATGCAATGCTCATGATCTCACACTTGATGTAACAGTTGCAATTACAATTGTTGTAAGTAATCTACATATGTCATTACATACCCCAATACTATTAAAGAGATGACTATAAATGTATTATTATTTACTGGTCTGAGTATGATATTAAATTGCCTTGAGCTTTTAGGTGTTTTTAAGTATTAGTTTAAAAAGTGTGAGGACATAAGCAATGCATTTCATGTGAAAGTTATGGTTTACATGGTTATGAATTGTGATCCTAACCATAACTTCAGTGAATGTTCTCTTTTAATTAGTAGGTTTAATCAAATTTTAACCATTTCTTTCTGTTATTAAGGTTTTTTTCATCAAAGATTTTACCAAGTAACCCTATGGATTCCCAACAGTAGGCCACCCATATCCGAATATCTTCCCCCATTTTGGAGGAGGCCTCTTGATCTCTCCCCTTCCCTTTTACACAGCCTGATATAAACAACAATACAAATACTTTATTTAGACAATGAAGTCTATCAAAGTGTGTTTCGAAAATGTTGGTGATTCGACAGATAACTGATAGATCATCAGCAGGTTTCCTCAATGGTGGTAGGGTTAAACACTGTAAAATGCAATTCAATAAACAATGAATAACTTGGTAAAAATAATCTTTAGTTAAAATTTCTCAGTGCATAGCTTGCTATTGCTGTCCAGTCAGCTTGAATAGAAACCAATACTTTAAGAATCAGCACTAGGGGGTCCATTAGGATATCCGGCGGTGGCACCACCGTGGTGCTGGCGGGGCGGAAAACCAAATGTTTCCACCCGCCGTGGTGCGAAGCGCACCGCCATCAAAGTGCGCCCACCACTGCGGCGGTGTGAGACAATGGTGAGTCACTGCCATGTGGAATGACGTCCGCCTGCTCCACAAATTAGGATGGCCCACACAAGCAGACGCAGCGGAGACACCGCCCAACCAAAGACGGCGGAAACACGACATCGGAGCGCGATACCAGAGTCCCGGTCCACACCACCCGGTCACGACCGCCATGGACCCTGCCCTACACATGTTCCCGGTGCTGTACCTGCTACAGCACTATCAACTCATGGGCCACCGCGGACGCCGCCGCAGGTACGCAACTACACAAATCCAACACACAACACACGGGCTGACACAGGGTTCAAATCTTCAACAGACACTACGGACTACAGAAATGAGTGCCTTCGCTTATTAGCCGACGAAAGAAATTACGTCGCATCAACGAAGACCCAACTGAACGACTTCGGATTGACATTGCATTCCTTATTGAAGAATCAGAAATCAACGACTGGTTGAGTACGAAAGAAGCAGACATTCTTGAAAACACCAACCCCATCACTCCCTATTTCTACAACATCCCGAAAATCCATAATCATCTGGATAAGCCACCAAGGAGACCCATAATGTCTGGGATAGGGTCCATTCTAGAACCACTGTCTAAGTTTGCAGACGCATTCTTACGGCCCATCATACAGAAAACCGACACCTATCTACAGGACACTAAGGCAGTCCTTTGCCTATTGAAAGATCTAGAATTTGATCCCACATCTAGCATACTCATTGGCTTGGATGTGGAGAGTCTCTATAAATGTCTTCCTCACAAAGAAACATGGGATACTAGACGAGGTCCTTTTTGAGAATGACTGGACCTACCACTCACCCAGACCCGTAGTGCTTGAATGCTGCAGACTGGAGTTGACTGAGAATTTCTTTAGATTTGAGGACAACCTCTACCGCCAACAACATGGCACCTGCATGGGGAGCACTTTTGCACCGAGTGTGGCCGGCCTCTATGTGCACCATCTGGAAAAGCACAAAATACTAAACAACACCAACCCCTACTTACATCATGTCCAAATGTGGAAAAGATTTACAGACGATGTTCTATTGATCTGGCATGGCACTGAGGAAGAAGCCAATGAATTCCTACAATGGCTAAACACACAATACCCTTACCTAAAATTCATGCACACCATGAGCAGATCACACCTAGTATTCCTAGACCTTAACATTTTAGCAAGACAGGGCTCTTTCGCTACCACCACGAATTTCAAGCCAATAGCTAGGAACTGCATCCTGATTTATGACAGTTTCCATCCCCTAGCACCTAAAACAAAACCTTCCTTTTGGACAATTTCGCCGTCTGAGAAGAAATTGCACCCACAAACAGGATTACAACACTCAGGCCGAGGATCTCAGTGAGAAACTCCTGAAACGCAACTACCCAAAACATCTTGTATCCAAGGCAAAAAAGAGGGCCGCCAACAATAACAGGGAGGCCTTACTTGAGCCCGAGATAACCAACAACTCAGAAACCAAAAGACCAATCTGCATAACCATCTTTAGCATGGCCTCCGACAAAGTCACCAAAATAGTGAAGAAACACTGGCACACACTGAATAGTGGGGGGTCTGAACATACCCACACCCATATTCAGCCACAGACGTGGCATGAATCTGAAGAACCACTTAGTGCACACACGACCCAGATCTAATAATACCAATGATGGCAGCCTCCACAGGCTATATCCTTTACCCACAGGGCACTACCCCTGCAGCAACTGCAGCGTTTGCCACGTAACCGCAGCGACAAAATCAGTCACACTGAATAACATCACGATTTGGGAACTACGCCAGTTTTCAAACTGTAACACAGTAGGTGTAGTATACCTCATCACATTTACATGCACCCTCCACTATGTGGGTATGACCACAAGAAAAGTGAGCACTCGCATAGTGGAGCACAGGAGCAACATACAATGTAAACGTGCCACCACAAGGATGACAGCCCACTTCCTTGAAAAACAACACACACCCAACAATTTGAGATGGGTGGTGTTAGAACACATTAGCAACAAGGATAACCTAGACAAGAGGCTACGCAAAAGAGAACAACTCTTGGTGTTTAAACTCTGCACTGACATCAATGGTCTCAATGACCATATACCCTGGGGTCTATTCTGTTGATTTCTTCAGCTATAATCTGTTGGGCCAGCAAGTGTGGGCTTGAATCTAGCTGCAGTATGCAACACCCACCGAGGGCCCAAAAAGTAACCATCTCTATCTGTCTTTCTGACTTTTACTAATTACGCCAGATACAAAAACTGAATGCAGGCAGAGACAAATTAAACTAAAAGCGCCCAGACACTGTAGTGGTGACCCCCGCTGATTGGTTTTATAGAAAAACCCTCTTTATCTGTCTTCTACGGGCTTTGAAGACATCACCAGATACAGAAGGCTGCAAGCCTCCAATTAATGGAAGAAAACCTACCATTGAATGTAAAACATGAAGCACAGACAAGTAATGTACCTTAGGTGGCGTCATTAATAAATAAACGAAGGATCGGTTTGGAGTAACTATTTTGGTTATAAAAATACTCTGCGCCCAATGCACTACCTTTTATTTATTTTTAAACAACAAAAGCCTCAAAAACTGATATACTTTTAAAACATAAAATTAAAACTAGCCCTGCCATGAACTTATTTTGGCCATAAATTAAGATTTCCTATTCACACTCGAACTCTGCCATAATAACCTTTCGCCAAACTAATATTCTAGAATAGGATACCGCGGAGCCCACCCGAGTATCCTTCCAACATGGCCACCGTTCTGTCCTAACATCGGCGGCCATTTTGAAGGTTCCGCGCGGTCTAGTCACGGTAGACCATTACGCAGCGAAACCCGGAAGCCTTATAACCAACTCGTCGCCGGAGACACGCTAAGATGCGGTGCGGCGGGGAGAGCTCTAGGTGCCCAGACGCGGTGTCCCCTATTTTGAAGTAAGTGATTTCTTTCCCACAGGTCTCGTTAAAAAGGGTGTCATTCAGATGCACCTTTTTGTAACGCAACAAGAGTCAAGATAAGTCGCTATTTTGGGACCTCTAAATATGTACGCTAATTTTTCCTACCCTCTCATATCGGCAGGTTTGTTTCACAGGGAGACACCTCCCTCCCCCGAGATCATGAAGCGCAACCACGTACATAACTTGGTATAGATTTGGAAGTACTCTAACCACTTTTTTACCTGTTTGAGTGTAATGTGTGTCGTTTGTGAGTCACCACTTGAGTTTTGTGTTAATATGTATATAATTCACGCCGCTCATTTATCCGGCATGTTTGATAACCTTCTAGGCACAACCACTATTGCCTTGGAATCCTGCACTCAGCAGTATGGAGCATACCACCCATTAGGAGTGCAGTATGGAAGAACATAATGGGTACCCCCACTCGATGGAGGTTTTTCTTTTGTTTCTAACGCATTCTCTCCATTTCTACCATTGCAGATATACAACGAGAATTAGCGTTCGTATGTATTAATTACGCATGCTTTATTAGCAACAGCATTCATCTTATTTTTTCACCATCTTTATTTTCCTATTAAGGTTTATTTAGGAGTGGCAAACACAGGGCTGGTCCCTGTGTGGTCCTGACGAAGAGCTAGGGGAAGCTCGAAACATGTGGTCATACACAGAATTCATTCTCAATTAGGTCAGGTTTCCCAGTGTCAACCCCATTTCTAGACATACCAACCTAGGAGTAAGAATAAAATTGTTTAGGCCCACTAGTAAGGTATTTTTAATCACTTTCTACCCACTCCACCACACACTGCACCACACATAGTCTTCCACAATAAAGTGCTCCTACGTAACTCCTCAAGTCGTAGCACGCCCACGTTCGTAGAGAACTGGGATGGCATCAATGATGAAGCATGTCACCGTGGGGAAACCCTGGTGAGTGAGAGGACTCAAGAAAGGAATTTTTATTTCTTTCTGTTTTTTTCCTGATCATACTGGTTAGGAGCCACATTCTTAAACTAGGTCTCAAAACCCAATACCTTGGGTTTTCTTTGATGACACAACAGGCACACACACCAACATAGCCGCATCAGGTGCAGACACTGGCACTCCCTCTGGTGACGTGCTGGATCCTGTGGAACGCTTCATCTGGCTACGCCTCTGAACCTTCTTCCCCTGTTTGCCAGGTGTGCCCCCTACAGTGCCCTCCTTCCCCTGCTTCACAGGGCTTGGAATCTGAGTCGATTTGGTGGGGGAATGTGGGTCTGAGTCCTTCCTAGGTGTACCCTTGCCATACAACACCTCCTAAGTGGGCACAGAAACGTATTGCCTACCTTTGCGTGAAGTTTTAGGGAGAGGAGAGTCCTTCGCTGGGGATGCCTCTGAGGCATGTGAGCCTGAGGTCTGCTTCCTTACTTTTTCGGCCTTGCTCTTTCCTGACGGGCTCTTGTCTTTTCATTTTAGGGTGGCTTTGCTCTTCTGTGGGGATGGTGCCTGCGGGCGGGACCGCTTGGGTTGTTTGTGCTGGGTGCTTCTTGTGCTGTATCGTGACTGTGACGCATGTGAAGCGTGGTCACTATCATCAGATGTGGCTACTAACTGGGGGTGGGCAAAAGTCCTGGAGCAAGAATGGGAGTATGTGCCTGTTGATTTCTTCAGCTATAAGGATATGAAATAAATATTTGCCTTATGGAAATACAACACAAATGAACATGTTAAATTTATAACAACAATAAATAATCATAAACAGAAACAACGGAATCTGTCCTTTTGTGACGAACCCAAAGATGTGCCCAATCACAGGGACGCACTAACAAGGTTTGTGCGCTAATCAAGCACCTGTTGAAGGGCAGACATCACTGTGGACGACAAAGCCTGGACAGTACGGTGCAGCCCACCCACGTCAGAGTGTATGCCCTCCATGTAGGTAACGACCTGGCCTAATTTTTTGTCATTGTCACTGAAGGCATTGAGTAAGGCTGTCTGGCCCACACAAAGCTGGCTCAGAAGCTCAACAGACTCAGCACTGAGGGCAGCAGGGGCGACAAGTGCAGGTTCAGCAGTGCCAGGTGTGAATGTAACACGTCCCCTCTTACTGACATGGACACGGGCAGCACCAGAGGAAGTGGATGGGAGGGTGGGCACTGGCCGCTGTGTGGTAGAAGATGAAGCAGAGTCCCCATTCCCTGTGCCTGAAAACATGGTTGCATCCCCGCTGGCATCAGATGATGTGGTACTTTGTGTCTCAGGCAGGGATTCCTCCTGCATACTCTGATCCCCCACTGAGGTGCTGGTGACCTCTGTGTCACTGGGCTCCTGTGCAACTGTAGTGCTAGTCTCACCCCCACTGGTGTCCGGATCCTGTCCCTCTTTGAACACTGGCGAATCTGCATGCGAGAGAGATGCAGGGTCAGGTTAGTGGCATCAACAGGACACAGCTATGCAATCAATGCAGTACAAAAGATGCCCAAATCTACCTGTTGCATACCACACTCTGCAATCACATTGCAGCAACTCACTACATAGACCATAGCAGTGCATGTAACCCTGATTATCTGCCATTACTGAGCCATGTTAAGGCCACACAGCACAATACCCTGCCCGTGGCTGGAGTCTACCAGACACACATTTTGCTCTTCCCACACCTAGGGACATGATGTTGGCATACCACTTGTTGCCTCTGACAGACCTTGAGGGAACAGGAGGGGACAACACAGACACCTATTACACCATGACAGTTCACAATGGCAAATAGCCCATGCCAAACACCATGTTGTACTCTGGAGCACATTGTTGTCAGATGTGTAGGCCTCAACATTCATGGTGCATGCAATGTACGCATAGATGTAGTCACACTCAGATTGTGAACACTGCTGTTCACTCCCAAATACATTCCCCAGACTATCCCAATGCTGAATAACTATGAAGATCATAACACATACGGCCATGGGAATGCACAGCAGGGAGGATCACCATTGTAAGAACAGTTTGGGCTAATGCCTAACACTGGCAACCATCCCAGCAGCCACTTACATGACACAGCACTGCACCACGCCACAAACATATAGGCCACCACTGCCACAGGCCCTGTACATATACATCCGCTCCCAGACAAAGTCACCCTCCCCAAATACTCACCCTTGCCTTGCTGCCGATGCTCCTTCAGACGCGCATCCAGCTCAGGATGAGTCACTGCCAAAATGCGGCCCATCAGTGGTGTCATGCTGTGCTGGGCTAAACGCCCAGTGCGTGGAAGCAGCCCTAAGGTCATCTCTGCCACGTTCTATGCCAGCCGGCTGATGTCGTCCCACCTCTTGTGGCAGTGGGTGCATCGTCGGTTAGATACCCCCAGAGCTCGCACCTTTGCTGCAATGGCCTCCACATGGCCTTACGCTGGTGCACCTTGAGCTGCAGGTATGGGAGACAAGAGGGGGAAATGATCAGTGACACAGAGTCATGTACCAATATCTATCAGTAAAGTAGCAAGACACAGACTCATTACCAAATGTAATCTCTGCCCATCCCACCCTGGGGTACATCTCACATGGACACTCTGCCTGGGCTAAGCTGATGTGATTGCATGCATTTATGAGGGCATACAGAGTCCCTGCTAATCTCACACACATGCATGATGACAGCACTGAACCCCCTCTGTGGCTTGCACACATCTCCAGTCCTATGCATGTCTGGCCACAACATACATCACATATCGACCTGGGTCTGTGGGGAGACTCACTGTGTGCATTACTGTGCAGCATTCAATGAGCATGTCCTGTGAACATATCTGTATGTCATGTGTGTGGCTTCGGGGGACTCACCAACAAAATATAGATCTACACAAGTGTGGTTGTGTACAATTATACAGGGCTGAGATGGTGCATAGTTGGCTTTCTTTGTGAAGAAACAAGAGTAAGGACGCAGTAAGTGCAGTGAGGTGATCTCGTCTTGGTGGGCGGGCACTGTTCAGAGCATCTGGGTACACACTGAGACAGACAACAGGTGCACACAGAGCCATTTAGCCAAGCAATCACTGACCTGGCACCTGCATGTCCAACATACTATGTCTCTGTATGGCTGACTATGTCACACACTTCACTCGTATATACAACTGCAGGCATGTAAATCTGTGACATTTGGAGATACACTCCTTCACCCTGGACACAGCATGTTTGTCAGTGCATGACACAACCCCACAGCCCCAGGCATATATTGCAGCAGTCCAACTACATGTGTGCCCCCCTGCCCTACACCTCCGTCTTTGATCACGTACCACGACATTTGGGGCACCATACAGCTTGGGTACTGTGAGAGCACCTCGTCCACCAGGACCTCCAGCTCCTGTCCTTGCCATCCCTGTGGACATGGAACACCTGTGGTGGAAGTGGGTGGTGAGGGGTCTCAGGCAGCTGTCCCTGGAGGCAGCAGCAGATGAGTGTCTCAGGCAGCAGGCTCTGGAGGCAGCAGCAGATGAGAGTCTCAGGCAGCAGGCTCTGGAGGCAGCAGCAGATGAGGGTCTCAGGCAGAACGCTCTGTGACCAGTGGAAATGTGAGGTTCACTCCCACACATATATAGCCCCCTGGAGTTGTTTCAAAGGTGCCAAACTGCAACAATTGATTGTCCAGGTCTGCCTCATTCAAAGGCATCAAATTACCACCTATGCGGTGGCGGAGCACGCCTACCGCGATTTTCAAAATTGAATCATGCCACCACAATCATCGTTCCCATTGGCTGTAGGCAATGCTCCATGGCGGTGATGCACTGCAGGGGCCCGGGGTGCACTACTGTGATGGTGCATCTCACAAAAGCATCAATGTCCACCTCCGGGGTGGCGGAACACGCCTACTGCGATTTTCAAAATTGAATCATGCCACCGCAAGCATCGTTCCCATTGGCTGTAGGCAATGTCCATGGTGGTGATGCACCGCAGGGGCCCGGGGTGCGCAACTGCAATTTGGGTGGCGGAGCATACCAACCGCCATCTTTCCATTTCTCTATGGCTATCACTACTGCACTTGTGTGAATGGGGGGTGCTGGTGAAACACCACCGGGGCCAGGCAGTAGCTACCACGATTTGGGTGGTGGAGCATGCCAACCACCATCTTCCCATTTCTCTATTGCTATCACTACCGCACTTGTGTGAATAGGGGGTGCTGGTGACACACCGCCGGGGCCAGGTGGTAGCTACCGCGATTTGGGTGATGGAGCATGCCCACTGCCATTTGGGCATGTGTCCATGCCAATCAGTACTGCACTTGTGTCGGGGGGGTGCTGGTGACACACTGCCAGGGACAGGCGGTAGCTACCACGATTTGGGTGGTGGAGCATGCCTACCACCATTTGGGCATGTCTCCATGCCAATGACTACTGCATTTGTGTCAGAGGGGGTGCTGGTGACACACCGCCGGGGTCAGGCAGTAGCTACCGCGATTTGGGGCACATTCAATGGCAATGTCCATCGGGAACACTTCAACAGTACACAATGGCCACATGGTGAAGGGCACGTCATCGTGCACACAATGCCAATGTCCCATTGACTCCAGAGGTGCTTTTGCGTGCCATTGTTGTGTATGTGTGATGTACATTAGTCTGTAGTCCCTACCAATTCACGAATGCAGTAGATGCTTGATGAGGCAGGATAGTGTTGTAGTAGACTCAACAATGTGTACACATATCAATGTGTTGTGGGGCAGTGATGACCTCGGCAAGGCTTGTCTCACTGCATGATGTTGTTACTTACTTGTGCTTTTCTGTCTGCTCATACACGCAATTGTCAGTTCACCTGCAACTGTGATCATTGTGTTGTGGATGTGTGCAAAGTTCGATTGATGCATTGAGGTGTGACAGGTACAGCAGATGAGTAGGAGACAGTTTTGTTGATTTGTCGCACAATGACTGGCTGCCACGCTCCCAGGCGTGCACATGTGAAATGTGGGCCAGAAAATATGTGCATTCACATTGACCTATGTGGTATTTGAGGCACTTATGTATCGTAAATAGAGAGGTGTGCCCTCTGTGTGGCTCAAACGTCCACCCATGTGACCTGGTGTGTCAAGCATTCCTCAAGTCAGTCTTTATTTTTCCTGTGTCATACTGAACGGGATATGCTGTGGCCATCTCATGATGGATGTCATTGACATGTGTCCACTTTCATCTCAACTAGGAGGAGGCCTAATCTGAAAAGTCACTTGACACTGCTGGAGGACATGAAGAATATGGAGATCATTCGCAAATTCCGTATCGATAGAGCCACTCTGAAGACCCTTTGTGATCTTTTGGAGCCCCACCTGCAGCCTCACCGCACATACCCAAAAGCTTTCACCCCAACTTACAAAGTGATGGCAGCCCTCCATTTTGTTGCCACTCGATCGTTCCAGGAGACCGTGGCCAGCGCTGCAGGGATGTTTCAACCCATGTTTAGCATGGTGCTCCGGGATGTTCTGTTGGCCATGATGATCTACAAGGACAGATATATACATTTCCCCAGGGGTGCAGACTTGGCAGGTGTGAAGGGAGACTTCTATCCCCTTGGGCACATCTCCCATGCTGTTGAGGCCATAGATTGCACACATGTCGGTCTTGTGCCACCAAAGGTAAGTGGTACAAAAGGGGGTGGTGAAGGACGGAGCATCTGAACCAATCAAGCACTCACACCCAGTCAACAGATCTGGGTTTAATCCATCACCGTTCTTTAGCCCACTCTGCCACCCCAGTTCAGACATGGCCATATGCATATCAGTTTGACCCTCTGCCTCATGGGAACAGTCCAGCCCGAACTAGCAAGCCATGCCTTCCCTGGACCGGATTCAAGCTTCCTAGGACCGGTTTCTGGCATTACAGCCGTCTTCAGCCAGGCTTGCTTGAATCCAGTGGCAAAGTGAGCAAGGGACTCACGTCTGAGCATACCCTGCCAACTTATGGTAGGCCAAAGCCGTACAAAAGGGGGTGGGGATGGACGGAGTATCTGAACTAATCAAACACTCACACCCAGTCAACAGATCTGGATTTAATCCATCACCGTTCTTTAGCCCACTCTGCCACCCCAGTTCAGACATGGCCATATGCAAATCAGTCTTACCCTGTGCCTCATGGGAACAGTTCAGCCCGAACTGCCAAGCCATGCCTTCCCTGGACCGGATTCAAGCTTCCTAGGACCGGTTTCTGGCATTACAGCCATCTTCAGCCAGGCTTGCTCCAATCCAGTGGCAAAGTGAGCAAGGGACTCACGTCTGAGCATACCCTGCCAACTTATGGCGGCCAAAGCGGTACAAAAGGGGGTGGTGATGGAGGGAGCATCTGAACCAATCAAACACTCACACTTAGGCAACAGATCTGGGTTTAATCCATCACCGTTCTTTAGCCAACTCTGCCACCCCAGTTCAGACATGGCCATATGCTAATCAGTCTGACCCTGTGCCTCATGGGAACAGTCCAGCCCGAACTGCCAAGCCATGCCTTCCCTGGACCAGATTCAAGCTTCCTAGGACCGGTTTCTGCCATTACAGCAGTATTCAGCCAGGCTTGCTTGAATCCAGTGGCAAAGTGAGCAAGGGACTCACGTCTGAGCATACCCTGCTAACTTACGGCTGGGTGCAAACTGGAATGGCGAGCAAAACAAACGATGGATTTAGGCCCAGATCTCTGCACTGGAGTGAATGTATGGCATTGTTCTGCATTCTGTCCATCAGCTGTTGTTTTTACATTTGTCACCCTGAGTGAGACGGGTATGCTCCGACGTGAGTCCCGTGCTCTCCATGCCACTGGAATCAAGCTATCCAGGCTGATGAGGGCTGAAAGCCCGAAACCGGTCCTTGGATGCTTGTTTCCAGTCTAGGGAGCACCTGGCTTGGCAAGTCGGGCTTAACTGTTCCCATGGGGCACAGGGTCAAGACTGATTTGCATATGGCTGAGTTCAAACTGAAATAAATAAAATAATAATAATAAAGGGGCTTGTAAAGCGCATGGTGACGCCATCCCGGCGTGTCCCCGCGCTGTGGAGAAAAGTCAGGGCCAGGAGAGGGACTTACAGGGAAAACAGATGGGTTTTCAGATGTTTTCTGAAAGTGGTCTCTGAATCCGCTAGTCTGATGCTCATGGGGATAGAGTTCCATTCTTTGGCGGCCATTACACGAAAGGAGCGACCACCCATTCTGGCTTTCTTGATACGGGGAATTTTAAGCAGTCCAGTTCCCCCAGAGCGGAGAGTTCTGTTAGGCTCATAGGGGATAGCCAGATCAGTCATGTAGGGGGGAGCTTTTTGTGAGATGATCCTATAGCACATTAGAAGTGCTTTAAATAGGACTCTCTTTTTTATGGGAAGCCAGTGCAAAGTGGCTAGGGCTGGTTTGGAGGCTGCTCTTTTTGGAAGTCTAAGGACTAGGCGTGCTGCTGTATTTTGGAGTACTTGGAGTCTCCTGATGTTTTTTTGTGTTGTTCCGAGCAGAAGCACATTGCCGTAGTCTATCCTCGAGGTCACTAGAGCTTGGGTCATAGTGCGCCTGGCTTCAAGAGGGAGGAGGTCTAGGGTACGGTTTAGGGTCTTCATGACCCCGAAGCATTTCCCTACCACTTTGTTCACATGGCTGTCATAGGAGAGTCTGGGATCAACCCAGATCCCCAGGTTCTTGGCTGCTTTGCAGGGGGTGGGTAACGGCCCCAGACATGATGGCTCCCACTCCTTGGTCCAGCTCGTGTCCCTGCCTCCAATTACCAGAACCTCCGTTTTTGAGCCATTTAGTTTCAGACAGTGCTGGGTCATCCATCCTGCCAGAGCCTGCATGCAGGTTTTAAAGTTGTCTGCAGCAATGGAGGGGGCTTGGGACAGGGAGATGAGAAGTTGGGTATCGTCGGCATATGAAACTAATTCAATGCCGAACGATTGGACCACTTCAGCCAGGGGGGCCATGTAAAGATTGAACAGGGTGGGGCTCAGGGCCGAGCCCTGAGGTACCCCCTGTTCTAAGGCTATGCTATCAGAGAGGTACATGCCTCTCTGAACCTGGAAGCCGCGGTTGGTGAGGAAAGCTTTCAGCCAGCCCAATGCTTCCTGGGTGACCCCGGCTTTGTTCAGACACTGCAGCAAGATGGAGTGTGCCACAGTGTCGAACGCGGCACTAAGGTCCAGCATAATCAGTGCCATGGTCTGGCCCTCATCAGCACCTGCCCGTAAGGTTTCGGTAGCTCTCAGAACGGCGGTTTCAGTGGAATATCCTGACCTAAACCCTGATTGGGAATTGTGGAAGGCATTATTAGACTCTAGATGGGCCATGAGTTGGCTGTTAGCTATTTTCTCGGCCACCTTCGCCAGATATGGTAGCAACGAGATGGGGCGTAGGTTCTCTAGGATGTCCTGACTGATGTTAGGTTTTTTCTTTATCGGAAGTACAATGGCTTTCTTCCACTCCGCAGGGAGGGTGGCCGTAGAAAAGGAGAGTTGGAGAATGTGTCTAAAGTGTGGTTCTAAGACTTTAAGGCTAGCTGCTAGTATCTTGGGAGGGGCAGGATCCCGAGGGGAGCCAGATTTGATGCTTTTACAGATACTAGTTAAAATCGTGGTAGGAGGAACTGAGAAGCAGTTGAGGCATGTCTTGGCATGAGTGATCTCCAAGTTCTCAGTGAAGTCAGAGCCAGAGGGCAACTCATTAGAGAAGTTTGCGTATATGTTGGTGATTTTACTGGCAAAGTATTTAGCAATATTATTGCACGTTTCAACAGAGTCATTCTGGGCAGTGCTCTCATTGGTTACCACAGAGATTTCTTTAAAAGTTTTAAATAGCTCCTTTGAGGAGTTCTCCGCTTCTCCAATGCGGGTCTTATAATAAAGTGCTTTAGCGGAGCGAATTAGTTTGTAGTAGCTCGCTTGCGTTTTTTTATAGTGGCTTTTAGCTGTGGGGCAGAAGTTGGTGCGCCATTCGCGTTCCAATTTTTTGCATGCAGATTTTGCATCCTGAAGTTCTGATGTAAACCATGGGGAGGGTTTTCTCATTTTCTTGTTAATTACTGACCTACGAATGGGAGCAGTATTATCTAGGGCAGTTAGGACACAGTTCTTAAGGCAAGTATAGGCGGTCTCACAATCGGGCCCTCCAAGAGGTCCTGCCGCTTCAAGTTTGTCCATGAAAGTGTCTAAGTTAAAGTTTTTCCACTTTCGACTTTGGTAGATCTGCGTGCTATCGTTCCTTGTTTCAGACTCAGACACCCATATTTGTAAGGGAATTACAAAGTGGTCAGACCAGGGAACGGGTATTGGAGGAAGCGCTTTTACTCCATTCCAGTTACCAAATATAGGGTCGAGCAGGTGACCTTGTCTGTGAGTAGGGTCCTGGTTTTTAAGAGCTAACTGCAAGGAGAATAATACTGCTTTTATGCAGGAGGCATCTTTATCTAGGTCATCGTCAAAATGGATGTTCATGTCACCAAGCACCAGGAGTCTAGATTTCCTTAAGGCAAGATGTGCTGTAGCCTCTACTAGGCTAGCTGTAAAATCAAACAGTCTGCCTGGGGGTCTGTATATGAGAATGCCTGATAGGGAGTGTTGGGGCCCCAGTGTGATAGTGAATGAGGCTGCTTCGCAGTGATCAATTGTCAGGGGAGATAAGGAGCATTCCAGTGGGGCTCTAACAGCGATAGCTATTCCTCCGCCCCTCCCGTCCTGCCTGTCAAGCCTGGCGAGAGAATAGCCTGGAGGCAACGCCTCTATGATGTCAGGGTCAGAGTGTTCGCCAAGCCAGGTTTCAGTTAATAGTAAAATCTCGAGTGCTTCATCCTTGAGTAAATGATATATTTGGATGCAGTGTTTACTGAGAGATCTACAGTTAAGCAGTGCTGCTTTTATCAGGCTTTTAGGGGGATCTTTTAAAGAGCCAGTTTCTGGAGTAAAAGGGCACATAGAACAGTTGTGTAATGATAGAGCCTTCATAGAATGTAGGCAAGGTAGAGTTATGGCAGGACGGAGATTCAGCAGAGTTTGTTTATCATACCGTATGTGAGAGGGCTTTGGTTGACCAGGGTGTATGGCCCCGCGCCCCGTCCGGCCGCGGACGGGCGCAGACGGGCTTGACTTTGGCTCGACTTCGGCGCGCTTCCGGCGCGCCCGCTGCACGCGTCCGCTGCGCGGTCGCTGGCCAACACACATTTATAGGCAGTAGGGGCAACTAGAAACGCTGACCTGTCCGCCCGAGCCCGGAAGTGCTAGGCTCCTCCTCACCCTCCGCAAATGGCATGGTGAGCAAAAAAACGATGGATTTAGGCCCAGATCTCTGTACTGGGGTGAATGTATGACATTGTTCTGCATTCTGTCCATCACCTGTTATTTTTGCATTTGTCACCCCGAGTGAGACGGGTATTCTCAGACGTGAGTCCCGTGCTCTCCATGCCACTGGAATCAAGCTATCCAGGCTGATGAGGGCTGAAAGCCCGAAACCGGTCCTTGGATGCTTGTTTCCAGTCCAGGGAGGACCTGGCATTGGCAGTTCAGGCTGGACTGTTCCCATGGGGCACAGGGTCAAGACTGGTTTGCATATTGCTCGGTTCAAACTGGAATGGCATGGTGACCAACAAAACAATGGATTTAGGCCCAGATCTCTGTACTGGGGTGAATGTATGACATTGTTCTGCATTCTGTCCATCACCTGTTGTTTTTGCATTTGTCACCACAGGCAAGTGAGCACATTTTTCAGAATAGAAAACATTACCACTTGATCAATGTGCAGGTGGGGTGCCTGGCAGATATGACCATCTCGCATGTGTGTGCCTGATTCCCCGGCTCTGCCCACGACTTATACGTCCTGAGGAAAAGCATTGTGCCCCAGGTGATGGCTAATCTGCTTCCAGAGCGTGCTTGGATTGTGGGTGAGTATGCCTAGTCATATAATGTGCTGGGTGTGTGACCTGCTGCCCTCTGCCTGTGCAACATTGCAATGTGTGTTTGTCATTCCTAGGTGACTCTGCATATCCCAGCCGTCCATGGCTGCTGAGCCCACTGCGTAATCCCAGGACGCCGGCTGAAATTAAATACAATGAGGCCTATGACAGGATACTTTGCGTGGTTGAGCGTACTTTTGGCCTGCTCAAGTCACATTTCCGTTGCCTTGATAAAACTGAAGGTGCACTGTCATATTCTCCTGGGAAGGTGTGTAAGATCGTAGTGGCATGCTGCATGCTCCACAACCTGTCCATTCACAAGGATATTCCCCTGCTCCTGGATGATGATGAGGACCCAAGGCCACCTCCTGCACAAGAACCTGAGTCCAGTGATGAGGACAGTGGAGATGAGGAAGGAGGTGACATCTCATCACCCGCTACTTCACTTGAAGGTGGGTGATGAAGTGCAACATGTACATTGTGTGGTATGATTGCTGTTGTCATGAAGGGCTATGTGTGAATGGTACAGACATCCAGATGTAAAGTCACCTGTGTGTGGATATGTGACAGTGACATGTCATATGTGAACGTATATGGGACGTGTTTGTGGACACTTGTTGCCCATTGTGTTGTCTGCATGTTGGCTTATGTAGATGGTTGGTGTAGAGTAATGCCTGTGATGCCACACTCACACCAGTGAATGTTGTTCTGTTGTGTTTCCCTAAGTGCCTCAAAAGTATCCATACCTACATACAGTACATCTTCCTGATACATTATGGACGTTTAGAAGACTGTACATCTTGCACTAAAGACAAAGCTGACACAATGAAAGTGTGTAAGGTATTTATTTACAAAGTTGACATGTGAGGGGGCGGGCAGATTTACATAAAGGTGGTGATGGAGCAGTAAGTTGACAGTCATGGTAAATGAGATGAATGAGTAGACACCACATTGATGTGGTGACCCAGTTCAACAGACATGTGCCATTTACAAGGCAGTGTGGGGAAGGACAGTCCAAACAGTCAATGCAGTGGGGAAGAGGGTTGCCATCAGGGCTGGCTCCGTGACTGGCGTTTGGCTGGTGTTTTACCTTCAGAGACTCCCAGGCTCTTCTTTGGACGTGGTTAGCGTTGGCCCTGCTGTGGTGCCAGCGGCGTCTGAGGACTCACCACTCAAGTGGCCGCAGGGGAGGATGGGGAACTGTCATCCTGCAGCACAACAGAGGGGGGTGGAGGTGTTGGTTGGGACGCAGGCCTGTCCCTCAGTAATGCCACTTGCTGGCCTATGAGGTCCACCATTTTTCCAATGCGGGTGTCGATGGACCTCATCAGCAGGATGAGCTCGCATAAAAGTTTGTCAGACCCGCCACTTTGTCCCTGGACCTGTTCGTAGGCCCCAATGACTCTTGTGAAGTTGTCCAGGGATGGGGTCCCTACCTCCTGATGTCTGGGGGTGACCCTGGCCCTCCCACCTGCCCTGCTACCACAGGCCTGTTGCCTCACCACTGTTGGTCCACGCACACTCTTCCTGCCATCCACAGTTGTTGGTGTGGGCTGGTCATCCCCTGGGACAGGGAGGGTGTTGCAGGTGGCACTGGTGATGGTGGTGGTGGACGCACAGGCCGTAACAGCGGGGCTCAGCTGTGTAGATGTTGTTGCAGCAGATGTTGTGGTGGGGAGGATGGGGTCCTGGGACCTGGTGCTCCCTGGCACACCAGATGGGCTTGCCTCAAGCTCATCGTCCTGAGAATCCTGGAAGTCTACATCCGAGAGTTCATGTACCGGGGTGGAGACTGGCTCTGCTGGTTGTTGATCTTGTCCTCAGCAGTGAGTTCTTGGTCACCTATGGATTAGATGGGAATGGTCAGTGTTGTGCACTCTGCAAGAATTATGTTAGCTGTGTGTCATCCAGTGTCTGTACACTACACAATTGACTGATCTTCACATCGTTTTCTATGTGCAATACTGTGCCTCATAACATGATGCAGAGGTACATACATTACTCGTACATGTTGTCAGGTATCAATGCATATCATGCA
Organism: Lissotriton vulgaris; assembly: GCF_964263255.1. Lineage (NCBI taxonomy): Eukaryota > Metazoa > Chordata > Amphibia > Caudata > Salamandridae > Lissotriton > Lissotriton vulgaris. The sequence goes on along the minus strand of NC_141698.1, from coordinate 936,128,586 downwards.
AATCGTGCTGTGATCATGTTCACAGGTCCCAGTTGCCATGTAGGGGCAAGCACAAATGAATTTCATGGTTCTCTCATTGTTGATTCGTATGACCTGGCTGACATCAAATCTGGCCGTGGAGTAGCCAATGTATTATAATGCATGACTTTGTCCTGTAATATATATATTTGGATTTATAAGCCCACACATGCTTTCTGTAATTTTAAAAGGCCCTTGCTGATTGTGCCACATGGCAAGGCACTCATCAGTGTGGGCTGTGCATGGTTGTGCACAGTCTTCCTTGTGCATGTGCATTGGTGTGTGACTCTTTGGGAGCTGTGACAGTTCCTTTTGCTTACCTGTGTGCACACTGTGCGTGTCAAGCGGGGTCGGTGCGCATATTTGTGCAATTAGAGGGCTGATGTTGCCATCGGGCACCATTTCATTGGTGACAAATGTGTGGGTGCACGTACATGCTACCTACCTGTTAGGTGACGTGAACAATGCAATGGCTTCAAAGTGCTTGTGGGTGGGGGGAGTACTCCATCCTGCTCAGGTGTGGGATGGGGCATGGTATGAGTAGTAGTGCAGGCCTCCCACCCACAAACACCATCACTGAGAAGATGGCTGCTTACCTGTTAGGTGAAGGTGAACAATGCAATGGCTTCCAGGTGCTTGTGGGTGGGGGAGTGCTCCATCCTGCTGGGGTGAGGGACAGGGGGCATGGTGGGAGTAGTGGTGCAGGCCTCCCTCCCCCAAACAGGCCTCCCAAGCAGTAGGAGTGCCTACCTGTTAGGTCGTTTGGTGTACTGCAATGGCTTCCAAGTGCTTGTGGGTGGGATGAGTGCTCGATCCTGCTAGGGTGTGGGACAGGGACCATGCTAGGAGTAGTGGTACAGGCCTCCCTCCCCCAAACAGGCCTCCCAAGCAAGATGGCTACCTACCTGTTAGGTTGTTTGGTGAACTGCAATGGGTTCTAAGTGCTTATGGGTGGGGGAGTTCTCCATCCTGCTGGGGTGTGGGACAGGGGGCATGGTGAAAGTAGTGGTGCAGGCCTCCCTCCCACCCCAAACAGGCCTTCCAAGCAAGATTGCTATCTACCTGTTGGGTCATTTGGTGTACTGCAATGGCTTCCAAGTGCTTGCGGGTGGGGGAGTGCTCCATCCTGCTCAGGTGTGGGACGGGGGCATGGTGAAAGTAGTGGTGCAGGCCTCCCTCCCACCCCAAACAGGCCTTCCAAGCAAGATTGCTATCTACCTGTTGGGTCATTTGGTGTACTGCAATGGCTTCCAAGTGCTTGCGGGTGGGGGAGTGCTCCATCATGTTAGGCTGTTGGTCAGGGGGCATGGTGGGAGTAGTGGTACAGTCCTCCCTCCCCAAACAGGCCTCCCAAGCAAGATGGCTACCTACCTGTTAGGTCGTTTGGTGTACTGCAATGGCTTCCAAGTGCTTGTGGATGGGGGAGTGCTCCATCCTGCTCAGGTGTGGGACGGGGGCATGGTGGGAGTAGTAGTGCAGGCCTCCCACCCACAAACACCCTCACTGAGAAGATGGTTGCCTACCTGTTAGGTGAAGGTGAACAATGCAATGGCTTCCAAATGCTTGCGGGTGGGGGAGTTCTCCATCCTACTGGGGTGTGGGACAGGGGGCATGGTGGGAGTAGTAGTGCAGGGTCACTATGCTCATTCTCCCATGGTAATATTGCTAGCTACGTTTAGGGTAAATGGGAGTGAGTGACTGTTGGATCTGTGGGACAGGCTTTTGTGGGTGTCTGGTACAGATGGATGTGATTTGTTTGGGGTGGTGTGTGTTTTTTAGAGTGCTAAACAGTACATATCAGTGTGTTGGTTAGCATTTGTTTGTACTTACCAGCCTCCACTCCCCCGGATACTCCTGTGAGGCTCTCGGGATGCAGTATGGCAAGCACCTTCTCCTCCCATGGTGTGAATGTTTTCTGTGGGATGGGAGGGCTTCTGCCAGTCCGGTTAGCCATCTCCCAGTTTTTGCTCCTCCTCTCTTTGACAACCCTCTTGAGATCATGCCACCACTTCATGGTCTCCTTCTTGGATCGCGGGGTGGTCCCTACTGCATTGACCCTTTGGACTATCCTTTGCCACATTTGAGTCATTGTGGCTAATGGTGTCTGTTGGACCAGGCTACCAAACTGTTGTGGTTCCACTCTGACCATCTCATTTACCATGACTATCAACTCACTCTCTGTAAATTTGGGCATTTTCTGTGATGCCATGGTGTGTAGTGTGCAAAGTGTTTGTGGGTGCAAGGGTGTGGGTGGTGGCTGTGGTGTTTGTGTGTGAGGTGTGTTATGTGCTGGGAGATTGTTGTTGCTGGTGTGATGGTGGTGGTAATGAGTGTGCTGTGTTCTCTCGCCTCTCCTGTCAGGTCTGGTGTATGCCCTTCTCTTCTGGAGTCTTGCAAAGGATTGTGATCAGTGAAGAGGCAGGTTTTATACTCAGCTATGTAGGTGTGTCCAAATGGGGTTTTGCTGTCAGGTGTGTTGTGGGAATTGTCCTGGGATTTGTATGTTTCTGTTTGGCATTTATTTGTGTCATTGGGATGTGTTTTGTGTATTTGGGGGGCTTGGCTACTTTTATTTGTCGAATGTTTAGCATTGTTGTGGTGTTTTTGCATAATTCGCCATATTTTGTATGGATCGTCCGCTGTGGTAGCTATGCTGCAACTCTTCCACTGGCTCTCCCATTCACTCCAGTGTGCAACCACGGCGGTCTGAAACAGCAGGTCATACCGCGTGACCATTGGGGATATCCTAATTTCCCTTGCGGTGTCTCCGCTATGCTTGCAGCGGGTTGTAGCTTTTCTGCTGTGTTTCTGACCACCGCAGTCGTTTTTTGGACGTCACTGTCCGTGTCGGGCGTTTTTTTTATTTGCCCGCTACCACCACGGTCAGTCTTTTCTGGCGGTTGATCCTAATTTGGCTGCCGGTTTATCCACGGTCTCGGCGGACGATTGTTATCCGCGTCCATGGCGGTTGGTGTGGTTTTCCGACCGCCATCCTAATGGGCCCCTATATATCTATTGAAGGTAGTCTTGGAGGCTATTGGGATTCAAGGTTCCTCCCCTTCTTCATTTTGGGCTTCTGTGTTGCTTCTTAGTTGCTTATCAATGCTCTTCAAGAATTCTACCAGTTGGTAATCACTTGCGGCTGCGTGTTGTTCAGCAGGAAGCTAACGGCAGATGGTAGTGTCCGTGTCCCCTCCTTAGTCCACAGATGCCGGAGCAATCTTCTGTGATATTCCAGGAATATAGGACATATGCAGATCAAGTAAGTTAAGGAATCCTGGAATAGACCGCACAGTCAACATGTTTTCGACTCTGGTTTAACCGCACATGGTGGAGTCAGATCTAAAGACGAAAAAGAGCCCTTCTGCAGCTGCAGGTATTTCATTTTATAACAGGAGGAGAATTATGTATTTTTTTGGTCCTTTTCTATCATAACTGCTAAGTCCAAGTGAGCATGTTCTCCTTTGGCAAATGCTCTTTGGTCAGATTTGAGAGATGTAATTTTTACTTTTCTATTCAGGGCTGTTTTGAACTGAAAGTGTGGTAATTTTAAATTCCACAGCTCCATTGAGCGTGTTTGCACCAATGCTTTGGAGAGGGTATGTGACCAAGCATTTGAGTGGTTTGTGCTGTAGGGACACGCAACTTTCAGCCAGATAAGGTTGTTCAATGATCCTTGCTCGGCAGACCTTGTGGAGTGCAGATATTTTAATGGGTCTGGAATATCCCAGGCTGCAGTGCTTGATTTGTAAAATATGAAGTGCAGGCGCTCAATTTGTTTTTAGGAGTCCACACCCACTTCTCTCAGCTCCACCCACTACCACCAGTGGCTCCACCCACTTACTCTAGTTACTCCACCCCAGTACTTAATTTGTAAATAAAAATAAGTGACAGGGCCCTTTTCGGGAGATCACGACAGCCTGCACCACCCATTACCCCTGCCAGCGCTGCCAGCGAAGAATAGAGCATCTTTAAAGTGCGAGAAAATGAAAAGAAGTGGAGCGAGGTGCAGAAAGAGGAATGAGGGAAATTAAACAAGTTTGTCATTGGGCTGCGCCGACAGGCCCCAGAAATCCTTGAGGCTCCTGCACTTAAAATTTTTACAAAATAAGCATTGAACACAATGCACTTTATTCGTATCCAGATTCAAAATATGGCACACACGCGCAGCTTCTATACCAATGCACCTCAACAGTAAACTTGCTTTACTCTGCTAATAAAAGCATAGAACTCCCACAGTTACTCCATGACAGAATTGAACGGTAAAGAAACATAACAACGATGCATAAAGACAGCTCCTAATATCATTTTTCGTGCAAGTTTCATTTTTTCATGGCTTATTCTTGTTTTCGGCATCTCTCATAACCCATAGATGGCAGTGCAAAGTGAGATCGCTTTTGACAATAACTTTCACCAACATTCCTTTTCATTTACAGACCCAAAATGTATAACGTTCTTGAGGGCTGCAGAAGTAGTCACCAATTAAAATCAGTGTGACTCATTAAGACTAAGAATATAACTCAATTTGGATAATAATATAATTAGAGGTAAATATTTGGTCAAAGGGTGAAAACTATACCTCTGAACAAATGCACAGTGCTGCTGTTAATGGGACATGATAATTTTTTTACAGACCTTTTCATTATTGTGGTGTCAGGATGGCAGATGCTCCCAGCTGGAGCAGGGCTCTGTTTTGCTTCTGAGAACGTAGTACAGAGGACGGGCAAAGTTTAACCAAAGTTTTAGCCATAAAAGAAATGTGTAAGCGGTATGTATGGGGAATGTAGGCTCTTTGGGTATGAACAAAGAAGAACGGCAAGCAGCATCACAGACAGACAGTCATTATGTTGTCTGGGGGCTGGGGAGGCCAGGAGCATGAGAGACATGTTAAAGATATGCTTTCGCATGACTTCCCTGTGGTTCATAGTAAAAATAGAAAAACAGAGACCCTGCCTAGATACTTCAAGGAGGTCCCCTGAGGGATCCACAACAATTATAAAAGGGGTGGCGTTAACTATGTGTCAGAGCCATAATCATCAGAAAGCATTGATAAAATTGATGGGAAAAGGACAATAAATTTCAGAGGGTTTAATAAATACTCGTGTTCCGTACACTCCTGGGCAACAAAAAGAGTCTTTCACATACACTCATATGTCCAGGGGGTCAATCAATCACATGAATGTCCTTTTCCCATCAATTTTATCAACAGAATAGAATCAGATGTACATATTTATTGAATGGTTTGTATTGATGAAATGTCAGATCTAATAAAAACACAAAAATGTTTATAAAAAAATATATGGACTGACCCTATGCTTTCTGATGATTATGGCAAGGCCCGAGGTTGTGTTGTATTAGTGGAATTTATAATCTGGGGTTGCGTCTAACTGGTCACTTTGACTTACTGTAGTAGATTGTCTACTATTGAGGGTAGAGCAGTCAGTTTTGTCATAAGGATGGAGCATATGCAGTCTTTGTTATTTTTTATTAGAAGAGAGGGAGGAGAAGCCTGAATATGTTTTGTGGCGTTTGAGCTTCTTGGAATAGGCTTCTTATGGTTGTGTTGAGCCTTTCGAAACAAGAGTCTGTGGTTGTGATGTACTGGGATATTTGAATGTCAAACTTATTGAATTGGCATTGCAGTGCTTTAGCAGGGAAATCTAATGTATTAAATAGTTACCCCTATGTCCCCATGTTTAGATGGGGGTTGATGATCAAATCTAGAGGGGTCAGTTGGGGATTGAGTTTGGCGGTAAATACCAAGTCATTTTTGTCTGGGATCTCAGTGGTTGTTGTAGGTGATAGGCTAGGTGGTATGCACTGTTCTTGGGCTAAATAAAACGAATTTCGTTGCCCACGCTGCATCACATTTGGCGATGCAGCGTGGGCAACGAAATTCGTTTTTACTTTTTTTTCGGTACTTACCTGTAATGGTCCATATCCCGCATTTTACAACCCACCACCCTGACCCTCCCCTGCCTGACGTCACCATCCCGGTATAACGCCCTGCACGGGCCGTGCCTGCATCAGACACTCCGTTATATAGCTTGAGTATATCCAGAGTCAATATCAGTATGTCATTCTACATAAATATTGATTCCTTGTGAAATACACTTTATTGTATCTCACTAGAAATCCCCCCAAATTTATTTTGGGGTGTCTCACCCTAGTAATTATTTTCATGTTTTCATATTTTTTCATTCTTGGAATGTTAGTCCTTCTAGTAGCAGTTTGTATATTTTGGACATATATTTGGGACACTCGCCTTTATACTCATCCATTGCCTTTACCAGTTTCTCAAAATTGGACATGTCTCCAGTGGCTGAACAGTTATTAGAAGGGTAGAGTCATAGCCATTGATACCTGACTCTCTCCTCTTTCCCACCCCAAAATGTTCTCTTACAAACTACCTTGTAATCCAGATTCATGACCAAACTGGAGTTGGTGCTCAATTTAAGACTACAATTTAAGGTGTAGTATCATACTTTTTCACCGCACATATTTTGCCATATCAAACCTAGGGGATTTTTTGCAGGTAATTACAGAATATTAAGATTTACTGTTTTGTGCCAAATCTGAGGTACGGAAATCAGAATTGTGAGGTAATACCACACGCTGTAAGCATTTCACTGTGTGGTATGAGTAATTTCATTATTCTGTAAAGCCTAGAGCTCACAGTTAACTCTACTAATCCCATTCTCAACTGGTTACATGCAGTGCTACACACAGTGGTATTTAAGCAGGCAGAAAGGCACTTTGTACTGGATGTGGGAAAACTATTTAGTTTGTGAAAATTCACTTCATTATCTATCTGTAGTTTGGAAACATGTTCTGTAAATCTGGAAAAGATGTTTTGTGATATTTCTGGAGTAAAGGTTATACATATTCCCGGGTTTGCCACTGTTCTCAAGGTCATTAAACCCTTGCAGACAACAATACTTGTATGTCTGCAAAGAAATGGAATGACCAGGGGGTGTGGTTTATGCACCGGGAAAGATGGCTGCCTACTGCAGAGCTCTGCTTCGCGTCTGAATGCCAGTTTCCTCGCCAAAGTCGGTGAGGAACCCCTCTTCTGGCAAGAGAGGATTGCAGACTCCTTAATGTAGGAGGTGAGATAGCCTCTCTTTTCTGACGTATTTACATGCACATATGTGTTTTTCTTGCTTTGCCTCCCACTCCTGTGTTCTGTGAGAGGAGTGGGGGGCATGTTGAGCATCTTTCTCGTATCATATGTAGCGCAATCAACCATGAAGGAATAAATCTCTTTTTTCAAGAACCATGGGGCATATTTTCAGGGGCTTATCACCACCAGGATGTCATTTTCTATGGCGTTCGCGTGACGATAACCCCTTTGCCTTATTTACAAGGCAGCATTAAGCCACTTAAGGTGGCTTAATGCCGCCTTCTAAATAAGGACACTTTTCATGCGGCACTACGCATGAAAGGGGCGAGCATTGGGTGTTGCAGTGGGTGTTCTTCCACAACAGTGAAGAACAAGAGGAGTTGGAGGGTCTGTGAACAAAAAAGCTGAGTCTACAAAGTCCTCATTAGAAAACTACACTTTTGGATTGCACTGAACCAGACCAAAGTGGTCATAAGACACTAAACGCATGATAGATATCCTATCAGCCCACCCATTTGGCGGAGCCTCGTCATGTAGGACGTCTAGAACCAGGATGGTGTGTCCAAGCCTAGATGAATTGGCTAGACAGCACACAAATTTGGTTCATACAGTCAAAGTGTCCACGCCACTGGGCGGTGCTGGTAAAGTGCAGTGCAAACAAAGAAAGTGAAAGAGTGATGTTAAAATGACGGTCGAGGCAAAAGAAAAACTTTAATAATATTCACCAAGACGCCAGATTAAAAAGAAATGTAGGACAGTGTGACAAAATCACTGTCTGCTTTGCTGTGTTGTTAAATAGGCCTATTTAACAACACAGCAAAGCAGACAGTGATTTTGTGTAGTTTTCTAATGAGGACTTTGTAGACTCGGCTTTTTTGTTCACAGGCCCTCCAACTCCTCTTGTTCTTCACAGTTCTATTAGGGGTATTTGAGTTTGGACGGTCTATAAATATATTCCCCTTGACCCTCCTTAAATAGTTGTTTTTCAGTTCTTCCACAACACCCATTGCTTTTGATGCAGCCCCCTAATTAGAAGGGTGGCATAAATATGGGGCAGCATCAAACATAAGCCGAGGGAAAACCTGGTCTAAACCTGGTGAAACAAGGAGAAATGATTAATTTTTGTTGTTTCTATGTGTGCTGCATTATCCAGCATACATTGAAAGAGCAAATCATATGATGTTTCATGTGCAGGAAGGTTTTCCTTCCTGCATTTAAACCGTCATTAAATAAAGGAGATTTGCAACTTCTATGTGTGCTGCACAAAGCAACACACATAGACGTTACAAATCACCATAATTTATTGTTTATGTGCAGTAAGAAATACCTTCCTACACATGAACAATCATTGCCTGCAACACAGACACTTTTGTACTTTGGTGCAAGGGTGCCTGTGTTGGTGCTGGGCAGCTAGATTTTGTCTCAAAGAAAGAGAGAGGGACCCGACAACCAAAGGGGAAGGGTACCAGCAAAGACCAAAGTCATAAAAAGAGTCCCCTTTGGGTAAATTTCACACTCAACACATCACTTTGCCACATACAGCCATTATACACCAGTAAGATGAAAATGAACAAAGAGGAAATATAATCAAACAAATAAAAACATAGGTGGAAAAAAATACAAATTTATTCAGAAAATCGTTAAAACCAAAAGGAGCACAGTGTGCAGTGTATTTTATAGGGTTCTTGTACTCCCTCCCTAACATATGTAATAATATTAAAAACAATGACAATGATAAACAGACAAGGAGTCACATTATAATGGCTTTATGTGGCAAAGTGATGTGTTGAGTGTGAAATTTACCCGATGGGGACTCTTTTTATGACTTTGGTCTGAGCTAGATTTTGTGCCAGCAATAGGGAAAATGAAGAGGTGCACCGCATTGTTGTGAATATGGCACATCCCTGCATTTTTAAACTGATGGAGCACAGTGGTAGTGCTCCTTTATGTGCACTACTTAATTGTGATGCGTCGCTATCTTGTATGGGCAAATCCAGAAAACTTAAAGTGTCTATTAAGCCTTTACCACCTGCCTCTTCCAGGTCTGTCCCCTTCACATTTTCACTGGTCAATTCCTCAATAATGGATTCACAAGTTTCAAATAGAGTATATCCCTCTGCCATTCCAGACCCTCTCCTCCTTCAAATACATTAAAACCTACATGTGCCTCCTCTGCCAACAAGAAACTTAAGCATGACCCTCCCTCACATTATAAATTGTCATCACCCATCTCTCTGTAACCTTTACTTGAGAAAATACGCATACGGAGACCTTTTGTCGAAGAGACCAATAAGCATATTCAAAATATTGATGACAAATGGTCATGGAGGACAGAGTGTCTTCTGTTGAACAATGAGTGAGTGATATCCAAGATGCAACAAATAAACTTTTTTCCTTTAAGAAGAAAATTGCTCTTTTGAAGTGCTGATTGGAGGATTTGGAGAGATCAAAGAAACAATCTACATATCTATGGTGTGCCAGAAGGCCTGTAAGGACAGGATCCTATTTCCTTTTTCGTCTTGTGGTTACCACAATTCTTAGATATGCCACCTTCTACTATACTTAACATTCAGAGAGCACGCAGACAATGGACAATGTTCATCTGCCACATGTGCTGTTACCAAGCTTAGAAAAGTTATTGTTTTCTTTCTGAAATTGTGTGCCCTCTTGAAAGTAGTTAATGCTGCAAAATCTAAGAAACAATTTCTCTGGTCAGTAAAAAAAGTTTTTTAATTCTCAAGATGTCTCTAAAGTCACTGCTGCTAGAAGGAAAGAGTGCCTGGAATTTCGACAGGTGCTTCGCTCTTTGGGTGCACGCTATGGATTTTACATCCCTGCTCCTTAAAAGTGAGATATCAAAATAACACTATGATGTATGAAGACCCCATTAAGCTTAGGAAATTCTTCCTATCTCATGCAACTGGCACAATGGATACTGCAGGCCCTTCCCATAATTGAGACTTTGGGTCATACGTATCTTTAGTATTTGCTGGCTTTTGCTCCTTTGATTACGGCGGTTACTAAATGTTTTTTATGTCAATGTTTTTTTCTAGGTTTTTCCTGATAATATGTTTGTGTGTTAATTCCTACTTTTTGTCTTTGTCTCTCAGTCTTCTCCATTTCTGCTATGTTCTTTTGTTAGCGTGTTTTGCTCCGCAGATGTGCCGTTTTCATTCTGTGTTGTCTCTATCCTCCTCTTTTTAGTCAACTTATCAAGGTACGTTATTGCAATCATCCCTTGTTCGATATGCATTGTCTTTATCTTTTCTATCTTATTTATCTTGTTCTTTCCTTTTTCCTTCTTTTTAGGTCCTCTCCTATGTTTTCCTCTCCTAGCCTTTCTTTTCCTTATACCTTGCTTCTTCAGTGTATTCTTCCTGTTTTCGTCTATAATTCATACATATGGTCTTTGTGGACTGTTTTTATTTTATGATTGTATATTCTCAAATCATTCAGAGTATTATTATGAAATGGTAAAGGTTTTATAATTACCTTGAAGCGACAGAGATTTTTATCTCACCTGTTTAAATACAATTCTGATATAGTTCTATTACAAGAAATCCACATCACAGAAAGTGAAGCTTTGAAACTTCAACATGGATGTGTACGTTCTATCTTGTCTTCTTTGCAAAAGAAAAATGGAGTTGTTATCCTTTGTAGTAAAAAATGAGATTTTTTACACTGAGTTCAGATGGATTATAGTTTAATTGATTGATTTGAAAATGTATGGAGCGCGCAAATGCCCCGAGGCGTCTTGGCGCTAGGGTTGATGTAAGAAGGACTGCCGAAGATGAAGTGATCTGACGAGGAGATAAAAAGCCAAGTTTTTATGGCTTTTCTGAAAGACATAAGCGAGGGGCTGTTTTTTATAGTAATTGGGAGAAGGTTCAATGTCTTGGCTGTCTGCCACAAGAATCTTCTCCCCCCTCACCTAACCTGCTTGAATTTAGGTACCTGTAAAAGTTTTGCATGAACAGATCTCAAGCGCCTAACTGGCTCATACCATTTCAAATGTGTAGATGGATTATAGTATGTTTCCTTATGATAAAAATTCCAGAAACAGTGTTTAATGTCCTACTCATGTAGATTATAATTTTTAGGCTACTATACCAAAAAATGTCTTCAGTATGATGATCCTTACTTCATTTTGGGAGGAGACTGAAATCAGATTATCAACGCATTTCGAGACCAACACTATTAAATTAGATGTATACCACATGAAATGCACAAACAATGTTGTTCTACTATTTTCCATACCGCTCCACTTGATTCTTGGAGGTTATGTCACCCTACTTCTAGAGATCATTCCTTCTACTCTCCTGTTCATTGATTACTCATTAGGCTGGATTATATATTTTTGAACAAACATTTGTCTTAATGTCTTGTCACTGCTAGTATTGGCACCATTGTGCTTTCAGATCATGTCACATTGATCACATATATGGATTTGAGTTCTGATACTTCTTAATTAAATAGGTGAAGATGTAACAATTATTTAGTGCAAGATGCACAATTTTCTTCTTCCTTAATAGAACCCTTGACATCTACCTACATATTTCATGGGGAAAATTTAAGGCAGCTGCAAGGAGATTTATTGTTTATTTTGTTGCCCGAAAAACTGTATACAGGATGAAGAGCATAAAGAGTTATTGTCTTCTATTAAAATTTTAGAGGTCCAATTTTATTCTTAAAAATTCGAAGATACCTTACAAAGGTTTATCAAAGCCAAATTACATGTAAATGAGATTTCCATGAATGCAGTATTCCTCTTTATTACTTAAGAGCAGTACACAATAACAAAGTTGGGAAAGTATTGGAAACTTTTCTCAAAGTTAGGAAACAGCATTCTCATGTTGCCTCTATTTCTGGTACTGGAGGTGTTTCATTGTTTAAAGAGGAGTATATTTTATAAGAATGTGCAAAATTCTACATTGATCTTTATACACCAGAGCCTCACCCTGTTAATCTCGTATTACATCATATTTACACCAAATCCCAAAAGTAAGAACTACCCAGCTGAACTTTTCTGCTCTAGAACCAGATATCTCTTTACAAGAAATCCTTATAGCACTCTCTCTCCTTTAAGTGAAAATACCTGGTCAAAGGTATTAGTATTGAATTTTTCCTTCACTTCTCTGGCCTCCTGATTTCTTTATTGCTACATGTCTTTCATTTTTTCAATACATCTTATATGGAGACTGGTACATTTCAGGAGGCTACTATGTGCCTGATCTCAAAGGAAGGTAAAGATCCCATATTATGTAAGAATCATCAACCTATATCTCTTGTTAATGTTGATTATAAGATCTTAGCTAAAGTATTAGTATTATGATTAGACCCTCTATTACCGACTTCCCCATATTTTGCTCCACAACAAGGAGTGTGTTAAGGTCACCCTTTATCGCCTTTATTATTTATCTTTGCACTAGAACATTTTCTTAATTTCTGTACCTGACACAACACATTGATATCTGATTTTGATTATGGTGATAAGCAGTTGAAATTTGCGGCCTATGCAGATTATATTCTTTTTTTCATTTCAGATCCATATAGTGGTATGCCAGCTCTTCCAATGGAAATTTCAGCTGTTTCATAAGTTTCTGGTTATAAAATCAATCCTGAGAAATCTGAGGTACTGCCCCTTCACAGCTATTGCTTTGAATGTTTTTTTACTTCCTCTGGATTTCAGTGGACTTCCTCCAAGATTATATAACTAGGTATTTGGTTTACCATTGCTATCCCTGACACAGTGCATATCAACTTAAAAGAGAGTTTGAGTAAAATTCTCTTTATTAAGTCTTTACTAGCCTCATGGAGTCCGCTGTTCTTATCTCGGTGGGGCCGATGGTATTCGATTAAAATAATGATATAATCCATGTTGTTATAGTCTCTTTCCATGATACCTGTGCATGTTCCCAATTTGTGTTTTAAAAAAATTATTCTACTATTTCCAAATTTATAGGGAGAAATGTAAAGTCTAGGATATCGTTATTTAAACTAAAAAATCTAAATTTGAGGGTGGAGTGAACTTCTGGATTTCTGTCATTATAATCAGCCCTTTAGTTTACGACATGCAATGTTATGACTTCAAACTTGCTCTTCCCATTTCTCTCCACTTTGACTGGGAATGGAACAGTCACTGATCCTCCCTTTTACTCCAGTTGAGGTGATCTCTTTTTCATTTAATGACATCTTCACTTTTTAAACATACTTATCATTTATTAAATTCTTGTTCTTGCCCTTGGGAAACTTCTCTAGATACCGTTTTGCACTCCCCTTTGTGGTACAACAAGTTGCTCAATCATGGGAATGAATCATTGTCCTGAAAGTCTTGGAGAGAACAAAATATCATTTGGGTCACTGGTTTGCTTCAAGACAATATGCTGATCGTATTCCTATAGTTTCAGCAGTCTTTTAAATACTCTAATACCTTCCAGTCTCGTTTTGCCCTTTTGATAAATATAATATGTGATGTCTTTCTTTTCTTCTGATCGGGATGTGTTAGGTCCTTTCATTTTTATTACAAAAGCTTCTCAGATCTATAAATATCTTTCCAGTGTTAACTCTCTGAGGAACAAATCAAGAATAGAACTACTTTTGGAAGCAGATTTGGGTTTTACTTGGTCCAGTATGCTTTGAAATAAGCTTTGGGGGGAAATGTATAACACATCTAGAGCGGCTAACACAACACAAACCCTATTTTTTATTTATAACCATTTACACATTACTTCTTCCTTTTTGAACTACCAGCCACTGCTTGTGTATTATCAGAGAACTCAAAACCACCCTGAACTCTCTGATGATAAATGATATATCTTCATTTTCACAATATATATTAACGCATGGTTAGATTACATTGGATAACCTTTCTTTAGGGTCCTCAATGTATTACGGTATTAAAGACTATAGGTATTATTAAGCTTATGCATGCTTCTTACATTTATCCTTGTATTTCCTACCCACACTCCTCTTTCCTGTTTCTTCCTCGTATTCAAAGATCCAAGAGTGTTTTTAAAAATGGCTTTTTAGGTCATTTTACTTCAAACATTTGATAGTTTACCTTTGCAATGCATGATTTACTAATTTCCTTTTTTCCTGCTATAGATGAAATAATGTACTGTGTATTTTTCACAATGTAATGTAAGTTTCTCAAAAAAAGCCTTTTTGAACACAAAAAGAAAATGGAATGGCTACCGGAAACAATAGGGGTCAGATTTATCAACACTTTGACTGAGTGAAAAGTCACTAAAAGTGACTCAAATCGCTATAAAGTGTTGATAAAGAATTCACCTTCCAGCGCAAACCCTTCAAAGTAAACCTTAAGCTTTGATCCCCTTTGCATTGCTTCGTATCACTTTGCATCAAGGGGGGCGTACTATGGGTGGTACATTGGCTTCCCTATGCTCCCACCCATGGTTTCTGACTGAAAGTCCTATCCACTATCAATGGAAGATAGGGATTTGCTCCAATCAGTAATGCCTCCTTGAGGTAGGCCCTAACTAGGAGATTTGTTTTCATATCTCTTACTTTTTCACACATTGCATGTGTGCTGCACTGTCACCACGCTAGAATGTGGAAAAACCTATAAAGTATGTCTAAGCAAAGTATCTTATATGGGAAGGGTACCCTTCCAGTACAAAACCTATACTAGACATCATTACCACACCTTTCCACCATGGTGCAAAAATTGTGTATGAAAATATTCAAAAGAACAACAGAGGAGCGTCACAACAATAATGACTACAATAAGAGTAAGCAAGTAGCCTAGCTCACAGTCTAGGTTGACTGTTAAGGAAACCTTATTAGGTTGTTTTGAAAGCCCTCACTCACCAACCTGGTTGGTGACATGCTTCATCATCGGGCCCCACCAGGAGTGGCCGAATGCCACCTTAGTGTGCTGCAACGCCAGGTTACTGCGGAGCTAGGTTTTTTTGTGTGTGAAGTGAAAATAAAGTGAGTTTTAAAATGTCACAATTTAATTAAAAAAATGAATTTATTTGTTTTTCAATTGGACAAGGATTAAAAACAAAAGTGTAGGATAATGGACCAAAATTACAAGTCCAATTTTATCCTAGTGTAAGGTCAACATGTTTCAGCCTATGTGAAATGGTATATCAGGCATTTATCAGGACCAGTGAATTAAAAAGTTATTATTGAACCCCGGTGGTATGGGCGCGCTAAAGCGCACCCTAGCCTGGGGTTATTAGTGTTAAAAAGAAAAACACTATATCAAGATTCCATCGTGTTGGAGTGGAACCGAGTTTATTAGAAGGCGCTTAAATTTAAAGCACCATGGATATCGGGAGGAGGGTGGTAGCAAAATGGCACACTGCTCTGTAAGCTAGGCACCCGCTTGGCACCTGCATAGCCCTCTTATGCCAGACCCCAGAGAAAAATATTCAGCCTGAAAGTGCTGAGAAAGAGAGCAGCAACACCAAGTAGATATGGCGCTACCTTTCTCTCTCCTCTTAGCGTAATGCAGGGCAGCAGTTGTGTTTCATCATGCCGTAAATTACTAAGGGCCTGATTTAGAGTTCGATATATGGGTTTCTCATTTACAAATGTGACAGATATTGCATGTGTTGTATTACAAGCGCCATTGGATATAAGGCACTTGTAATACAGCAGAAGGGATATCCGTCACATTTGTGACTGAGTAACAGGTCTGCCAAACACTAAATCAGGCCCTAAATCTCCTCCAGATGCACAGCAGGATTTATTTCATAACACAGAGCTACAAGTACTAATGTGTACTTGACTGGGACATCAGTTCCTTCCCAGTTTCTTTATTTGGGGGTATTGCACACTTGCACCCCTACATCTGCTTTTGCGTTTTTACAGCTCATGAGAGACAGATTATTTTGGGCTCATGGTCAATCCAGCACTTATGGAGATTAGTAGGGAGTCAATTGGGACTGGAATTGATAGCCTCTCAAATGGCAACCTCAAATCGAGAAAGTAAAGAGGTTCTACATCCTTCAGATGAAGAGTGTTATTCTGCTTTCATAACAACTATAGTTATTCAAAACCTAGTTCCAATTTCCTGGAAAGCAGAACTTTTCAGGTATAAGTGACTAATAACTGTTTCTTCGAATTTCCTCTTATGGACTTTCCAGGCATGAACGACCACAAATAGTTATTTGTGATTAAAATTGAAATTTGACAAATAGTAAGAATTTTTCAAGTTTCTCTGTGCCCAGAAAAGCACCAGAGCTGAATTATTAGGTTCCTGTGTCAACAAATGCAAAGAGAGTCCTGCTGTCAAAATGTGGCAACATTTTACAGTGCACCCCATAAAACCTTCCAATAGAAACTAAAGTTAGCATCAATGGAGCATGGCTAGTTGGTTCCTGCGTTTGTGGTAACCTTGGGATGTGGTGTAGAAATGTTGGCAACGCATTGGTAAGCCGTGAAAACACTATAAATTTAATAGATATTAGGCCCTAATGTAAAAACAGCTCCCTGAAGGAGCATTGTGAGCAGTGTGGATTGAATGTGCCAATAGGAAAGATGATAAAAACATATGAATAGAAATATCTTAACAACATGTTGTAAATGCTTGTGTATGAATGAAAATTCGCATTATGCAAAATGCACGTAAATTAGGGAATCCTGTGAGTGTAAATTCTTGCACACTTTTTTATCACTGCAGACTAGTTTGAGAGGACATTTTCTTCTCAAGAAAGTCCCCTTGCCCGTATATTGAGTGACTTTTGAATGTGAGGTATGTCCTCAAGTTGAGTTTCACTCGTGGAACCCCAGAGTGTAGTTTGCTAAGTTTGCACATAATGTTACAAAGTTGTCCCGAAATTTCAGAAACAAATGTGCAAACCCCTAAAGAAAGCACATCATGTAAATCATATGCACACCCCTAAATAAATCACATCATGTAAACCATGTCTAATAGACATCTGCTCTCTATTTTTGTATTTATATGGTATACTTAAGCAAGTACGGTAGGAGCAATGAATGAGGTATATATATATACCCTGTGCCTGTGTTAGAAGGACTACAATCACTGATAGTTATACTTCTCTTCTCGATAGGTGTTGAGCACTACCCCTTAATTGTCCACGATAGCAAGTGTATTTTGGGGTCATTTTTGTGTTTGTCTTCCACCATGGAATACATTTGTGAGCCGAGTCCATCCTGAAACCAGCTAAGGGATGTTTCTTCTGCATTGTGTATAAAGTTCTTCATAGTCCTCTCTTCTTCCCTCATTTTTTCATATCATCTGTATGACTTTCAGCAGTACTGATTTCCATAGCATGGCCTGGCTGCTAAGGCTGCTGCAGTAGGAAGAGGAGGTGTGTCGCAGACCACAAGCGTTGTGGGATGCAGAAAAATGGTATTGTTCCTCGACAGAGTTGTCGCTTTTTGCTCAACATTATCTGGATGCATTCTAAGAGGTTTTGAGGATTGAGTGGTACTGAAGGATAAACTCTGGCTGGGCAAGTCAAGAGAGCTCGAACTACTAACTGTTTACATGAAGAAGTGCAATGTACATTTTGCTGTAGCATTGATTAAGAAACTCCGCTGAAGGTTGTCTGCATGATAAGAGAGTTTTATCTTTTTTTAAGGTTTACTATAGAGAATCAGATCAGAGGACATAGGTGCACATTTTTTCCATTTGTTGGTATATTTAAGTTTGAGCATCTTTGAGGGGGCAGTATGTGGTGATTTGAATAGTTTCTTACTTGCTAAATTCTACCACACTCTCACATTCCTTATTTTACATATTAGGTCAAGTGATTATTGCAAAAACTGAGATGTTCTTTAAAAACATCAGCACCTCCCTCCTCATCCTCTGAATATTTTTACTGATCATTAAAATCTGCAATTTTGGTAAAGGACCCCAATGCCTACAGTAGGATTATCACATTGAGCTGCACCTTGTGAATTACAATTCAATGACGACTGTTTACCCTTGGAATACGCATGGTAACTGCATGAATTTACTGGTACACATCCAAAACATGATGCATCAGAACTGTCTCTGCTTCAATACTTTCAAACCCAAAGTCATAATACTAGGCCCATGAAACAGCACCTTACTTCCAGTTGACTGACTGCTACTCATGGCCTTTACAACAGTCTGCTCCAAATGTCTACAACTCTGAAGTCTTTCAAGATGTATATCTGTAATTCGTATCACAAGGGACCACCATTGTCAATCTTTATTATACCACCTGTGCATAGTCTTGACTCTACATCCTATGTCTCATAGTGTCACCCTTTTGCTTTAGATCAATTATTGAAATCGAATCTACAGATATCTTCCCGGCAATGTGATATTCAAGCTCAAAGGAGAGTTTACCACACTGATATCTTTCAACGGGTCCATTATTATACAAAAACTGGGAGAAACTAATGTCTGTGGCTAACAATCCTGCAGGAATTCTGGAACCGCCTGTCTCCGGTGAACAAACCCTGTCTCCCACACTCTCTTTGCAATTGTTCATACGCTGCCCTGGTAAAATCTGGGCTTCATAGTAAGTTGACCATGCTCTTAGAGCGAACATTCCACCCTCCATGGTAAACAATCATCTTATAAGCACCCCTGCTCAGTTGCTTTTGTGCTTTATAGATTATGAGTCCTAATATGATGTTTTGATCAAGGTTACTGTGGAGGCAAAATGTTGATTAGAAGGGAAAAGTGGTCTGACCGGTAAGATGGAATGGTGGAAAAGCATTAGATGATGTCTGCATCTCCAAAGATGAGATAAAGAATATTGCCTTTTTAGTGTGGGGGGTTTGAGTGATGTTGATATAAATTATTTGAGTAAAGCAATATTACATAGAAATACTTTTAATTTTCACTTGGCATTGTCACAGTAAAGATGGAAGTTCCCAAAATTATTCAAATTGCACTGACATAATTAAAAGTCTTGTGGTAATATTCTGAGAACTGGTTGGAGAAATGTATTCTGAAATTGAACTATTGATAGATTGTTTATTAATAGTTTAGGATGTGATTAAGGAGAAAGCACTGTTAAGGCCTTAGAATGAGTCATCGTTCGAGGTCTGCATTTGATGATTTCTTTGTGATTGACTGCTATGCTGTTTCTTATTTGTGTTGTGTGTTAGCAATGGTGGTGTGTATTGTTGACTAGTGAGTCAATGATAGATGGGAACGTAGTTCAAGACAGTTTTAGTAATGCATATAATATCCAAATTGAGGCTCTGGAATGAGATTGGAAGTTTCAGGAGGATCAGCATCGGCCATCATGGCATTTAGCAGCATTTTCAAGGGTGTTGGTGCTTAGACTAAAAGGTACCCCTCCCACTCTGCTCAGATCACTAGAAAGAGGGACCGGTGGAAAGGGTGTTAGCTGCAGTAACTCAGGAATGAACACACTACACAAAGCTCTCTGACTGCAGACCAGTCATCCTAACACATGGAGGCACGTGGAGTCTGAAAGGGACCAACAATACTAACCGTGCAGAAATATTCCTGTCCTTTTCAAACAAAACGAGGGGAGCATATGCTAAAGTGGTGACATACAGCCTTTTCAGAACAAAATCATCCAAGAAAAAAATAGTTAAAGGTGCACTTCGATGAACGTCGCTTCGATGAGTAGCAATATTCGAGTAAATAACTATTGAAACAGAAATAAAATAGTTTTTGTTATTTAAATGAATTGCTTTTAAATAGGGCACATACAATGTTGAGCTAGCGTTCGTGTGGTGCTGTGTGCTCTGCTCATCAAGGGTTTGTAATGTTAAGTAAATCAATGCAATGATGTGTGCCATTTTGCACCAGGTGAGCATGTACACAAACCCTGAGCAAATAACCCCAGAGATCCCAATTGAGGATGATTTCAAGTCATTTTATAACATCAGCCTTATCAAAGGGTACTTAGCTAATGGTAAAAGGAGTGCGTGTCAGAGAATGAGAGGGAGGGAGTAGGCGGGAGAGTGAATAGAGAGCAGTTGAACAGAAAAAGAGAGAGAAATAGATGGTAGGGGAGAGATAAATACAGATAAATACAGATGTTTGCAGTTTTCCAATTATTTCACTAATCCATTCCGCTTGGGAACGCAGAGACCCCTTGTGTTTAGGTTTATGGCTGCCTTATGTTTCATGAACAGTGTAAAAATATAAGAATGCCACTCTCAATTGCTCTTTATGCTATAAATTCTTTATTAACATGTTTATTGCCAAAACCATAAGGCTTGCCTTTAATATATTGGTAGTAACTTACATGACAAAAACCCAGGAAATTCACTGAAAAAGCCAAAGGTTAAAGTGGAAATTATAGTTGGGTATTCAAAATAACTTAGAAATTCACTGAAAAAAACATAGGTTCATGGGATGTTATAGATATCGATTCAGGGCTGAATTGTTGCACTATATCAAGAAACTAATAACAAAATAGGTGAAATTTAAATGAACAAAACCACTGAAATTCACCAGTTATAGTGATCTCAAGTAACTGTATCTCATGCCCTAAGTAACTATAGCTCGTCCACCCGCCATGCACAGTGCTTTTATCAATGATGTCAGTGATGTTATTAATGATGTCATAGAACATGTCATGAGTGATGTAATATGTGAGATTATTAGCAGTGCTTGGCTTGGTTTGGAATACACTAATGAAACCACCACTAAAATCCACAAAAAATAAATACTGAAAACAGGATAGCCTAGAAACAAGATTCGGGTACACACTCTCAACAAAAAACACCCTTCAAAAACTCTCCTGCTTTTTTCAAACTAGGTTGTTACAAATATGACCATAGACCATTGATTGTAATAGTCCATGAGGACAAAATCCAATTGATACTGAGAAGACAGGAAATTAAAATATACTACAATGCCTATGCCCAATTTATTCCATTCCCTCGCTGGAAATTCAATAGGATTTAGCATAGCAGAGCAAATTTTGAAACTTTTCTCAGAGCTGTGACAAATTATGTACTTTGTAACAGCTTCCTCAATATCTTAGTCCATTACAGGCCACCAGAACCCATTTCATACTTTTCTCTTTGCCATTGTTGTACCCAAATGGCCTTCATGAGCTCTTCCAATCAACTTGTCACACACCAAAAGGTGGTATCAGCCTGCTCCCTCTCAATAGGATGCCGTTTTCATCTGACAATTAGTCTGCAACCTTAGCATGAGGCTGAACACTCACGTAGGCACTTCTTTCCTTAAGTCAACTATCTTGCACAAACACTGTCACTATTTCTAAATCTTCTTCTTGTTCAGCTACTTTCTTCCAAAGATCTTGAGTACAAGCATTCATTTGTGTGAGGTCAGCTGCAGTTACAGTTTCTTTTTCAACATTATCATCTGCACCCATGACGTCATCAGCCTCAATAGGAAGCCTGGGTCTAAAGTTTGCCCTGTGGTTAGTATTTGTACGACAAAGTTTTGCTGGATCATTTTCGTTGCTAATCTAGCTATACGTGAAGTGGCACGTTCAATGTTTTCCCTTTTTTCCCTGTTTGTGGTCTGTCTACAGAGTGACCCTTCTGACCTAAATATAAAAACAACTCTTTTCTAATGCTACTGCCCACTAGTCGCATGCTAATAATTCTTTTTCTATCACAGAATAGTGCAAATCTAAACTCCTCAATATTCATGACACAAAACTGACAGTAGCTTCATCCACACCTGTCTCTTGGAATATAGTAACACCTTCACATTACCTTTGAAATACTGATGGTGCTTATGCCAGTCCAAATGGCATTCAATAGTTTTGAAAAGTGCTAATTGGGCAACTGATTGCAATGCAATGTTTAGACTCTTCTTGGTGAAAGGATGAGGCCAAATCAATTCTTGAGAAACGTTCAGCACCTCCCAGCATTTCCACTAAATCAATAATCTTGAGTAGAGGATCTGAATCAACCGAGATCTCTTTATTGAGACAGTGTAAATCAACACAAATTGCCATACCCAATTACGCTTCCAGACTACTTCTATTAGAAATAACCATAATGTTGATTCTACAGGTTCACTGGCAGATTTCTTGCATATTTTTATCTATTCCTTTTCCAAATCTGTTCTCAAACTAAACGGGCCTGCTCATTTTTGTGTTTTACTGGAACAACATTTTCTTTCACTTTAATATGATGCTTAAACCCCTTTATAAACCCTAGTTTATTTGCAAACATGCTAAGGAATTCATGTTCATCAATGCAATTTAGTCCTTGATGAGCAACACTTGTTCTTTGGCACTCAGTCTAGGATCCATCACAAATAGTTGTTGACTAAACCATCCTAAGATATTTAGACATCAGATCTTAAAGTACATTTTCCCTTGAATTTTACACCCTTTAAGTTCTGTGAGAAATTGGGTTGTTAGTTGAGGAGGGTGTGAACCCTCTACAAGCAACAGCCACAATCTGTGTCAGGGTAAACCACTGAAGTCACAAATTTAACCTGCGCTTAGCCCTTTGGTGGCTTGGTAAAAAAACAGTCAGGCCTACGTTAAAGTCAATGTTTAAAGTATTTATGCAGAACACAAACAGTAATAAAGTGTAAAATCACCAAAAGAAAAATTCCAAATCAACTTAGAAACATCAATTACATGTTAATAAATTATATGCCACCAAAATAAAAATAATCCAATCAGTAGAACCGGAGATATGCAATTTCATATTTGTTGAAAAAATCAGTAAGACTCAAAAAGTGCCAACTGCGGGTATCTGGTTCAAGTTACAAGTTCAGGGCAACCATGATGGATCACGGGCTGGATATAAGACTGAGCTTAGTCTGCTGACAAAGTACCTTGTAGTGTGGGCGACAAGATGCAGAGTCCTGGCTTCAAGCTGAGTGGGCTGGCGATGAGGAGTTGTGTACAAGGATTTGTGATTTGAGGTACAGCATCGAGCTCTGTTGCACAGCATCCGAGTCGATGAAGATGTTGAGTGGAGCTTGTGATGTGAGGCCATGCATTGTCATTGAAGAAGCCATTGGTAGGTGCTTGTGAGGACTTACGTTCTGATGTATCGGCACTGGGGACGAGATAGAGCGTGCTGGGCTGATGTCGGTGGTGAGCTTCGTCCCACTATGTCGAGATGTGTGGCATTACATCGACATTAAAGACTGTTATGTCCCTGTGGCTTTCAACAGGGGTCCAGAGTACTGACCTTTGGAGATTCCTTCGAGTCCTGGGTCCACACAGGCAGGATTCAGCAGGCATCTCACAGCAGCAGAAGAGTCCTGGTGCAGCAACAGCAAGCCTCGGCAGGGAAGCAGTCCTTGGCTAGCAAAGCAGAGCTTGGGCAGCAGGACAGACTTCACAGTTGGGCAGTACGTCTCCATGACTGAGTCCACAAGTCCAAGGATGATCTGAAAAGTAGGTCTGGACATCCCCTTTTTATCCCTGCTGCCTTCTTTGAAGTGGGAGAAGTTTCTAGAAGCTACCCTTTCAAATTGCTTGGAATTTCATGCCTCCCTTCCCTGGTTCCAGTCTGGGGACATGCACAATGGACACTGTGAAGTTATTTGCGTGAGAGCAGGATTCAGGCTATTTATTTGTAACTGGGTCTATTCCCTGCTATGTCCCCCCATGCTGCCTTAGATGGCCCATCAAGGCACACCTAATCCTTCTATTGCGTGGTTGTCTGAGAAGAATATATAAAGGCCAACTGCCACTCACACCTAGTCATGTGACCCAGGAATAGGCTGCAGGCCCCAAATGTGTGGGAAATGAACATGCTAATTTTCTAAAAGTGGCTTTTTCAGAATTGTGACCTAAAATTCAGCTTTGTAATTAAAGAGGATTTTAAATTCAAATTCCTAAGATACTAAACATGACTTTCGTACCCATTTCCAATCAAAAGTTAGCACTTAATGTAATAAGGTAACCCAATGTTATCATTTAGGAGAGGTAGGCCTCACAGTGTTGAAAATGAATTTGTGAGTTTTTCACTACCAGCACATGTAAAACTTGAATGTATGTGTCCAGCTTTTTAAATTACAATCCACCCTGCCCTACGCCGGCTAGGTCCTTGCTTAGGGATGTCTTATAGGTCACACAAAAGGAGTTTTTAGCTTGACAAGAGGGGTTATATTGCCAAGTCAAATTGGCAATTTAAAACTGCATACAGGCTGCAATGGAAGTCCTGGTACATGTTTCAGGGGCCACTTAACTGGGTGGCACAATACGTGCTACAAGCCCTCTCGTAGCATTTAATTTACAGGCTCTGAGTATATTGAATACCACTTTACGAGGGACTCATAAATAAATGAAATATGCTAATCAGGTAGAAGCCAATTTTAGCATGTTTTAGATAGTGAGAACTAGCACTTTAGCAATAGGTAACAATGGTAAAATGCACAGAGTCCTCAGCCCAACAAGAACGGAATACAATAAATAGGATGGTGAAGGTAAATAGTTTGGGGAAACCCTGCATAGAGGGCCAAGTCCACCAAGTTCTAGTTTCTTTCCCTTTCAGAAGACAAAGAGACCTGCCTGGAGGAAACAGCTCTCTATTTCCCCATGTTTTCTGAAAAAAAGACCATTCATAATGGTGGCCCCAGGTCCTGCCCTCAGAATCTAACAATACATGTGATCTTTCCCCACCCAATATATGGGTCTTTGCATTTTAAAAGTCCCCATTTAGTGATGACATCTTCAGCTACTACTAACACCATGTCTTGGAACTCATGATACAAACTCGGGCTTAGATCTTCTGATGATTTCTCATCAACCACAAATTTACTATCTTTTTGACTGCCCTGCTGCCCTACTGTTTGAACGAGTGCCCTGCTGTCTCAGGAAGGACGACTGGACTTGCTCCTCAAACCCGGGACCACCAGAGTGATCTGCAAGGGCTAGCTGACTCGCCTCCTTTGTGAGCTACAAGGACATACTGTCTCCAGAGTCTTGTCCTGCATCTGCCCAGCTAACCAGACCTAACTGGACCTGCCTGTGTCCTGCTGCTTGCCTCTGCTGCAGTGAGTCTTGATTTCAAAGAGGTGCCCCCCCCCCGATCCTGTACACCTGACTAGCATCAGAGTGTACTCCTCCTTGTCCAACTGAGGATTTACTCAATACTGACACAGCGCGATGGAACTCGACACAGAACCTCGCATCACAGCACCTCTCGGTTCCTGATTGGCAGCCTCATCAGGACCGGCACAGCATGGTGCAGCTTGACACAAGAATTCACATCGCAGCAACTCACAGCTCCTGGTCGGAGGTCTCATCGCAACCTACACATTGAGACACAACCTTGCATCTCAGCCCAAGTACAACCAGGTAATAATAATAATAATAATAATAATAATAATATTAATAATAATAATAATAATAATAATAATAATAATAATAATAATAATAATAATAATAATAATAATAAAGTATCTTATAGAGAGTGTGACTACTCCCAACGGGAGTGTCCCAGCGCTGTGCGGAGAGGAGGATATGGGCAGTTAGCAAGATGTGGCCTGTGAGAGCTAGGGAAGGTTGAATAGCTTTGTTTTTAGTAGTTTACGGAAACTGAGTTCCGAGGGGGCCTTCCTGATTTGTTGGGGTAGGGAATTCCAGAGGGTAGTAGTCTTGACTGCAAAGGAACGTCCATCTGTTCTGGCTTTGGAAAAGCGAGGTGTGACGAGAAGTTCCAGATGGTTGGATCTAAGGTTTCTTGTATGACGGGATGTGTGAATACGTTTCCTCAGGTATAGGGGGCCGTCGCCCTTTATTGCTCTGTAGGAAATAGTGAGAGCTTTAAGTTCTGTGCGCCTCTTAACTGGCAGCCAATGAAGGCTGCATAAGTGGGGAGAAATATGATGCCTGAATGGGATGTTCCTAATGAGCCTTGCTGCTGCATTCTGGATAATTTGCAGCTTCCTGTGCAGATAGTCTGGTAGGCCCAAATAGGCTGTTGACATAGTCCAGTTGTGATGTAACTAGGGCCTGTACAATAGTTTTTCTGCACTCAATGGGTAGAAGATGGAGAAATGTGCGCAGTGCTTTAAGTTTCAGGAAACAGATAAAGGAGACATGACCAATTTAAGATTTACAAGATATTGTGTTGTCGATTTTAAAACCCAAGTTTCTAGCAGAGGTGACTGGACAGGGGGGAGGGTCCAGTACCGAAGGCCACCAGAGGTCGGATCTGGGAGGTGTGAGTTGATTAAAAAAAAGGACCCCTAGTCTTCTCGGTATTACGCTGTAAACAGTTGGTGGTCATCCAGATGGAGATGTCTGTCAGGCAGTGTTTAAATTTAGAGAACGCTTCCTCTGAGTGGTCTTTAAAGGAGAACATCAGCTGAGTGTCATCAGCGTATGAGATGACACCCACCTCATGCTGTTCGATGAGAGAATAGTTACAACAAGGGGTGGTGAGGGACAGAGTCTCTGAATTAAGCAGAAAGCTCTCACCCAGTCAAGAGATCAGGGCTAGATCCAACACCGTTTTTTAGCTCACTGCACCATCCCAGTTTCAGAACCTGGCTGTATGCAAATTAGTCTGTTCCTGTCCCAGTGCATGATGGGAACAGGGCAAACCAAACTACAAAAGCCAATTCTTACACTGGGAAGGAAACAAGCTCCCGGGGACCGGTTTCTGGCATTACAGCCGTCTTCGGCCCGGTTTGCTTGAATCCTGATGGTGCAATGAGCAAGGGTCTCACATCTGAGAATACCCTTCCACGCTTAGGGTGGACAAAAATAGTTACAACAAGGGGTGGTGAGGGACAGAGTCTCTGAATTAAGCAGAAAGCTCTCACCCAGTCAAGAGATCAGGGCTAGATCCAACACCGTTTTTTAGCTCACTGCACCATCCCAGTTTCAGAACCTGGCTGTATGCAAATTAGTCTGTTCCTGTCCCAGTGCATGATGGGAACAGGGCAAACCAAACTACAAAAGCCAATTCTTACACTGGGAAGGAAACAAGCTCCCGGGGACCGGTTTCTGGCATTACAGCCGTCTTCGGCCCGGTTTGCTTGAATCCTGATGGTGCAATGAGCAAGGGTCTCACATCTGAGAATACCCTTCCACGCTTAGGGTGGACAAAAATAGTTACAACAAGGGGTGGTGAGGGACAGAGTCTCTGAATTAAGCAGAAAGCTCTCACCCAGTCAAGAGATCAGGGCTAGATCCAACACCGTTTTTTAGCTCACTGCACCATCCCAGTTTCAGAACCTGGCTGTATGCAAATTAGTCTGTTCCTGTCCCAGTGCATGATGGGAACAGGGCAAACCAAACTACAAAAGCCAATTCTTACACTGGGAAGGAAACAAGCTCCCGGGGACCGGTTTCTGGCATTACAGCCGTCTTCGGCCCGGTTTGCTTGAATCCTGATGGTGCAATGAGCAAGGGTCTCACATCTGAGAATACCCTTCCACGCTTAGGGTGGACAAAAATAGTTACAACAAGGGGTGGTGAGGGACAGAGTCTCTGAATTAAGCAGAAAGCTCTCACCCAGTCAAGAGATGAGGGCTAGATCCAACACCGTTTTTTAGCTCACTGCACCATCCCAGTTTCAGAACCTGGCTGTATGCAAATTAGTCTGTTCCTGTCCCAGTGCATGATGGGAACAGGGCAAACCAAACTACAAAAGCCAATTCTTACACTGGGAAGGAAACAAGCTCCCGGGGACCGGTTTCTGGCATTACAGCCGTCTTCGGCCCGGTTTGCTTGAATCCTGATGGTGCAATGAGCAAGGGTCTCACATCTGAGAATACCCTTCCACGCTTAGGGTGGACAAAAATAGTTACAACAAGGGGTGGTGAGGGACAGAGTCTCTGAATTAAGCAGAAAGCTCTCACCCAGTCAAGAGATCAGGGCTAGATCCAACACCGTTTTTTTAGCTCACTGCACCATCCCAGTTTCAGAACCTGGCTGTATGCAAATTAGTCTGTTCCTGTCCCAGTGCATGATGGGAACAGGGCAAACCAAACTACAAAAGCCAATTCTTACACTGGGAAGGAAACAAGCTCCCGGGGACTAGGCGTGGGCGGAAAATCCGTTCCGCTCGCGGATTTTGCGGATTTTCGGGAAATCCGCAATCCGCGAGATTTGCGAATTTCCCGCAAAATCCGCAAATCCGCGAGCAGCGGATTTTGCTCGCACTGCTCGCACTGTTCGCGTGAGTTCGCGCCCCGCGAATAAGTGCCAAATTGCAGAAATACGATCTTAGCAAAACTGAAAGTAACTACTTACCAGGTTCAAAAGTTCAGGCTCATCATTAGTAGCCATTTCCTGGAGTGCTTCCTGAGGGGCCCCTCCAGAGTTCAGTTGCCAGTTGAAACTATTATGTGACCCTGCTCTGAACCTCAGAATAGTTACACATATGCCACAAAGGTCCTGAATTACAGCTAAGGGAGACAAGCAGGAGCCAGGCTGGAAGTTAAAATCCATTAATCAGCCCCTAATTCATTATTGTCAGTTGGGGCAGGGCAGGTGTTGTAACTAATTTTGCAACAATGAAAGCACTTAGCAAGTGCAAAAGATCACTAATCAGGGCGCACTAAGGAAGCAGGTGCCAGCTAAAAAAATATTCTGTGACACATGAATCAGCCCCAAATTAATTCAGGTCACTTGAGGCAGGGAAGGTGTGCTTTGCTTTGCCGAAAATAATGTACACTGGACAACCAGAGGGTGTGGTGATGAAACAGAGGGTGGCATGGGTGGGCCAGAGGGTGGCATGAGTAGTCAGAGAGTGGCAGTGGTGACAGAGAGTGGCAGTGATGAAGAAGAGTGTCCCAAACAGGCTGGACACGTAGAAACAACAAGTTCGCGAAACTTGCGACCCGACAGGTAAGTTCGCAATTTGCGAAAGTGTACAAAACCCTCGCGAACTGGCAGAAACACGGGCGAACACAAAAAAAAAAAATCCGCAAATTCGCGGGAATTCGCGGATTTTGCGGATTGCGAATCCGCGAATCCGCAAAATTCGCGAACGCGAGATCCGCAAAATTCGCTCATGCTTACCGGGGACCGGTTTCTGGCATTACAGCCGTCTTCGGCCCGGTTTGCTTGAATCCTGATGGTGCAATGAGCAAGGGTCTCACATCTGAGAATACCCTTCCACGCTTAGGGTGGACAAAAATAGTTACAACAAGGGGTGGTGAGGGACAGAGTCTCTGAATTAAGCAGAAAGCTCTCACCCAGTCAAGAGATCAGGGCTAGATCCAACACCGTTTTTTAGCTCACTGCACCATCCCAGTTTCAGAACCTGGCTGTATGCAAATTAGTCTGTTCCTGTCCAGTGCATGATGGGAACAGGGCAAACCAAACTACAAAAGCCAATTCTTACACTGGGAAGGAAACAAGCTCCCGGGGACCGGCTTCTGGCATTACAGCCGTCTTCGGCCCGGTTTGCTTGAATCCTGGTGGTGCAATGAGCAAGGGTCTCACATCTGATAATACCCTTCCACGCTGAGGGTGGACAAAAATAGTTACAACAAGGGGTGGTGAGGGACAGAGTCTCTGAATTAAGCAGAAAGCTCTCACCCAGTCAAGAGATCAGGGCTAGATCCAACACCGTTTTTTAGCTCACTGCACCATCCCAGTTTCAGAACCTGGCTGTATGCAAATTAGTCTGTTCCTGTCCCAGTGCATGATGGGAACAGGGCAAACCAAACTACAAAAGCCAATTCTTACACTGGGAAGGAAACAAGCTCCCGGGGACCGGTTTCTGGCATTACAGCCGTCTTCGGCCCGGTTTGCTTGAATCCTGATGGTGCAATGAGCAAGGGTCTCACATCTGAGAATACCCTTCCACGCTTAGGGTGGACAAAAATAGTTACAACAAGGGGTGGTGAGGGACAGAGTCTCTGAATTAAGCAGAAAGCTCTCACCCAGTCAAGAGATCAGGGCTAGATCCAACACCGTTTTTTAGCTCACTGCACCATCCCAGTTTCAGAACCTGGCTGTATGCAAATTAGTCTGTTCCTGTCCCAGTGCATGATGGGAACAGGGCAAACCAAACTACAAAAGCCAATTCTTACACTGGGAAGGAAACAAGCTCCCGGGGACCGGTTTCTGGCATTACAGCCGTCTTCGGCCCGGTTTGCTTGAATCCTGATGGTGCAATGAGCAAGGGTCTCACATCTGAGAATACCCTTCCACGCTTAGGGTGGACAAAAATAGTTACAACAAGGGGTGGTGAGGGACAGAGACTCTGAATTAAGCAGAAAGCTCTCACCCAGTCAAGAGATCATGGCTAGATCCAACACCGTTTTTTAGCTCACTGCACCATCCCAGTTTCAGAACTTGGCTGTATGCAAATTAGTCTGTTCCTGTCCCAGTGCATGATGGGAACAGGGCAAACCAAACTACAAAAGCCAATTCTTACACTGGGAAGGAAACAAGCTCCCGGGGACCGGTTTCTGGCATTAAAGCCGTCTTCGGCCCGGTTTGCTTGAATCCTGATGGTGCAATGAGCAAGGGTCTCACATCTGAGAATACCCTTCCACGCTTAGGGTGGACAAAAATAGTTACAACAAGGGGTGGTGAGGGACAGAGTCTCTGAATTAAGCAGAAAGCTCTCACCCAGTCAAGAGATCAGGGTTAGATCCAACACCGTTTTTTTAGCTCACTGCACCATCCCAGTTTCAGAACCTGGCTGTATGGTTAACTCAGACACTCTGTTCGTCACCACCCCCTTTTCAAATCGTTTTTGGCCACTATAGGTGTGGCAGGGTATACTCAGACATGAGTCCCTTTCTTACTGCTCCATCAGGATTCAAGCAAGCCGGGCCGAAGAAGGCTGCAATGCCAGAAACCGGTCCCCGGTAGCTTGTCTCCTTTCTGGTGAAGAATTGGCTTGGTAGTTTAGTCTGCCCTGTTCCCATGATGCACTGGGCCAGGGACAGACTGATTTGCATATAGCCAGGTTCTGAGCTGGGATGGGGCAGTGAGATAAATAACGGTGATGGATCAAGCCCTGATCTTTGGACTGGGTAAGAGTGGTCTGTTTAACTCAGACACTCTGTTCATCACCACCCCCTTTTCAAATCGTTTTTGGCCACTATAGGTGTGGCAGGGTATACTCAGACATGAGTCCCTTTCTCACTGCTCCATCAGGATTCAAGCAAGCCGGGCCGAAGAAGGCTGAAATGCCAGAAACCGGTCCCCGGTAGCTTGTCTCCTTTCTGGTGAAGAATTGGCTTGGTAGTTTAGTCTGCCCTGTTCCCATGATGCACTGGGCCAGGGACAGACTGATTTGCATATAGCCAGGTTCTGAGCTGGGATGGGGCAGTGAGATAAATAACGGTGATGGATCAAGCCCTGATCTTTGGACTGGGTAAGAGTGGTCTGTTTAACTCAGACACTCTGTTCATCACCACCCCCTTTTCAAATCGTTTTTGGCCACTATAGGTGTGGCAGGGTATACTCAGACATGAGTCCCTTTCTCACTGCTCCATCAGGATTCAAGCAAGCCGGGCCGAAGAA
The DNA here is from genome assembly GCF_964263255.1 of Lissotriton vulgaris. NCBI lineage: Eukaryota > Metazoa > Chordata > Amphibia > Caudata > Salamandridae > Lissotriton > Lissotriton vulgaris. Next base: position 936,097,086 of record NC_141698.1, on the reverse strand, counting down.
GGCTGAAATGCCAGAAACCGGTCCCCGGTAGCTTGTCTCCTTTCTAGTGAAGAATTGGCTTGGTAGTTTAGTCTGCCCTGTTCCCATGATGCACTGGGCCAGGGACAGACTGATTTGCATATAGCCAGGTTCTGAGCTGGGATGGGGCAGTGAGATAAATAACGGTGATGGATCAAGCCCTGATCTTTGGACTGGGTAAGAGTGGTCTGTTTAACTCAGACACTCTGTTCATCACCACCCCCTTTTCAAATCGTTTTTGGCCACTATAGGTGTGGCAGGGTATACTCAGACATGAGTCCCTTTCTCACTGCTCCATCAGGATTCAAGCAAGCCGGACCGAAGAAGGCTGAAATGCCAGAAACCGGTCCCCGGTAGCTTGTCTCCTTTCTGGTGAAGAATTGGCTTGGTAGTTTAGTCTGCCCTGTTCCCATGATGCACTGGGCCAGGGACAGACTGATTTGCATATAGCCAGGTTCTGAGCTGAGATGGGGCAGTGAGATAAATAACGGTGATGGATCAAGCCCTGATCTTTGGACTGGGTAAGAGTGGTCTGTTTAACTCAGACACTCTGTTCATCACCACCCCCTTTTCAAATCGTTTTTGGCCACTATAGGTGTGGCAGGGTATACTCAGACATGAGTCCCTTTCTCACTGCTCCATCAGGATTCAAGCAAGCCGGGCTGAAGAAGGCTGAAATGCCAGAAACCGGTCCCCGGTAGCTTGTCTCCTTTCTGGTGAAGAATTGGCTTGGTAGTTTAGTCTGCCCTGTTCCCATGATGCACTGGGCCAGGGACAGACTGATTTGCATATAGCCAGGTTCTGAGCTGGGATGGGGCAGTGAGATAAATAACGGTGATGGATCAAGCCCTGATCTTTGGACTGGGTAAGAGTGGTCTGTTTAACTCAGACACTCTGTTCATCACCACCCCCTTTTCAAATCGTTTTTGGCCACTATAGGTGTGGCAGGGTATACTCAGACATGAGTCCCTTTCTCACTGCTCCATCAGGATTCAAGCAAGCCGGGCCGAAGAAGGCTGACATGCCAGAAACGGGTCCCCGGTAGCTTGTCTCCTTTCTGGTGAAGAATTGGCTTGGTAGTTTAGTCTGCCCTGTTCCCATGATGCACTGGGCCAGGGACAGACTGATTTGCATATAGCCAGGTTCTGAGCTGGGATGGGGCAGTGAGATAAATAACGGTGATGGATCAAGCCCTGATCTTTGGACTGGGTAAGAGTGGTCTGTTTAACTTAGACACTCTGTTCATCACCACCCCCTTTTCAAATCGTTTTTGGCCACTATAGGTGTGGCAGGGTATACTCAGACATGAGTCCCTTTCTCACTGCTCCATCAGGATTCAAGCAAGCCGGGCCGAAGAAGGCTGAAATGCCAGAAACCGGTCCCCGGTAGCTTGTCTCCTTTCTGGTGAAGAATTGGCTTGGTAGTTTAGTCTGCCCTGTTCCCATGATGCACTGGGCTAGGGACAGACTGATTTGCATATAGCCAGGTTCTGAGCTGGGATGGGGCAGTGAGATAAATAACGGTGATGGATCAAGCCCTGATCTTTGGACTGGGTAAGAGTGGTCTGTTTAACTCAGACACTCTGTTCATCACCATCCCCTTTTCAAATCGTTTTTGGCCACTATAGGTGTGGCAGGGTATACTCAGACATGAGTCCCTTTCTCACTGCTCCATCAGGATTCAAGCAAGCCGGGCCGAAGAAGGCTGAAATGCCAGAAACCGGTCCCCGGTAGCTTGTCTCCTTTCTGGTGAAGAATTGGCTTGGTAGTTTAGTCTGCCCTGTTCCCATGATGCACTGGGCCAGGGACAGACTGATTTGCATATAGCCAGGTTCTGAGCTGGGATGGGGCAGTGAGATAAATAACGGTGATGGATCAAGCCCTGATCTTTGGACTGGGTAAGAGTGGTCTGTTTAACTCAGACACTCTGTTCACCACCACCCCCTTTTCAAATCGTTTTTGGCCACTATAGGTGTGGCAGGGTATACTCAGACATGAGTCCCTTTCTCACTGCTCCATCAGGATTCAAGCAAGCCGGGCCGAAGAAGGCTGAAATGCCAGAAACCGGTCCCCGGTAGCTTGTCTCCTTTCTGGTGAAGAATTGGCTTGGTAGTTTAGTCTGCCCTGTTCCCATGATGCACTGGGCCAGGGACAGACTGATTTGCATATAGCCAGGTTCTGAGCTGGGATGGGGCAGTGAGATAAATAACGGTGATGGATCAAGCCCTGATCTTTGGACTGGGTAAGAGTGGTCTGTTTAACTCAGACACTCTGTTCATCACCACCCCCTTTTCAAATCGTTCGATGAGAGAAGCTAAGGGACCAAGATAGACATTAAACAGGGTGGGGCTAAGTGCCGAACCCTGGGGGACTCCGCAAATCAGCGGTCACGAGGATGAGATAAATGGTTGTAGTCTGACTTTTTGGACACGTCTTTGAAGGAACGATTGAAACCACGCTAGAACTGTCCCAGTTATCCCTAGCTGTTTGAGTCTGTTAAGCAGGGTCTTGTGGGCCACCGTGTCAAACGCTGCTGACAGATCGAGCAACACCAGCATTGCACAGCAGCCCATACCCATGGATTTTCGAATGGTTTCTGTTACTTCCAGGGGTGCGGTCTCGGTGCTGTAGCCAGCTCTGAAACCGGACTGAGTGTCATGCAACAGCTGATTAGTTTCCAGGAACCTCCTTTTCAAGAATCTTGGCTGGGGCAGGCAAGAGGGATATGGGCTGAAGTTTTTTAAAATGGAGGGGTGTGTGTTTTCTTTTTTCAAAAAGGGTTGTATAAGGGCTATTTTCAATATATCCAGATAGATGCCGGTCTCTAGTGAGGCATTCCAAAGCCTGTTTAGTGAAGGGTTAAGAAGATGGGCCAATTCTTTGAACTGTTTGGCCGGGAGGGGATCTAAGGGGGAGCCAGATTTTATTTGCTGCATAAGATTAAGCGATGTATCACAGCTAATAGGATCAAAGGCAGACCATGTAACTGAGTGAGGGGAGAGGGGAGGTGGCGAGTTCTCCTTCACTGTAAATTAGGTATAGAAGTCCTCAAAAACTTGATATATTTTCACAGATGTTCTCTGAGGGCGTGATGTTGCTTTTCATGGATTCAGGTCTCATAAAGTTTTGAACAATTTTAAAGACTTCCCTGGAGGAGTTTCTAGAAGTGTTTATTTGAGTAGCTATGTAGTCTTTTATGGCTATGTGTTTTAATTTGTGAAAACGATTCACTGCTGTTCTGTAGTTAATTTTGGCTTCTGCGCTATAATTCTTTCGCCATAATCGTTCGAGTCGTTTGCATTTACTTTTTTCGGCTTGAAGCTGTTGTGTAAACCAAGGTGCTGATGGTGTTTGTCTGGCTGACTTGGTGGTTTTCATGGGGGCAATAATATCCAGGGCTGTGGTAATCCATTGATTGAAGGTTGCAATACATCCTTGTTTGGGTCGCCTATGAGTGCCAGTGGGGGGGGATTGAGAAGTAATGGGCCCATAGATTCGGAGAAAACATTCCGCCAGTTCCGTCTGACTTCCTGTTTATTGTCCCTATGGTCCTGGTTTATTTTGAGAGTGAGGTTGAAAGGGACCCGGTGCACTTCCAGAGGTACACTTTCCAGAGGGTCACACCCAGTCCTCTACCCAGCTTGTGCTCCTTCATGGTCGGTACGAACTTATGACTTTGTACCGGTCCAGCGTGACCAAGTAACCACAGTTGACACCTTGTGCTTTTTGGAGGTTCTTTTACTTAAGACTTTGGAATTTCATATGTCTGATTCTAATAACAGTATTTTGTTCATTTTGGTGTCATTTTATTTATGAACTCAACTATATTTTTAGGCCTGGCGTTAGCTAAGACTTTTTGTTTTTACAAAAATAAATCTGAAAAATACATATGTGTATACATATGTACGGGGTTTTCAGTCATCCCTCTTCGGCCATTGGTTTTATGTGGTGTAATTCAAGATATTTTCCGCCCACTGCAACAGCATAAGTAAAATGGGTCAGCCCACTTCAGCCAATGCCCGCCCTTACTGTGAATAACTGTATTTTTCCTGTGCACAATGTGGCCATCCCCACATTAAGTAGTGCACTTCAGAGCCGGGGTTCAAGAGAAAAAGCTTATTTTTCTTAATACTTTTTTCTAGCTGCCAAGGCAGCACCCCTTCCAGTGCACTTTAATGCCCGGGCTCGAGAGAAAAAAATTCCTTTTCTTAATACTCTTAACACTCCTTTCCGCCTAAACAAGCTGTGCCTGCCAGACAGACCTGCATTAGTGCAATAGCAGCACTACAAGAGATATGAGATGGGGCAATGCTTTCTAATGAATTCAGATACCGAAAAATGCCTAGTTCATATGTAATGGGGGTCTCAGTAAATAGATATCCCCTATGACACTATAATTAATTGTTTTAGGAAGTTCTGCCTGAATGCCTGGTTTCTACTCCTCAAATGATTATATACCCCAGAGCTGAGTGGAAGAGAGAGAGACAGGTGGGAAGTTGGAGAAGGTAGGAGAGCACAGGTTACAAGAATACGGTCATGTGAAGGCTTCAGATTGATGGAAAAGGCAATTAGTATGTCATGTGTTGACATGATAATGCCTGTTAAAAAATGTTCACATTTATAGAAAACTAATATAGGGCCTCATTAGGATGGCGTCCGTACGCCACCCCCGAGGTGGAGGGACCGTCCGCAGGGGCAGCGGCGGTCCCTCTGTGCGAATTAGGATGTGACCGCCACCCTGGCGGTCACATCCTGTATATTTAACATTGCGGCGGGTGCTGCTTCAAGCAGCACCCGCCGCAAGGTTAAATATGCATGCTTTCCATTTGCATGCACAAAACGGCAGGCATCGCGCGGTGCCCGCCGCCTATTACATGCAAATGCTGGGGGGTACCATAGGTACCCCCCATGTGCACCCCCCACCCCCGACACCCTGGGGGCCCGCAAGGCCCCCCCAGAAGCTATTTTCCACATGCTTTTCCACGGCGGTGAATCCGCCACGGAAAAGCATGTTTTTACACACATTGTAATTTGGCTGGCGGTGTCTTGCAGACACCGCCACCAAATTGCAGCCAATACCCCGCAGATCAGCGGCGGACGGATCTGCCGTCCGCCGCTGATCCCACCGCAACCTAATCTGGTGGTGGGTGTTTTGAAGGGCCGCAGCGGGGATTCCGCATCCCCCGGGCCGACGGTGGCTTCTGCCGGCCCGTAGGATGCGGAATCACCGCAATCCTAATCGGCCCCATAATTAGAATTCCCCCATTTTTTCGGGTTTAATAGGGTATTCCTATGTCCGGAAATGTATTCCAGATCTTGGCCTTGTTTTGTAAGTAAAATGCTGTAATGGCTTTGCTAACTGGCAGACAGATCTCTGAATTTTGAACCATAATTTTCAATTGTGAATTTCATTTCTGAATAGTGATCTTCATTTGTCTGTACTCTACAATTACTCTGGTGAAGTTCGTATGAAACTGTGCTCTTCTGTTAATCATGGTGCTTTAGTTTGTATCTTGTAAAGAGTTTTATTCGAGTTTCTAAAACTGTGGTGTGAAGTTAAAGCATTTTTATGCCTAGCATAAACCAAGATATTTTGATTTTTGTAAAAATATACTTATAGGAGCTTTCAGACGACCCCGTTCAACCTTTGATGCAAATGTGTCATTCCCATTTTCCTTCCACCCAATACCGTACACGGAAAGGGGAATGGGTGAACCCACTTCAGCCATTGTCTAATGTCACTATGTGTGTCGACATACTGCTCTTTCACAAGGAGTATATCATTGCAGAAAATAGTCCCCTTTGACACCATGGACTACTATGGCTATGTGTGCTTTTTGAGCCCAAAATGGTATTTCTGTTTTTTGTATTTTTTGAGGGGGTTTAATATTGGCAAGGACCAAACCGCTCTCACAACAATGTTTTATAAACACCATGGCAAAATCAAAACAACATTGACAAACTGAAAAACCTGGAAACCAATACCAGTCCTATAGGCTTTCCCAGTTCTTTTTTTTTTATTGTATTTGTTGACTGTTTAGCTCAATTTATCATTACTCCCACGCACTAAATCCTGATACCACAGTTCTGTAAACTTCAATGAGTGAAATTCATGTTATTACCCATTAGAATATTTTCATTTCTTGTAATCTTTGCAGCATCATTTTACTTTTATTTTTTGATTTTCTTCTTGCGTTTCTTTCCCCCTTGTTTTTCATGATGATTCTTCTCTGGGCACACTGGTGCTAGAATTTCAGTGGAAAATTGGTGGATTTTCTTTTTACACTTCCACCTACATCTTGGCCTTGTAATTGATGTAGTCGAAGTTTGTGGCTCGTCTGAAAAACAAAATAAATGTAATAAGTACTGCACAAAGGGAGCTACAAGCAGGCATGAACGTCTGTCAGTGCGCAAGGTATACGCCTCCCCCTAAAAAACAGTTGAGACACACCTCACAGTGTTGGGCCATGCAGACCCTCCAATCAGACCCGGAGCTCACTATGCCACAATACAAACCAAACGCTGTTGATAACAACTCTGCCCAGGGTCTTTTAGGTTGCTAAGCGACCTTAGTTTGACACTGTTGTCTTGTACTACGGTGAAAAAGCCATACTGGTAAGAGTATGCTTAGTTTGAATGAAATCAATTGCTTCTACTTTGGCCTTGAACTGCATGGGTTGCTTGTATGTTTATTTTTGATGGTTTGTAATACACTGTAACGAACGAAGGAGTAAGGATGCTACAGGTGTGAAGTGACATTTTGGTTAGAGTTGGATTGGGGTGTATTGGGGTGTATTCATGCCCATTTTCAGTACACCTGCCTTGGTTTGCTGAGATGGTTAGTAGTTGGAATAAGCGGCCATCAGAAGGGCCACTGACTTGAACGTAGATTTCAGGAGCAGTCTGCTCCATATTACTGGATGTCACAATTTTCCTGCATGAGCTTGGTGATGGCCAGGGGACTTTTCAATGCCAGTCCAGGCTCTCTATCATTCTGGGTAAGGTAAGGATACTGGTTTAAGGCTTTTGGAAAATATTGAGGACATAACTTTCTTTACATGCCCATGTTGATCGTTAAGTCAGCCAAGTTGTATTTCCTTAAAAAGACTATATTTCCTATAGGCCCAGCCTGCTAGGATTGTCATTATCTTAATTAATATGCACTTGAAACGTACTATGGTCTTGATTAAAATTCCTGATAAATGAGGGTCTGTGTGACAGCCAAGGCGTTTCTTTTGAAAGACTACATTTCCTAGAAGTCCTTGCTCCTAGGAAATATCCCTCATATGCTGCTGGTAGGTGAAGGAATCAACACATCTGTGGCTTGTGTGCACTAGCGTGATTACTTCTGATCATGCTAACCTCTGCATTTCTGTAATTTATGATTCTACATGCTTCAGCAATTCCTTGCGCCAAGACTGTTTTTAGTGTTTCACTTTCTTCATTTACTGAATAAGCGTTGTTTTCTCTGCACCCCCTTCCTAAGTTTCTGATGCTTTCATTAAACTCCGTTTTGTCAATTCGTGATTTTCTATTCGAATATCCTTATAGCCTAGTTTTCTAATAAGCTTCTTTCCTATCCCTGTGTTCTGAACATTTTTTCCCAGCGTGTTAGATGTGGTTTTATATATTACTCTTTGTCTACGTTTCCCCTTCATTAACGATTTGCTATATTTCTCACTTGCCCTTTGTCTATTTTGGTTGTATTTTAAGTTCTTCACAGTTTGATCTTACATTCCTATGATTTGTGGGTACATCTTCTTCCCTATGTGTTGATGTCCCTTTGGCACAGCCCTAAACTCAGAATACATGGGGAAACCATATTTTGGGGCTCATGGGCATCAAAGGCATCAATTTCCTAAAGCAATTGAGCTCCTGGCAAACCCCTCTCTCCATAAGAGAACTTGAACTACAATATAACCTTCTTAGCATCGACTTTTATGACTTTCCCAAGCTCAAAGTCATTATGTCAAAAATGAAATATCCCAGAATAGATCCCTCTCTTCTTAAGACCATACATTCTTTCAAAAAGACTGGCCACCTTTAAGAACATTACCAATGTTGTCTCCATGCTTATGCATGAATGTTCTAAATGTAGAAATTGTGCAGTAATCTGGACCCAAGAACAAACACCACAAATATTTATTTATTTATTTGCACCTGCGCGAAATTCACACAAAAAATCCTGGAAGGCATAAAAGAGTATATAGCTGCAAATTTCTCTGGCCCCAATGCAGTAGTAATTCCCATGTGAAAGGTAGAAAGTGGATGGAAAATGTCTGGTTAGTCTTGTAAGTTTGTGATTGACCTCCAATGCAATGCTTTCCAATTCCTGGAAATGTTCAGAGATTTACTGTACAAATGGGAGAGAATTATTTCCCTTTCAAGATAGCAAAAGGGAAGGGGCCGCCTCCAATTTGGTGATGTAGAGAAAGGGTTTCTCCCGGGACAAAACATTTTTACTCTTTCAATACATTACCCGAAGTACCTTTCCGGTCTGTTACAACCATGACACTGCCTCACTAGGGATGGTGGCTCTCCTCTCTTGCCTGTTGGACTGCATCACTTGATATTTAAAAATTGCATTACAGACATCATGGGCACATCATTTGCGCATAACTTCAAAAGGCACATCCACACAGCAGACATGCTACATGGGCTCCTAAGACATGTTTTTGCCAATCTTTAGCCAGCAGATTCATAACTATACCACTGATGCTACAAGACCAATATGCATCTAAAACCGCATGGGACTTCTAAGTCTATTATTCCAATATGTGCTAGCAAGGTCGGAAGATCAGCCTTGGGAGAAGAACATTTCTATGTACACGATTTTGAAACCTTTGAATATGCTGTTAACAAATGGTAGATCAGGGGATGAACATAGAAATGCTACGAACAGACATAAAAAATGACTACTTTTCTTCACAGGATTGTTTTCCGATCCTTAAATATCCGGAAGCATTTAATGCCTGCACTGCATCACAGGGAAAGGGCAGATTGCACCAGATATTTCCCACTACAGCGCATTCCTGTCTTTTCCCCAGTGCTGGCACACAATGAGCTACCTAGCAGCAATGAAGGCACCTTTGCACCATGGTGGAAGGGTTCCTCTGTTGCATGCAGTAATGTTTTTGCACAGGGGCAGGCACCTTCCTGCACAAAAAAAAATTACCTGGGGCATATTCCTCTTTGTATGTGTGCTGTAGAATTCAGCACACATAGAAAGAGGAAGTAACAAGGACAAATAAAGATATTTGTGGCACATTCTCACGTCTACCAGTTCTGGTAAATCTGGGAATGTGTCAAAAACCATGGGAGTTGTGTGGAAACACCCACACAACACTCATGAAACTCATTCCCAGTGCGAGAAATGCAATGCAGAGATTTGAGCTACACTGCGTTATTCCTGATTTATGATAGCCACTCAGGGCTGCGCAAATCGTGATGAAGAAGATGTTGATGCCAGACCAAACAGCATTCTTTTAAAATAGAAATCTTTCTCAGGGGTAACAAAAAAGGTAATATGCTGGGACTCATAATCCAGAACAATCTGATAGTATGCACTTGCCATGTCCAAGGTAGAGAACACCTTAGCCCCCTTAACCAATGACAGCATTTGGGTAATGTTAGGTAAGGGATACCGGTCAACCCAAATACTCAAGTATAATTCTCTAAGATCCACATACATCCTCAATGGACCATTTGATTTCCTTGCCAACACAACAGGTGACAACCACTCTGACCCTTCTCATAATTTATCCAACTCTTTACACAAATCTGATCTAACTATCAATGGCACCTTCTGACCTTATGCACCCCAGGTGTGCTTCCTTGCTTAAGAATAATTTTTTATTTGAACCCCCTCAATCTATGAGTTTACCCCCATATGCCACCAGACTGGTTGTTGTTTTTCTCAGTGCAATACTCTTGGTTTGGAAACTTTTCCAATCATTTTACCCAAACAGTGTGAATGGTGACCCCAAATCAGTCATCATTTTTACATACACTGTTCCCACAGACACATCACAATAGGGTATTTTGTTTATGCTTAAAACAGTTTGCAATGATTCATCACATCTTGTGCTGATAACTCCACACACAAAATAAAATATCACTCTCATTCCTGGAATTCGAATGTTTTGGAAGTACTCTCCCTGTTCATTCACCAACTTGACTCTCTTAACTTTTTTCTATATTTACACATCTTAGCAAAATGACCCTTTTCCTCATAATTTGTGCATATATTGTCAGTTATATGGCACAAGGCGGAGTTATGTTTTTGGTTACCACTTCCACACCTGTAACACATTAACTAATTGGGCTTGCCCCTAGTGACTTTCCTCTCATTACCAGATTTTGGTCCCAATTCAGCCACAACCTCTTTGACAGGAGATGCATTTTGTGTCATAGACATTTGGGCCATGTAAGAAGCAGTATTTTTAATCCCTGTTGCTATTTGTATATGCCTGATTCAAAGTTAAGTTTGGATTAGTGGGTCCACTTGAACATTCTTACTATTATTATATTCAAAGCTCTTAGATCTCCTACAACACTCTACACTGGTTCTGCTGGTAGCTGTTGTCGACTCTAAAATTTGTCTTTCCACATTTTTGTATTGTTTAAACCTTACATCCAACATTTTCACTGCAGAGGCATATTCACCATCTACATCGCTTTTACCTGTCATGGACTGGCGAAGTCAGTTTTTCAAGATCTTTCTTCCTTCAGGACCCAAACAGTGCTTCAGGGCATATTTATTTTTCTGGATGAATGCCTCACCTTCAACGGCATGCAGATAAGCTTCAAATCCCTCCCTCCATTGTTCCCAATCAATAGAGGGATGGATAGGGCTTGGAAGAAAAGAACTATACTATGCTCTGCTACATTCAGTACACTGCTGAGAAGTCTGCTATATATAATACATAATGATTATGTAGTCATCTTTAATACCCGCAATAGTAATCTATAATACGCCCCAAAGATGGAATAAGGTGTGCGTATCACTTCGCAAAGAATACAAAGAGAATGTGCGTTTATGTAACTAGCACACATGTTGGGGTCAACACATGGTTTGCTCATCACCATACAGAGAGTGTTCAGTATAGTCATACAGCACTAAGTGTAGATAAGTAGTCACAATAAATTGCCTATGCATGAGACATACGCACAAATGATGTCTGGTGTGTGCATCACCCAATTATGAACACACACCAAATAATCTACCTTATGATGTGGGCATCACTGGAAAGTAAGAGCTTTACAATGTATGCATAGTCTGTACAGCACACGTACAAAGTCTTACTCACAAAATTGCTGCTTCTGTTATGTGGGTTGAACAATATAGCTACAACGCGTTCAATTCCAAATATGGCCGCCGCATATAGACATGATGTGCTGTCACAAAGATGGCTGCTGTGTGTAGGCATGACATGCTGTCTCACAATGCAACTTGAATACTTCTTCTAAGAAAGCTGCCATGCCTGGGAGTGATGTGTCACTAAGGGACTGTCGCACAGAGCAGCAGCTAAACCCACCAAGATGTGCTTGAGTCACAGAGATGAGTGCGGACTTTACACCGAAAATCTTTGAGCACTGGATCCACGCTAACACCCTAAACAACCTCACAGATAACCTCCAGACTTCGAACACTGAGGAGGAGCAGCTCACACAATGGGAGGCAAGGAGTCGAAAACTATTTTGGAATAAATGAATACTGGAGGATGCCAAATGCACATTCAACTCTTCACCATTTAAAAGACATGGTAGATGGATGTTTTGATTTAGAAACAATCTTTTTTATTTGAGTGTTATCATTTATGACTGACAGGAAATCAGACTTTCTGTAAATGCCCAAATAGAAACTCTTACATTACACAGCAACACACTACATTCTACATTTTAAATCACTATGCATAACATTACACATTCTCTTAAGTTCCATCAACTCTAAGTGAGAACCCAACAAAATACTGAATATCAACTATGTAGGAACCACCAATCTGGTTCAAACAACCAAGTTGATTAAAACTATCTTGCGCCCCAATCTCAGTCAAGGGCCACAACAGCAACAACTAAGGAGTGAACTTGTTATAGTCTAGGGTGAGAAATTGGGTAGTGCATATAAAGAGTAGTAGAATGAGGTTTGGGATGAGTCAGAGAGTGAAGGTAGATGATATATTGAGAGAGGTGTAGGGTCAGATATAGGATAGTGCTTTGAAGGTGCTGAATTAAGAGTAAAGTAATAAATATAAAGATACGTAAGTAAATGGAAGGTATATATGTATAAGGAAGATGATATTTCTAGATTGAAGTTGTATTTAATAAACTCTGACTTTCAAGTGTTGCTGTACTTTAACCTAATTTATTTGTTTTAATATTTTTTTACTTTTAATACTTCAATAGTGAAGCAATTGTAGATAAAGGTATGATACCGATGTATTTATGCAGTGACCTCTATTCATGTTAAAAATAGAATAATATAACTATGAGTAAAATGTAAATATTTTAAGGAGACCTAACTAATATCTATATATATGTAAACATAGTTCTTATACACATTTATACAAAGGAATACGCATATTTAGATACATACATATAATCCAAATAAATGCTTATGTACACTGGGATATGCTGTATGTTTATGTTTGAGCATCGTGGTTAAGTGAGAAAGAGCCAACTCTTGAGTAATCTTCTGAAGATAAGATAGTTATCTCTGGATCTTATGTTTGGGGGTAAAAAGTTCCATAGTTTGGCTGCTTGAATAGAGAAGGCTGTGCCAGCTCTGGTTTTTTTCTTGTATGGTGGGATGTTGATGCAAGGTGCCAATCTAGAGTGGAGTTTCCTTTGTTGAATGTATTTTGTGATTTTATTCCTGATGAAGAGCGGCCCTGTCCCATGTGACGCTTTGTGGGTGATACAAAGCAGCTTGAATGTGGATCTTATGGCAACTGGTAACCAATGTAGGGCCTGCAAGGCAAGGGAGATGTGGGCTTGTGGCTCTTTTGTACAAGTAGTCTGGCAGCAGAGTACTGAATCCGTTGTAGTATTTTCATAGTTAGAAAAGAAGATCTGTGGTACAGGCTATTGGTGTCATCGAGTTTAGACAGTACAAGAGAGATAGTAGCCTGGATCTTGTGTGGACATCCCAGGTGGATTGCGATGCGTCACAGATTTTTTATAGTATTGAAACTTGATCTTGCTAGTTTGTCCACTTCAACATTCATTGACAGCTTGAAGCCATGGTAATTCTGAGGTTTATTACTTCCTTAGATACTTTATGCAGAGTTCCCAGACCATGAGGCCAGGCAGTGAGTGGGTCATAATTATTCCAATCACCACATGTGAGTATTTCCGTTTTTAGAAGCATTCAATTTGAGATGGCTCCATGTCATCCACTGATCACCACTTCTGAGGCAACTGAATTTTTTTTAGTTTCCAATGTCTCTGGGGCTTTCTGGTTCAAGGAGCATTTGTGTGTCATCTGCATTGTTATAGCATGTGAGGTGAAATTCATTGATTACCGCCGGTAATGACTTCAAGTAGATGTTGAAAAGCATGGGTGATATGAAAAGCTTTGAAGGATCCCTGCTTTAGTGAAGTAAGGTTTAGATGAGAAAGATGTGGAGGATGGATGACATTTGTTCTGTTTTGAAGGTAGGAAGTAATCCAGTCGAGAGCAGTCCCCTCTATGCCAGCTTCATAGAGTCTTTGTATTGGAGTGTCATGGTCAACTGTGTCTAAGACAGCTGAGAGGTCCAAGAGAAGTAGTGCAGCAACCCCCTTCTAGTCAACTGTGTTCTTAAGGTCACCCCAGATGGCAACAAGGGCAGATTTTGTGCATCTTCCTTGACGGAATCCTGTACGGAAGTCTGAAAGTATGGAACTATCTTCAATGAATTGTGACATCTGGGTGAGTGCTGCTTTTTCTATCAGTATGGCCAGGAAAGTTCCATTAGTAATTGGTCTGTAGTTGTCTGGGTTAAGCGGGTTCAGGTTTGTTTTCTTTAGTAATGGGCTTATGTATGACTTTTTTGCTCTTCTGGAAATATTGATGTAGGTAAATAATTGTTGATGATTTTTCTTACTGGGGTGGCAGCAGAGGCAGTTAGAAGAATTTATCGAAGGTTTTTGGTGGACATCTCTACCATTATAGCATGAATCAAGATACGATTTTGATATACAATATGATGTTTGTCCAAATCCCAAACCCTCATTCTTCTACTATGATCAGAAAAATGACATGCTCTAGACTGTTCCCTACTCTACCCCCTCCCTTGAAACATCTCAAACCTCTTTTACTATTCAGATCTCCCAAGCAAGCCTTTCTAAACCCTTTCCTCATATATCCCTTCTAGACTCATCCAATTCCTCGTCTTCCACTCTAATCCACTTCTAGAGACTCTTCCCCCTCCATCTCTCCTTTCCTCATCACAATCCTCCTCCTACTGCTAGGATCTCCAAATAAATTTGTCCTAGACCCTTCCCTCTACTAACCCTCCAATATCCTTTGCAATCCAACTAACAGTCTCATATTTCCGTATACTAATTCACCACTAATCCTTTTTGTGTTCTGGAGTAGCGTGCTACTTGCCGAAAAGTGCTTTGATGCCTCGTCAGGGATAGTAAGCACTATATAAATGCAATTAAAATTACAACACACATCAGCAAACGATGAAATCAAAACTCTTAACACCCATACAGCTACCCCCACTTTAAATCAAACACATGAACTGAGGCTTTAA